>NC_069783.1:136946959-137546959 GCF_027406575.1 Nycticebus coucang
ATTTTTCTTTTAATTATTTTTAATTACAACATGGTGAAGAATAGTTTTCCCCATAAATATGTAGTTAGACCTTGATTATTTCACTAAAATACAGTCTTAGAAATGGAATCAATGGTTAAAAAGAACATGTTGGGGAGGAGAAAGCATGATTGGTGGGATCTCACCTGATGTGCAGGTATTCAGCATGCCCCTTGGGTGAAGGACTCAACTACAACTCAGGAGAATTTTAGGCAGAGAGATGAGCAGGTGTGGGGTATTCAAGAACCACCATGAAGACCTGTGTAGCTGAGGCCAACAGGGAAGGCTGCAGGAGGGAGTTTAGAGTGGATCGAGAAAGGAGGGTCGCATCAGTTGAAACCAAAACGTGAAAATAAAAGATTAATTTAGCTTAAATTGTGTGAGACAGACAGGTATAAAAGTGCCTTGCATAGTACCTGGCATACAAAAAGAGCTTAGTAAATTTGGCTTTACTCATCTATGCCATCTTTCTAGCTAATCACAAAGAAATACACCCCCATGCCCAATGCCCAGTGTAGGAAAGAAGGGCCAGTGTCCCAGCAGTGATGTTGTGTTAGTACTGCCCTGCAGCTGAACATTGGTGGCAAAACACTCCCTATGATAAGATATTTGTGACTCCATCTTGACTATAGGCCCACCACCGCCATGCCCTGCACTAACCGACTTTATCACTGTACCAGGGCAAGAGCACGGGAGCTTTATTGTTTATTTTCTATATTAGTCTAACAGTTTGTCAGGCATGAAGGAATCTCTGCTGAACACACAACTGCCCCAGCCCGCGGGGAATTCAACGGGGACCTGGGAAACAAAGGGGTCAGTCGAATGAGGGGAGAAGAGACACGAAAGAATGAGAGCAAGTCAAGAGTCTGATCAAGCTCCGAAGAGTTTATTTTTCAGCTGGACTTATAAGCACACAAATGAGGAAGTAACTAAGGGCTGTTCCTAACAGGGCGGGGAGGGGGCTAGTTTCTGGAAAATTACTAGAAGGACCCTAAGGCGGGGGGTGCATTTTTGAGGAGATATGCAAGGGGAAAGTACTGTTGCTGTTTATGGTTGAATTCCTGAGAATAGTTTGCTCGTAAAATCAAGATAGCAAGGGGCATTTTTGTGATATGTTTTGGCTCCCGGCACACAACCCCCTTATCAAAGTGTGGGGAAGGCGTGAAGTGTGGAAATGAGAAGCGGGGAGGGGAGAATAAGAGGCTGTATGGTACAGCTCTTCCCAGAAACTTACTTTTTACTGGATTCCACCAGTTCAAGCCTCGGAAGCTGCCAACACGTGTTACCAGCATGTTGAGTGAACAGCTGTTAACACCCACTCACCGGGCATTTCCTAAATCACGAATTTATTGAATGAATCAATGCCTTACTATGGATTCTTACTTTAATTAGTCAGTATAAGATTTACAACTAAACAAGCGTGTAATCTTAGTTTCTAGAAAACAAATGTCAGATACAGAGGAAAAATCCAAGGAACTGCAGCAACGCCAGACAAGGATTCTCCCCAGCTCAGTACCGCCATCTACTGGTAATCACGGGCACTGCATCCCAGGACGCACCTCCCTCTCCTTGGCGGTGATGATCGCCTCCTTATTTTCCTCCAACACCAGGACACAGGTGCTGTAGGGAGACTGGAGCATGTTGATCACCTGTTGTGACCAGGAATTACACAAAGACCACACTGCCAAACAGCCAAATTACAGCAGAGTCCCTTTATCGTAGTGCCGGCCAGCAACTGCCTCGGCGTCCTAACACAGGGTTTCTGAGAGCAGCCCCGAGTGCTTAAAGGGTCGGTTTTTTAAGGCCTGGTCTACATCCTGGTTGGCATGCAGATTATCCAGGTGCATCCGGGTAAGACAGCAAGCAAGCATTGTACAGAAGCAGAATTTTGTGGTTAGCTATATGTCATACACCCCCTATACATCTTAGTTTCACACATCTTTGTCTCCGTATTTTCTCCAACTGGTATTGTTTAAAGGTCAGTATAGGGACAGTTGGTTCATTTCCCAGGGAGTTAGCCAAGCAAGAAACTGGGAGTGAACTAGAAGCAAGAGATCAATTAGTACCTTCTCATTTATCTTAGGGGTGAACTAGACTTATTTCATTTCTTTTTTGAAAACTTGCAGTCCAAATATTGCCAGAAGTTAACTGGTATTTTTTCCGTTATAGCATAGGCCCCACTTTTCTGCTTTAGCCTTATCCCACTTGGGCCTAACACACCAGGACATTGGATAACATGTCCAGTTACTTCACGTCGTCTCCCGTCACATTCATGCTCCCTGTGATTGCATACCTAAGACAAAAAAAAAGGGCTGAATGAAGTCCTTAGAAGAGTCAGTCCTAACTCCAGCAAAGAAACCCTGATGCTGAGACACCTGCCAAGCCACACTCCCTCCATGTGTCTGGAGTCCCTGAATTACAGGTGCAGAAGACAGGCTGCGTCTCTAAATGGTGGCTCTCAACCTTACTTCCTTTTTTACCCCAGGAATATCCTCATATTACCTTAGTCTCCCAATGTGATAAACCAGAATCCAGCCTGACCAAGCACAACCCACACCCAGAGCTGGGAAGAGAGGATGAGGGAGCTCATATAATCAGACATGTCACCTGAAAGCAAAGGACCATGTCTTTGCAGCACAGGATTTCAAGTCTTTTTAGTTCTCCCCACAGGGTGTCCTGTTGGCTCAAGGTAAAAGTCAACCTGGTGTTACTGGAACTGAGCAGGAAACTTGAGGGCAGACTTATTTATTTGCTTCTTCACAATCCTCCCAAGCAATAGAAGGAGTGCTACCATGAAAATTCTGTCTGCAGGCTTTGTGGCTTAGAGCATGAATGGCAGGGGCCTCCCGTTTCCGCCCCCACCCACTCAGGATGTTCTCCACTCAGCGTGGGAGGGAAAGTCCTTCTGAAATGCAGCCACATGCTTCCAAGTCCACCCAGAGGCAAAGCCCAGTCCCCACCTGGGCATCAGGTCTCACTGTTCAAGTTATGTTTCTAAGTCGGCATGGCCTTCTGTCCCTCTCCTGCCCACTGAGCAGGCCACCCATAGCCTCCAAACTCACCAGGAGCACACCTGCATTATAACCACCCGCTCATTGGCTTTGCAGCCCTACCAAGGACATTCTCCCCTCTGAGAGCCACATGGTGTCATCACACTCAAGTCTTGACTCAAGGATCACTTCTCAGTGAGGCCTTCCCTGGCCATCTGTCCAAAGTGGCAGCGCCCAATCCCAAAACTCTTTCTTGATTTATTGTCTCCTAAGCCCAGTGCTGTCTGCTCACCATTAGCTTTCCCCACTCTGCCTCCTTGCCCTTCAAGAAGCCTCCCTGGTCCCCCTGCGTACACTTCATACACACCAACACTCCCTGTCATCTCTCCACAGTGTTTCTTGGTCCTCATGGAACATCTTTCCTACTGGATTGTTTGCTTACTGAAGGCAAGAACTGTCCTTCCAATTTTGTTTGCACAGTGTGCAGAGGAATAGGACATGCTCAATATCTGTTCACTGAATTATGAAGAAAGGATGGCAAGGAAGTAATCTCCTTTTCCTCCTTATGTTAATGCCCTTTGTTTGATGAAGGAAGTTCAAGTGGTTCTAACAGGTAGCCAGGGTTGAGAACCTAGGATTTACTTTAAGCTGGGGACAAACTCATTTCCCATCCAGTCTCCTGAATGAGCTTCCCCCACCTAGTGTATTTCAAGCCTCAGGCTAGGGCATGGGTAACAAAGTGCTCTCCAGCCCACAGGACAAGATCTTGAGCATTTTACCTGATGCTAACACTTCCTGACAGTTTTTAAACAGATTGTTCTACCATCTGAGCATGAAGAAGATATGGAGAGGCTTCTGAGATGGGCAGGTTGTCACCACTCCCTTCTTCCCACAGTCATGGGAGGAGGAAGAAAGGGAGACTGTCTGGTAACTTTTCTTTTTTTTTTTTTATTGTTGGGGATTCATTGAGGGTACAATAAGCCAGGTTACACTGATTGCATTTGTTAGGTCTAAGTCCCTCTTGAAATCGTGTCTTGCCCACAGAAGGTGTGGCACACACCAAGACCCCACCCCCTCCCTCCTTCCCTCTCTCTGCTTTTCCTTCCCCCCCTCGCCATGACCTTACTTGTCGTTTATTGTCCTCATATCAAAATTGAGTACATAGCATGCACGCTTCTCCATTCTCATGATGCTTTACTAAGAATAATGTCTTCCACTTCCATCCAGGGTAAAACAAAGGATATAAAGTATTCATTTTTCTTAATAGCTGAATAGTATTCCATGGTATACATATACCACAGCTTGTTAATCCACTCCTGAGTTGGTGGGTATTTAGGCTGTTTCCACATTTTGGCGATTGTAAATTGAGCTGCAATAAACAGTCTAGTACAAGTGTCCTTATGATAAAAGAATTTTTTTCTTTCTTGGTAGATGCCCAGTAATGGGATTGCAGGATCAAATGGGAGGTCTAGCTTGAGTGCTTTGAGGTTTCTCCATACTTCCTTCCAGAAAGGTTGTACTAGTTTGCAGTCCCACCAGCAGTGTAAAAGTGTTCCCTTCTCTCCACATCCACATCAGCATCTGCAGTTTTGAGATGTTGTGATGTGGGTCATTCTCACTGGGGTTAGATGGAATCTCATGGTGGTTTTGATTTGCATTTCTCTAATAGATAGGGATGGTGAACATTTTTTCATGTTTGTTAGCCATTCGTCTGTTATCTTTAGAGAAGGTTCTATTCATGTCTTTTGCCCATTGATATATGGGATTGTTGGCTTTTTTCATGTGGATTAATTTGAGTTCTCTATAGATCCTAGTTATCAAGCTTTTGTCTGATTGAAAATATGCAAATATCCTTTCCAATTGTGTAGGTTGTCTATTTGCTTTGCTTGTTGTCTCCTTGGCTGTACAGAAGCTACAGAAGCTTTTCAGTTTAGTGAAGTCCCATTTGTTTATTTTTGTTGTTGTTGCAATTGCCATGGCAGTCTTCTTCATGAAGTCTTTCCCCAGGCCAATACCTTCCAGTGTTTTTCCTATGCTTTCTTTGAGGATTTTTATTGTTTCGTGCCTTAAATTTAAGTCCTTTATCCATCTTGAATCAATTTTTGTGAGTGGGGAAAGGTGTGGGTCCAGTTTCAGTCTTTTACATGTAGACATCCAGTTCTCCCAACACCATTTATTGAATAGGGAGTCTTTCCCCCAAGGTATGTTCTTGTTTGGTTTATAGAAGATTAGGTGGTTGTAAGATGTGAGTTTCATTTCTTGGTTTTCTATTTGATTCCAAGTGTCTATATCTCTATTTTTGTGACAGTACCATGCTGTCTTGACCACTATGGCTTTGTAGTACAGCCTCAAATCTGGTATGTTGATGCCCCCAGATTTATTTTTATTACTAAGAACTGCCTTAGCTATACGGGTTTTTTTCTGGTTGCACATAAAATGCAGAATCATTTTTTCCAAATCTTGGAAGTATGATATAGGTATTTTGATAGGAATGGCATTGAATAGGTAGATTGCTTTGGGAAGTATAGACATTTTAACAATGTTGGTTCTTCCCATGCATGAGCATGGTGTGTTCTTCCATTTGTTAATATCCTCTGCTATTTCCTTTCTGAGGATTTCATAATTTTCTTTATAGAGGTCCTTCACCTCCTTCGTTAGGTACATTCCTGGGTATTTCATTTTCTTTGAAACTATGGTGAAGGGAGTTGTGTCCTTAATTAGCGTCTCATCTTCACTGTTATTGATGTATACAAAGGCTGTTGACTTGTGGACATTGATTTTATATCCTGAAATATTACTGTATTTTTTGATGAATTCTAGGAGTCTTGTGGTTGAGTCTTTGGGATTCTCTAAGTATAAGATCATGTCGTCAGCAAAGAGGGAGAGTTTGACCTCCTCTGTTTCCATTTGGATGCCCTTTATTTTCTTGTCTTGCCTAATTGTATTGGCTAGAACTTCCAGCACTATGTTGAATAGTAAAGGTGACAGAGGACAACCTTGTCTGGTTCCAGTTCTAAGAGGAAAAGCTTTCAGTTTTACTTCATTCAGTAAAATATTAGCTGTGGGTTTGTCATAGATAGCTTCAATCAGTTTTAAAAATGTGCCACCTAAGCCTATACTCTTCAGTGTTCTAATTAGAAAAGGATGCTGGATTTTATCGAATGCTTTTTCTGCATCTATTGAGAGGATCATATTATCTTTATTTTTGCCTCTGTTAATATGGTGGATAACGTTTATGTTTATAGACTTGCGTAAGTTAAACCAGCCTTGCATATGTTAAACCAGCCTTGCATCCCTGGGATGAAGCCTACTTGATCATGATGTATGACTTTTTTGATGATAAGCTGTAATCTCTTGGCTAGGATTTTGTTGAGGATTTTTGCATCTATATTCATGAGTGAGATTGGTCTGAGATTCTCCTTCTTGTTTGGGTCTTTTCCTGGTTTGGTATCAGGGTGATGTTTGCTTCATAGAATGTGTTGGGGAAGATTCCTTCTTCCTTAATTTTTTGGAATAATTTCTGCAGTACAGGAATAAGATCTTCCTTGAAGGTTTAATAGAATTCTGGAGTGAAGCCATCTGGACCAGGGCATTTTTTGGTTGGAAGATTTTTTATTGTTTCTTTAATCTCAGTGCTTGAAATTGGCCTGTTCAGGACCTCTATTTATTCCTGCCTAAGTCTAGGGAGAGAGTGTGATTCCAAATATTGATCCATTTGCTTCACATTGTCAAATTTCTGGGCATAGAGTTTCTGGTAGTATTCAGAGATGATCTCTTGTATCACTGTGGGATCAGTTGTTATTTCCCCTTTATCATTTCTGATTGAGGTTAGCAGAGATTTTACTTTTCTATTTCTATTTCTGGCCAATGGTTTATCTATTTTATTAATTTTTTTCCAAAAAATGCTTTTTTCATTAATTTTCTAAATGATTCTTTTGTTTTCAATTTCATTGATCTCTGATTTCATTTTGGATATTTCTTTTCTTCTGCTGAGTTTAGGCTTAGATTGTTCTTCTTTTTCCAATTCCATAAGATCTCTTGTGAGTTTGTTGATGTGCTCTCTTTCTGTTTTTCGAATGTAGGCTTCTAAAGCGATAAATTTTCCTCTCAAAACTGCTTTTGCAGTATCCCAAGGGTTTTGGTAGCTTGTGTCTTAATTGTTGTTATAGTCAAGGAAGTTAATGATTTCCTGTTTTATTTCTTCCTGAACCCATCTGTTATTCAATGGAAGATTGTTTAATTTCCATGCCTTTGTGTGGGATCCAACGTTTTTGTTAGAGTTGAGTTCCACCCTTAGTGCCTTATGGTCTGAGAAGATACAAGGTAAAATTTCAATTCTTTTTATTTTGTTGATATTTGTTTTGAGTCCCAGGATATGATCAATTTTGGAGAATGTTCCATGGGGTGATGAGAAGAATGTATATTCTTTATCTTTGGGATGGAGTATTCTATATATGTCTATCAAGCACAGTTGTTCTAGGCTGTCTTTTAAATCTCCTATATTTTTGTTTAATTTCTGTTTAGAGGATCTGTCCAGCTCTATAAGAGGAGTGTTAAAGTCCCCTGTTTTCATGGTATTATTGGATATCATATTGCTGAGACTGAGTAAGTGCTTTTTCAAGAATCTGGGAGCATTTAAATTGGATGGATAAATATTTAGAATTGAAACGTCTTCTTGTTGTATTTTTCCCTTGACCAGTATAAAGTGACCATCATTGTCTTTTTTGACTTTAGTTGCTTTAAATCCACATGTATCTGAAAATAAGAGTGCAACTCCTCTTTTCTTCTGAATTCCATTTGCCTGAAAAATTGTCTTACAACCCTTGACTCAGAGTTTTAATTTGTCTTTTGAAGCCAGGTGTGTTTCTTGCAGACAGCAAATGGATGGCTTGTGTTTTTTAATCCAGTCAGTCAATCTATGTCTCTTCAGTGGGGAATTAATGCCATTAACATTTATTGAGATAATTGATAAGTATGGTATTATTCTATTCATCTTATTTTGTGAGAGTCCTTTGCTTAGTTTTATCTTTTGCATCAGTGTGGAGGTTACGTTCTGTCCTTTAATTTCTGAGTTCTTACTTTGCTGCTGATCCATTGTGGTGGTCAGTGTGCAGAAGAGGTTGAAATATTTCCTGTAGAGCTGGTCTTGTTGTGGTGAATTTCCTCAGTGTTTGTATATCTGTAAATGATTTGATTTCTCTGACAATTTTAAAGCTTAGCTTAGCAGGGTACAGAATTTTGAGCTGGAAATTGTCGTGTTTAAGTAGATTAAAGGTAGATGACCATTGTTTTCTTGCTTGAAAACTTACATTAGAGAAGTCTGGAGTCACTCTGATGGATTTGCCCCTGTAGGTAAACTGGCAATTACTCCTGGCAGCTTGCAGGATCTTTTCTTTTGTCTTGACTTTAGACAAGTTCATCACAATGTGTCTTGGAGTAGCTCGGTTAGAGTTGAGGTGACCTGGGGTCTGATATCCCTCTGAAAACAATGTGTCAGAATCTTTGGTGATATTTGGGAAATTTTCATTTATAATATTCTGTAGTATGGCATCCATTTCTCTGGGGCATTCTTCTTCCTCTTCTGGGATTCCTATAACTCGTATGTTGGAACGCTTCATATAGTCCCATAATTCTGACAGTGAATGTTCTGCTTTCTCTCTCTTCTTTTCTGCCTCTTTTACTATCTGAGTTATCTCAAGATAACTTTTTCACTTAATTGTTCATCTCTTATTTGATTCTGTTTTTGGATTTCCTTTTAGTTATTTTCTACTTTATTAGAAGTTTCCTTCATTGTTTCCATCATATCTTTCATTGTTTTTATCATGTGTATTCTAAATTCACTTTCTGTCATTTCTAACATTTCTTTATAGATGGAATCCTCTGCAGTAGCAACCTCATGGTCCCTTGGAGGGGTTTCTCTGGACTGGTTCTTCACGTTGCCTGGAGTTTTCTGCTGATTCCTCTTCATGAGTGATTTATTTTATCTGTTTACTTGCCCTAATTTTCCTTTCACTTCCTCTTGCTCTTTACGTTCCCATGCCTGTGGACTAAGGTTTCAATAAGTCCTTTTGGTACAGGTCCAGAAGGATGAGAAGGTTGAAGAGCAAGAAGGTATGAAAGAAAGAAGGAAAGAATGAAAAGAAAATAGAGAAAGGATAGCGGGTAGCTAAAAGGAATATTGACAAAAAGAAGAGAGGCACAGAAAGAGGGAGACAGAGCAATATAGGTGTACAGTAGGGTACTTTGACACAACCTCAAAAAAACCCCAACCTCTGGGGGTGCCCGGTTGGGTGGTTCTCTTGAGGTCAGCAGCTCTTTGTTAACCTGATCAGACACAGTACCTCACCTCCACCAAGTACAGAGGAAAGACAAAAATGGTATGAATCAAACCAAAACAAGCAAACAGAAAACTTTATGGGATAAAATTAAGTGAAAAACCAAATAATAGGGGTAGAAATACTAGCAAAAATGAAGTTCTAGTTATTGAAAAAGGCAGCAATGGGAAATTGTATTTAAACTAGAAAAATGGAGAAAGAAAAGAAAAAATCTGAACGGAAGAGTTTGAAATTAAAAAACAAAGCAACAACAACAACATCAAAATAAACAGAAAACAAACAAACAAAACAAAAACAAAGCAGTATATATATATCTTTTTGAATATTATCTGGGTAAAAGGTGGTCTTCTAGGGTATGAGATTTTAATCACAGTGCTGATACGACTGGAGGCCTCTGCTAATTTCTCAAACCCCACAGGGTAAACACCCTAAATGTCTCTTCAGCCCTCTTAAAAGGCACTTTAAACTTCTAAACTTCTGTCTAAGCAGAAGCTTTCCCAGGAAAGTGCTTGTCACCGGAATAACTGCTGAAGTGGCTATCTGCTTACCCAGTGTGCCAAAACAGGTCTCACTCTGCCCCTGAGAGTTAGAGCTGTAAGGCAGCTCAGTCCCCGCCTTTAGGCTGCTCAGTCACTAGGTTACTAGCTCCCACCCGGTCCTTGCTCTGCAACCCTGAGGGTGGACCTTGCTGGGGCAGTTCTCTCACAATGGCTCCCTGCGGCTAACAGCCAAACACCATTAGCTCCATTCAGCTCAGCAGCTCAGACTGGGGCCCCAGACAAAGCCCAAAGTTCTCTGCACTCCTGCCCAAGCTCTCTCCAAGGCAGTTCAACCGAGTGCCAATTCCAAAAACACCAAAACAGTTCACTGGCAAGGCCTTTCTGGTTTGCAGTCTCACTGCTACTGCACTTACAGCTGCCAGCGAGATTAGACTGATTGAACACTGTAGGATAATATTTAGAAATAAACTTATGCTACATCAAGCACCCAAAGTAAATTCAGTGTGAGTTTAAAATGACTTGATTTTCTTCCAGAGGCTTAAGAGACCTGGACCCCCCTGGGTTACCCACAGAGTTAGGCTTTTTTGGAATTGTAAAATTCCTTAGGCCTTTTCTCTGGAGCAGTACACCCCGTGAAGCCTGAGATCCAAGGGCATGCCGCCCTTCCTCAGAGATATGGGCCAGAGGGTTGACATATGTTAACAACATATTGTCAGAGGTCTATAGGTACTCTGCCCTGAGGGAAGGACACAGTCATTACTTCATACTGAGTAAACTGAGTGAATGCTTGAAGATATTCTTCTATTAACCCTGTTCCCCTGTGGCTACTTTTGTCTTTTGTGACCTGCTCAGAAACTAGTCACTGTTTAGAGGAAGAGATTTACTACATAAGTAATTGCAATGATACGATAAATATTTCCTTTCAAGTTAAATTACAGATATGTAAAAAAAGAAGATAAGATGATGAAACTAATAGATAATGGATTAGGTGTGTACGTGACTGGAAGAGTATAAAACTAAAACTTGGAATAAAGAATTTTGCTATATGCCATTCCAAGGTGTATAGTCTGTTTCTTGACATAATAATTACAGGAGCGAGTTTACACCTACAGCAAAGCTGCTGCTTGCTCGCATCTCTGGTCACGCAACAAACACACGAGACCACTTGCCAGTTTTCCACTGTTTTTGTCCTCCTCTTGGGGTCCAGAAGTCTCTCGCTGACACCCTGTATCCTCAAAGGGATGATTACAGGCAGATCCCACCAGTCAGGAATGCCTGGAGTCTTATCTCCCCAGACTCACGGTGCCCAGATGCAAGGAAGCTATTACTCGGCCGCCATCTTGCTCTCTCTAAGCCTGGTAACTTTTCAATTGCATTCATGAAGCCTCTTCCTGGAAACATCTTCCACACAAAGGAAGAACAGGAGTGAGGGGCTCAGGTCCCCTCCAGAGGACAGGGGCAGGAGTGTGTGACCATCCCAGTCTCTGAACAGAAAAGCCTGGCTTCTTTAGAACAGAGGTCATCTTTAGGATTTCTGAGAAGCAATTCTACGGTCCTTTTTAATTTTTTTTTATTTCAGGTTAATGTGAGGGTACAAACAATCAAATCATAACATTTGATTAGGTAGAGTCCCTTTTGTTCACGGTCCTTTTAAAGTAATCTCAGCATCTTGGTAGAAAGGCAGAATTTCCAGCCAGTAGGCTTCTCTTGCTGCCACTTTGGATGTCTTTGACAGGTTCAGGGGCAGGAAGCCTCTGAATGGGCAGAACAGGTCTCCTGCCTCAGCAGCCCAGAAACAGCGGGTTCCCAGGCATCCTGGGGCTCAAAAGGATTCTTCCAATTTATAGACTGCAGAGCCTGAGTCTCCCGGGTGTAGCTGGCACACTGGCAGGCATCTTATCTGGGGCACAGGCCACACAGTCACATAATGGCAATCCTGGGATCTCTGTAGCCAGGGTTCTTTCAAATAAGTCTGGAAAGGATGTTTCTTATCTCCAGGAGGAATTCACAGTAGATATTGAAATCCAGAAGAAACTATTATATTCCCAGCATAGCACTGAGCAGCAGGGTTATTTTATCAACTTCTCAGGATGTGCATCTTTATATGTTTAATTACCTGAGGAGCCTCTACACTGTCTCCACAGGGGCTGCACCAGCAATGACCGAGGGCTGCAATGGCTCTACAATGTTGATTCATTTTTATATAATAGTTGTGGCCTAGGGTTGCATTTCTCAACTGATTCGTGACTTTGAGCATCTTTTTCATGTATGTATTGGCCATTCCCAAATCTCTTCTGGGTTTTGTAAGCTCCTATGTTCACAACAGACTTGAAGTGACACACAGACAAACTAGAGCCTCAGCACAGACTGAGGAGAGACACTGGGTGCCCAGCACTCTGTGGTGTCAGGAACAAGCAGAAGATGATGCTGGTCAGTGCCATCTACAAGCAGCCTGCTGTGCCCACACAGGCTCTGAGGGAAGACAGCTATTTCTACCACCATCCAGCCCAGCCTGACGTTGGCATGATGGTTGTAACTCCTTTGCAGCTATTTGTAAATGTTAGAAGTTCAAATTACCAACATGATCTAAAATTGCAGCTGGTGGCCTTTCAGCAAATGCCAGAGTTCTTCAGGGCACACAAGAGGGTGGCTGTGGTGACAGCCCAGAGGGAAAGAGAACAACATCCGCCTTGTGGTTATTTCAGCACCCTAATACGTCAGTGATCACAAAGCTATGGGTGGTCTTGCTTGGCTTAGAGAAATGTCCTCACAGGCCGGGGTCTAAATAATAAGGACAAAACAGATGCTGTGCAGAATTAAGGAAGTCTTAGAGCAGGTCACAGGGCAAGATCCTCTACCTAAAGACAAGGATCTCGAGGGTGACTCTAGAGTATTAGCTGAGGGACTGTTCTTTGTCAGCAAAACTTCACTAAGATCCTCCATCCCCACCTTCTCATGTAATCTCAACACACACTTTTAAATGGAGCCTCCGCATTCCTGCACACAGCATAGCACAAGTCCCTGGGCATCTGTTGACCTCCTGATCCCCATCCCAGAGAAAACACACCTGCCCATAACAGGAAAACTCCAGGGCACATTGGTTTTATACGACCCTGATCTCTGGCTGCAGCTGATTGGACCAAGGATAGACACTTGGCACAAGCTGAGCCAATCATATTTTTTCTTCCGTGGATGTAATGAGACACAGACATGTCCTTGAATAGGATGATGCAGGAACTAAGGAGATGAGCCCTCGGGGCTGGGCGAGCAGTGGGTACTGGATTTCATGGGATCCCCTGAAGCTTTCCAACACATTCTCTTCCTGATTCACCTGGAATTAGAGGGCTTCTATTACTACAGTGAAAATGGCCTTGACTACAACCATGGTATTACAGTTAACATGTCACAAATGGGGCAGCTTCTATAGCTCAGTGGGTAGGGCGCCGGCCCCATATACTGAGGGTGGCGGATTCGAATCCAACCCTGGCCAAACTACAGCAAAAAATAGCCAGGCTTTGTGGCAGGCACCTGTAGTCCCAGCTACTCTGTAGGTTGAGGCAAGAGAATCACCTGAGTCCAGGAGTTGGAAGTTGCTGTGAGCTGTGACGCCACGACACTCTCCTGAGGGCAATAAAGTGAGACTCTGTCTCAAAAAAAAAAAAAAAAAAGTTCCAAATGAAGAAACAGAGGCTCAGAGAGATTTTTAAAATGCTCAGTTTGTCTTAGTCAGGACAGCCCAGGTTACGCTGCAGTAACAGAAGTCTGAAATCCCAGTCCCTAAGTACACGGAAGTTTTGCTTCTCTTGACCATTTCAGGCTGGCGGCTCAGCCTCTAGGTTCCTGCTGTATTGTGACCCTGTCATTGAAATGCACAGCTTCACAGATGGCATGGAGGGGAGAAAGGATGCAGGATTGGGACTGGGAGTCAGCCTAGAAGGTGTAGACATCATTTCTACCCACACCCCACTGGCCAAAACCCATGGCCCTCACCTGATGCAAGAGAGGCTGGGAAGGTTGTCTTCCTGTGGGTCCAGGAAGAGAAACCAGTGTGACTGGACTTTACCAGACACCCACAGTTGGGCAGTGGTAGAGGTGGGACCTGGCCTCAGGCTGCCCTGACCCCAGTGCCATGGATCAGCACTGGTGCCAGCTGCACTCTTGGCAGCTTTCCAGGACTCCCTGAGGGCAGAGGGTGCCATTCTCCACTCAGCACCATCTCCACCCTCACCAGCCATCTGTGCAAGCAACAGGGATATCTGCACCTCAGTGGCAGCACCTTAGTTCTTCAGGGAAACCAGACCTAGCGTCTCAATGAAACGGCGGGACCCTTGTGTTTAATTCTTCAGATCTCATCACCAGCCCATGCCTATGCAGCAACTGTTTGATGAGAACAGCCGTGTGAAGGAACAGATGTCTTCTGTGCTCTGTTGCATGTGACACCTGAATTACATCCCTCAGGTGCATGATTATCAAGTGTTTCCTGGGGCTGCCACAATAAGATACTGCAAACTGGATGGCTTAAAACAAGAAAAATGTATTCTCACACAGTTTCAGAGGCTAAAAGTTCAAAATCAAGGTACCAGTAGGGCCACACTCCCTCTGGAGGCTCTAGCAAAGAGTCCTTCCTGGCCTCCTCCAGCTGCTGGTGGCTCCCCTTGGTTTCCTTGGCTTGTAGCCACATCACTCCAGTCTCTGCCTCTATCCTCATGTCCCCTTCTGCTCTGTGTGTGTCTTATGAGGACGTGTCATTGGATTTAGGACCCACCCTAACCTAGGTAATCTAGGATGATTTCATCTCTACTCCCTAAAGCAGTTATATCTACAAAGACTCTTTTTCCAAATCAGGTCACATTCATAGGCCCCAGGGACCTGGATATGGACATGTCCTTTCAGGGGATACCATTCAACCCCCTATGGGCATCTTGAAATTATTCCCAATTCTGAAGGTAAGGACCAGGGCCCAATCACTCTGGAGACTTGGGTGCCGATGGTGCTTAAATGCAGGCATGAGCTTTGCCTCCCTTGCACATGGGTCAGAGCCAGGGCTGCTGGTCTCTTCAAGTCACACTGGAAGGGCACCCAGCAGCAACACACCACTGTGGAGAAACTCCTCTGCTGCTTGGCTTTGAAATCCTTAGAATTTGGGCTGGGCGCAGTGACTCATGCCTATAATCCTAGCACTCTGGGAGACCGAGGTCAGTGGATTGCTTGAACTCAGAGTTCAAGACCAGCCTGATCAAGAGCAAAAACTGTCTTTACTAAAATAGAAAAACTAGCCAGGAATCATGGTGGGCACCGGTAGTCCCAGCTACTCGTGAAGCTGAGGCAAGAGGGTCACTTGAGTCCAAAGAGATTGAGGTTGCTATGAGCTGTGACACCATGGCACTTTACCAAGGGTGACAAAATGAGACACTGTCTCAAAAAAAAAAAAATCCACAAAATACTTAGAATTTGATTGGAAGCTCTACTGCAGACTTCTAAGTTCTTAACTTGGAAGGTGAGGGGTATGGAGCCCCTAAGAGCAAAACACACACCTGAAAGTGGGGGAGGAGAGTGTGGGGCTGCTTCACAAATCCAGCTCATACTGGTGCTGAAAAACTAACAAAATCCCACCAGCCAACCCTGGCTTGGCCAGAGCACACTGCTCTGTGATTTGATCCAAGGTAGGAAGGGCCTCCCACCTTTTAGGAGCTGTGTGACAATGTCAGGCCCTGCTGCATTCCTGCAATGTCCCTATGACACTCAGTGGGTGTGACGCCCTCACCTTCATCTGTCCAAGGGTGGCAGCCAAGACACTCCAAGGTCAAGTCCAACTGAGATTCTAAGGACCATCCGAGGAGAACTGCTGACAGTGCTGCTGTTCTCTGGGTCCGTGTGTCTGTCAGAGAAAGAGAGACTCTCACGCGTCAGCTGACTCACGCGTCAGCTGAATGCAGACAAGCAGTAGTTGAAAGCGCTGTGTTAAATAAACCAACAGCTCAATCCAAAGGCACCACACAGAACACACAAAGGCAGAGGAAATGGGTCTTTGTTATTTTGCCCGGTTTCATCATGGCACCAGAGTGGGTGTTATTTCCCTGCAGTGATCTCAGTGATAGGAAAAGGATCCCAGACCCCGCCATGTCTCCCTCAGCACTTTCAGAGTCCAAGGCCAATTGAGCAACAGAAAGGTTAAGAATCAAAGGGTGTGCTGTGAGTCAGAGGACTTTCCAGAGAGGACCTTCCACAGCTGGAGTTGGGGAGATACTGGCTTTGGGTCTGATTGGTGGACAAAAGCAGATCCAGTGCTCAAGATCAAAGTGTTTCCTTCTGGGAAAACATGCAGGGAAAGAGGCAGGATTTACAGAGACACCTGTTTTCAGTTCCCAAGTGGAAATACATGGTTAGATACATTTTAAAATCTAGAGCTCATAATAGGCCACATTTTCTATCAATGTCTACGTCTGATATAAAACTTGCCATGATCTTGAACTCTGTTCCACAAAGAACCAGAGTTAGCTGAGGGAGAAACTGTTTATATAGAGAGCTTAGCGAGAAACACACTTGTGACAAATTGTTATTTCCTTAAATCCTGTTCTTTTGATGAATCCTTTCCCTTATGGCAACTAGATCTCGAAAATTATTAGGTTTTATGAATCCAATACAGGGTTGTGCTTTTATAGGAAACTCGCCATTGGGTACCAATGTAAACCTTCATTTGTGACTCAGATGGTTATGCACAGGGGCCATGGCTGAGCTACTAGTGCTCCCCTTTCTAGGGGAATACAGACAGCCTGGGCAGGTTAGCTCTGCCCAGCAAGACTGGAATGGGACAACAGGTGAGAGAAGCAACACATTAGCTCAGGTTCACATAGCCTCGAGTCAAACCACAGCTCTGTGGGGGCGGCGCCTGTGGCTAAAGGAGTAGGGCGCCGGCACCATATGCGAGAGGTGGTGGGTTCAAATCCAGCCCCAGCCAAAAACTGCAAAAAACAAAAAACAAAAAAAAAACCCACAGCTCTGCCAGTCATTGGCTGGAGGCCTGGAGCCCATTGCTTCTCATCTTGGTCCCCCGTCTCATCATGTAGAAAATGGGTTCTTCACAGTATCTAATCCATAAAGTTGTTGCGAGGATCACACAAGCTACCTATAGACACGCGAGCTGTTATCATCACCGTCATCATTTGACACAAAAAAATGAACACCTTTTCCTAAAAGGAAGAACATGTTTATTTCTCCTCCATCCGCTCAACATACATCTTGCCCACCAGTGACATCATGGAGACAGCATTTTGCTATGTAGCACCAGGCACCGCCACGTTTTTTATTTCTGCTGTCCAGGGACTTCGGACACACCTCCAGAACAGGGGAGCACAATGAGAGACAAAGGTCCACGTGGAAGACACTCCTTCCGGAGTGGGCGCGGCCAGCCCCTCACTTGGCAGAGTGCTGCTTGTAAACCTCCAGGAACTCCTGCACTTCTCCGGGGACCCCAAGATGAATGGCGCCCTCTGGTGGATGTCAGTGGGAAGGATGTCTAGGACCGCCTCCTTCCCAGTGGTAGCCACGCCCCCCGCCTTCCCCATGATGTAGGCCATGGGGTTACACTCATACAGCAGCCTCAGCTGGAAAACAAGACCAGAGAAGCCGCCTCATACGGGAGGTATTACATAGAGAGGGGACTTGTTCTGTAGCAAAGTAGTGCGGAGCTGGTGGGAGTAACCCATAGTCCCTCTTTCCTACTATGAGGTTGTGAAAGTTCCCTCCCAGCCCAGGTTACATCTGAAAGGAAGCGGTTAGCCCTTTGTTTAAATTCAGCCATTTATCAGGCCAGAACCTGCAGTAGATTACCTGATGCAAATTCGAGACAGACCACCTGGACACAGAATGACATTTTGGCAGAACTGATGAGTCCCTTCTCTTTATAGCATGGAAACTGGACTTAATGAGTGACTGTGCGTGTGTGTGTGTGTTTTGGATGGAGCTTAGGCTATTCTAAAAGCATCAGAAAAATCCATGGTAGTGTCTGGCTGCAGTCATCTGGAGAGCAGACTGGCTCCTCCCAACAGTATAATATTGTTTGCAACCCTGTATGCATTCCCTTTAAAACTCCCCTAAGGCCCGAGGGCTGGAATTTTGTATGTTATACATCTTGGCAGTTATATTAAATAATAACTTCTTACCATTATGCATTTTCATGCAGCCTGCCTACTGAGCGACATTGCAGGTGTTTCCTAACTCTATTTTCATGTAGGTGTCATGGCCAGATTGGAAAATCTGGGGGGAATAAAGGAGGAGCCTTAATATGTGTGTTCAGGAACAGTTTTTGTAGGCATTGAGAAAAGTACGGTAAGGCAGGCTAATCTGATAGTCTGGGGCGTGTGAGATGCTGCGGCAGAAACGGCATTCTAAGTAGATAAGGGTGCCTTAGCAGACTGCACCCCATTCACAGCAAACAGCTCTCACTACATCCAAATATATAGATGTCTAAATATCTTAAGGAGAGTATGGGACTGTGTGTGTCAGCTCTTGCCACTTTTTCTTGGCAGAAGAAAATCCAAATAATAAAGTCAAACAGACGAATGATTGTATGGCAATGAGGAATTTGCTTCTCTCATGTTTAAAAAAAAAACAAAGGTGAAAATAAACTAGACACTGTATGGAGGGGGCACACTGCCATCATGGCGGGAGGAAAGCAGGTGCTTCTTACACAGTGTGAGACAGCACAGCCCACTCTGGGGACGCTGTGAGCCCTAGGGCTATGTGGTAAGTGGTAACAGCTCACCGGAAAGCTATAGGTTTACCCAAAGATTTGTTCCTTCCCTAAATGGTTGCATTTCCCAAGTAGCAAATGTCAGCTCATTAGTCATTTCTATTTTATGCTTTTTGAAAGGACCCAAAAAAGACTCTTATTTGGGATACGTATTGGATTCACTGCCTTGGAAATGAGCCTGGGCTGTTTCATTTCCCTTTATGAATGGAATTCACCTTGGCCAAGCCAATGGAATTCACCTTGCCCAAGCCAAACCGCATACGCACTGGAAACTCTCTGGATGCTTAGTCTCCCTCCTGAGCATTAATTCTCTTTCCCATAGCACTGAAAGGACTCTCAGGAGACCGTTTTTATGTTTATTTAGTATCGGGTGGCTTTACCTTTAATCTAGAAAAGAGTACACCACCGACATCCTTAGCAACTTACTAAAGCATAACAACCACCATAACCTTTCTATCTTCCTAAATTAAATCCCTCAGGCTGGAAATGCAATCTACTGCTTGTAAGTCACTCTCCAGGGCATGTGCTTACCTTTCCACTGAGGCTCTTCTTGTTAGCGGGGTACAGAAAGATCCCACCATAGACCAGAGTGCGTTGAACATCGGAACCATGGAGCCCACGTACTGGGCACCATAGGGAGCTGAGTTATCCTGCAAGGTTAAGAACAGCAATGACCAGGGTTGTAGAAAATAAAGAAAGTGAGTTCCCTTTGTGTCCCCTGTGTGTGTTTGATTCCACAGCCATTCACTGGGCACCTTCTGACGTCTGATGCACTAAGTAGAACAATGGAGACAGCTCACCAGAGGTTACATCACCCACAGAAGCCTCAAGGAGAGTGTGGTTGACTCTAGCTCTAGGGTTGGGGCAGGCCTCACAAGAATTGTGCCATTTAGTAGCACTGTAAAGGTCAAGAAGGATTTCTGCCAACCTAGGGAGCGGACACTGCTCAAGTCTAGGCTTAGCATCAAGGAGAGGGGAGTGCTATTGTCACCAGACCTGGCAGAGGAGCCTGCAGGACTAGTGAGAGTGTATGCAGAGTGGGGGAGGGAAAGTTAAAGGAGCTGATTCAGCTGGAGGAAGAGCCTGGGGCCAGCTCTCAGGGCTTCCAACATCATGAGAACAACAGGAAAACAGTAGGTGCCTGTGGGTTTTAAGAAAGGGTAGGACAGGACTTTATCTCAAAAATTTAATCAGTGTAACCTAATTTTTTATACCCTCAATGAATCCCAAACAATTAAAAAAAAAATAAAGGGTATGACATCAGCTATTCCCATGCAGAGCCAGCTCTATAATCAGCCATTTCTCCTCTTTAGAGTCACTAATTTGTACCCTCCTTAGGCAGATACTAAGATGGACATTCTCATTCCTGAGGTGACTGATAAAAGCCATCTTGGACGCTAGGCCAAGATGGACAGATACTGCATGGCTGGTGCTGGGGTGGGAGAACCAGACTTTGAACCATCTGGGACCAGGGACCTGTGAAGAGGAAAATGCCTCCTTGCTATACACTCATTCATCTGGGTGAGTTTATCATTCAGATTTTCTTCTGCCAGGAGAAAGTTGCAAGAGCTGACACAGACAGTCCCATTTTGACATGTCAGCGCAAAAGTTTCAGTCCCCAGTGCAGAGATGAGAATTTAATCACAGGCTTGGTGCAGATGAAAATCCAATGGACTTCCATCCCTCTTTTCTTTCACCTCAAAGGTGAATCATGAATCAATGGGTTTCCACATAAATCAAGAAGCCCAAATGAGGTCCAAGGTCCCTTCTCCCCTCAGAGGACACCCCCTCCCTCCAGAGCTGCCCCTGATGCCAGATGTCTGGACACTGCCTCAGCCCCACCCCAGACCCCTCACTTACTGGGGGGAACTTTTTCCTCTTGACATACTCAGTGACAGCAGGGTCAAAGTCCTTGGCGTAGCCTTCGTTCAGGCTGTAGATGTTACCATTCTTTTTGATCTTCACACCCTTGTCCACCAAAATGAACTCTCCAATGGCCTTCAGAGACACAGAAGGGAAGATGACCAGCTGTCTCTCCCAGGCATGGACACATGTGCATTTCACTGTTCACTGTTCTAGGCTGGGGACGTGGCCTTACCTCATCCTGCGGCACGAGTGACTTCTGCCAAATTCTCCAAGAATTGCAAGTGGGGGAGGGAGAGAGAAAGTTGTGAGAACAAGTGACAAGGAAATAGAGAGGGAGAGGGTGTTGCAGAAGCCATCGGTTGATAAAAGAGCCTTTGACTTTGCAAGCGAGTTCAGTAAATCAAGAAAGAAACCACGCGGAAATAGGGAGTGCAAAACAGCAAAAGCCGCGAGAATAAGGCCTGTGTGCCCAGAGCGATGGAGGATGTGCGAGTCGGTCCGAAAATAGGCCGCAAGTTGGGCCGGACAGCAGGTGGCTGTGGGAGAGATGGGCGACTGACTGCAGGACCAGCCTCCGAGTGACACGGGCGCCTAGGGCTTTTCTCAGCTTTACATTTCTATCCTGAGGCAAGTGTTCCCTTCTGTGCATTGCCATAGAACAAAGAAGAACCCAGAGTTTGGGTCCCAGCACGTTTAGCTTCAGACCTAGGCTCAGTGACCTGCAGTTTTCTCGGCGCGCCTCCTCCCCCCACGGAGCCCCAGCGCTCAGCTTGTGTGGTTGGGGTCTGGGTCAGAGGTTTAGATTTGGGAAAAAACGCTACATGACTGCTGCTCGTCTGGATTAAGGACTGTTCTTCGCCATGTCAGTAGATTTCAGAGTCCACGTTTTTGCTACAAGGGTGAAATGTAAACTTCTGAAATAATGTCTCCCGCAGCTCCCGGGTGGACTGGACTAAGGATTCTCGTGGGCCCCTGTGTGTCGCTGGTAAGAGGTCCAGCGGGGCTCCTAGTGTGAGACCTGAGAGGAAAGGGGGACCCAGCCACATCTCCCCTGGCCATTTATTCCCAGGCCCAGACTGGTTCCTGCCCATATGCGGTATGCCAAAACCAGAAAGTAGCCATCTCACAACCGGGGCTGGTGCAGAGCCCGGGGAGCTGTCCAGACGCGCAGTCCCGGTACCCCGACCAGAGTCCCAGGTGTGAAGGAGAGAAGCCCCCCCTGCTTATGGAGCCCAGAAGTAACTGCTCTTGGCGACTTAAAGCCCTGTAGAGACGCAGGTAGAGCGGTGGTGCTGGTTTCAGCAGAAACCATCAGCCTGTCCGTGCAGCCCAAACGAAGACGAAGCACTTGGCCTCTCCTGGGACAGCCTGGCCTCTCCCAGCAGCAGCGAGCAGGGTGTGCCGGTGGGACCCCAACAGGCCTGCACTGCTCTCGGAGGGCAAAGACCACCAAACACACGGAAACTTACTCCAAGATACGGCCTGCAATCTGCAAACGAGAAGAGATTTCATTTTCCCTACACATTCATCAACTAAAGGTAGCAGAGAAAGCACCAGAAGAATGTCTGGGGTGGCAGGAAATGCCTGGCGAGGCACAAATCAGCAAACAAAAGAGGAGCCTGAACCTGCGTGCTGGCCTCAGATGAAACTTTGCTCTGGATCTGCCATCATTTCCCCTGAGGTCACCCCATTTGGAGACTTTAACTGGTGCTCTGACTCTACCCTGGTTTTATTTATTGAGCGCCCCAGGCTTCCAGGCAGGGGAGCGTCCAGCTGCGTAAGAGTGTCTGGGACTAAGGTCGCCTGTGTGCCACCTTTGACCTGCCCCACCTGCTGCTCACACCCAGGCCTTACCGAATCAGCCCATCACTCACAGGGGTCCCGCTGGCTGCACCTTGCTCTCAGTTTGTCAGCCAACAGCACCGTATGCATGGGGTGCCACATTAATGCCACCTGACAATACTGCTAACATTTAAAAAAGGGCATAAATCTAATTCATTTCCCCCAAAACACATAATGAAGGTGCCAACACATTAAAGATTATTCTCTGGAGTCTGTGTTTCAATGGTGGGCTGCTGTGAGCTGTGAGGTGACGGTACTCTACTGAGGGTGACAAAAAAAAAAAAAGAACTTTTTACTCATGTAAAAGAATCACAAAATCTATTTCTCTCCTCCCCCACTGCTCATTCCTTCTCCTCATGGTTTTCATCTGGGTGGTTGATTAGTTAACTGGTTGGGTTGAGTTGAGTCATTTGATTTAGTTTGGTTTATACTCATCAGTTAGTGCACTGCAGCTAAATAGACTCTCACAAGATCAAAGCTTTGAGTTGTTTTCCCTAACCCTAAATTTGCCAATGCACAGTCTTGAAAAAATAAAACTAATGTATGAACCACTTGTCCAAGGGTCATTTTAATAACTATTAGCTTCCCCACTGGGCATCTAGCTATCCTCTCCCTATACTGCAGGCTTTGGGTAACCAATTCTCCACCAAGAAAAGTGTCCCAGAGTTTCCCAAGCATTCATGCTTGCCTGTGGTGAAGGTGCAAAAGTAAACAGCCTTTCCGTGAAATGAAGTCACAAAATGCTCTTATACCCCCTTGTATGGGAATAAGAAATAGTAACACTGTCTATAACCCACACACACAGAAGAAAGAGAAAATACGCCAAGATGCGGTGGCTCATGCCTGTAATCCTGGCACTCTGAGACGCCTGAGGAAGGAGGGTCGCTTGAGGTCAGGAATTTGAGACCAATCTGAATAAGAGTGAGATCCCATCTCTACTAAAAATAGAAAATATTAACTGAGCAGGGTGATGCACACCTGTGGTCCCAGCTATACATGGCAGGTTGAGGTGTCAGGATTGCTCGAGCCCAGGAATTTGAAGTTGCAATGAGCTATGATGATACCACTCTACTGTGGTGACAGAGTACTCTGTCTCAAAACAAAAATAAAAACAGAAAGTAATTTCATTGAATCGTGGATTTGGAGGAATTCTTCTCTAGCCAGGCCCCCTTTCTAATTGTATGAAGTCCTTCCTCTAAACCCTAAGCAATGAGGCTTTTCCTCCAGGGGAATCTATTCCATTCTTTTGCACAAGGCCAGGGATCAATGAGCACAAAGCATTTGGCAACATTAGAAAGTCTCTGGACCCTACCTTTCTATATGACCTGCTTAGGTATTAGTCTCTGCTTTATTTCACCCCATAGGGAATACTGAGAAGATACGGGGGGTTCCAGAGGCTTGAGGTTTGGAAGAGAAAGAAGGCCTGGGGGCCATGAGCAAACACTCATGTCACCAAAGACCTTTCCTCACAGAGGCAACCAAACACTCCTTTTGAAAGTCTGCTTTTAGTTGTGGGGACGGGATATTTTTAAAGAATATCTCAAATTAGCACATGTCTGGTAGGGGGTGACCAAGCTAGAGAGAAGTCTAAAAGTCATCTCCCATAAAAGATGTTCAGCTTAAAGAAGGAACTAGGATTTACTCCCTTCATTGGATGCCAACCGAGCCAGAGTAAAAGTTACTGTTCCGTTGTTTCCCAGGGACAGCAGACTTGAAACATTCCAGGGGTAGGGAGGGGTTTATTATCATACAATTTGGTTTCTGGCCTGAATTTTCTCACCAGCTGTCTCCAAAAATGGCTGTAGTCTTGTCAGGGCCATGACGATTTCCTTCCCACAACAATTATATGACTCGATGACAAGTAAGTGTTTCAAAATGATGACAGCCTGAAGGGGTTGCACTCGGTTTCCAGAGAAGTCCCTTTTCCAACCATATAAAGCTCAACAAACCCACAGCGATCACCTGATCAGGACATTGCCTGATAACAGCCTTCAAATAAGAAGGCTGCTCCATCTATGAGGATAGTGCTTTGGTGGGGGCACAAAAGAACTTGTACAATAGTGAGTTGGATCAAAGAGATGACAGCTGAACTCTACCCAAAGTTCTCAGCATCCTTATGGGTCTAGGGCAACTGTGATACTTAACCTAAGTCCATGGCTTCTTGCTCAGTGACAACCCCAGCCAAGCAAGATGTCCACCAACACAAGGGTATGCCTCCCACACAGATGCCACCTCCGCTGGTCCAGGCTTCCAAACATGCACATTCAGGAAGCCCATTGTCCTCATCAGGCATTGCCCACAAATTCAAACATCACACTGTCCCGTGGTGTCAGCACCAATCAGGCTTCATTGGGGACATGTCCAAGAACAGGATCGGCAAGGCTCATGGCTCTTCCACCTCTCATGCACCTCACAAGGAGCACAGGAGGGCTGGGCCAGGCTGTCAGGTGGACCTGGGGTTACATTCCAGGATAAGCATCCTTTGAAGGTCTGTCTTTTATTACACTGGGCAGGTGAGAGGGAATAAGAGGAGATGTGAAGAGGAGAGAGTCAGCAGCTGCCCAGGGGAGAGGCACAGCTGACACTGGGTCAATGGGATGAGGTCACTGAGGGAGGAGCAGAGGTCAATCCAGATTAGCCCAGGCTATGACACCATGAAACAGACCTTCGAGTCACTCAGAGATCGTGCTGCTCACAATTACTGTCATTTGAAGCCAGTATCCTGGAGCCCCCATCCTGGACTAGGGGATGACAGAGGAGAGGAAGTTGTTCCTGCTGAGCTGATTCCAACCCCCCTCCTGTGCAGAGAGCAGGATTTTGAGGGGATGCCAGGCCAGGGAAGGTGTCTCCAGAGTTACTTCCAGACACACCAGGATGGGGACTCAGCTCTCCTATGTAACTCTGATCCCCCATCATGCATTCTTCAGAGTGGATCTTTTTTTATTTTAGTGTTTTTAATCTTTGAGTGTCTCCCACCACATTGAAGTCTTGGCAAGAGAAACAGATGACCTTGAGATGGAGAGGTTGTTATTACAGGACCTAACTCAGTGGGGGAAGAAGACCGATACTGGTGTCCTGTGCACACTGGGGGGGGGGTCACAGACACCCTCACATCTCACTGTGCAGAAAATTCCGTGTTCCCAGCACCCCTTGAGGCACTGAGATCTATTTATTCTGAGCCTTAGGAGGGAGAAATAGCTCCCAGCACAGGGTGGAATGATCAGGAGCAAGGGAAGGTGACCTCCATCCTGGAGCTGGTGAATGGATCTTGGCCTGGGTTTCAGGATCTGGTGACTGGCGATGGTCACTCAGCCCACCCAGGTATTAGAGCCAGAGTCACACTTTGGGCTGCACATATGGCAGGATGTGAATGTCCCCTCCAAAAGTCACATTGAAACTGAATTATCACTGTAATAGTATCCAGAGCTGTGGCCTTTAAAGTAATGATGTCACTCTGTCTTCATGAATGGATCAGTGCCTTCATGTTGAACTCAGGTGGTTGTTGCAGAAGTAGGATTCTGATGAAAGGATCAAGTTCAACCAGATTCTCTCTGTCCTCCACTCTTGCTCACCTGTTAACCATGGGACAATGTAACAGGAAGGCCCTTAACAGATGCCAGCATCACGCCCTGGGACTTTCCAGACTCTGAACTCTGAACTGAATAAACATTTACTCGTTATAAATAGCCCAATTAGTGGTATTTTTTTTATAACAAATGAAAGAGAACTGAGACAGGGTGCGTGGGCTCAACCATGTCCTTACTCAACCATAACCACCCTGGAGGGAATCTGTGCTCTGAAAACTGATTTACTGGCCAGGCATAGCGGCTCACAATGGTAATCCTAGCTCTATGGGAGGTGGAGGAGGGTGGATTGCTGGAGCTCAGGAGTTTGGGAGAATCACTTGAGCCCCAAGAGTTTGAATTTGCTGTGAGCTATAATGCTATAATACCACTTATTGGGCTATTTATAAATAGCTCTGTCTACCCAGGGCAACGGAGTGAGACTCTGTCTCAAAAAAAAAAAAAAAGATTTACTCAACATGTAGACATAATAAATGTGTGAAGATAATAACAGTAGATAAAATTGACATTTTATGGCAATAACAATAACAAGAAAACTTCACAATTCCACAAGTGCAATTCCTAGAAAACTAACCCTTAGCTTGATTCAGCCCCAGGCAGGGAGGGCATCAGTGTCTGCACCAGGCAGGGAGAACACAGGGGAGGTTTTCTGTCACTTCCGCCTGGGTCTGAAGCACTGTGTACTTGCCACTGTTGGTATGTAATGTGCCACGGTAATAGTCAGCCTCATCCTCTGCCTGCAGCCCGGAGATGTACAGGATCCCTGCATTGGCCGAGGCATCTTTAGATCCAGAGAAGCGGCTGGAAACCCCAGAGCCCTGATGCTTATCTGAGTCAGACTTGAACCTCAGGAGATACCGGGGAGGGCTCCCTGGCTTCTGCTGGTACCAGGACATGTGATAGCCACCAACAACAAAGCCGCTGCTCAGGGTGCAGGTGAGTCTGGCTGATGCTCCAGGAGAGGCAGAGAGGGAGGACGGCTGAGTCAGCACAGGCTGGGAGAGGGAACCTGCAAACACGGATGTTCATGGTTGAGAAACCAGGGAGAAAAGTGGAGCTGCGTGGGGACATGGGACAGAGGGCACTGACTGGGGCCAGGAGGCTGCTCCAGGACGTGGAGGCCCATCCCTGCCTGAGAAGTAGCAGAGGAGGAGAAGGAGGAGAGAGGCCCAGGCCATGGTGGACACGGTCCTCCTGAGCAGGACCGGGATCCTAGGCCTCTCTTATACCTCCACCAGGATCACAGGGGAGGGTTTATGGATGCAAATGTGTCCCACCCACCGCCTGCCCCCTCCCAGCCGCACGCATTTGTTGAGGATCTGGGGGCAGGTGGAGGGGGGAGTCTGGCAGGCAGGACCTGGGAGGACGCAGGTGCTGGGAAATCACACTGAGAGGACACAGCTGCAGAGTCTGTGCCAGGCTCCACTGCCCCAGCCATGCACAGACAGAGAAGGTTCTGCTTCCCTATGTCCCTTGGACACACCTTCCACCTCAAAGCCTAGACTGTTGAAAGGACCAAAGCAGTGCCTTTGGGCTCAGGAAACCCACCCATGGGGTCCCCATGTCTCTGAGTGAAATCGGCTGCCGGAAACTCACATTCATGGGACCTGCGTCCCCCACTCCCCTGGAGCAGGCTCAGCATTTCACAGCAGAGGAGGAGCCTCCCCTTCCCCTCTCACCTCCCACAAGGACATTGCTGCCCTCACAGCCATCATTGTCCCCATAGCTACCCCTCTGTCCTGATGTGACAGCTAAAGCTGTGAGTACTCATGAGTGAGCCAGGCCACCTCTGTGCCTGGAATTCCTCCCTGACCTATGTCCTCAGACAGGAAATGACTTCTCATTGTCTCATCACCACAATGTAGGGAGATTAGGAGCCTCAGGCAGCCCTGAGCACAGGTGACTGGGAGGGAAGGGGAGGTCTCTGCTGTGACAACTGGAAGGGCACAGTCCATGCTTTAGGACTGTCCACCTGCTGCAATGGTCCCTGGGTCCTGATGAACATGTGACTCAGAAGAGACTCATTTTCCACCTTTGAAGAAAACAAGGCCAGCCCAGCAGACACTGGTGTTAGCACATTTAGATAAACAGGCAACATTTCAGGGTCAGCAGAGGGGTTTGTTTTTGCTTTCAGTTTTCCTGAGAATTCAGAACTACTGAAGGGAAGATAGAGAGTTGAAAGATTTTAAATCAAACGTGCTTCCAAGAAGAGTTAGTTTATATGGTATGTATTTTAAAATTTGAAAATTATCATAGAACAAGACCTTGAGCAGGTTGAAGTTTTTGTCCCACTTTCTCATCTGCCTGTGTCACTGTGAGCAATACCACTGCTGTCAGAGGACTGACAGAAGTAATCAGCTTTGTACTCAGACTGGAGGTTGGAGATGGTTAAGTAGCGGTCAGCCCCAGAGCCAGAGCCTGAAAAGCAGTCAGGGATCCCGTCCCTCTTGGCATGGTTTCCAGCACTGTTAACATAATCAAGTACCGAGGGGCCTCTCCTGGCTGCTGCTGGAGTCATGCAAAGGTGTAGCCTCTGTGCACACTGCTCAGGGTGCAGGTGAGCTTGACCAAGGCTCCCAGGGAGGCAGAGGGTGGCTGAGTCAGCATGGGCTGAAAGAGGGACCCTGGAAACAAAGACACCAATTATAACCTGGAGGAAGGACAGGAGGGAAGAATATTCCGGGCATGAGTTCAAAAATTGGGGGTTCAGGGTGTTGAGGACCGTCCTGACCTGTGCAGTAAAGGAGGAGGCTGAGGAGGAGAAGTGGGGTCCAGGCTGTGGTGCAGACACCCCAGAGCTCTGCTGAGGCAGACACACTGCAGGTCTCTCTTATCGCCCCTCCAGCCCCAGGGCACAGAGAGGGGCCCTGCATGCAAATGTGCTGCTCTTCCCCTGCCCAGCCCAACCCTCCCTGGGTCTGTGTGCAGCCTCACTGGCTGGGTGTCATTTCTGGGATTGGGGATGGGCTGGGCTTTTGTAGAGGTTCCCCTAGGGATCAAGAGTGAACATAGCTGCTGGCACAAGTGAGCCCTTAGCAGAGCCCAAGGCCAGGAGTCAGGGTCCCCAGCTGAGCCCCACAGAGCCTTCAGTGTCAGGCCCACAGCGTCCCCTGCTGCCCACTTCCAGGTCCAGCATGTCTGTGACCAGATCCCAAGGAGTCCTGAGAAAGGCTCCTGACCTCCAGGGCCTTGACCACTGCCTACTCCCCGCCCAAGGGCCAAGCAAGGCCCCTCCACAGGGCAGCTCCTACCTCATCTCAGTTCTTCATTTTCTATTTTTGCCTCCTCAGTGGGAACAGGACACACAACTCACCCCATATTAAGGGGAAGGTGTGTCTCATACACAAACTGTACATGAAATAAGATGCCCGTTAGAGACACAATCATATCTAAATAGAACATCAAATTCCTGGGCTCAATGATCCTCTTGCATCAGCCTCCTGAGTATCTGGGAATATAGATAGAAGTCACCACATCTGCCTGATTTTCTTCACTTTTGTAGATATAGGGTTTCACTATGTCATCCAGGCTGGTCTCAAACTTCTGGCCTCAAGTGATCCTCCTGCTTTGACCTCCTTTGGGAGGCACCTCCTGCACCAGGCCATAATAAATATGCTAGTCTGCTTTGTGATAATAGCCATTATACTATCTGTATGTATCCCCTAACATCAGGTTCTGAACCTCAAACATACACAATAAAATTTTTTTTTTAAATAAAAATTATAAAAAAAAAAAAGATGCCCATTAGCTAAGAACAGGACAGGGCATGAGCCCACTTCCCAGGCTGCTCTGGAAGCCTGTTTCTCTGTCCCCACTGGATCCCTCAGGAGGTCACACACAGGGATCAGAGTGAGGAGTGTCTGGGGGATAAAGGAGCGGGCTGGAGACCCACTGGGGTCACTGGGGAGGGAGGAGAGACCCAGGGAAGATCCTTCCAGAAAGAGAAGGTCATGAGAAAAGAGATTTAGCTCACCCAGGGGCTTTTTCTGAAGTGTGAGATTAGAGAAGTTTACAAAATAGAGGATGTGAGTGAAAACACTCAAGGAAGTATTTTAAAAAGTTACATTAAAAATTTCTACATAAGTATTTTAGTACTTAGCTTGAGGACATAACAAGAGAGAAGGCAAGTGCAACGAACGGGACAGAGCCCTCAGGACTGACAAGGGCAGTCTTGAGTCAGAGAGGGGAGGGGAGAGAGTGAGGATGGTCCCCACGGCAGAAGGGACTGGAGGAGAGGCCAGGGGAGAGACTGGGCAGGAGTCAGAGCCGGCATAAAATCAAGGCAATGTTTGGAGTGTTTTTCTTTCCATGTCTGTTTTGTTTCTCAAAGAAAGTGGAGCCTGTTCCAGCTCCTCAGCTCTCCTTGAGTGGACCTGGGGATCCATAGCTGGTCAAAATCCCTCGGTTCTCTGTGTGAGAGGTTTCTCTTTGGTTTCAATTGTGACTATCTCTTTCCTTCTTACTTTCCGCCATTCTTACATATTCAGTGATGTTAAAGAACACATGTGGATGTTTTGAGGAGGGGCCTTCCCAGGCCCCACTCCAGACCCCTGAGGCAGAGTCCACATGTGACAGGATCCCCGCTGACCCCTGTGCACAGGAACATCTGAGAGTCTCTGGTCCGATACGGGCAGGAAGGTGCTGGTGGGTTTGGTGAAGGATTGTTTCTCTGGCCTCAGTATGTTCCGCCTCCTGCCAGTGAGCCTCCCAAACTGCCCTCCTGTGCCCCACGTGGTGCGTCATACATGTGTGGCTCCCCATGGAACATGACGGGTGTCTCTGAGCTCAGCAATCCGCAGAGCTGACAGAGGGCTTGATAATAAAAAGCACGATCTTCCCATCTTTACATCTTGATAGCAGTGAACAAGTGAAATAAAGTAAACAATGTAAAAGCCAAAATGTTTCTTTAGTACGTATAATCTTAATAATATCAAGCAGTATTTGTATATTTCTGTATTTTGAAGGCAGGGGAATTCATTGTATTCATTATTTTAATTACAGTCATAAAGTTTAGAAATAGGACTGCATATATCACGTACTTGTGGAAATATGAGAGTCAGGGTGAAAGAAGTACCATCGGATTCAGAAATATTGCTGTATTGATTGAGGTACTTGTTCTCCAGGAACGCTGTCACAATGCAGCACACCCTGGGGCTCTACACTCACAGAAGCGTGTTGTCTCACGGTTCCCGATGGTGGTCAGCACTGTGTTCCTTCTGAAAACTCCCGGGGGCCCTTCCAGGGCTGCCTGCTCCTGGTTTGCCCCCAGTCTTTCCTGTCCCTCATCTTGTAGCTCTGTAAATCTGTTTTCTGCCTCCATCATCACCTGGGATTCTTTCTACGTCCCCCTGTCTTCTCATGACCTTGTATTGAGGACACCAGGCCTACCATGTCAGAGCACCCTCATCTTAACTAATTTCAGTGACTTGGTATTATTATTGTTATTTTATTGAAACTGAGTCTCACTTGTGTGACCCTCAGTAGAGTGCTTTGGTGTCACAGCTCACAGCAACCTCCAACTCTTGGGCTTAAGTGATTCTCTTGCCTTAGCCTCCCAAGTATCTGGGATTACAGGTGCCTGCCACAACGCCTGGATTTTTTTTTTTTTTTTGATGGAGACATGGCTCAGGCTGGTCTTGAACCTGTGAGCTCAGGGCAAACCACCTGCCTTGGCCTCCCAGATTATAGCATGAGCCACCACGCCTGACCAGTGACATTACTTTTTAAATGATTTTATGTTAAGCAGGAATGGAGGTTTTCCCTTCAGCATATCTTCTTAGAGGGATTTATTTAAATATTAGAAAGAAATTTATGTTTTTAATTGTATATTTTAAAATGTTTCTAAAATGTCATATAACTGTGTTGTATTAAAATGGAACCTAAGAAAATAACATACCAGCAAGTGTTTCTTTCCTTTATTCTTATTTGGAAAAAAAAGGACATAATCCTAAATGCTTGCTTCTTTCTTTTTTTTTAGAGTTGACATAGCTTTATTATCATCTTTTAAAAATATCATTACATTCCCATTTATGCTGCTTATTTGCACCTTTAAAGCCCTCTCTATCAGGCACACAACCCAAATAACTGATTTCTTGTAAAACTTATGTATATAGAAAAATATTTCTTTTTTTATTAAGTCATTTGTATATAGGTCATGAATACATTTATGCCATTATGGGATTCAATGTGTTGATTATACAAATTGGAGAGTTTACATCCTATTTAAAATAACCTTCACCTCATTTACCCAATTACAGCGTTAAGACATTTGTGTTCTACACCTGATAGATCCAAATTGTACTTGTAATATGCTTCATAAGTGTGGTCCCCCTACTAACCCTCTCTCTATTGGGCCACCCTCCTTCCTTCCCCTCCCCCTCCCCTTCTCTCCTTCATCCTTGGCTGTAGTTGTGGTTCATCTTTCATATTAAAGGGTGAGTGATTATAAATTGGTTTCATAGTAGTACAGAGTACATTGGATTTTTTTTTCCATTCCTGAGATACTTTATTAAAAAGAATATTTTCCAGCTCCATCCCTGTAAACATAAAAGAGGTAAAGTCTCCATTTTTTTAATGCTGCATAGTATTCCATGGTATACATATACTGCAATTTATTAATTTATTCATGGGTTGATGGGCACTTGGGCTTCTTCCATGACTTGGTAATTATGAATTGAGCTTCAATGAACAATCTGGTGCAAATATCTTTGTTGCCAAATGATTTTTGGTCCTTTGGATTTACACTTAGAAGAATTGCAGGATCAAATGGCAGGTCTACAATTAGATTCCTTAGTATTCTCCAAACTTCCTTCCAAAAGGAACGTACTAGCTTGCATTCCCATCAGCAGTACAGAAGTGTTCCCTTCTCTCCACATCCACGCCAACATCTGTAGTTTTGGGATTTTTGTGATGTGGGTTACTCTTACCGGAGTTAGATGCTATCTCACAGTGGATTTGGTTTGCATTTCTTTGATGATTAAAGATGATGAGCATTTTTTCATGTGTCTGTAGACCATGCACCTATCTTCTTCAGAGAAGCTTCTGTTCATGTCTCTTGCCCACAATGAAATGGGATCACTTGTTTTTTCTTATTAATAAGTTTCAATTCTCTATGGATTCTGGTTATTAGACCTTTGTCAGAAATATAACTTGCAAAAATCCTCTCATTCTGAGAGCTGTCTATTTGCTTTACTTAGTGTATTCTTGGAAGTGCAGAATTTTTTTAATTTGATCAGACCCCAGTAATGTATTTTTGATGTTGCTTCAATTGCCCAGGGCGTCCTCCTCATAAAGTATTCTCCCAGGCCAATGTTTTCAAGTGTTTCTCCTGCACTCTCTCCAAGCATTTTTATAGTTTCAATGCTTGTTTATGAAGGAAATGTGTTTGACTTTAGGTCTTTAAACCTCATCCAGCTTTTGTTGGTACTTTTGGAACACAGAATGATTAAATTCTGCTTTTTGTGGTCCACTACTTCCCAAATCATCCACAGATATCCTCCACTGTAAAACTCAAATGAGGATGGGAATAAATTCATACCCTTCCATTCACCTTTCTTCCTAAAGGTAGTCGACATGGAGGCTGCCCTGAGAGTTTAGATGTCTGGCTATGTGCTTCTGACCTCACATGATCATATTTGACTGATCCAGGCTCAGTCAGGGGCAGGTTTACGACTTCTTTCCCCCTCGATCTCTCCATGGGCTGAGCATCCCTGTGGTGCAGCCTGTAGTAGTCATCAGCCTAGTCTGTGGGCTGGAACCTCAAGAGAGTCAGGGCAGCTTTTCCCCCAAGGAGGGAAAATGTGTACTTGGCTGGCATTCAGCATTGATTTCTGTTTAAACTATAAATTAATGTCCCTAGGTATTGGCTAAATTTGTGCTGGATCCACTAAGGATAGTGACCATTGTGACTGCTCCAGTGCTGAAGCCACAAGTGAGAGCGGTTGTCTCTCCAGGAGACATGGTAGAAGAGACCTGACTCAGCATAGCCTGGAAAGAGAACCCTGAAACCAAAATCAGACACCTGATAAGAATGAGGAAGGCAGGGGATGCTTTCAAAAGCTTTTCCCTGAAATCTTTATGTACCTGGGCAGAGTGTGCTGAAGGAGAGGGGGAGGAAAAGGAGGAGAGGCATCCAGGCCACAGTGTGGGCTTTCCAAAGACCCTGGAGCCCACAGTTTCTGCTGGACTCTGGAATGGTTCTTTTGTTTCCTCCTCACTGCCCCACCCCTGCCCCTGCCCCACCCCCAGGAGCAGGGTGTGCGTGTTGGGTTGTGCATTATGCAAATATGAGCTCTTCGCCAACACCAATGCCATCTGATTCTGTGTCCTTGGCCCTGGAGGCAGCTCCTCTGTCAGGCACTCTTCCCTTGACAGGAAGCACCTGCTGTCCCCTCTAACTCAGGCCAGTGAGCTCAGGCCCAGAGTCCATAAAATTGGAACATTTGAGGTTGTTTCAGGCATGGCTCAGCCCTGAGAAGACCCACAGCTCCCCGCACTGGGCTGAGATAACAGTGTTCGTACTTTCTTCTCCACTTGTGTGAAGTATCTTCCCTAGTGCCTGAATTTTAGTTTTGTTGGGTCTCATTTGTTTAAGTATTTTTGGTTCTTTAATTTCTGTTAGTTTTTTTCATGACTTCTTTTTGTTCTGAGGTTTCCACCTTTCATATTTGTTTGAAGACTATATGAAATAGCTCAACGGAGGCATTTTATGACTGATGACTTCAATATATCTGCTATACAATTTCATTACCTAAATTGTTTCAGTATTGAGGACAATCTTTTCTTATTCAAGTCATGATTTTCCTGGTTATTCATGTGATGGACTTTTTTATTGTATTCAAGTCATTTTAATTTGATATTATATTTTGAATTTGATATTATATTATGAAACTCCCTAGAGGTTTTGTCAATAAATATGACATAGCACCTGGTTTTGGTTCATTGGTTTTCTCAATTCAATTTCATTCTGTCATTCTGAGGAGAAATGAGACACATTCATCTTTTTAGGCATCTACTTACAGATTTTTCCATCAGCCAAATCCTGTTGGAAATGTGTCCCCTGCAGTCTGCTTATCGCTCGAGGTCCTGGGGCCTTGACTCTTTGTCATCCTGTATCATCATCTTTCTCTTTGAAGTCATCCCAACATGATGCTTATGACTTGAAGAAGGGGAAATGCACTTTTGGTCTGAAGTGGTGCTTTTCACCAGGTCAGCTCCCCCAGGCCCTCAGTGACCTTCATCCTGCATTTCTTCTCTGGACATGTCAGGGCTCAATAATGAACTGTGTGAGGTCTCAACATCCTCCCCTAACAAGATAATTTTCCCCAGACATAATCCCAGCCCTGTGAACATCTTCTTGACTCTATAGTGAAATAACATCACATCTTCTTGGGGGCTGATGAGTGGGTCCTCTTCCTATTGGCAGCGAGCCCCTTGAGAAATCTCAGAGCCCGTGGCTAGGGGTGTAAAACACAGGGGTCTCCTACAGGCACAGTCAAGCCAACTGTGTAGTACAGGAAGTGGGGTGAGGGCAGGGCTGGTGCTGCCAGGCTGGGCTGCTGACCCCCTTCACTGACAACACTTGGTTGGCACTGCAGGGGACAACATGCATTATTAAAGTCTGAGATTTCTACCAACTTCAGATAGAGCACAATAGGGAATCATGTGTCTCAAAATCAGAAATCTCTTTTTTTTTTTTTTTTTTTTTGTAGAGACAGAGTCTCACTGTACCGCCCTCGGTAGAGTGCCGTGGCATCACACGGCTCACAGCAACCTCTTAACTCTTGGGCTTACGCGATTCTCTTGCCTCAGCCTCCCGAGCAGCCGGGACTACAGGCGCCTGCCACAACGCCCGGCTATTTTTTTGTTGCCGTTTGGCCAGGGCTGGGTCCGAACCCGCCACCCTCGGCATATGGGGCCGGCGCCCTACTCACTGAGCCACAGGCACCGCCCAAAATCAGAAATCTCTTGAAAATGTTCTGTGTTTGAATGAGTTGGTGTGAACATCATGGAACATTCATTGATAAAAACACCTTATCTTAGCCTCAGTGCCTGTAGCTCAGCGGCTAAGGTACCAGCCACTGGTACCATACACTGGAGGTGTCGGGTTCGAACCAAGCCCAGGCCTGCTAAACAACAGTGACAACTACAACCAAAAACCAAACCATGGGCGGCGCCTGTGGCTCAAGGAGTAGGGCACCGGTCCCATATGCCAAAGGTGGCGGGTTCAAACATAGCCCCGGCCAAAATCCAAAAACCAAACCAAACAAACAAACAAACAAACAAAAAAAAATGGGCATTGTGGCGGGCACCTGTAGTTCCAGCTACTGGGAGGCTGAGGCAAGAGAATCATTTAAGTCCAAGAATTTGAGGTTTCTGTGAGCCATGATTCAATGGCACTCTACCAAGGGCAACATAGTGAGACTCTTGTCTCAAAGAAGAAAATTAAATAAATAAATAAATAAATTCCTTATTAAACAAAAACCACCTTATCTTAAAATGCTCTGATGGAAAAGAAGGGACAGGAATAGAATGTATATTTACCTTTATTTTCAGGGAGTATATTTTTATCTAGTTCATCCATGAATTAACATTTAGAAAAAAAAAAAGAAAAGGTATGGATATTCTGTTTGTGTCGACTTTTCTCTTTATTCACCTATTTTTGTTGGTGTTGTTGTTGATATTTGTTTGTTTGTTGAACAGAATCTCTGTCTATGCTCTGTTGTTCTGGGTAGAGTGCCATTCCCAAGCCTAGCTCACAGCAATCTCAAATTCCTGGGCTCAAGTGATCTTCCCACTTCAGCCTCCCAAGTAGCTGGGATTACAGGCACAAACCACCATGGCTGTCTAATTTTTCTATTTTTAGTAGAGAGAGAGTCTCACTCTTGCTCAGGCTGGTTAAGAATTCCTGACCTGAAACGATCCTCAGACTCCCAGGGTGCTAGGATTACAGGCCCCAGCCACCACTCCTGGCTGGCTTTGTTGCTTAATTTCTCCTTTCTTAATCTCCACTCCCCCAGGAATAAAGCATTTCCACTGCATCATTTTACATTTACTACCCTGCTTCCCTGAAAATAAGACATTCTTCAAAAATAAGGCCTACTTACAGGAACGATAAGACGTCCCCTGAAAATAAGACCTAGCGCATCTTTGGGAGCACATCTTAAAATAAGACACTGTCTTATTTTCGGGGAAACAGGGTAGCTCTTTATCTTTACATTCTACTATTTGAGTAGTAATCCAGGCTATTGCTACATAAGACCTCATCTTAGTGCCCACAGAAAGTTAGTACTTTGACTAATTTACCTACAACACGGAACTTTACATTGTAACTAAATACAACACCAACAAACCCCCTACATTTCCACATTCATAATTCTTGGAAAAATTAAGCGCTGGTGAAAAAAGTAATAACAGACCTCAATCTTTAGTTTAATTTGGCCCCAGGCAGGGCAGCTGTGTCTGATACCAGGGGAGGTTTTCTGTCACTTCCCCCTGGGTCTGGAGCACTGTGTACTTGCCACTGTTGGTATGTAATGTGCCACAGTAATAGTCAGCCTCGTCCTCTGCCTGCAGCCCGGAGATGTACAGGATCCCTGCATTGGCCGAGGCATCTTTGGATCCAGAGAAGCGGCTGGGGACTCCGGAGCCCTGGTGCTTATCTGAGTCAGACTTGAACCTCAGGAGATACCGGGGAGGGCTCCCTGGCTTCTGCTGGTACCAGGACATGTGATAGCCACCAACAACAAAGCCGCTGCTCAGGGTGCAGGTGAGTCTGGCTGATGCTCCAGGAGTGGCAGAGAGGGAGGGTGGCTGAGTCAGCACAGGCTGGGAGAGGGAACCTGTAAACACGGATGTTCATGGTTGAGAAACCAGGGAGAAAAGTGGAGCTGCGTAGGGACATGGGACAGAGGGCACTGACTGGGGCCAGGAGGCTGCTCCAGGACGTGGAGGCCCATCCCTGCCTGAGAAGTAGCAGAGTAGAAGGAGGAGAGAGGCCCAGGCCATGGTGGACACGGTCCTCCTGAGCAGGACCGGGATCCTAGGCCTCTCTTATACCTCCACCAGGATCACAGGGGAGGGTTTATGGATGCAAATGTGTCCCACCCACCGCCTGCCCCCTCCCAGCCGCACGCATTTGTTGAGGATCTGGGGGCAGGTGGAGGGGGGAGTCTGGCAGGCAGGACCTGGGAGGACGCAGGTGCTGGGAAATCACACTGAGAGGACACAGCTGCAGAGTCTGTGCCAGGCTCCACTGCCCCAGCCATGGGCAGTTTGGCGGTTGGCAGATGTGGGCGGCCCCTATGCAGACCCGGGAAAGAGCCACAGCGCCCCCTGCTGCTCACTGCGCAGACTGCAGTCTCTGAGTGAGAGTCACGTGAGTGGGCTCCCCTGAGAGCCTGGTCATTGTCAGTCCACAGAGTCCACGGCCACATCCTGCTATGTCCTGAGTGACCGATGGTCATAATCGGCCTTTCCAGTGAGGACTCCTGGCTCCCTAGGAGAGGCCATGTGGGAGATGCGATGACTGTCCAGTGTTGGAAGCTGCAGTGAGGCGGGGGGATGCAGAGGGATCTGGGAGCAAAGCCCTGAGCAGCCCCTTCCCCAGGGACCAGGGAAGGAGGCGACTGTGCCCTGGGTCTGAGTGGAGAGTGGGCTCCTGCTGAGGGACAAATGTGGAAAACACTATTATTAGACGAGTTGACCCTTCTAGATGATGGAGCAGCACGCACAAGTGTTCAGACTGCACATGGTGTGGGGTGCGGGGAATGGCAGAATTTCTCACTTCCATGGGTCTGCCATTTCTTGGGTGATTCTGTAGAAGGAGGGCACTGTGCGGGTTTATGTTTATGTTGTGTTGCCTGCCCTGGAACAGCTGACCTTGCCCTTGCCACCACAGTACTGTGCACCAGTGAGTCATTACAGCTGGGCCACAGGGCCCTGAAATATGTATAATATCTCCTCTCATGGGACTTTGTAAAGATGTCACTGTCCATTCAAAATGTTTATGAAGTGAGTCATACAAGGCAGCAAGGTTCAAGCCACAGGGATAGGAAGGGGAAAGTCACGGAAGGCTACCGTGGGCAAATCAGAGGAAGAGAAAAATGGGTGGGGGTGGAGGAAGAAGGGGGGATGCCTGAGTGGTGACAACAGTTTTGTCACTGATTTCCCTTCATTCCCTGGACAGCTACATGGGTACTCACATTGTCTTTGGGGTGGGACTTGCTAACAGCCTGGGCTCTCCCATCCTTCCTCTCTCTTTTCTGCCCTAACTTTGTGAGTTTCTGATGCCGCATTCACTGAGGAGTGTGAAAAGGCCTCCTTTCCTCCATCGTTTGGACAGTCATTATCAAACTCACCTCCTGAGGTGAAAAACTAGATGTATATCTCTTCTAAACTGTGGTTGGAAAGTGCTCTTCAGTCATCAGCCGTACAGAATTTGGACCTGCTGTCTTTGTATTCGTCTCTTTCCCAGTGGCTGCCCCGCTTGTTACATCACCAGCTTCCCTATTGAAGGGTCGGCAGTGCACACAGGTGTCCCCTTAGTGCTCAGAGGAACAGGGGAGTGACAGCTCATGTCCTTCTGCCCTGGACAGACTCTGGCAGGTGAAGGACAAAGACAACAGGAAGATCAGGACCTTGAATTTGAGGAATTCAGTTTTTAAAAGTCAGGATTTGGAAGATATGACCTATGTCAAACTTTGATTAATTGACATTCAAATGATTAGCCAGGGAACCTTGACAAAATTTAATAAAAGTGCAGATTCCTTGCACGATGGTAACACCTGAGTCATAGATTAAAAGAAAAAGCACTCACTTGGCATCTGTAGATGAGCAGCTAGGGCATCAGCCACATATACTGGAGCTGGCAGGTTTGAATCCAGCCCGGGCCTGCTAAACAACAATGACACCTATAACCAAAAAATGGCCAGGCGTTGTGGCGGGCACCTGTAATCTCAGCTACTTGGGAGGCTGAGGCAAGAGAATCGTTTAAGCCCAAGAGTTAGAGGTTGCTGTGAGCTGTGATGTCACAGTACTCTACTGAGGATGACAGCTTAAGACTCTGTCTGAAAAAAAAAAAAATGAATAAATAAACTGGGTGGTGCCTGTGCCTCAGTGAGTAGGTCACCCGCCCCATATGCCTAGGGTGGTGGGTTCAAACTCAGCCCTGGCCAGACTGCAACAAAAATAATAGCCAGGTGTTGTGGCGGGCGCCTGTAGTCCCAGCTACTCGGGAGGCTGAGGCAAGAGAATCACCTAAACCCACGAGTTGGAGGTTGCTGTGAGCTGTGATGCAATGGTACTCTACCAAGGGTGATAAAGTGAGACTCTGTCTCTACAAAAAAAATAAAAAATAAAATAAAAATAAATAAATAAAAAGAAACGGAAAGGGCTGGTGCAGTACACAGGCCACTGGAATCATAAGTGGGCTGGCATTCATCATGGTCCCATCACATTTCACTAAAGGCAGACAATAAAAGTAGGGAACCATCTCCCCCTCACACGTTGCCACTCCCCTCTCTGGGTGTGATCAGCATCTGTTACTTCCCATCTAATTCTCCAAAATGTAGCAGCTTAAAACAGCAAACAGGTGTGATCCCACAGTTTCCATGTGATAGGAATTTGGAATCAGCTTAGCAGGGTGGCTCTGGATCAGATTTGTTCATGAGGTGACAGTAGAATTTCCGTGGTGGCTACAGACATAAGGAGGCTGGAAAATCAACTTTCACATGCACTGGGTCACGAGACAGGTGTCAGGAGACCTCGGTTCCTAGAAACATGAGCCTCTGCCTGGGGCTACTTGAGTGTCCCTACGACAGGGCAACTAGCTTTCCCAAGAGCAGGTGATCTGAGAGAGCAGATGCAAGGTGCAAACTATTACAGCCCCACAGGAGAAATCAAAGTCTGTAATGTCTTCAATTTCCTGCTAATTACACAAGTGGTCCCTACTCCGTACGTACAAGAGCACAAGTACCAGGGGTCAGAGATCATTAAGGGCATCTTGAGGGGCAGCTGCCACTCACAGTAAATTTCAGAAAACGGAAACCTCAGCTTTCCAAGGCCTGATGTTGACACAGAATGAAGCAAAGCCCATAGCGTTAGAAATCCCACCTGTCTCCCACACTGCAGTTGTCTGATCGGCAGAAATCTCAGGACCCTTCACAGTTGGCACGTCCAGTTCTCCCATTCCTTCCTTTTATTATCATCATTCCCAGGTTTTCAAAATGCAGTGCACATAAAAGTTCACATCAGAGTTGAGTGCAAAAGCACCATGCTCTCAGGATAAAGAAGGGATGTCCCTGGAGTATTTTATTACCAAATGGACTACCCATGACCCCTTTAAAGTGTGTTGTGCTGACAGCTGCCTCCTGGGACTAATGACATTTAGTGGACAAGCAGTGAGGGGTTTGGAAGGACAGCCAGACAGGAGGCAGCATAAACACCTACATGTGTGACCCGCAGAGCATAACAAGACAGGATCCAGGTGGTGGAGACTTACCCTACCGCTTCCTGGACCCCACCGTGGTGGATGGAGTGGTGCAAAAGTAATGCTCTGTTGAAGAGCACAGGGGAGGCTGGAGTGGCGGCCACAGTAGTGATAGGCCTAGTGGGCCTAGGCTAAGACAGAAAGGTGTCAGGCCTAGGCTATAATGGAAAAATACCAGTTGACTCCTAGCAAATTTCTGGACTGCAAGCTTTCAAATGAAATGAAATAAGTCTAGATCACTACCAAGATAAATGAGAAAGTACTAACTGATTTCTTGCTTCTAGTTCATTCCCAGTTTCCTGCTTGGCTAACTCCCTGGGAGACAAACTGGGAAGTACCAACTGTTCCCAGACTGACTTTTAAACAATACCAAGTGACGAAAATACTGAGACTAAGATGTAAGAGGAAAAATACTGAAACTAAGATGTATAGAGGAAAATATTAAAACAAACATGCATGACGTATGGCTAACTAACTGCAAAATTCTGTACAATGCTTGCTTGCTGTCTGCCCAGATGCACCTGGATGCCAACCAGGATGCAGACCAAGCCTTATAAACCCAACCCCTTAAGCACTCGGGGCTGCTCTCAGAAACCCTATGTTGGGACACTGAGGCAGTTGCCGGCTGTGAATTTGGCTTGTTTGGCAGTGTGGTCTTTGTGGAACTCCTGGGCACAACAAGCAGCACAGTGATTTAGCTGGGAGAATCAACGCTTAGTGAGCACCAGGAACACTACAGCTCTTTGCCAAGACCTCTGATCACCTCTGATCACCTCTGATGCATCATTTGAACTTCATTACCAGTGGGGAGGGCACCTGTAATCCTCACAGAATTTGGTATAAAATGAGGCTCTCAGAGGTCTCGGATAAAATCACAGGGCTAAGGAGTGTTGGGTCCATCCCCACCCCTTCCTCTGTGAATGATTCAGCAAGCAAGGATCACCAGTTTGCACCTGGAGACAGCAGAGTGAGGAGTGGACACCTGGATACCTACGAAGGACAGGAACTGCTGACGTGACCACCTTCCCTGTGAGAGGCCTGGACCACTCTCCGGACAAGGGAGGAAATGAATGAAAGGCAGTGGGTGATGGTTACACTTGGTGTCCTTGGAAAGAGGCAACAAGCAAGTAATTAGCATAATATGGATGCCTGTAATTTCCAAATTATTATGCCTTCATTTCATTCTGTTTAAGACTTTCTTCCTCAATTTATATCTGTCTTCATAAATTTTGCTATATGTACCAGAATAAACCAGGTTGCACCTTCACTACTTTGATTCAAAATATTAGCACTATATGACTTATCCAGGTTCATGGCTTACCAGTTCTCCTTTCCACACAATGGTACCACACAGGAAAGCTTGGCTTCCTTCCAGAATGATTCTCTCTCTGCCAGCACACCAAAATGTGTCCCTTAATTCCTCATGAGCTTCCCCCAGTAGACCAGGAGCACTATTAGCAGCCATGTTTCCACCATCAGTCTGTCTGTGCAGCGCTGGGTGCCCCCGTGACAATGCAGCTGTCCCCTGCCACGCTCCTCACTTCCTACTGACCCCAGCAGAGCCTTCAGCATCCACATTTCTCATGACATCACGTTTAATCCATCTAGGCCAGTGGTTCTCAACCTTCCTAATGCCTCCTAATGCCTTGACCCTTTAATACGGTTCCTCATGCTGTGGTGACCCCCCACCATAAAATTATTTTCATTGCTACTTCACAACTGTAATTTAGCTACTATTTACTTAGCTGTTATGAATAGTAATGTAAATATGTGATGTGCAGGATGTATTTTCATTGTTACAAAGGAGTCATGACCCATAGGTTGAGAACTGCTGATCTAGGCTTTTCTACCTGGTTTCTCAGAGTTCTCCCAATCTCTACTTCCTTTCCAATTTCAAAACTACACCAACACTTTTGTATATCATTTTAGAGAAGCACCCCTCTTCCTTTCACTTGCATTCATTTTCTTTCTTTCTTTTTTATTTTTGAGACAAAGTCTCATTTGTAGCCCTCAGCAGAGTGCTGTGGTGTCATAGCCCTCAGGAACCTCAAACTCTTGGGCTCAAGTCATCCTCTTGCCTCAGCCCACTGAGTATCTGGAACTACAGGTGCCCACCACAACACCTGGAAATTATTTTTAGAGCAGGGATCTCATTCTTGCTCAGGCTGGTCTCAAACTCCTGAGCTCAAGCAATCTACCTACCCTGGCCTCCCAGAGTGCTAGGATTACAGGCATGAGCCACTGTGTGGGGCCCTCGTTTTCATTCTTTTCTTGTTATTGTTGTTGTCGGTCTGACAAACTGCAGTAAACCGAGTGGCCTTAAACATACAGGGATGTTTAAGGATAAGGGGAGGAGGAAGTGTGGGCAGCCAAGGGCAGCCTTGAGGGCTGGATGGTTCGGAACTGAGGATGGGGTTTGGGTACCACCTGAGGGCCAGGCACTTTGTCCTCTGCAGACTGTGTGGGTTTAGGTATCTAGAGCTAGATCTCTCTAGGTAGAGAAGGACATATGTGATAAACAAGAAAAAAGAGAGAGAGAGAAAGGGGTAGAAATTCCAGGGTTGGTTCCAGGCAGCTTTCTCAGAGCAGAGATGGGACTTAGGTCAGATGTCACACGAGGAGGAACAGTGCAGGTCTGATGAACAGGGCAGCTGTGCGGAAAAAGATGGCAGCTCCGTGAGCCGTGGAGGATTCCTATCTGCAGCTCCTGTGGTTAGCTCTGTTCACCATACGATTCACAGAGAGAATTAAGGCCAACTCTGAGGCTTAACAATTTCTGTGACTCAAGTAATAGACATATCATAAAAGCAGATAAGGTACATTATAAAGGGTGAGTGCTTGGGGAGAGGAGATAATCCTTTCAGCCTGAAGATGCATATGGTATCTACTTTAACAAGACTATAATGTGTTTATCAAAAGCATCTCAAGAAAAGACAACTCACCAAACTTTCTTGCCTTGAAGAACTGGTAGCTTCAAAGAGTGACAGTCACGTCACATGAGCATCTACTCTGCAGATGGTCGAACACGTAAGTGTGTACTAGAAACATGTCTTGTTCAGCAGATGCCAAAAACCATGCTGATCTGATTGAAAAATAATATGAAATACAAGCATAAGACTTTCATTTCATCCAAGATTTTAAATTGAAATAACAACTTAGAATACAAACGTATTCATATGTAGTATCCACCACTGGTTGAGCAAGTGATAAATACTAACATTTATTTTATACAACCATAATTTGCATGCAAAATAATTATCATGCCTTTGACATATTCAGTAACAAGGTGAAGAATGGATTTGATGTGAACAGCAACTTGCTATCTCAAAGTAATTCATCTCTTAATTAGCAGCAAGGTCAGCAGCGTGTGCGTTGAGCTACAGAACATTTTCACAGAGATTGATTTCATGCATAATCCATGTTACTATGGAAACAAACTGTATTTTACTCTATTGCATGATATATTTTAATCTAAAGTTTTAATATGTATATACTTCAGCTTTTGACAACAGGTGAGAGTGTGTAATTTGGGATGAAGAGGGGTACAAATTTCTGTGCTATGTAAGCTTAGTGGATGTGTGAAACTTCAACTTGGAGTGGCTTTCAGCACAAAGGAACAATCTAATATTGCCTCTATTCGTCTTTTTCAACTTATGGATAACAAAATTTTTTCAAAAATGCCTCACAGTTATAGTTTCTTTTTGTCCTCCATCCCCATATAACTGAAGTCTTGTCCTTCATCTCACATTTCCCAGAGTGTAGTGGGCAAGGCCAGCCCTGGACTGCACTGCTGTGGGTGCTGGAAGGAGGAAAGGGAGTCTCACTGGGGCCAAAGTGGATTCTCAGAGCTGGGAAGGGGACTCGGGAGGACAACAAGCAGGCTGATCAAATGGAAACAAATTTTAATTATAAACTGCTTTCTGAAGATGACTGAATTTTGGGTACAGGTGCAATTTAGCAGAAGAAATTTCTCTTCAATAGTGTCTGTAATTCTGTTGGCTGAGCAATTGGATTGGCATTTGTTTTTTGTTAGATCTCATAATTATTTGGTAAGTAACCAAAATAATCTGAAAATCATCTGATTTGTTTAAATCATAGTAGTGTGGATACAATTAACATAAAGAAAATAAGCATAACCATTTTTGACCCACTTCCCTAATTGTGTGTGTCACTGTGAGAAGCACTGTTGTACCATATGGCACAGTAGTAATCAGCCTCGTCCTCGGCCTGCAGCCCAGAGATGTGCAGGATCCCTGCATTGGTCGACGTATCCTTAGATCCAGAGAAGCGGCTGGGGACCCCAGAGCCCTGGTTCTTATCTGAATCTGAGTAGTATCTCAGGAGATAGTGGGGAGGGTGTTCTGGCTTTTGATGGTACCAGGATATTGAATAGCTACCAACACTGATGTCACTGCTCAGGGTACAGGTGAGTCTGGCTGATGCTCCCGGGGACTCAGAGAGGGTGGGCGGCTGAGTGAGCACAGGCTGGGAGAGGGAACCTGCAAACACAGACACAAGCTCTTACTGGGTCAGAATCCATGGTAAAGTTTCTCAGGCATCTTTGCCAGAAGATCCAGAGTCAGGGTAGGGGGCTGTTCCTGGCCTCTGAGGCCTGACCCTACCTGAGCACTGAGATAGGATCACAAGAAGGACAGGAGCCCAGTCCATGGTGGACACAGCCCTGGTCCCCACAGTGGGGCTGGGCTGCCCCAGGCCCCCTTTTCTCCCCACCCTCTGCACAGGAGGGGCTGCTCATGCAAATGTGTTTCCACCCAGGGACTCCCCAGCCCCTCCCTGACCCTGCGCTGGGGCTCAGCTCTCCCTGAAAACTGAGAAGAAGAGGTTTGCTTTTCCCCTTGGAGGAGTTCTGGGGGAAACACCTGCAGAGACCATACAAAGGTCTGCTCAGGGGACTGAGCCAGGCCAGAAAAGAAGAGAGAAGCTGGTGGGTAGACTGGAGGAGCCACGGGTGGCACCGGTGTAGAGAAGGTTTGGGATATGTTTGCTTTCGTTTCTGAAGAATGTAAAGCCTCTCCCAGCACCTCAGCTGTGCTTTGTAGTCACTGGTCATTTGGTGGCTGAGACTGGGGGAATTCCTAATCAAAACCCTTTAGTTCTCTCTGTCAATTCTTTTTAATTTCTCTCTGATAATGCCTTTTCCAATTATTTTCAATCATTCTTATGATTTAGATTTAGTGATGTGAATTTTGTGGGGGAAGATACTTATTAGAAATTCAGTCTTTAAGGCTCCCACCAGATCTCCTGAGTCAGAGTCCACGTGTGACAGGATCCCGGGTGACCCTTGTGCATGGGAACGTCTGAGAGTCTCTGGTCTGACACAGGCAGAAAGGCGCTGGTGGGCTTGGTGAAGGATTGTTCCTCAGGCCTCAGTCTGTTGCACCTCCTGCCAGTGAGCCCTGCAAACTGCCCTCCTGAGCCCCAGTCTGGGCAGGATGATCCAGGCATGGTGCACTCCGGGCCTCCCACTGAACACGGCAGGAACCTTCTCCCGAGCTCACAGATCCACAGAGATGACCAGAAGGATTTTAATATGGCTTCCTCATATTTATTGATACTAATAAGCAATTAGAATTAGCCAAAAGCTATAATTTTGTATCCGTACCAAAAATTAAAACATGTAGTCGTCATATAAATTATACTCTCTAACACAGAGTGAACTAGTTATACTAAACTTAAATAACAATGGTGGTGTATAAACACAGACAGATAAATATAAATATGATCATAATTGTGGAAAAATTAGAAATCTGCATGAGTAAAGAGTGTGCAAATTCAAAACATACTTACCTTGATTATTTGGTGTAATAACTTCCCACGGCTGTCATAACAATGTACCACCAACTGGGTGGCTTAAGGCAAAATAAATTGCTTCAAAGTTTCAGAGGCAAGCTGTCTAGAATCCACAGTGTAGGAACAAGTTCCTTCTGCAAACTGGAGGGGCCCCTGCCTTGTCTCTCCCTAGCTACTGATGGCTTGCTGGGAATCTTTAGGATCCCTTGCCTTTCAGCTGCCTAACTTCTCTGCCTCCATGCTCACCTGGGAATCTCCGGGTCTCTACACCTGGAAGCCTCCTAAGGCTGCAGCCTCCTGCCCGGCTCAGCTTAGCCTAAATCCCTTGTCCTTTTCCCTTGGAACCACCCTCAGGGTGACTGTATTTGCTGTCATTATTTGTGAGGTGGTTGTAGGAGACTCAGAATCTGTCCACAATGCAGGGGAGCAAAAACGCAAAGGAATCTGGTGACCCCACCCCCACAAGGCTTCCAAGTGTGGGAGACCTGAGACTGTGATGCCCTCTCCCCGACTCTCTCCGCCTGCTGCTCTGACTGAGCTCCATCCTCACCCCTGACGGGGAGGCTCCATCAGAGTATGACCCAGGCGACTGCAGAGGGGAGGGTGTCCTCATTTCCCAGAGCAGCTGTTTCTCCTGTAGGCTCTGGGCCATGTTTTCAGGGACCTAAAGCTGCCCTTCCATGGTGAAGATGGGACTTCATTATGGGTTTGGGCCCTTGGGAGGGCAACAGGGTGGATGGAAAAGGAGAGAGGATGCCTGTGTGGGCCCCTGTGTGCCCTCAGAGATGGACTTTGGACTGAAGTGTATCTGGAGGGACAGTGAGAATTTAAAGACAGCTGTCTTTACTTCCTTCTGCCCCACGAGTGTGCTCAGGACAGGATCCAGGTGAGTCAGACTCTTCACGGAGACACTGTTCCCCAAACCTGTCTCTAGATGTTTTTAGGATGAGGTAGGGAGTGGTACAGCCCACTCTGTGGCTGAGAAGCTTGTCTGTGCCCTCAGATGCAGCTGAGTCCGGGGATGATTTTGGCTTTTGACTTATGGGACCTCCTAAGTGAGTGCCCTCCCCTCCCTGAGCTTCAATGTCTAGTCATGTAAAATAGAGAAAACAGTTACCACAAAAGAGCTCCACCAGCTGTTTTCACTGTTTCACATTTTACCATGTGAATATTTGTATTGAATTAAGAGCAAACCTTAGGACATAGGTTAGGGATTTGTTTTATAAGCCTTCCTTTCTGAGTCCTCAAAAGTACCCTGGACATAGCGACATTATTTGGGACACACTTATACCAAACTTTATTTATTTTTTAATGTTGTTCATATAAATTCACATGCAAGTGATCTTCAGTATTTTTATTTGTTAAATAGGGGAACCCTTCCCTCAGGCCACATGCACCCTTCTTTCGGAGGCCACTGCCTGGGATGTAATAATAAAGCTGTTGGCAGGATTTCACGAGGTTACACACTGAATGACCTAAAAAGCTGTGGGTTCAAGAATAGACTGAGATAAGGGAACAAAACTGCATGTGGGTCCCAGGCAAGGTCAGAATATACAAAGAGCACATGTGTAGATGGGGGTCCTAATGTTCACCATGGCAACCACAGGTAATACAATTGTGCGCTCAAGGAGTTTGGGATAAAGGAGCAGATTTTAGCTGTTCTTGGCTCCCTGCCACACACACTGTGGGCGAACAAAATTCATTTGTTCCTTGTATGAATCCCTTTGTGAAATGATATTTGCTGTTTCTTTTTATGTTAATCAATGATTGTGGAGAAATCTTTAATCACTGCTATTCTCTTTACGCTTAACCTTGTACTTATTTGCTCGCTATGTGACTGTGACAGAGATAAAGTAAAGCGTCATGAGCCATCAATTATAGGTGTGGGAAACGTGTAAGGAAGACATCTCAAGATGTGCAGAGGAACAGGATGTCCAGGTCAGACAGCGCAGGGCACGTGAACTGCAACAAAGTTGTAGTCGCGTGCATAGCAGAATAGGGTGAGTGTGTCAGCAGCAACAGCTGCAACCATTTCCACAACTAATTAATCACTTAACCAGGCAGAAATAGCTAAGGCAGATACCCGTCAGACCAATACGGAGTTGGTGTCAAAGCTCGCGTGTCCCATGCTAGATACATCCACACAGGAAAACAGTCACATCTGCCCTTTCTGTATGTCCTGCCCTCCTGTTACACAGTGTGACATTTATGGTAACTTTTTCCCTTACAATTCTTTGTTTGAATCTCAGTAAGTACCCATTGGAAAATGGAGTCAGGGCTCCACTTTGACAGTGCCTGGCCCCCCAGGATCTTTCTTCAGGTTTTCACTCTGCCTAGTTCCCAAGAGCCAGGAGGCTCCGCGTTGCCTCAACACACACACGCACACACACACACACACACGCAAGAAGAAAGGGCATATTGGTTTTTTTTTTTGCAGTTTCTGGCCAGGGCTCGGTTTGAACCTGGCACCTCTGGCATACGGGGCTGGCTCCTTACTCCTTTGAGCCACAGGCACCGCTCTGTTAACATCAGTATTTTTTACTCTCTATGTCTACTTATGTTGTAATATCACATTGCATATGTTCAATAGACACAAGACCAGTTATTTTAAGAATCCTCAATCAACAGTGAAGTCCCAATTGTATCAAAGAAACGCAGTGATTTAGGCACACATATGAACTGACGTCTGTACACACAGAGTGAAACGGGTACCCCCTCCATCGCTGACAACCTCTTGAACCCCCCAACAAGGAACAGGAATGGAGGGGGAACCGAGATAAGAATTCTGTGAGGCCACCTCGGCCCTGAAATGGTGAAAACACTCCCTTAGACCTAGTGCGGGGGGAGGAGGGAGGAATGAAGAAACGGGATAAGAGTTTACTGAATTTGACTTCTTTTGAAAATTGCTCATCTGCTAACCACACCTGCAAGGTCTCATCCTGTGAAGGCTGGTTCTAAAATCCGGCAGCTTGCTTGCATCAGCTCAACCAGCCCCTACCCTGCCTATGCCTTATAAAAACCCAGACTCCCCAACTGGTCGGGGCTGCTCTCCAGACTTAGGGAGACAGCCGGCTGGCCAATCAATAAAGACTCCTGATTGGCATTTGAATTTTATCTGTCTGGTGGTCAATTGTTCACGCTATAACAACAGGTCCCCACTGGGAGGAACATAAGAATCAGCATCTTAGGTGGCACCTGTGGCTCACTGAGTACGGTGCTGGCTCTATATATCAAGGGTGGCAGGTTCAAACCCGACCCCGGCCAAACCGCAATAAGAAAAAAATAGCCGGGCATTGTGGCGTTGTGGCAGCTGCCTGTAGTCCCAGCTACTGAGGAGTCTGAGACAAGACAATCGCCAAAGCCCAAGAGCTGGAGGTTGCTGTGAGCTGTGACAATACAGCACTCTACAGAGGGTGACATAAAAAAGAAAAAATCAGCATCTTGGTCACTGCTACTGAGGGAATCCAAAGGGCCAGAATTAAGAATCTAGGACGAGGTGGTGCTTTTACAAAGTTTAAGTTGGGAGTTTGTTCTGATTAAAAATCAGAAGAATAGAAGCACCTGTGGCTCAAAGGAGTCGGGCACTGGCCCCATATGCTGGAGGTGGTGGGTTCAAACCCAGTCGCGGCCAAAAACTGCAAAAAAGAATCAGAAGAATATGGCACAATTTCAGTACTGACTGGTTAGAGGTGAGTAAATAGTGGCATAAGGGGACAGCAGGGCTGAGCATCCCTCCAGACAGAAGACCCAGTGCCTAGAGGATGCCACATGTTAGGAGCCAAGGGGGAAAAAGTATTTTTTTAATCAGAAAAAATACACATAAATAAATATGTTTTGTTTTTGTTATTGTTGTTTTTAGTGAGGAACAACCATGAAAGACATTGGGCCTAGGGTCCCTCAAGGTATAATGAACTCTCTATGGGATGGAATTCAGTTCAACCATAACGCAGAGACTCTCCACAGAAGTGACCAGAGTGAAAGAAGCCAGATGCAAATGGAATGGGAAATCTGTAAATCCAGAGAAAAGACACCAAACAGTACTGACAGGAGGTGAACCAGGGCTGCCCAGGAGGGGGTGGGGGTATTACAAAGGGTCAGGAGGAGGCTAGGGGATCGGCACCCACACTGATCTCTCCACTGTGCTGAAGTTTTCAGGGATGCATAAAAATTTCAAAATGTACCTACTTTTATACGATCAATATGGGCCATCTATTGTATGTCTTCATGACAAGAGATTTATTAAAAAGTATAGGCTGAGAAAGAAAAATGAAAAGAACCTGGATCCACCCTCAGGACCAATGAGAAAAAGACAGCCCTGGGAAGTCCTGGACATGGACAGGAGGATGGAGACTCAGGGTTCCCCCTTCAGAGGAGGGTTCTGAGATGACACAGCTGGGCCTGCCAGGCCCTGGAACTCAGTACAACAGACCCCGTGTCCCCAGATGCAGGGGAGCAGGGCATGCTGTTTCCTTGGAGGCCCTTTTCCTGGCTGCTGTGAGTGACTCTGAGGACTGAAAGGGAGGAGGCTCCAATCTGTGGTGCCCATGGCTGCACCTGGGCCCAGGGTGACAGCAGCAGCAGCAGCAAAAGCCACATGCCAGGCCTGAGCATCAGCTGCTGGGTGTTCACCCATTTGAGGGGTAAGAAGGGAGTTCTTGTCTTAGTTCCCCCTGGCCCTGGAGCACTATGGGAGCATCCAGGCTGCTGTCATAGGACTGATAGTAATAATGAGCCTCATCTTCACTCTGGAGTCCCGTGATGGTCAGGGAGGCAGAGCTGCTGGACTTGGAGCCAGAGAATAGGTCTGGGACCCCTGAGGGTCTTTTTCTGTTATCATAGATGATGAGTTTAGTGGCTATTCCTGGGAACTGCTGGTACCAGTGCACATAATGCCCACTCCCGTGCAGGAGTTGGTGACCATCCCCCCCAGGGCTTCAGACATGGAGGGCAGATGAGTTAGCACAGACTGCGCCCAGGACCCTGGAAAGGAGAGACAGACATGGTGATTCTGGGTCTGGAGACAAGAGGAGAGAGCAGAGCCCCAGGGTCTCCCCAGGGCCTTTCCCCTGGCCCAGGTCTGGTCACCTGTGCAGTGAGCCAGGAGAGTGAGGAGGAGAGGGGACCAGGCCATGGTGAGGACGTCCTGATTCCTGTCTTCTGTGCCCACAGCTGAGGCACAGCTCCCCCAGGTCTGCCTGTCCCCTCTTCTTACCCTGAGAGGATAGGCCCCATCCATGCACATGAACCTCCCACCCTGGGCCCTGCTCAGGCCACTCAACCTCAGGGTGTCAGGGGCAGGCAGGGACAGGGCTGTGTGGTCACAGTAGGTGGGGAGGTCATAGTTGGAATTGAGCAGGTGGCTGGTTCCAGCTCTGATTACCCTGAGACCATGAAGAAATGAGCCACATGGTCCCCCTGGTGGCCAAACCTGCACACACAATCATGTGGCATGGTGACCAGAGTGTCCCATAACCAGCCCTGCCTCCCCACTGCTCTGTCTGCTGCCCCCTGACTCAGCCTAGGTCAGGTGGCTGCTCCTGTCACCTCCGCATCAGCTCAGGGAAATCTTCCTGCTCTATTGGGCTCCTCATTTGAATCTGTCCCTGGTTCCCTGGGCTGTTCCTAGGTGGGGTCCCTGTAGACACAGTCTTTGTGGGTCAGGATCAAGTCCAGAGCAGGGGCCAGCCGGAATGGACTCACTTCCCTACACTGGGGGTGACCAGGTCTTTCCTTATATATGATCCCTACCTGGTGGCCAGAGATTTCCTCCCAGAGTGCTGGTGAAAAAGGGAGCTCTTCTCTCCAATGACAGAGGAGTGACAGGAGACGCCCATCAGGAACATTTCCAAAGGGTTATTCTAGGAATTCTTTATTCCCATTCTAATTTCCACAGACTTGAAATAATAGCTATACCTGCATGTACTGTGATCTGTGCTCCTCCCCTAGGAATGGATCTTCCAAGACCCTAAGGCAGGTCTGAGGGACCCATGGCAGCTGCCTGCACAGTATTTTTCTTAAGAGCAAAAATGACAGACACATTCAGTATGTGAAGATGGACAGAGTTAGGAATTTAAATTGCTTCTACCAGTGTCTGATTCCAGGTGAGCCTGGTGCCTGATAGCTCTGACATCATCCTATTTGGAGAGAGAGAGAAATAAAAATAATATTTTATTTAGAGAATAAAGATAAATGGCCCATATTCAGAAATGAGTGCTATCAGGGATGGTATAAATCCGAGAGAAATTATTGATCTATAAATTGTAAAGATATCTAACATATAATATATTTGAGAAACAATTAAATAAAACAAAAGATGTCATTGACCAAAACAAAAATAAATAAAAATATACTCGTAATTTTTATTACAAATGCAAGAGTTCTGGCATTATAATGGGGGGGCTTTAGGTATACGGGTTGATTTGTTAATATTTATATTGGTGAGTTTGTCACTAGGCAGTGACAATGGGCGGCGCCTGTGGCTCAGTGAGTAGGGCGCCAGTCCCATATGCTGAGGGTGGCGGGTTCAAACCCAGCCCCGGCCAAACTGCAACAAAAAAATAGCCGGGCGTTGTGGCGGGCGCCTGTAGTCCCAGCTGCTTGGGAGGCTGAGGCAAGAGAATCACGTAAGCCCAAGAGTTGGAGGTTGCTGTGAGCCGTGTGACGCCACGGCACTCTACCCGAGGGCGGTACAGTGAGACTCTGTCTCTACAAAAAAAAAAAAAAAAAAGTTTAAAAATAAAAAATAAAAAAAAGGAATAAAGAAGGAATAATTACTACAGTCATGTAAATAAAACCCACCCATATAGATAACTGAATATAAAGATATGAAACATTTTAGGTTTGCAACGTTATTATTTGAAACATTCTTTTTTATTGTAAGCTGTGTTTTGTTTTTTGTTTTTTTACCATGCTTTTATATGCAATTTAAAAAGTTATTGTGTTTACAGACAACAGGAAAAAAAATATTTTTTTGACACAGAGTCTCACCATGTCACCTTGGGTAGAGAGCTGTGGCGTCACAGCTCACAGCAACCCCAAACTCTTGGGCATAAGCAATTCTCTTGCCTCAGCCTCCCAAGTAGCTGGGACTACAGGCACCTGCCACAATTCCTGACTATTTTTTGGTTGAGTTGTCATTATTGTTTGGCAGGCCCAGGCTGTGTTTGAACCCTCCAGCTCTGGTGTATGTGGCTGATGCCCTAGCCGCTGAGCTATAGGGCACCAGGCCAACAACAGGAAATATTAAATTCAATTTTTTATTACATAGAAAAACTATTACAGTTGTGCTGGCATCTCATGTTTCATGGCCCTTGCTTCCCCTGTGGTGGCGCATACATGTTCACAGTGAACTTCGTTTCCCTCTCCCTCTCACTTGAATAAGGAGGGACTTGCTCAGGCTGAAATGTCTCTCACACAGGACAAGGATGCTTGGGTCCCCTCCCTGTCTACACTAATAAAGAATTACAAGTTTATCTCTCCAGGTGCAGAACAGGGACAAGGAAAGATTCAACGTTTCACCTACCCAGGGACACCTACACAATTGATGTTTTTACTATCTTTTTTCCCCTCTTCTAACAATATCTTTATCTTATGTCAAAGATAGATTTCCTAGGCCTCACAGGAAAGCAACAGTTTTGCCTCACTGTGCCCTTCAGCTTCTTTTATTTATTTTGTGTACCCTATGCTACTTAAAAATTATAGTTCCAAAATTCCCCCTTGGAGAAGCAGTCACATTGTTTTGGTTTGTTTGTTTTGTAGTTCCTTTTTCTCCTGGACATAGCCTCACATTTCGGCTTAATAAACCTCCTTTGATAGAGATCATTCATTGCCTCAGTAACCTATTTGGGGTTGTCAACCTCCTAATCACATTTGGATAATAAAAAAAACTCATTTTCATAAATAACTCTCCTATACATGGATCATTATGAAAAGTTTTGAGATGCCCCAAGATTATGAAACATGAAATCTATACAGTTGAAAACAAATGAATCCCTCCCGGTGACACCGATAAGTAAAGCAAATTGAAACTTGCATGGGTGAATCAGAAAGGATGCTGTTAACCGTGTTTCTTGGAAGTGAAATAATGGACCATAACACAGTCTACTATCTCAAAACTTTCATAGTGACCCATGTATTATACAAAAATTAAAACTATGTCAACATACTTTTTGTCCGTTGGGGAGATTCTGTGTCCTGAATGAGGAATTGCTTCCCATACAGAGCTGCAGTTGCATGGGATGGCTGATATGTCTCATGATGAGGCATAAATGCCTAAATTTGTCAACACTGATGATGGACATAGTGAGGACTGACACCCCAAAAGGAGGGACTGAGGCAAACATCTCAACAAATCTATAATCCAACCTCAAGCAGTTCCAAAATTAATTACATAGGACAGATCTAAATTTTTGACCATTTAGATTTGCTAAATAATTAGTGAAAACATTGCTAATTATTTTTTTTTTTTGTTTTCCAGAATAAAAGAAAACTTATAAGCTATTTGTAACTTATAACACATTGGTAAAGTATATTTTGTAAGTAATTCAAAACATTTATTTGTTCCTCTATTTGATTTCTCTAGAATTTGGAAACTATTCATACATGTTCTTATATCGTGGCAATATAGGCATTTCCGTGAGTCCAACCATAATTGGTTTTTCTATTACCTGCATAAAAGGACATAATCAGAGATACGGGTTATTTTATCAATTGTTTGAGTGGTCTGACATATTTTCAAATATACCCAGACTGGTTCGAGGAATCAGGTTGTTTAATAAGGTCAATAAGAACCCATCTGGAAAAACAAATACTGAGCTGATACTTCATTTATAATGTTCCCTGATCTGCGGAAAGGAAAGAACTTACTTTTCGATAGGTCCAGGAACCTCAACCTACATTGGCACCTTGAAAGGGAGGAGTTGCCCAGTTCATGTGGGGATATATAGGAAGTTACCTCCCTGGCTCGCCTGAGGAGACATTTAAGTAATCTGAAATAATAATAATAATTATTATTATTAATTATTAAAATTGCTTTGCTTATCAGTGTTACTGGGAGGGCTTCATTTGTTTCCATCTGTATAGATTTCACATTTCATAATTTGGGGTATCTCAAAACTTTTCATAATGACCCATATATAGGAGATTTATTTATGAAAACAAGTTTTTCTGGTTAATTATTAGTTATTGTTATTATACAGAGTCTCTGGTAGAGTGGGGTCCCTGGTGTCATAGCTCACAGCACCTCCAAACTCTTGGGTTCCTCTTGTGTCAGCCTCCTGAGTAGCTGGGACTACAGGTGCCTATCACCACACCCAGCTACTTTTTTTTTTGTTGTTTTGTTTTGTTTTAGGAGAGATGAGGTCTCTCTGCCCAGCCTGGTCTCAAACTCCTGGGCTCAAGCAATCTATCCCCCTCAGCCTCGCAGAGCGCTAGAATTAGAAGCATGAGCCACTGTGCCTGAGTCAAGTAACTTGAAATTCTTTTTAAAAAGGAGGTGATGGTTCTAGCAAAGCCAGTGTTTCAAACAAACCTTTATACGGCTAATGTTTGTCTTCACTGAACTTTGTGCATATACTGAAGCCAGGTATAAGGAGGCTAAAATTTAGTCTGTAAGTAAGTTGGCTCTAATATGATTTGTCTTTGGTAAAAATGGAAAAGTGAGGAGAAAAATAAATTATCAAAAATCCATTATCAAATCCTAGTCTTGTCCTTCTGTTTATAGAGTTTTTTTAATAACAAATTATCCCAAGTTTGGACTGAATACTACTTAGTTATTGTCTACAAAAGAAGAAAACATAAGAAAAGGTCAGAATTTACTTCATGATGTTTTTATTTGACTCCCTAATTAAAAACAATGCTTTTCCATTCTGATACCCAAATTCCTCTTTAATTGTCAGATAATTAATGCTATTATAATAATCTCTCATTTTACTTCTGTAAAAGAAGAAAAAAAAGTGTTATGATATCCTGAAAACTGGAGATGACTTAACAAAGCTTGCACAGCTTCCTCATCTGAAATCTCATGGGGCCCGGTTTGATTTCTATTACTGTTTTCTATTTTTATTCTATTTCTATTTCTATTTCTGTTACTCTACAGACAGACTGTTCCCCCTCTAGACCCAAGAAACATCACAGGAGGGAGAAGGGTTGGAAATCGTAAGGGCCAGTTTGAGAGATAGAATGGTCTTAGCAAAATGCTTATGTTCACAAAAATTGCTACATGTCTGTGACTACAAGCAATACTACAGTGTCTTGACACATACATGTAAGTTTGTAAACTTAATTTATAAACCTGTTTTTAACTTTTGGTTTTGAATTGCATTGCTTAAAAGTTTTCAAGGGGATAAGGAGTTCCTATGTTACTCCAATCCTGTTTGACACAAAAGGTTTAATTGACTGTAAGACTTTATGACTCTAAAGCTCTCCTTGTCCATCAGGGTCCCAGTGAGGGCCTACATGGCTTTAGGGCAAATGGGCAGTCCACACTGTCAGTGAGGGGAGAAAACAGAGTTCAGTCATCACTGCTGCCTCTGGTACGCTTTGGCCAAAATGGAAGACTGTGAACTGAAAATCTGGAACCAAATAGAACACCCGGAGGTGGAAGCAACATCTTACAGCCACCTAGTCTTTGGTAAACCAAACAAGAACATACACTGTAGGAAAGAATCCCTATTCAATAAATGATTCTGGGAGAACTAGATATTCACATGTAAAAGACTGAAACTGGACTCACACCTTTCTCCACTCACAAAAATTGAGTCAAGATGGATAAAATACCTAAATTTAAGGCATGAAATGATAAAAATACTCAAAGAAAGTAAGAGGAAAACACTGGAAGATATTGGCCTAGGGAAAGACTTTATGAAGAAGACTGCCATGGCAATTGCAACAACAACAAAAATAAACAAATGGGACTTAATTAAACCAAATAATTTCTGTATAGCTAAGGAGACAACAACCAAAGCAAATAGACAACCTATACTAAGGGAAAGGATGTTTGCATATTATGAATTGGACAAAAGCTTGATAAGTAGGATCTACAGAGAACTCAAATTAATAAACTTAAAAAGAGCCAACAATACCTTATATCACTGGGCAAGAGAGATAAATATAAACTTCTCTAAAGAAAACAAATGGCTAACAATTATATGAAAAAAATTCTCATTACCCCTAATTATTAGAAAAAAATCAAAACCACCCTGAGATAGCATCTAACCCCAGTGAGATTGGCCCACATCACAAAATTTCAAAACTGCTGATGCTGGTGTGGATGTGGAAAGAAGGGAACACTTTTACACTGCTGGTGGGACTGCAAACTAATGCAACCTTTTTGGAAGGAAGTTTTGAGAACCCTCAGAGAACTCAAGCTAGACCTCCCATTTGATCCTGCAATCTCATTACTGGGTATCTACCCAGAAGTAAAAAAAATCCTTTTACCGTAAGGACATTTTCACTAGACCATTTATCACAGTTCAATTTACAATTGAGAAAATGTGGAAACATCCTACATGGCCACCAACCCAGGAATGGATTAACAAGCTGTGGTATATGTATACCATGGAATACTATTCAGCCATTAAAAAAAATGGAGACTTGACATCCTTCGTATTAACCTGGATGGAAGTGGAAGACATTGTTCTTAGTAAAGCATCACAAGAATGGAGAAGCAAGAATCCTCTGTACTCCAGTCTGATATGAGGACAATAATGACCTAGTACACAGTGCGGGGTGGGGTAAGGGGAGGGCAGGGAGAGGGAACGAGGGAGAAGGTGGAGGGTCATGGTGTATGACACACCTTTTGGGAGAGGGACACAATATAAGAGGGACTTTACCTAACAAATGCAATCAATGTAACCTGGTTCTTTGCATCCACAATGAATCCCCAACAATAAAAGAAAAAGAAATCCTAAGCCCTCTGCTAACTGAACAGGCCCTCTTATTCACAAGCACTGCAGAAACACCTAAAAACTGAGTTCCTGGCCATGACAGAAAGAGAGAGAAGCACCATTATGTATGGGCACGATTCTAGTTCGTGAATAGTCATGACTCCCCTGTATCCTGTGGAATATGTTTATTCAACCACTCCTCCCAGTGTCAAATCCTGCTTTTTAGGTCTCTTCTGTGAAGCTATTGTTCCTGTGTTCCTGCCTGTGGCTGAGAGCCGTGTTTCACGCAGCTTCCCGGAATAGATACTGGGGGCTATAAAAAGCCCCTGTATTAGCAATAAAGTTCTCCTTTTTCCAAAATACAAACCACATTTTTTTTTTGGTTTGTTATCACTCCACACCCCTTCCTCAGATACAGTCAGGTTATGTGAAACATGAGCAGATTGACACAGAGCTATGTTTTCTTGATGCCTTTTCTTATGCTTTTTATTTCTTAGCTGAGAATTCTACCTTATCATTCCCTGAAAGCATATTTTATAGGAAGACCTTGCAGTGAATCTATCAAAAACTGGGAAATATTGATTTAGCCATATTAAGTATTTGAAAACACAAACTGAAAATAGAGTATTTCTTCACCTATTTAATATTTACTTAATTATTTTGTATCATTTTGTCCCTACTTACTTTATCCTTAAGTATTTCATTTTGATTCTATCATAAGTGATACGGTTTTATTTCATCATACTTGCTATTTTATTTTTAGCATACAGGATGCATCCACGTCTGTTGGTTGGAGTTGTCTTGTGAACCCAGATTGAATCTGGGCACGATGAGGTCCTCGAGTGCAGATCACGGCACTAGGAGCCCCTCATGGACTCTGGTGGGACATGGCTGTGATCAGCCTCTCTTGATTCCCCAAATGTCTCTACTGGGAAGATTTATTTTTTGTCTGTGAACAAGGGATATCTTCCCGGGAAAACATGAATGAGGTGAGAGAGTAAATGCATTGGCTCAGTCTGTCAGGAGAACAGAAGGGAAGAATATGGCCCTGCCAGGGCTGCTCTCCTGAGGACACTAGCTGTTCACACTAGATGTCACCCTGAGCTGGGCTTGTCAGGGCCACCAGCAGGGGTGACTGCAACAGGTCCAGAGAGCAGACAGGAAGTATTTGTCTCACTCCCACCTGGGTCTGGAGCACTGTGTTAACATTAGAATTGCTGTGCCATATCAGACAGTAATAGTCAGCCTCGTCCTCAGCCTGCAGCCCAGAGATGTGCAGGATCCCTGCATGGGCGGAGGCATCTTTGGATCCAGAGAAGTGGCTGGGGACTCCAGAGCCCTGGTGTTTACTTGAGTCTGAGACATAGCTTGGGAGATACCTGGGAGGGTTCCCTGGCTTCTGCTAGAACCAATATATTGCATAGTATCCCAGATTGAGGTCACTGCTCAGGGTGCAGGTGAGTCTGGCTGATGATCCCGGGGATGCAGAGAGGGAGGGTGGCTGAGTCAGCACAGGCTGGGAGAGGGAACCTGCGAACACAGATACCCATGGTGATGGGGCACAGACCAAGATTAAGAGTCTTGCTGGTCTGAACCAGAGGAGCTGGTAGCAGCCCAGGCACCTGCAGTCTGTCCTCACCTGTGCAATGGGACAGGAGCATGAAGAGGAGAGGAGTCCAGGCCATGGTGGACACAGACTCCTGAGGCCCTGGGGCAGCGCTGAGAGGCCTGGAGCTCTTTCATCTTCTCCACTGTCCAGAAGGAGGAGGGGCATTCACACTAACTTGTTTTGCCAACTGGAGGTCTCTGCCCCAGCCTGAGTACTATTTGACATTCGAGCTTAGTTTTTGGTCTGATGAGTGAAATTCACAGTTTGCCCCATGGGAGTGACAAGGAAGGAAGCAGCTGCTGTGACCTTCCACAGGCCTGTGAGCAGGAGAATCTGCCCACCCCATGGAGGACGCAGCTGCTGAGTCTGTTCCAGTGAGTGCAGGCTCCACTGCCCCAGCTCTGGGGAGTTTTGGGAATTGTGCAGCTGGGGGTGCTCCCTACCCACATGTGCTAGCAAGGCCTACAGTGGCCCCTGCTGCCACTGTCCAGACTTCAGTCTCTCAGGGGTGATATATGAGTGGGGTCACCTGAATTCAACCCCAGACTTAAAAATTGACACATAATTGTCCAGTGAAATTTACTCCTGAAATATAGGTTATTTTGATAATAATAAAGTCTTTAATAGAATACACCATATTATTACATCACAAAAAATATTATTGAATGAATGGATTTTGCAAGACTCTGGCCAATTTTAACAGCTATTCCTGATTTTAAAAAAAAGTAGTTAATGGTACAGAAACAGAAAAAAGAAATATGTTTATAATATGGTAATACACAGCTTCTTACTTGAGGGGAGACATTTCCACATAGATCAGGAAAATGTAAAGGTATCTCCAGCCCCTTAGTGCCCTCGTTTCTCAACATTGTTATGCAACTATTAGATGATAAAATTACACAAGGTAAATCAATGGTTTGACAACCAGGGGTGTCCAACCTTGTTTTTTTTCTGCTGTAAATTGGAAGAAAAAGAGTTGTTTGGGACCACACTAAAATGCAAAACACTAATGAAAGCTGATGAGAAAAAAAAAAAAGCTGATGAGAAAAAAAAATAAATAAAAAAGAAATAAAGCTCTGTGCTTAAGTTTTGCAATATTCAACACTGCAGAGAAGCAAAAAAAAGGTCTCAAATATTCTGCATGGTGCCCTAGGGCCACAAGCTGGACATTCCTGAGTGGGAAGCCTGGACCTGAGTGCATTTATGACCTTAGATATTTAGGGTTTTCTTCCAGAAGTGATAGTTCTATCTCTAATGAGCTAGAGCAGGTGAAATACAGTGAGAGTGGAGCAAAACACTTGGCAAAGACAACAGATAACATGTCTTAGAGCTTTTCCTGGGGCTCAGAGCAAAGAGTCACCTCTGAGGCTGTCATCCTGGTCTACATTGGGCCTCCTGCTCAGGGGGTAGTCCAGAGCACAGCACTCCTCACCTTATAGAGCTTCTTTATGGGATCTGGTGGCTCCAGACTGCATGAAAGTTACCAAATTCCCGAAGTTTCCTTTGCAGAAGGCTGTGAGCAAGTTACCAATACACTGAGACAGAGGGCCATGAGTCTGAGGACACAACACACATGTGGCTTGTGGGGCCAGAGGAAGAATGTAGGTCCTGTGTGACCTCAGGTCCCCTTCCTCTAAATGTCTAGCAAATGTTCCTTTTATAAATGACTGAGGGAGAAAGGCTCTAGGGCATGGTGAGACGCCTCAGAGATTTGTCTCCAGAATTTCCACTGTGAGCATTGTGATCACAGCTGTGTCCCATCTCCTGGCCAGGCTATAATTGGAGCAGAATGACTCCATCCACACGTATCCTGGGACTTAACCATCTGTAAGCCCTTCTTGGACCAGATTTGGGAAAAACCACTAAAGAGGAAAAATAGCTGTGACAAACAATCTAGTGCAAATGTCCTCATGATAAAATGATTTTTTTTCCTTCTAGGTAGGTGCTTAGTAATGGGATTGTGGAGTCAAATGAAAGTCAAACTATTTTGAGTTCTTTGAGGATTCTCTGTACTTCTTTCCAAAGAAGCTGTATTAGTTTGCAGTCCCACCAACAGTATAGAAGTGCTCCCTTCTCTCCACATCCATTTGCACTAGATTGTTTATTGCACACAATTTACAACTATAAAGATGTAGAAACAACCTAAATGCCTAAAAACCAAGGAATGGATTAATAAACTATAGCATATGTACACCACAGAATGCCACTCTGCCATAAAAATATGGAGACTTTACATCTTTCGAATTAACCTGGATGGAATTGAAACTCATTATTCTTAGTAAAGTATCACTAGAGTGGAAAAGTAAGTATCCAATGTACTCAATACTAATATGAAGCCAGTAGGCCAGTGGTTCTCAACCTTCTCTCGACCTTCCTAATGCCATGGGCCTTTAATATAGCTCCTGGGGGTCGCGACCCACAGATTGAGAACCGCTGCAGTAGACAAGCAAATATTCACATAAGAGACACACCCACCCAATTCAGTTGGGGGAAGAGGGAATGAGGGAGGAAGGAGAGGGGGGAGGGAGGGAGATTGACATGCTCTCACTTACTGGGCACAGTGTAAGGGGATAAGGCACAACTTCTGTGTGCAGGACATAAATACACTACAACATGGACTCTCCCTAACAAACCCAAACATTGTAACCTAATTGTTTATGCTCTCACATTAAACTGAAATATAAAAAAAAAAATCACAACAGGATAGCAAGTTATAATGCAGTTTATTTCTATTAAATTCTGAAGATCTTTTGTAAAACTAAAATTTGTTTCATTAAATAAGCTTAAGAAAATATCGGCCTTGGAAAATATTTTATGAGGAGAACCTCTGGGCAATTGAAGCAACACCAAAAAATACATTACTGGGATCTGATCAAACTAAATAGCTTTTGCACAGCCAAGAGCACAGAAAAGTAAAGCAAACAGAAAACCTTCAGAATGGGAGAAGATTTTTTACAGATTATGCTTCTGACAAAGGTCTGATAATTAGAATCCACAGAGAACTCAAACTTATCAACAAGAAAAGAAAAAGTAACCTCATTTCTATGTGGGCTTGAACAGAAACTTCTCTGATAAAGACAGGCGCATGGCCTACAAACACAGGGAAAAAATGCTCATCATCCTTAATCATCAGAGAAATGCAAATCAAAACCACTTTGAGATATCATCTAACTCCAGTAAGATTAGCCCATATCACAAAAATCCCAAAACTACAGATGTTGGTGTGGGTGTGGAGAGAAGGGAACACTTCTACACTGCTGGTGGGAATGCAAGCTAATATGACCTTTCCAGAAAGAAGTTTGGAGAATGTTCAAGGAACTAAAAGTAGACCTGCCATTTGATCCTGCAATTTCTCTACTAGGTATATACCCAGGTGATCAAAAAGCATTTTACAACAAAGACATTTGCACCAGAATGTTTATTGCAGACCAATTCATAATAGCCAAGACTTGAAAACAGCCCAAGTGTCCATCAACCCATGAATGGATTAACAAATTGTGGTATATGTACACCATGGAATAGTATGCAGCCATAAAAAGATGGAGACTTCACAACTTTTATGTTTACCTGGATGGAGCTGAAGTATATTCTTCTTAGTAAAGTATCTCAAGAATGGAAAAGAAAGTATCCAATGTACTCAATACTACTATGAAATCAATATATAATCCCCTACACATTCATATGAATGGTAAAACGTAACTATAGTCCAGAAAGTAGAAGGGAAGAGGAGAGAGAGGGGAGGAAAAAGGGGTGATGGGAGGAGGGAGAGCATTTGGGGGGACCTCACCTAATGTGCGTGATGCAGTGGTACATTTCAAAACTATTAAGAAATGAGCATAACGGTGATGGATGTGTTACTTAATTCAATGTAAGCATTTCACATTGTATATTAAACCAGTACACTGAAACGCATAAATACATCAATATACACAGTTATGATTTAAGAAAAAATATAAAATTATAAATAAATAAATAAATTTCACGTTTAAAAAATAAATAGTGAAAAACTAAATAAGCTTTAAAAATCTTTCAAAAAATAAGAAGACAAGGAGGCAATGTCTCAAATCTGAAGCAATGGAGTAGGAGTCAGACTCAGGAGCAGAAGGGGTAGTGGGCAGGGACTCACAGGTGGAGGAAAGTCACACGTCACACATCAGTGAGGACACGGTGGTCAACTTCCTTCCCCCCAGCTGAGTGGTTTACCAGCTGTCTGCACAGCACCCTCGTTCTCAGCACATCACACAGCGTCCCCTGCTGGCCACAGGGCCCACCTCCTCCACTCACTGTGACAGCTGTAAGTACGTAGGACACTGGTCTTTTCACATGGTACTTTCGTCCGGTGTCACAACCCAAGAAAAGAAGGAACCCTGATGATCTCACACTTAGATTTTCATCTCTGTGGAAAATGATTTTTGAATTATGATTTATTCTTTTTTTTTTCAAAACGGAGTCAAAATTGTTGTCAAACATACCCGGAATCTCCTACCTTGCCTGTTTCAGACACTGCTCATGATTGTCAGAGTGAAAGAGCACAATAAAAAGTGGGGACATTGTCTGCGTAGGGGATGGGGGTAGACAGGGAAGTGGGGGATGAGGATAGACAGGGAAGTGGGACTGCAGAAGCATCAATCAAGTGTGATGTTCATGTCCAGATCTATGGTGTAGGTCAAGGAATCCCCACTGAAGAGGATTTAGGGTGTTCTAATGAGAGGTGAGGACATGTGCCCAGACCACAAGGAGGGAGGTAGTTTCTGGTGACCCTGGTGAAGGGACTGGCAAGAGCAGAGAGATGGATAATCTGAGCATGGACTCCAGCAGCTCCAAACCGAGGACACAAGAAAAATCTGAGAAAACTTAGTTAAGCCTTATATTTCATTTTACCAAATACTAGGGCACATATACATTCATATGTGCAAATAGCCACATATATACTCAGTGGTGTTGCCTAACACAGGCTTGTTAATTACTAATTTTATTCATGTTAATATTTTTTACTGTCTTGAATAGTACACAATATTATGACTAGGAAGCCGTCATTTTTACAGGTCTAGTTTACACAATGCTCTGTGAGGTTCCCACGTGCTGAGTGATGCAAGGGGAGCCCATGAGTTTTTGTCTCACTTCCCCACTGGCCTGAAGCACCGTGCAAACCATTGAGCTCTTGTCCCATGCTGTACAGAAATAGTCAGCCTCGTCCTCATTCTGGAGTCCAGAGATGGTCAGGGAAGCGACATTTCCTGACCTGGACCCCGTGAACCTCTCTGAGATCCCTGGGGGTCGGTTGTGCACCCTGTCCACCAGGAGTTTGGGGGACTGACCTGGGTGCTGCTGCAGCCAAACCGCTCCCTCATTACCAACATTATTGCCGTTCCCAGTGCAGGTGAGTGTCACTGTCTGTCCCAGGCCCATGGACACCGATGGGGGCTGAGTCAGCCCTGCCTGGGCCAGAGACACTGTAAGGGGGACAGAGAGGACAGTGAGAGCAGAATCACAGACCGCTGTGAGTGAGAGTGAGGGGAGTGGAGCAGAGCTGGGTGAGGATCCCATAGCTCCCTTTCCCACACCCACTGTAAGGTGCACCCTCACCTGTATGACATGTGAGGAGGGTGAGGAGCAGAGGAGCCCAGGGCATGGTGCAGACTCAAGTTCTGCTCCCTGAAGTTCTAGTTTGGAGACTAAACTCTACTAATTCTCCTTATATTTCCCACTGTCTTCATGGGGGTGGAGCCACTACATTCAAATACGACTTTGCTTTCTGTCTGTTCCTGGGCCACCTGCCTGGGTACTCACAGGACAGCAGGAGAAAGAGTAAATGAGATCAGCTGGCCCCATGGCTGGAGGTGGACTGACTCATGGTCCTGCAGGTCAGTGCTGTGGCCCAAATCTAACACAGTGAACGCGGTGATGGCTGAACTCCCCTGCAGGCCCTCAGAGGTTTCCCAGGTGGGTGGGGCCATCTCAGAAATGTCCCCCACTGCTCCTCACTGTCTCCAGATCCCAAACCCTACTTGTCTTTCTGACACATCTGGGCATTCCAGATGTGAAGAATTAGAGGAACACTGAGTGTCCTGACCCTCTTTTCTGAAGTGTTCACGATGTTGGTGAAAGATACAGGGAAGCTGGGAATTCTCAGTATACTGAGTGCCAGGCTAAGTGATTCCCTTGCCTGCAAAGAGCTAGTCTTTCACCTGAATCAGCATCACGTTATGTCATTACTTTACTGAGATCATCTGTTACATCTCCAAAAATGAAGAATATTTTATGTTTCCATTTTGGGGAGTTCAATCACATTTATTAACAGCACTCTCATGGTCAGCCTCTGAAAGTTCTCTATGTTGTTATTTAACTTATTTTTTAACCACCATATATGTCTCTTTGTTTGAGGCCCTCCCATTCAAGTGTAAATAATATTCCTGTCTACTTTCCCAACTGCCCATTATACACATACAACTTTGCAAATGTTACAAAGTGAGTTTGTGTTTTACAATAAACAACTTACTTTCTTTTCTTTAGAAATTTTGCTTTTTATTTAGTGGATTTTTTTCTTTTTAAACTGATAATTATGCTTTGAATTTCATGCATTTTATATGAAATTATTTTATTACTTCCAATTGGTTAGCATCCCCCCTACTGTGTGTTGGTTATAAATTCCCCTTGTGTTAGACAACAAGCTTGCATCCAACACTTTGCTCACAGTAAGGATCTTCTTGTAAACATTTCCCTCTGTCTCTGTACAGGGTAGACACCTGCGCGGCATGTGCAAACACACTTATTTTTTGTGTGTGCTGAGGAACTTTCTTCCAGATGGCTGAACATGTTTATGCCCCCACACTTGACAGTTTGTGATTTCCCACAGTCTCACTGGCATTTTATTATATTTTACATTTTATGTATTTATTGTTCTTTTTTAAAATTTCAGATTAATATGAGGGTACAAATGTTTAGGTTACATTGTTTTCATTTCTAAGGAAAAGTTCAAGTTGTAGTTGGGCCCTTCACCCAGGGGTGTGCTGAACACCCTCACAATGTGCACATTAGTTGAGATCCCACCAGTTGCCCCCTCTTGCCCCTCTCCCTACTCATACTCTGAGGGCTCCATCCGACATTCAGTATGTCAGGTCTTCCTTGTCCAGCTAGCAGAAGTACAATGGGGCTAGTGGGTCCACAAATCTGGAGTTTGGGGGCAAGCACCAGTAAGAGCTGGTACCAACACAAATGATAAGATGCAAATGTTGCTGCTTCTCCCAAAGCAGGAGATAGTGACTTCCTGATCCACAGACTCCAGCAATAAGAATGGTACATGTCCAGGATCCTGAAAGTGCATTGACTCAATGATAGAAAGTCTGGGGCCCAACACACCAGCCATGCTGGGCACCCAGAAGGAAATAAACCACCATGTTTTCTTCTAGGGATTCTCCCCTCACCCCAAATCCAGTCATCTGTGCAGAGAGTGGTGAGGAGGAGGAAAAAGGCCAGGCCATGGTGGAGAATCTCCAGACATCTGCTTCCCAAGACCATCAGCTGAGACAGAGATGCCCAAATCTTTATCCTTCCCCTCATTCTGGTAGAGGAGGGAGCCCATCGTTAAAATTATTTTTTCACCTGATTCTCCAAGCCCCTTCCTGAGACATGACTGATTCTGGGTCCCTCTGCCTTGGAGTTTGGTTGTGGAGGGTGTAAGTCTGGTGAACTTCTGATGTGGGCATCCTTAGGGATTTGGGAGGAAGGATCCACTGGGCACCAGGGAGCGCTTAGCATAGGGCACCAACCAAAGAACCCCAGCTGCGGCCTCACCATATGTATCAGACAGTCCCACAGCGCCTCCTGCTGGCTGTCCGTGGTCCAGCATCGTGTCTGAAAGGCACTGTCAGCATCCTGGGCTGTGCCATTGCCTCTGTGATGGGTACTACCTGACAGTTGCCTTTACCACACCCCTCGTCTTCACAAAGTACACCCAGGGCCCTCTCAAGGCTCCAACTTCCTCACCACAACTCATCTCTTACCTTCATAGAGTGCTCTCCTCACTATTTGGACTTACTGAGTGATCCTTGTTTATGTGAGGAGTGAACATTCAGCACAGCAAAAGGACAAAGGACCCAAAGAACAGCCGCAGGCTCAATGCGTAGAATTCTTGAGAAGCTCTATGTTTCTCTGAACCCAATTTCCACGGACTTGGTATCAGGTCCCTTAAATCTCCCATTTATTCCTCTCATGCCCACCTAGGTGTGGATTAGGTAGGTCCCACGGTAGATCAGAAAACAGCCCTGGATCCCAGCTTCTCTGCTTCAGTCTGAGAGAGCATCATGCTCACCCAGGATCCTAGAGGGAGGCAGACACATCTGTGCCCCCAAAAGCAGACCAGAAAATCAACAAGGCTCAGCAGATGCTGAAATGGCCCCAACATTCATGTCTACCCCTTCTCAGCTGTGACTTTACCTCAGTCCTGTAGCTGATATATATATGTAGATATATAGATATATTTTTTTTTGTAGAGACAGAGTCTCACTTTATCGCCCTCGGTAGAGTGCCGTGGCATCACACAGCTCACAGCAACCTCCAACTCCTGGGCTTAAGCGATTCTCTTGCCTCAGCCTCCTGAGTAGCTGGGACTACAGGTGCCCGCCACAACACCCGGATATTTTTTGTTGTAGTTCAGCCAGGGCCGGGTTTCAATCCGCCACCCTCGGTATACGGGGCTGGCACCTTACCAAATGAGCCACAGGTGCTGCCCCCTATCGCTGATCTTAAACTGTCCGTGTAAATCAGCTCCAGATTCTCTTGCCTGTACTCTGAGATCAGGCCTGTCCTCCCAGGGGCCAACTAGGAGACACACCCATCTGTGACCCCAGAGTCAGGCTTGAAGATGTCAGTCTTGGCTGTAAATATTGAAGCATCCCTGTAACTCGGTTCCAGTCCCTCCCAGCCAGGGTCTAGGGCTGCACTGCCTGCCTAGGGATCTACTCAGTGGACATTAGGAGACTTACACAGGCCAAGAGGAAGCCAAGCTGTCCCACACACCTGATAATAGGCTTTCTACCTGTGGAAACCAAAGAGGATCCTCATCACTGCCCCAGCTCTCTGGACCAAAGTCCAGGATACAGTCCAGTCCACCCATGGACTAAACGGATTCTATGCTGACTAAGACTTCAGATAAGTGTCTTCCCCATCCCCTACTATGGTCTCTACATCAGCCATGTGACCCAGATCCAACCTCATTCAACTATGATCCCACAAACAATTCCATTATCCCAGAGACCAAACAGAAGAAGGCATTAATGTGCCGAAACTGAAAGTATATTATCTATCTAATAGTATTTTTCCTCTTGTTCTTCTCATCCTTTAGAAACCACCTTTGTAATTTATGTTTCTGTGATTTTGGCTATCCTGGGTACTTCCTATGTGTGCAATTGTAAAATCTTGCTTAGCATAATGCCCTCCAGGTTTATTCATGTTGTGGCCTGTGACAATATTTCCTCCTTTGCAATGTGCATAACTTTTCTTATATTCATATAACTCATTTTTTTTACCCATTCACTTCAATCAGCATTTCAATTGTTTCTACCTCTTGGTTTTTGTGAATAAATGATATAATCAACATAGATGTGTAAAGATCTCTTTGAGATTCTGCTTTGAATTATTTTGGATATATGCCCACAAGTGGGAACTAATGAGATTTTTAATTTTGAATTTTGGCTCCTGGAATACAGAAAGAATCTTATTTTATACTCTGTGTCCATAACTCCAACTTGAGCCCGTGTTGTTCTATTTTTCTTACCTGTTCTTTTCTTTTTGTCTATGTCTTAATCTGTCATATACGGATATATTTTTGCTGAGTATTATATATTCTGTTTGTTACATTTTTAAGATTGTTTGAGATCTTGAATGATGTTATTCTGAAAAGAGGCCATATATTTGCTTCAGGCAGGTGATTGTGAAACATTAACAATAATTGTTAAAAGAGACAAAGATGTTCATTATTTAATGATGAAGAGGTCAATTCATCAAGAGGACATAAAAATTATAAGTATGAACATACCTAACAGCAGAATGCCTACATAAATAAAGAAAATATTAATCAACATGAAGGAATAAACAGATAGCAATATAATACTAGCAGGGGACTCCAATATTCAACATTCAATCACCACACAGAATATTAATACGGGAATACTGAACTTGAACAGCACTTTATACCAAATGAACCAAATAGACATACAGGGTGTAGACAAGTTTGTGTGCAATTTACAATAGTTGTAACTTCAAATTGCACATGAATTTTATATCCACTCTGTATATGGAAATTTGTATCCAACAGCAGGTGGTGAATGTACATTTTTTTCCCTAGTACATATAAAAACATTCTTTAGAGTAGACCATTTAAGGTCATACAGCAAACCTTAAGAAATTCAAGAAAATTTAAATAATATCTAGTAGTGTTTATCACCACAAAGGAATGAAGCTAGAAATCAGTAACTGGAGGAATCTTGAATAATTCACACATGTGTGGAAGTTAAACAGAATGCTTCTGAACATCCAACTGGTCAAAGGAAAGGTCAAAAGGGAAAATTTAAAATATCTTGACACAAATGACAACAGAAACACAACATAACAAAATTTATAGGATTCAGCAATAGCAGCTGTAAAGGAGAATTTTATAGAAATTAAAAAGAAGATGTCTTGGTGCTCATAGCTCAATGGTTAGGGTGCCAGGTATGTACACTGAGGCAGGTGGGTTCGAACCTGGCCCATGCCTGCTAAACAACAATGACAACTGCACCAAAAATTAGTCAGGCACTGTGGCAGGCATCTGTAGTCCCAGCCTTTTGGAAGGGTGAGGCAAGAGAATCTTTTAAGCCTAAGAATTAGAAGTTGCTGTGACAGCCAAGCACTCTAGTGAGGGTAACATAGTGAGACTGTAACTCAAAAAACAAAACAAAACAAACAAACAAATGAACAGTCTAACATTATGCCTCAAGGATCTAGAAAAAGAAAGCTATATTAAGCTCAAAGTTAGCAGAAAGAAGGAAGCAATGAAGATCAGAATACAAATGCACCAAATAGAGAACAGAAAAAACAGTGGGAAAAATGTGAATAAAACTAAATGTTCTTTTGAGAAAAAATTGGCTAAACTCTATGTAGGCTAAAAAAAAAAAAAAGAAAGAAAATAATCAAATAAGTAAAATTAGAAATGATAGTGGATCCATTACAACAGATGTCTCAAATATTAAACAAAACCATAAATAAACTATTATGAATAGCTATATGACAACAAATTAGATAACCTAGACAAAAAACTAGATAAATTCTATTATAATATACCATGATTCAATCGCAAAGAAATACAAAGCTTAAATATAGGAGTAGTAAATAAAGTGATTTGGAGAAGTAATTTTAAATCTTTCCAAAAGGACAAGGCAAGCTTCAGATGGTCTCACCACTGAATTATTCTAAATACTAATAGAAGATTTATCACTAATACTTTTTAAGCTCTTTCAAAAAATAGAATAGAACAAGAGGGAATACTTCATAGCACCTTTATTAGGGTCAGTATCACCTTGATACTTAAGACAAAGACACCACAAGAAAAGAAAACCAGAGGCCAATATCTCTGATAAATATTTATGCAAAAGTTGGGCGGCGCCTGTGGCTCAGTCCATAGGGCGCCAGCCCCATATACCGAGGGTGGCGGGTTCAAACCCGGCCCCGGCCAAACTGCAACCAAAAAAAAAATAGCTGGGCGTTGTGGCGGGCACCTGTAGTCCCAGCTACTCGGGAGGCTGAGGCAAGAGAATCGCTTAAGCCCAGGAGTTGGAGGTTGCTGTGAGCTGTGTGAGGCCACGCCACTCTACCGAGGGCCATAAAGTGAGACTCTGTCTCTACAAAAAAAAAAAAAAAAAATTTATGCAAAAGTCTATAATAAGATTTTAGCAAAAATTCAACAATATATCAAAAAGATTATACATCATGACCATGTGGAATTTATCCCTGTCAAGCAAAGCTTAACACATGCAAACCAAGCATTGTTAAATCACATTGACAGAATAGATAGACAACACATGATCATCTCAACTGATGCAGAAAAACATATGACAAATTTCAGCATCTTTTCTTGATGCAAAAAAGTCTGAATGCCTAAATATAGAAAGAAATGTCTCAAAAATAATAGAGTCTATTTATGAAAAAAACAACAGCTAACATCACAATTAACAGGAAACAACTGAAAGATTTCTTCACTAAGAAACCTTCACTAAGATATGGGACCAGGCAGGCATGCCCACTCTCACCATGTTTATTCAACAAAGTACTGTCAGTACCAGTAAGAGTAGTCAGAAAATAAAGGGAAATAAGAAACCATCTATATCTGAAGAGAAGAAGTAAATTACCTTTATTTGTAGATGACGTGATTCTATATATGTAGAAACTCTGAAAACTCTATCAAAAAACCTGTTAGAACTAATAAATAAATTAAATAAAGTTGCAGGATACGAAACCAACATGCAAAACTCATCTCTACACACAAATAACAACCTAGACAAAAAAGAAATCAAGAAAACACCAAAAAATGATAGTACCAAAAAAAATAAATAAATTTGACCAAGGTGGTGAAAGATTGCACACTGAAAACAGTAAAATACAGATGAAAGAAGGCTGGGTGTGGTGGTTCATGTCTGTAATCCCGTAAATTTGTGAGACTTAACACATGTCAAAGAACTAGAAAAATAAGAACAAACCAATTCCAAATTTAGCAGAAGAAAAGAAATAATAAAGATCAGAGGAGAACTATATTAGATACAGAACAAAAAACAAACAATACAAAGGATCAACAAAATAAAAGGTTGTTTCTTCAAAAAGACAAACAAAAATGAAAAATCAATAGCTAGACTATCAACAAAAAAATTAGAGGCAAGATTCAAACAAACAAAACAAGAAATAAAGAAGGATACATTACAACTGATACTACAGAAATGTAAAAGGTCATCAGAGACTATTATGGACAATCATGTGTGTACACTCACAAACTGGAAAATCTAAAGGAAATGCATAGATTCCTAGACACATACCTATAACCTTTTGAGATTAAAATAGAAAGAAAAGAAATGAACAGATCAATAATGAGTAGTGAGATTGAAACAGGAATAAAATTCCAAATTAAAAAAATAAAAAAGAGCGAAGTGCCACCTGTATTCACACCTGAATTCTACCAGACATATTATGAATAACTGGTTCCAATGCCTCTAAAACTGTTTCAGAAATTGAGGAGGATAAAATTCTCCCTAAATCATCCCTACTAGGTCAGTATCACCCTGATACCAAAATGGGACAAGGACAAAACAGCAACAACAAAAAAGAAAATTACACAGCAAAATCCCTGATGAACATAGACACAAAAATCTTCAACAACATACTAGCAAACCCAGTAAACCATGAATAAGTGGGTCATATACCAGAACACAAAGGTGGCTCAACGTATAGAAATCAATGAATGTGATATATTGTGTAAACAGATTTAAGGGCAAAAAACATTTTATTATATGCAGAAAAAATAATTTTATATAATCTAGTGTGCCTTCATAGTTAAAACACTAAACAAACTAGGCATAGAAGCAATAATGGCCATATACCAGAGACTCACAGCAAATGTCACACTAAATGGAGAAAAATTGAAAGCATTCCTTCAAAGAACTATAACAGGACAAAGATGCCCACTTTCACCACTCCTATTCAGCATAGTATTGGAAGTCCCGCCCAGTTCAGTTAAGTCAAAGGGAAAATAACAAAAAATAATGCATCCAGGTTGGAAAAGAGGAAATCAAATCACCTTTATTCACTGATATGATCATTTATCTACAAAATCCTAAAAACTAACACAAAAAATTCTGGATTTGATAAATGAATTCAGTAAAATTTCAGGATGCAAAATCAACATACAGAAATAAGTAGTGTTCCTATACACCAATAACGATCCAGCTAATAATAAAATCAAGAAGGCAAACCATTTACAATAGTGACAAAAACTAAAACTACAAAAGAAGTGATGTATCTTTGAAAGGAAAACTATAAAATACTGATAACAAAAATTGTAGATAACACAACCAAATGGAAAAACATCTCAAGCTCAATAATTGGAAGAATTAATATTATTAAAGTAATCAATGCAATCTCTGTCAAGACACCATGGTAATTTTTGCAGAATTAGAAAAAATGGTAAAGTTCACATATAACCAAGAGGATCCTTAATATCCAAAACAATCCCCAGCAAAAAGGGCAAAGCTGGAGGCATCTTATTATCTGACTTCAAATTATACTACAGGGCTATAGTAATGAAAACAGCATGGCACTTATATAAAAATGAACACAGATCAGTAGAAAAGAGGAAAGAATCCAAAAACAAAGCCACATATAACCAACTAATTCTTCACAAAGTTGCCAGGAACATACAATGGTGAAAAGACACCCTTTTTAATAAATTGTTCTGGAAATTAGCTTGTCCTATGCATAAAAATGGAATGGGGCCCCTATCTCTCACCACCTAAAAAATCTACTCAAGGTAGATTACAGACTTGGATGTAACATCTGAAACTATAAAAAATATTAGAAGATAACCCATAATAAACTGTTCTGGACACTGGTCTAGGCAAAGAATTCTTAACTATGACTTCAAAAGCACAAGCAAATGAGACTTAATTAAACTTTCAACAATAGAAAAATGAGGCTTAATTAAACTAAAAAGCTTCTGCAAAGCAAAAGAAGTAACCAACAACAGAGTGAATAAACAACTCACGAAATGGGAGAAAATCTTTGCAAACTATATATCCAACAGGGCACTAATACACAGAATTTACAAGGAGCTCAAACAATTCAGACATAACAACCACCGAAAACCCAAGTAATGCCATTACAATTGGGCTAGGAATATGAATATAAAATTTTCAAAAGAAGACAAAAACACATATAAGAATGTCCAACATCTCTACTCATCAGAGAGATACAAATTAAAACCACAGTGAGATATTTTATACCAATCAGAAGGGCTACTATTAAAAAGATTAGAAAAAACAACAAATGTTGATGAGGATGCAGAGAAAAGAAAATTCTTATACCCTCTTGTTGAGAATATAAACTAGGACAACTTCCATGGAAAACAGTAGGGATATTTATCAAAGAACTGAAATTAGAAGGACCCTAATTGCCATACAGTCCAGCCATCCTGCTACCAGTTATGTACTCAAGAGAGAAAAAATAATCTTATCAGAAAGATACCTGTGCTTGTACTTTTATCACAGCATTGTTCACAATGGCAAAGATAAGTAATCAACCTAAGTGTTCATCAACAGAAGACAGGGTAAATAAAATGCAGTGGAATACAGGCAGTCCCCAAGTTACAAACATCTGACTGATGTATGACTCAACAATTAGGAAGAGAGGCCATTACAGGTGATAGGTAAATATACCCGTTCCCACTGATATACAAATTCAACTTAAAAACAAACCTATAGTATCTATCTCATTTCTAACCCGGGGACTGCCTGTATTATTTGCTATAAAAATAACCATGAGGTAATATATCTTGCTGCAACGCAGGTGGAATCTGAGAATGCTATCTTAAGTGAAACAACTCAGATGTGGAAAGATAAATATGACATGTTCTCACTTAGGACTGGGAATTAAATAGTGTTCATGCATGGAAATGGAGTGTGAAATGATGGGCAGGGGACTCACAGGAGGGCTAGGTGGGAGGGGGGGTGTGATAGGAGGTTGCCTGATGAGCACATTGTGTGTGGCTACCCTGTGGATACACTGAAGGCCCCAACTTACTACAGAGAAGTATAGCAATGTAGAAAAATTACATGGGTATTAAAATATAAAAAATGGTGAAACCCTTCGTTAGTCTAGTTACACAGTGCCCATCCACTCTTGGGAGCCACTGTCTTCATTAAGCCACCAGCCCATCCTGATCCACCCCCATACACACACATTTATTTATTTATTTATTTATTTATTTATTTTCAGACAGAGTCTCACTATGTTGCCCCCAGTAAGTGCTGTGATGTCACAGCTCACAGCAAACACAAACTCTTAGGCTTAAGTGAGTCTCTTGCCTCAGCCTCCCAAGTAGCTGGGACTACAGGCGCCCACCACACCGACTGGCTATTTTTTAGAGACCGGGTCTTGCTCTTGCTCAGGTTGGTCTGCAACCTGTGAGCTCAGGCCATCCACCTGCCTCAGCCTCCCATGTGCTGGGATTACAGGCGTGAGCCCCATACCCACACTCTCATGGATAATCACCTAGCACACAGTAGACCCTGAAGACCTAGATTGTGACTGACGCAGAGGCTTTCCCATCATGTCACGTAATTCAGCCTCTGCTGCTCCTCATCTGTACTATCCTATGTCAGCATTCTCCCAGGGCTATTGTGTTGTACGGAGGCCTCGTCAATATTTGTACAAATGTCCAACTCTGCTCATCTGTCCTTTCAAATGCTCCTTTCCACCGGTGCTCACACTATCTGTGCTATGGGAGGCACATTCTCCAAGCCCTCTGAAAGACGGAGACAGATCCCACTCAGGCTGATAAGAGAGTTCAGTGGATAAGTGGATGTCACAGAGGGGACAGCATTGCCCGGTCTTATCCCTGAACTGTGCCCAGATATGCAGTTGGTGCTGTGTCCCTTGTTTCAGGCTGTCTGCCCACTAAGGTGGGTGTTTTATGGCCATCCTGCAGACCGTAGCAGTGACACATGCAGCAATTCAGTAACATGTCTAGTATGCGTGTGTCATGTTTGTAAGAGCTGTGTTTGCAACTCAGATTTTTTAAAACTAAGAAAACAAAACAAGTAATTAAAAAAAAAACTTCTGTTATAATTTCCTTTCTTGATGGAAGAGTCTTGGAGAAAGGAGTGATAGGAGGAACAGGAATCAGGGAAAGAATCAGAAGACAAGAATTCTGGAAGGGAGTGGTGATGATGCTCACAGCAGCTGAGTCTGGGCCAAACACCGTGATGAGATTATTCCATGACCTTGTTTAATCTCCCACAACCCTATGACATAAGCAATGTCCTGATCCATCTTCCACAGGCTGAGGCCCCCAAGATGGAGAAATTATTGGACCTTCAAGGTGAATTAGGGTCATCCTGGACACAGGGCTTCTGGGGCCCAGTGTTCCTGCAGACTTACGAGTGGCTGCACCCTGAGGATGTTCCAGCCCAGAACTGAGCAATGTCCATGAGGCTGTGCACATGTGGTTCTGAGAGCCCACCCAGTGCTGGGGCAGGGGGAGGAGCAGATCAGAGCCCTTGGAGGTTTTTGTCTCATTGCACCACAAAGGTCTTTGCCGTGATATGTTTTACAGTAATACTCGGCCTCTTCCTTGGACTAGAACACAGAGATGAGCCAAAGTCCTGCATCAGCTCATGTCTGGTTGGATCCAGACAGTCAGCCGGGAACCCTAGAGCTGGGGCGCTTGTCTGATTCAGGTGAAATGTCAGGAGATACTGGGCTCTCTGGTTTCTGATACCAACCTATCCAGAAGTCATTGACACTGAAGCCCCACTGCTCAGGGTGTGAGATGACTCTCACAGACCTTCCCACAGATTCAGATAGAGAGGGTGGCGGAGTCAGCCCAGCGGCAGAGGGAACCTGCAAATACAGGCTCTCATGGGACAGGGACAAGGTACAGTACATGGCATTCGGAGCCAGAGGGGCTGACAAGATTGGGGAGTTTCTCTGGGCCTTGGAGGCCTGATCTTACCTGGCCAGTGAGAAAGGAACGTGACTAGAAGTGTCCAGGACAAGGTGGACACAGTCCTTCTTTGGCTCCTGAGCTGGGGGTGGGATGCCCTGAGCATCTTTTATCTCCTTATCTCCTTCCATGGCCTCAGGTGGGAGAGGATGTTCATGCAAATCACTTCCCCCTCCAGGAGGTCTTTATTCTTCCATCAGCACCAGCTGAAGCCTGAGCTGTGTTCTTTAGACAAATGAGGCTGATGGGTGAGACACATACTGAGGCTCATGGGAGCATCTGTGAGGAAGCTGCGGCCTTCCCCAGACCTGTAAGCAGGAGTCCCCATCAACAAGCATCTTGAACTTCTAGTACCGTACATGGCAAATCCTCACAAGACACAAATCTGAGGTCCCAGAGGCCTCACATTATGCAGAATGAGCCCATTAGGTGAACAAGAAAATGAGAAATGTATCCTGCCACTGCAGTTTGCTTTCCTGACGGGTGGAATCTTTGGGAGCCTTTTTAGCTCATGCCTAGATATTTCCTTTATACCTATCATTACCATGACTGTTTGGTTTTCAAAACTAAGTGCTCATAAGAATTACACACTACAGGTCAGATATAGTGGCTCATGCCTGTAATGCTAGCACTCTGGGAGGCTGAGGAGGGAGGACCACTTGAGTTCAGGAGTTCAAGAACAGCCTAAGCAAGAGTGAGACCCTGTCTTACTCTTAGCTCAGTGTTGTGGGGGGCTCCTGTAGATATTCAGGAGGCTGAGGCAGGAGGATCATTTGAATCCAGGAGATTGAGGTTGCTGTGAGTGAGGCTGATGCCATGGCAATCTAGCCCAGTAAACAGAATGAGATTCTATGTAAAAAAAAAAAAAAATTACACAACATACTATTTTTTGTTGTTGTTGTTGTTGTTGTTTGTTTTTGATTGTTGGTTTGTTTTTGTTTGCCTTTTCCCAAATGCACTATGGCTCACAGAGTAAAGGAGGACTTTCTACAGAGTATTTTTACAAAATGTTTTGCCTTTACCACGGACTCACTTCAAATTGCAAAGGGAAAATGTCTCTCTCCTGTGACTGATGGGATGGAATGGCCACACAGTCCAGGATGTCAGCACGGACAGAAGTCAGCACAGTAACCTGTGTGTGTAACACCACAGGGAGAGAGCAGCCTTCTGTGTGGGGGGGGGTGGGGTGGGTCACTGTCCTGCTCCCTGGGCCTCACAGCAAGTGGGGAAGGAATAAAAGGGTGCTGCTCTTTGGAACAGCATGGAGGTGCCTGGAATGACAACCACAGTAGCTCAGGGATTTAGTCGTGAGCCTCATCTCTGGAAGGCGCAGCCCTGGTGAGCACTGTGCCCACTACGGCTCATGATGACAATGTCACACGTGATACATCATTTGGTCTTCACCACACAGGGAGGGTACCTGTCATTCTTATAGGAATAAAGTGAAGTGAGGCTCTCCGATTACAGATTACAGACTGCCCTCTGAATCACACTCTCCCCAGGAGAGCGAGGACCACCTGCTCCCTCTCTGAGGATGCTCGTGTGAAAAGTGGACACCTGGCTTCCTGCAGAGGACAGGATCACACTACTGACTCAGCCCTCATGGGAGAGGACTGGACCCCATCCAGGATGGGGGAGCTAGCTGGGGACAGGGGATTCTGAGTTACCTCTGGGGTCTCTTGGGGAAAGAGGGAACACACAAGAACTTGTCAGCATGATCACAAGTCTATTCTGATAAACTCCCAAATATCAAAGCCTGTTATTTTTTGCTAAAGAGTTCTTCCCTCATTTTATCTAATGCCTCACACATTTTACTGTATCAAGGAGAAGGAACATGGACATGCCTTCAACACTTGGCTTGGAAATCTCAGCTAAATATTGAAGTTTGTTATTCTCGAGTTCAGCTTTTGCCACAAGTGCAGGACACAACCCAGCCGAGATTTCTTCACAGCACAGCAAATGTGCCCTGTCCTCCAGTTTCCAGGACATTTCCTCCTTTCCTTCTGAGTCTTCACCAGCATGGTCGTCAGCACCCATATTTCTTTCTTTTTTTTTTTTTTGGTTTTTGGCCGGGGCTGGGTTTGAACCCACCACCTCCGGCATATGGGACTGGCGCCCTACCCCTAGAGCCACAGGCGCCGCCCTAGCACCCACATTTCTACAGATGGCATGTTGGAAGCAATCTAGGCCTTTGCTAACATGCTCTTCAAAATTCCTCCAGGCTTCACCTTTTATCTAATTCCAAAATTACTCCCACATTTGTAGATGTTTGGTATAAAAGCACCTTTCTTCCAACCAACAAATCTGTATCTGTTTTCATTGTTACTGTGTGACTTACCACAAACCGAGAGGCTCAGGGCGATGTGTACCCATGTGTCTAATAGAAAATACTATATGTGGTGCAAAATGGAGCAGTGGATGGGGGAGCTGCAGGGGAGCCCCCGAGACAGAGCTGTTGTGGACATAATGGTGAGTGTTGGTTGCTACAGTGAGGATCGGCCACTGTATCCTCTATGGATTTGAGAATATATCGATGTTTTCAGTAAAGAAAGAAAAAAAGAGAAAAGAAAGGAAGGGATGGGAAGAGAAGGAAATGAAGGGAGGGGAAAAGAAGGGAAGGGAAAATAAAAGAAAAGGAAAAAAAAAAGAAAAGAGAAAAATGTGCACTTTTCAATCATCTGTTTCAGACAAATTTCACAGAATAAAGGATGAATTTAGGACAGCCTTCACTCAAGGAGGACAGTATAGATCAGCTGTGGCATGTTAGATATAGAGAAAAAGAAAAAAAGAAATAAGAAGGGACAAATATGAGGAATGTTTAAGATTTTCTTCTCCAGCTCCAGTTATCAGCTAGATGTGTAGTGTAATTGAAAAAGAAGAGCAAGTTAATACTCTGAGGTTTCCAGTTACGTTTATTTTCACTGAGAAAAGGACAATGTCATAAAAGCAGAGAATAAATATTAGACAAGGTACATGATCGGGAGGATAAGGTAATGCTTGATAATTGCAAATGAGTATGGCACCTGTTTTAGCAAAAACATGTGTTGTTCATTCAAAGCATGTTATGATAACTAACAGCAAATAAGTGTGATAAATAACTCTGTTTCTGGGCCATAGTATCCTTATCCTTTTTTTATATTCAAAATTTCATGGGAGTGGCATCTTACTGTTTCAAGACCACTTCTTGCTTCGCTGAATGGAAGGTCAGCACTGTGCCCGTTGTCGTCAGACACATCCACAATGATTTCTTTGAAGATAAAATTGATTTTACCACAGAGGTAAACTGTATTTATCCCCTTTACATGCTATATTTTAATCTTGAATTTTCTTAAATAACAGGTATTGTCTAGTTTTGATAATAGGAAGGAGTATATAGTTCGTGATGTACAATCATTTGGATTTAAGCGTCCTATAAGCTTAAAAACACCAGTACAACTTCTATCCAGAACAGGCATCAGAATAGAGAAATAAGCTCCTTGTACCCCCTGGACTATACTTGACATTGGTGACTAATGAACATCAAAATATTTATTTTTCAACCTCCAAAGCCACAAGTTCTTGTCGTTTTTGATTCCGGTTTCCATCTTCACAACTGAATTTTAATTCTTGATGATACAACCTCAAGAATTCTGTGGACAAAGCTTGGTGCTGTCACTGCCTTTGGCTGTGAGGACAGATCTGAAATATGTGTAGGAGGCACCCGGCAGTGAACTCTAAGTGGGAGAACCAGGAGTCTCCCCTGGTGCTGATGAGTCTTCTCCTTCCCATGAAGAGGGCCCCTGGAGGAGGCCAACAGGTCAGCTCCCACACTAACTGGACACGATCCCTCCCTGTCAGCTGTCTGGAAGACACTGGAAGTGAAAGGATTGAGAGGAACACATAAGTAAGCAGGACAAATTCCTCTCAATCATTTCACTCCTGTATTTGTGTGGGTTTGAGCAAAATGTTGATTCTTTATATTTATTTGATGAAAAAGTAGGAGGAATATTCTTGTTTTTCTTTTCTTTTTATTGTTGGGGATTCAGTGAGGGTACACAGAACCAGGTTACATTGATTGATTTTGTTAGATAAGAACTCTCTTATATTTGTGTCCCGAGATTCTTGTTTTTATGAGAGCAATGTAGGTGCCCTGCAGTTTCAGCAGAGTCACAGACCAGCGCCTACGGAGCGTATGTCCCCTTCTCCATGTGTCTGTGCTACTATGAGAATCATCACTGTTCCTGGACTGACAGTGATAGTCAGCCTCGTCCTCAGGCTGCAACCCAGGGATGCGCAGAATCCCTGCCATGGTCAAGGCATCTTTGGATCCAGAGAAGAAGCTGGAGACCCCAGAGCTGTGGTGCTTATTTGAGTCTGAGTAGTAGTTTAGGAGATACCAGGAGGGCTCTCTGGCTTCTGATGGTATAAGTGTACCTAGAAATCACTTGCATGGAAGCCACTGCCCAGGTGCAAGTGAGTCTGGGTGATGCTCCAAGGGATGCAGAGACAGAGGGTGGCTGATTCATCACAGGCTGGGAGAGGCAACCTGTAAACACAGACACTTGTGGGTGTTGGGGCAGGGAATAGGGCTTAGCCTGGTGGGGTTCTGAGGCAGGGGGTGGTCCGCTAGGGGAGCTGATCCTGGACTCTGAAGCCTGTACTAACTTGTGCCGTAAAGTAAGAGTAGGAGGAGAAGAGGAATTGTGTTCTACAGCTGTGTGGAAAGCTTGCCCAGGCCATGGTGCAAACAGCCCCCCATCCTCACAGTGGTTCAGCCTGTCCCAGGCTGTCTTATCCATTCTCAAAGGTCTCACAGAGGAGGCCTTGTTTATGCAAATGTGTTGATACCACAGTACATGGCCTGGGCGGGTTGTGGACAGTTAATTGCCTGATCTGCAGAGCCTGCAAGGAAGCAGTGCTGGGACCACATACAGAGAGGACACAGCTGCTGACTCCACATCAGTGAACACTGTGTTCTGCTTTCTCAGGCCCACAAATTGTCCTAAGGTGCCCCCTGGTGACCACATGTAAAACTGCACTCTCCTCTTGGTCTTGAGTCTGTGCTGTTTTGCCTTTTCACTGGGATTCCACACATCCTGACTGAGAGGTCTGTGTGCCAAATACTTGGCTCAGATCAGTTTTCCTAAACTCTGTAATTTTTCTGGAGTTTGTGATTTCAAAGAAAATACCTTCACCTCTGAGGAATAAATAGTACAGTGAATATTTAAAAATCAAAAGGAGAGGATGATTTTGAAAAATCATCCAGGTTGCCTCCTAGTGGATTTCCAAGCTAGAAATCAGAAGAATGAAAGTGAAGATGTGAACCAGGTGCTAAGGAAGTAGATTTGGATATACACCTTCTTCTCTAGTGAAGTCAGAAATACCCACCTGCCATTGTTTAACTCAAACATTTTCAGTTTGGGCTTTAAATGTTTGGAGTTGAGAATTATCGCCTTCTCAAGTCTGCCATTCTCCTTTTCTTGACTGCCTTTCTTGCCTTCTTCCTCTGACTGTGGGGGGGGACCCACGATTCTCTCTAAGGTTCTCTCAAGAGTAGTATGCCTCATGGCTTCATACCAGAATTCCATCAAACCTTCAAGGAAGAGCTTATTCCTATACTGCAGAAATTATTCCAAAAAATTGAGGAAGAAGGAATCTTCCCCAACATAGTCTATGAATCAAACATCACCCTGATACCAAAACCAGGAAAAGACCCAAACAAAAAGGAGAATTTCAGACCAATCTCACTCATGAATATAGATGCAAAAATTCTCAACCAAATCCTAGCCAGTAGATTACAGCTTATCATCAAAAAAAGTCATTCATCATGATCAAGTAGGTTTCATCCCAGGGATGCAAGGCTGGTTTAACATACGCAAGTCCATAAACGTCATCCACCATATTAACAGAGGCAAAAATAAAGATCACATGATCCTCTCAATAGATGCAGAAAAAGCATTTGATAAAATCCAGCATCCTTTTCTAATTAGAACACTGAAGAGTATAGGCATAGGTGGCACATTTCTAAAACTGATTGAAGCTATCTATGACAAACCCACACGCAATATTTTACTGAATGGAGTAAAACTGAAAGCTTTTCCTCTTAGAACTGGAACCAGACAAGGTTGTCCTCTGTCACCTTTACTATTCAACGTAATGCTGGAAGTTCTAGCCAATACAATTAGGCAAGACAAGGAAATAAAGGGAATCCAAATGGGAGCAGAGGAGATCAAACTCTCCCTCTTTGCTGACGACATGATCTTATACTTACAGAACCCCAAAGACTCAACCACAAGACTCCTAGAAGTCATCAAAAAATACAGTAATGTTTCAGGATATAAAATCAATGTCCACAAGTCAGTAGCCTTTGTGTACACCAATAACAGTCAAGATGAGAAGCTAATTAAGGACACAACTCTCTTCACCATAGTTTCAAAGAAAATGAAATACCTAGGAGTATACCTAACGAAGGAGGTGAAGGACCTCTATAAAGAAAACTATGAAATCCTCAGAAAGGAAATAGCAGAGGATATTAACAAATGGAAGAACATACCATGCTCATGGATGGGAAGAATCAACATTGTTAAAATGTCTATGCTTCCCAAAGCAATCTACCTATTCAATGCCATTCCTATCAAAATACCAACATCGTACTTTCAAGATTTGGAAAAAATGATTCTGCATTTTGTATGGAACCGGAAAAAACCCCGTATAGCTAAGGCAGTTCTCTGTAACAAAAATAAAGCAGGGGGCATCACCATACCAGATTTTAGTCTGTACTACAAAGCCATAGTGGTCAAGACAGCATGGTACTGGCACAAAAACAGAGACATAGACACTTGGAATCGAATTGAAAACCAAGAAATGAAACTAACACTTTACAACCACCTAATCTTTGATAAACCAAACAAGAACATACCTTGGGGGAAAGACTCCCTATTCCATAAATGGTGTTGGGAGAACTGGATGTCTACATGTAAAAGACTGAAACTGGACCCACACCTTTCCCCACTCACAAAAATTGATTCAAGATGGATAAAGGACTTAAACTTAAGGCATGAAACAATAAAAATCCTCCAAGAAAGCATAGGAAAAACACTGGAAGATATTGGCCTGGGGAAAGACTTCATGAAAAAGACTGCCATGGCAATTGCAACAACAACAAAAATAAACAAATGGGACTTCATTAAACTTAAAAGCTTCTGTACAGCTAAGGAGACAATAACCAAAGCAAAGAGACAACCTACACAATGGGAAAGGATATTTGCATATTTTCAATCAGACAAAAGCTTGATAACTAGGATCTATAGAGAACTCAAATTAATCCACATGAAAAAAGCCAACAATCCCTTATATCAATGGGCAAGAGACATGAATAGAACTTTCTCTATAGACAACAGACGAATGGCTAACAAACACATGAAAAAATGTTCATCATCTCTATATACTAGAGAAATGCAAATCAAAACAACCCTGAGATATCATCTAACCCCAGTGAGAATGGCCCACATCACAAAATCTCAAAACTGCAGATGCTGGCGTGGATGTGGAGAGAAGGGAACACTTTTACACTGCTGGTTTGACTGCAAACTAGCACAACCTTTCTGGAAGGAAGTATGGAGAAACCTCAAAGCACTCAACCTAGACCTCCCATTTGATCCTGCAATCCCATTACTGGGCATCTACCCAGAAGGAAAGAAATCCTTTTACCATAAGGACACTTGTACTAGACTGTTTATTGCAGCTCAATTTACAATCGCCAAAATGTGGAAACAGCCTAAATGCCCACCAACCCAGGAATGGATTAACAAGCTGTGGTATATGTATACCATGGAATACTATTCAGCCATTAAAAAAAATGGAGACTTTACATCCTTCGTATTAACCTGGATGGACGTGGAAGACATTATTCTTAGTAAAGAATCACAAGAATGGAGAAGCATGAATCCTATGTACTCAATTTTGATATGAGGACAATTAATGACAATTATGGTTATGGGGGGAAAACAGAAAGAGGGAAGGAGGGAGGTGGGTGGGGCCTTGGTGGGTGTCACACTTTATGGGGGCAAGACATGATGGCAAGAGGGACGTTACCTAACAATTGCAATCACTGTAACCTGGCTTATTGTACCCTCAGTGAATCCCCAACAATAAAAAAAATAATAAAAATGAGATTCCCGTCTCTACTAAAATTGAAAAAATTAGCTGGGCGTGGTGGCATATGGCTCCAGTCACAGCTACTGGGGGCGGAGGGGGTGCTGAGGTAGGAGGAGTTTGAAGTTGCAGTGAGCTATGAGGACACCTGTGGACTCTATCTAGGAATACAGTCTCCAGCTCAAAAAATAAAAAAAGGAAGAAGAACCCTGTTGAATGAATCTCCCCTTTCTGGTGACTGTGTCCATGGACTTTGCCAACAAGTGCAAATTCGCTTCTCTCTTGCTCGCTTCCATCTGAAATAAGAGAACCTCTCCTCCCAGCGTGGTGTTGTGGCTCACACCTGCACCTAGCACATGGGAGGCCAAAAGGGAGGATTGTTGAGGCCAAGAATTTGAGTCCAGACTGGGCAATACAGCAAGACCTGGTCTCTACACAGTAAAGAATTAAAACATTACCTAGGTGTGGTGTCCTAGTCCCAGCTACTGGGGAGGCTGAGATGGGAGGATTGCTTGAGCCCAGAATTTCGAGTTTACACTGAGCTATGATCATGCCACTGCCAGAGAGCAAGACTCTCTCAAATGAACAAGCAGTAAGGAAGCTCTGCGAGGAGCAGTAGGACTTTAGGGCATGTTAGCATAGCAGAAAGTAGACACCTGATGAAATCAGAAGTTCTGGGTGCGAGTGCTCACTAGGCCTGTGTGACACTGGGTCTGCCTCTGTGGGAAAGGATGAAAGTTTCTCCTACCCGCTGAGAGTCAGTACCAGAGGCCTATAAGTTATATTGAGCAAAGGCTGATTAACAGGAGAAAAGTGTAATTTGTCTGAGCATGGGAGGCCTCATAGCAAAGAGGTAAAACCATCAATGGGCCTGGACGCTTATTTACCATTTAACAAAGGGTGATGCATTGTGGAGAAGCCCTAGGATGGAGCACAAGGAGTTGGGGCTTCTACGCGCCTGGTCAATTGTGGGCACATAAGCATGGGAGGTAAGGGTCATTTAATAAGGTGTGTCATGCAGACTCCAGGGGACACTGTCTCCAAGGATAAGTGTCTTCAAGTCAAGAGTGGGAAGGGAGGACCCCGTCACTGAGGGAAATTGATGCCCTGCTTTGAGATGGAAAGGGAAGAGCAGGGAGCTCCTCCTGCCTCTGCTGTTACTCACTTGCCTTGAACTCATGCCAAGTGGCAGATTGGTGTGTCCTGATCCCCTCTCCTCCCAGTCTCATCATTTATAAAATGGGTTCTCATGTCAGTGCACATGAAAGTGTGTGTGGATCTGGGGCGCCCTGCAGATGCTGCCTTGGGGTGCTCTGAACCCGGTCGCTCAAGGTCCTCAGGGAGACCACAGCTCCTGGGAGGAAGTCAGGGGCCTTCCAGCAGGAGGAATGTCTTGGGGTGATAATAGAGACTCTTTTCAATAGCTCGAGTCACTCTGAATAGGTGGCCACTCACATATGAGGCTCGTCATAAAAAAAATCCTAAGAGAAAAGGGGCTGTGAGGAAAAGTGAAATTTCTCAGGTGTTCTGGTAGTGACCTATTCCTGTCGTCTCCCCCACGACTGTGACTATTTTAGGACTCAGTAAAGCTGCACATTCCCTTGTACAAACTGATAGCAATGTAATTAAACCCTCTGCCTAGAAATGGAAATTGCACCTGGCAGGACGCAACTGATGATCCCCTTAGGGCCGAGAACTCGCTCTTGCCCGTGTGGCACTGTGTACACCGTTTCCCCTTCCTTCTCTGAGCATAAACTCGTAGTGCTTTGAGTTCTCTTTTTAACCTTTTGTACCCTCTTGCCAGTTCTCAGTTTGTGAGTTAAATATAATTTCTGACCCTTATTCCTTATATGTTTGTGTAGAAATCATGATTGAATTCTCTTCTAAATATTATTCTTAAACTGTACAGCGTGAAAAAAACAAACCAGGTCTCCTTCATCTTTCTTTTTTTTTTTTTTTTTTGTAGAGACAGAGTCTCACTTTATCGCCCTTGGTAGAGTGCCGTGGCGTCACACAGCTCACAGCAACCTCCAACTCCTAGGCTTAGGCGATTCTCTTGCCTCAGCCTCCCAAGTAGCTGGGATTACAGGCGCCCGCCACAACACCCAGCTATTTTTTGTTGTTGTTGCAGTTTGGCCGGGGCTGGGTTTGAACCCACCACCCTCGGCATGTGGGGCCGGCGCCCTACCCGCTGAGCCACAGGCGCCGCCCTCCTTCATCTTTCTAACAGATGCAGAAATGAGGATTAAGTACTGCAAAGTTAGAATCGGCCAGTTTAAGATGGCCTCAGTGGCTCACGCCTATAATCGCACCAGGGGTCCAGGGGGATGTGTTGCTTGAGCCCAAGAATTCACACCAGCCTGAGCAAGAGTGACATCCCTGTCTCCACTAAACAATTCAAAATAATTAGTCGGGTGTTGTGGTGGGAGCCTATAGTCCCAGCTCCTCAGGAAGTTCAGGCATGAGGATTGCCTCAGCCCAGGAGTTTGAAGTTGCTGTGAACTATGAGGACGGCACAGTACTCTATCCAGGGTCACAAAGTGAGCCTCTGTCTGAAAAAAGAAAAAGAAAAAGAAAAAAATAAACCAATGAGCTAGTTCAGCAGTTCCAGCCCATGCATTCACTGAATCAGTCTCACTAGTGGTAGGTGTGGGCTCAGCACACCATTCTAGTCGAGACCACAGGCAGTTTACACACAAAATGCTCCGGAGACACCACCTGGGCACTGAGAATATGCTAGGGGACCAGCCTTGTCCCCCATGCTCTATACCACTGTCCTCACCTCTTCTGGAGTCATGTGACCATTCAAGAGTCTAAGCTCATAGCACCCTCCAATTCCTGGACTAGGTGATCCTCTTGCCTGAACCTCCCAAGTAGTTGGGACTACAGGTGCCTGCCACAATGCCAAGCTATTTTTTCTTGCAGTTTGGCTGGGGTGGTGTTTGAAGCCGCTACCCTGGGTATTTGGGGCCCACACACTACCTACCAAGCCATAGGAGCCGCCCCCTTTCTGCATTAAAATGTTTTCCAGCCACTGCAGCTTTCTAAGGAAAAGAATCTGGGGTTCTGGATTGCCTATGGCTGTCCCTGTCATGCCCCCACCCCCCAGTGAATAGGCAATCATAGCCTCATAAAATACCCCAGTGGGAATGGAACTTGGAAAGTATAGAACCCATGTTTTTAATCTTTCTGCCACTATGGACCCCCCCCATCACCTTATTTTTTTTTGAGACAGACCCTCCATAGTATGCTATAGCATCACAGCTCACAGCAACCTCAAACTGTTGGGCTTAAGCAATTCTCTTATCTCAGCCTCCCAAGTAGCTGGGACTACAGCTGCCTACACAACGCCTGGCTATTTTATTGTTGCAGTTGTCATTATTGTTTAGCAGGCCCAGCCCAGGTTCCAACCCGCCTCCCTCAGTGTATGTGGCTGGTGCCCTAACCACTGGGAATCGGGAGGCAAGCCCCCTTTTTTTGTTTTTGAGCTACAGGCAAATCTCTTCCCTTCACAGGTTTCGTGTTTGAAGAATCCTCTCTACGGACTGAATTTTGAATCTAATATTTCATCCATTTCCTTTATTCTTCTAATGAAATCCTCTCCTGTAGCATGCTCTGCTTGGTCTCTGGGGCTGGCTTTAACACATTCATCAGTTATGTCCCATAAACTTCTATGAATAAACAGCTGAAGCTTCTGATTGTGGGGACACCAGATAAACACACACAAATCACACAGCACTACACAGCCACAACACCACCACCCACCACCACTATCACAAACCAACATGTGTCTGCCTGCAAACTGCAGACCACTATCACAAACCAACATGTGTCTGCCTGCAAACTGCAGAAGGGACGACGGGCCTCACTGTGAACACCCTCAGGTCCCCCACGGTGTGGCAGCAGAGAAATGGTGTTAACACAGACCCAGGTCAGGAGGCAGAGGCAAGTTGTTCACTGTGCTCTAGTTCAGGAGAAGCCAACTTTTTTATCCTCTGCTACAAGCTGGAACAATATGAGTTGTCTTGGGCCACACACTAAATACACAACACTAATGAAAGCTCATTAGCAAAAACAAAAGAAAAGGTCCGTGCATAGTCTATGTGATTTCCAATAGCACAGATAAGCAAAAAAAGTCCTCAGAAAATCAGCACCCAGCCCTCGGGTCGCAGTTTGGACACCATTGCTCTAGCTGATAACGTAGAGTTGTGTAACACAGAGATTTCCAAACATACCCTAACACATCTAACTATCAGTGCTTACAAGGATCTGTAATCTAGAGCCTTCACTGAAGATCACCTTAGTCCCTGAGGGTACAGAGAGGAGGCATTTTTATACCTTACTTAGAAAGCATCAATGGAATATTCCCTCCCTCCTAGTACCACAGGCATTATTGACAAGGGCAGGGGAAGAAACATGTTTCTTTCTTTGCGGTAAACAATATGTACATTACAAAACATTTCACTGGCAAAGAGCAAACCCAGACAAAACATTTCACTGGCATCACATCCTATTGGAAGTTCTTCTTATCTTTAAACTTCACTATAAGTTTGACTAGCTGGACCTTGTGGTGGGTGACCATCATCCCAGCTATTAAGGGGGCTGAGGCAGGAGGACGGCTTGTGCCCAAGAGAGTGAGGTTGCTGTGAACTATGATGCCATGGCCCTCTACCTAGGGCAACTGAGCGTGACTCTGTCTCAAGAAATATATATAAAAGTAAAAAGTGAAAGAAGTGTATCCAGAGGTTGAGAAACATCAGCCTTGCACATAAGGGTCAAACTCTGTGATGCAGCCTGTGCCACACCTGAGGCTCCCTCACAGCGACTTCTCAAACCCTTTCCAGCCACCTGGGTTTCCCTCCCCCTCCAGTCACAGCCCCTCTCCCATTCTGCTTCCCTGTCCAGGACTCTCCCGCCATCCTGTGGGATTGGCCCTCATTCCTCAACATCCAGCTCAAAAGCCTTCTCCTCCAGGAAACTCGCCCCTCTCTGCCGCCCCCACTGCCTTCTGCCCCCCAGCCTGCCCAGTCCTCCTCCTTCCCCAGACAGGGGTGGTTTCCTGTCCTCTTCACCTTCTCTCCTCTGCATCTGCTCAGGCACACAGTGGGCATGCCACAAGTGCAATCTGACATCATGAATATAACCGTGCTGGGTCTCAGTTGGAATTCACCACCAGTGACAAACTCACTCCGAAATGTTTCAAGGGAGGTTAATGAGCATAACAAATTGTCATCACACAGAACCTGCCCTTATCCTGGTAACAACAATGAAGAAAATTCTTTTTTCTTCTGCTCAGAAAGATAAAAACCCCAACAAGAAAAAGATTTGTATTTGGGTGATAATATTCTGGGGCTGAGCACACACGGAGGAACAGGCAGCCTCACATAGGGTTGGCACAGGTGTGTGTGGGCACAGCCCATGCTCGCTCCCTGGCACACGGTAACCTCACTTCTCCATGACTATCTTCAGAAATCTCTAAAGAACTTAAGTATTGGGCTTGGCTTGAGAGGCTCTGGAGGAAAGTGTGAAGCAGCCAGGGAGCTCCGGATCCCCCTTTCCTAATACTCTGTGAGTCCAGGCAGAAGCTGCGCACAGAATAAAGAAACACGACGAAAAAAAAACAAAAACAAAAAAACTTAAATATCACACCCAGGGAAATCCCTGAGAGCACGGTTTGTAATAGGGAAAAAGTGGCATCTGCTCCAAAGTTTATGAACAAGGGATGGGATGAGGAATTACCCTCCGCCCCCTACTGTCAGGGACTGAGCAGCCGCTCACGGATGGTTTTCAGGCAGCTGCGCTTACTCTGGGGGTTGCTGGCTCTGCCACCTCCACCTTTGGTTCAGATGGGACACCAAGGAAGCCTGGAGTGAAATTCTGGAACACATCTGATTGCCAAGGCCATTATTAGTATCTTTTGAGGATTTTCTTACAGTCATGAGTTACTTTTGTCATTAAAAAATACCATCTAGGGCCATGCCTGTGGCTCAAGGAGTAGGGCACCGGTCCCATATGCCAGAGTGGCAGGTTCAAACCTAGCCCCAGCCAAAAAAAAAACAAAAAAAAAACACAAAAATACCATCTAAATACCTATTTAAAATGAAACTAGTTCAACATCCCCTAGAAAAAGGACCACTACACCTCAAGAGATTATTTTCTAAGAGCCCCTAGATGTCACTATGAGTAAATGCTCTGTGTTATAATAGTAGCTACTACAAAATGCCAGTCCCTTGTCACCAGCTAGCCAGAAACAGCCACCTTATCAGGTCCTGGTGAAATGCTGACTCCCAGGAAGAGTCCCCAGAGACCGCACCCTGTGCTGGAGCCTGGTGGCCCAGTCAGGAGAGGGGAGGCCTCAACACACAGAGGTGGGGGCGGGGACGGTGCCAGGAGTGAGGAGGGCTAGGGCTAGGGCTAGGGCAAAGGGAGGCTCTCAGCCTCAAGGGAGACCTTGAGGTCCCTCTGTCATTCTGGGCCCTGAATTGATTTATATTAGCTGCCTCAACTTAACAACATGACAATACAAGTTTAACTTTAACAAAATTTCAACCACCTTGGAAGGAGTTTGGAAAAAACAATCCTAAGTGTACCCAAGCGTTTGGCTCTACCTATTAAACTACAGGAGCTACACGGCCAAGAGGAATGTGTCAAGTGATGCCAGGAGGCTGCAGTCAGCACAATTCAGACTATGAGCACTCTACAGGACAGAGGGTTTCTCCATCAGATAAATTACAGGAAGATCAACAAAAAGAGATGGAGAGGAAACCTACAGACCCAGAGAAGCTTAAGAGTCATAATCACCTGCAGTGCATCGAACTTACTTGGGTCCCTATTCAAAGAACATGGCTTTTTTTTTTATAAGACACAGATGTGAATACTGACCATTTGTGATAGGAGGGAATTATTAATTGTTAGATATAGTAATGACACTGGGATTTGTTAAGTCCCAGGACATACATACTGATATCTTTTCTGGGATTTATTTCAAAAAATGGGCCAATAGGTGGGGCTTTGACCAAAACCAGGCTGGTCCTGACTGTGGTCATTGTTGAAGCAGGGTGATGATTACAGAGTGTGTTATTACACCATTTTCATACATTTTTGTGTTTGAATCCTTCTGCAATAAGCATTTTCTCAATACTTAGACCTTGATGTTACAGTGAGAGGAATAAATGATACACTTGCCAAGGCAAATACACAAACAAACTTGCTCAAAACCAACTGGATCCAGGTGAGAACCATCCCAGTCAGTCATTAAATCTGTGAGTTGTCTTGAGTCAGATAAACAAAGCCCATTTCATGTTTTTTTCAGATTTTGGGATGAAATTACCTAATCTCATTAAATCTCATCTTCCTCATCTATAAAATGGGCATGAGATTTGTTTCTTTATTTTTCTTTAATTTGAGACAGAGTATCACTTGGTAACCCTGGGTAGAGTGCCGTTGGTCCATAGCTCACAGGAACTGCATGAACTTGGGCTCAAGTGATTCTCTTATCTAGGCTCCCAAGTACCTGGGACTACAGGCACCCACTTTCCTGCTAGGTTTTTTCAGAGACCGAGTCTCACTCTGGCTCAGGCTGGTCTTGAACACTGAACCTCAAGCAATCCACCCACTTCATCCACCCTGAGTGCTAGGCCTCTCAGTGTGAGCCACTTAGCCAGGCCTATGAGACTTGTTTAATAGTAAATGAAAATTGGGCGGTGCCTGTGATCTAAGGAGTAGGGTGCTAGCCCCATATACCAGAGGTGGCAGTTTCAAACCCAGCCCTGGCAAAAAACTGTAAAAAAAAAAAAAAGAGAGAGGAAGAAGAAGAAGAAGAGGAAGAGGAAGACGACGAAGAAGAAAAAATAATAAAGTAAATGAAAATTGAGACAAGTCCCAAAGAGATCTTGAGCAAACAAAACCAGATACTCCTCAGAAGTGACCTTCCCCTGGCTCGATTTGCAAACAGAAGGAAAACATGACTTGAGACATTTTTTGTATAAGGCTGTGCTAAAGAAAAACAGAATGTAAGCTCAACTAACAAGAAGGAACCAACAAACTTACCTAACTGGGGACTAACAGCCACACAGGCCAATTAAGGCAACTTTGTAACCAATGAAATATTTTCTTTCCTTTGCTATGCATTCACTCTGTAAGAGACTGTCCCTAAAGCTACTTCAGTGGAGCCTCTGAACCACGTCTGTTTTGGAGCTGCCCAATTCATGAATTGCTGTTTGCTCAAACTATTTTAAAAAATAGTCACTATTTTTGGATTATACCCAAGTTTCTGGATTTTGGTTTGTTGTGGTCTTTTTTTGTTTGTTTGTTTGTTTGTGTGTGTGTTTTAGAGACAAGGTCTTGTTGTGTCACCCAGGTTGGAGTATCCTGTCCCAATCATAGCTCACTGTAACCTTCAACACGCGGTCTCATGCCATCCTTCCCTCTCAGCCTTTCAATTTGCTAGAACTATAGTTCTATAGAGATGCCAGAGAACTATAGAGATGCAAACACACTGTGTTTCCCAGTCTGGTGTCAAACTCTTGGGAGTCTTCCCACCTCCGCTTCCCAACACAGTATGTGTTAGAGGCATGAGCTCCCATGCTGAGCCCCCATTTTCCTTTTCAACACTAAATGACAGGGGGCTACAACACTATTTTAAAACCCATGAAATGCAACTCAAGTGTTGGTAGATCTCTATGTGGTGACACGGGACCATTTCTTCACAAAATCCATGAATCTTTAGGCAGCACCCAAATACTAGTTGCCACTGGATACTGTGTTAGGATGGCAAATATAAAGATGAGCAGAACATTGGCTCTACTTGGTCTAATTCAGTGTTCCTCAAACTTGGATAGACGTTAAAAAAACACTTGGGCCTTGGTTTCAGCACAGACTAAAACACAGAACTTCTGGGCATGAGTCCTAGGCAATGTGATGTTTAAATAAATCTTCACAGGCTGGGCGTGGTGGCTCATGCCTTTAATCCTATCACTCTGAGAGGCCAAGGTGGATGGATTGCCTGAGCTCACAGGTTGCTCACAGGATCAGCCTGAGCAAGAGCGAGTCCCCATCTTTAAAAAAAGGCAGGGTGTTGTGGTGGGTGCCTATAGTCCCAGCTACTAGGGAGGCTGAGGTAAGAGAATCGCTTGAGCCCAAGTGTTTGAGGTTGCTGGGAGGTATGATACTAGGTCACTCTAACGGGGGTGATAACGTTAGAATCTGTCTCAAAAAATAATAATAAAAGAAATAAATCTTGGCAGGTGACTGATTCTACTGTCTAGACAGGCTGGAGAACCACTTGGCAGACTGATCTTAGTTCAATGAACAGTTCTGAGACAGCCATCAGGAAGACCAGGTCTTAGTTTACAAAGTTCTTGGGCAAGCTTAATGAACAGAGGTAACTTTAAGGTGCTTGCTCCCTGGAAACACAGACCTGGTCAACACGCTGTGTGGCCATTGGCCGCAGCTGACCTGCTAGTTGCTGACACAAGGGTCTATATCTTTCAGATATCCACAGTGGAATGTTCTATTGGCTTTCTCTTCCTTACAGGGGAGTTACCCTTTCTAATCAAACAAACCTCTGGGTTTTGTAAATTTCCAAGTTTCACTTATGAGCTTGGGAAACCAGTCAGGGTTCCTGACTCGCTTTTCAAGTCTTACCTTCCCAAGTTGGCACCTAATTCATGCTGAGCTCTAAGACTTTGGGGTTTGAGACAGACGAGCCGGTCGCCTGGCTGCACCTCCCCATCCAGCACAAACATTCTCTTTGACCTCCCTGTTTTCTATGGAGGGATCTGAAAACTAAGGATTAGGATGAATTGAAATGCCTAAGCAAGGAAAGAAAATCTGGCTCAGGAGGGTAAAGGTTCCAGAGAGACAAAAGAAAATAAATCTAGGAGAACAGACTCCCAGGTTTCCCAAACTCTTTCACAGAAGCACGAATTGTGTAAAACTACAGAAATGCAGACTATGAGCAGGGGGATCTTATCTTCCTCCCTCTACTTTCTCAGGCATCTTCCCTCCTCAGTGCACATTCTCACATGCAAGACACCTGGATGATCTGGAGGGGGGAGGCACACTCAGGAATCACTGGCCCCAGGTGACAGCCCAGGTGCACCCCCCAGGTGTGCAACCTTGCCCAGGTCTCTCCCCATCTGTGCTAGGAGTTTATGATGGGACCTTTGTCAGGTCACTGGGAGGATCTGATGAGATGAGGCCTCAAGAATGTGGAGTCCACTGTCCACGCTCCAAGCTGTGATCAGATCTGCAGGACCACAAGCCCCCTGCTGGCGCCTCCACCTTTCATGTGCACAGCAGTCACCTGGACATCTGGTTTGACAGTACACTCAGGGCACAGGGTCTCAGCTTGGGAAGGTGAAAGGCTGGGAGATGGATGGGCTAAGGTTGCACACTGATGGGAATGTACTTAATGCCAAGGAACTGCCCACTTCATTGTGGTTAAATGGTAAACTTTGTGTTAGGTTTATTTTACTACAAAATCATTTTTATTTTTTATTTTATTTTATTATTTTTTTTTTTTGTAGAGACAGAGTCTCACTTTATGGCCCTTGGTAGAATGCCGTGGCATCACACAACTCACAGCAACCTCCAGCTCCCAGCTGGAATCGCTTAAGCGATTCTCTTGCCTCAGCCTCCCGAGTAGCTAGGACTACAGGCGCCCGCCACAGCACCCGGCTATTTTTTTGTTGCAGTTTGGCCAGGGCTGGGTTTGAACCCGCCACCCTCGGCATATGGGGCTGGCGCCCTACTCACTGAGCCACAGGCACCGCCCTACAAAATCATTTTTTTTGTTTGTTTTTTTTGTTTTTTTTTTATTTTTTTTTAATTTTTTTATTAAATCATAACTGTATACAATGATATGATTATGGGGCATTATACACTCACTTCATAAACCATTTGACACATTTTTATCACAGTGGTTAACATAGCCTTTCCGGTGTTATCTCAGTTACTGTGCCAAAACATTTACATTCTACATTTACCAAGTTTCGCAATACAAAATCATTTTTAAATGGTGCAGTACCATTGCTAACAAATTCCTAGGTAAGGTGATGATCCTGGTTACACGGCCCCCTCCACCATGGGCTTCTAGGCAGTGCACAAGTAGGTCCCACACATTACAGGTGAATACTACATTGTTCTACCCTGGCTCTGGGCTACCCATAGTGACAGCACATCCTACTCTGTCTGCACCTAATGCTCCTTGTTGTCACCTTCCGACAACAGCAGGGTGTTGGCCAGTAGACATTCACACATCATCAGGGCTGTGCACAGAGGACGGCACGTCAGGGCCCCTCACGTCTCCCTGTTTCCACTGCTCTTTCTGAGGCCAAGTCCCCCAACCAAATGCTCCCATGTCACCTTAGTCCTTGCTCCAGTGATCAACAAACAACTCCTTTGATATAATTTATCTGGGAAATGGCTAATAGTATATTTGCTATAATCTCGCTCAAAAAACATATGTTTAAGAACATAAAGGAGTTAAACTACCAAGTGTTAAAAATATTTCTTATAGAGATGGGGCCTCACTGTATTGCCCAGTCTGGTCTTAAACTCCTGGCCTCAAGAGATCCTCCCACCTCAGTCTCCCAAAGTATTGAGATTACAGGCCAGACAGTGCCCTGCCAAAACACCAATTTGCTAAAACCTGTTTTCACTTTAGCCTTGACTGGAAAGGTCTAAGTCTTGTTACCTCAAGTAAATGGGCAGATTTCTGAGAAGACCCAGGGAAAGCGGGGACAGAATCAGGGTCCGGAGCAGAACATGGGGTCATTTGGTGTCACTCCCCTTGGAACTGGGGAGAAGCAGCATAGTGCGGGATCCACAGTCATTGTTGAAATAATAGTAGCAGAATGTTCTAGATGTTTATTCTAAAGCAATACCCATAACATTGCTCAGCATATTATGCTCACTTTTGAGAGAAGTACAGCTTTTTAAAACCCACTCAGCTCATTAACAACTACTGATGTGTATTTCAATATTTCCTCATAAAGGTAACATCCAACTCAAATAATGCATTAAATGGCTTTTTAAAGTGTATATTCTTCCAGAGATAAACCACTGTTCCATCCTTCCAGAATTCTTGACACATCTTGGTACATATCGTTTTTAAAGGACATGTGAAGTTACAGGATACATTTCCTGCTTTTTTCACCTAACAATGTATCTTGGTCATTTCTCTCATATTCTCACAGGGGAATCTACTCGGCTTTCTCTAATGGTTCCCCCCATCCATCCCAGTGTAAGGGTGACCATAACTACTTGACTAGTCCTCACCTGCTGGACACACAGAGGACATTCCTCACCATTTTGGTCAGCACTACACTGAGCATTCTATACATGGGCCTTTCGTGCTGGACACTCGCACGGCCAAGGCCCATTCCTAGATGTGGAATTTCAGGCCAGCACTGTGTGTTCTCCACGTCGCCAACCTGGATTGCACCAGGCTTTCCTCTTCTGGGAACTGCTCACTCATGTTCTTGGTCTACTTTTCTACTGTGATCAACCCTTTATTAACTCATTTTAAGATCTTTATATGAAGAAAATCGGTCCTTTGATATGTGAACTGAGAGCCCCCTCATTCTGATGTTTTCCTTCTCACTTTGTTTACTATTGAAGTTGCCTCTTCCCTGGATAGAAGTGAAAGCCACCGTCTTGAGGTTTCTGCTTCCGTGTTCTGGCTTCAGATTCACCCACCCACGTGAACTTCCTGCACCCCCACTAGACGTACAGACTCTCCTGCCGCTTCCTGCCCGGCATTCTTCAGTCGAACTGCACTGTCCTCATCCCCCGGAGCCCCAGATCATTTCTCACTTGGTGTTTTTGCTCACACCGTCCCCTCTGCCTCAAGTGCCTTCTCTGTCCTTCCTAGGAGAATAATGCTCAGCACTTAGGGTCCCGTGAATTCGTCTTCTCCCCCAGGAAGCCTCTGAGCTAGGGGTTCCTCTTCTGCACCCCATGGACAGGCTATCCTCGCACTGTCCCACTGGGTTTTAATTATTCATGAATCCCCCGTCTCCTCTGTTAGACTTTCCCATCCTCAATGCACAAAACAGCTACCATCCACGTCTGTGTCCCCAGTGCATGACATCTGCTAGCCTCACAAGAAACGTTTGCCAAAGGAAGGAGAGAAGACGGGGACAGGCAGGCTCTGGGGGCGAGGCCCCTCTCAGGGGTCCCTCCCTTGTTTTCTTCCCTCTGTGACTGTCTTCTATTCCCTGAAAATCATGTGAAACTCATCACCTTCTTGTGTTCCATGACAGTTCTGTTAGAACATCCATGGCTTTTTATAATAGGAGGAAATAAATAATCTTTCAATTCCTATTTCTCTACTTTGAAACCAGGTATCCCAGTATTTACTGAAGTAAATAGGCCTCTAGCCCAGATTTGGAAGCAGCTATTACAGTATTACTAAATCGGCTTGCTATTTGTGTAGGATTTTGCAATTCTCAACTCACTTTCATAAAACATACATGGTCTTCTAGAACCCCTAAGGGTAACAAGAACCAGCGATAGTGCAGGAAAACAGCCTGTTGCGTGACAAGAGTGATGTATGTTGGAGTGAAACCCCCGTGATGATCAGCGTTTGACTCTCACATACCAAAGTGTCCTGTCCTCAGCTCGCTAGAAAATGGTCGTAGCAGAGATAACCCCTGATAAAGATGCTTATCTAACCTCCCCAAGTGCTCACAAGTCTGTTTGAAATCCCAAGATGTGACCAACTGCATGCATTTTACCCTAAAAGCTTGCTATATAAAGGCCAGCAAGGCAGGTAGCAGGCACCAACGTCCTTCAGCCACTGAGACATCGCTTCCGTCTGTAAGTGCTTTTTCATTACTTCTTCCTGAGGAACGGGGTGTGTTAGGCTCTGCCTTTCTCTCTGGGCTCCCCCAGCCTCTCTGGAGCAGGTTTGCAGAGCCCTGGTCGCCATGGGACAGATAGCAAGCCCAGTTCATAGATGGACAAACTGAGGTCAGAGAGGCTGGAGTCCCGGAAGGCCACACAGCTACCCCCTGTGGAGCCAGGCCTGCCTCTCAGGCCCCTGACTCTGCTCCCAGTGCTCTCCCTCCCGCTGCGGTCTGTCTCTCCACACCTGGCCGAGGGTGGAGTTTGATTCATGGCTGTTTTCATCATGTGGGTCTCTGTTCCCAGCAACCCCATTGGCATCTCTTATGAATGTCAAACTCTGGGAGTGACCCAGTTCAGAAAGAGTTTCTGCTGGGAGCCTGTGGCCCGCATTTGTAATCATAGCTCTGAAATGCCAAGGCAGGAGGATCATTCATCACCATGAGTTCAAGACCAGCATGAGGAAGAGTGAGACCCTGTCTCTACAAAACATAGAAAAAATTAGCCGGGCATTGTGGCGGGTGCCTGCAGTCTCACCATTCAGGACCCTGAGGCAGGAGGATCACTTCAGATCAGCAGGTTGACATTTCTTGAGCTAGGCTGATGCCACTGCACACTAGCCTGGGTGACAGATTACAACTTTGACTCAAAAGAAATAATATAAGATAATATAAAATTAATGTTCACAAAGAGTTTACAATTACCTAGTTATGAGACTATATTTTTTCAAGAAGGGAAGACTTCAGCAATTTCAGCTGCATAATTAATATACTGGGGAGCTGAGTGGCCCTTCAGCAGGTGGCGGCAACACAGGCTGGGCTGGCAGTGACACGGGGACTGACGCTCAGTCTGAGGCTCCCCCCTCATGCCACCACCTAACTTGTCTCCCCACCAAATGGGATGGGGACAAAACCTCTTGTGTAAATGCATGATTCGTACAATTGCATGGATTTATTTTAAGTCTTTTTTAGCTGAAATTCTCTTTTTAGTTGAAGTTTTAGTTGTATTTCCTAGCCAAGCTCCTCATACAATATGGTAATTTCTAGATGATGCAGTTGTCACTATTTGCTAGAAAAGCCTGGAGCCTCCTGAAAGGATTATTCATGTTCCTGGAACAAACACAAAAACCCATTAAAATCAAATAGGGATCAGGGTTCTTAGCCAACCAGACAATGAGGTGTTGCCTCACAAGGGAAATGCTTGTTCCCTGTGCACGCCCTTGAAGGTCAGTAGAACTCCCTCTTTTCCCATTGTACTTTTCTTTCTTCCTTTTGCTTTAAGACATAGTCTCACTGTGTGGCCCAAGCGAGAGTGCTATGGAGTCAGCATAGCTCACAGCAACCTCAAATTCAGTGGCTCAAGCAAACCTCCTTCCTTAGCCTCCTGAATAGCTGGGACTACAGGTGCTGACCACAATGCCCCGCTGAGTTTTCTGTTTTTAGTAGAGATGGGTCTTACTGTTGTCCAGACTGGTCTCCAACTCCTGATTACAAGGCTTCTTCCCTCCAACTTCCCAGAGTGCCAGGACCACAGGTGTGAGCCACTGTGCTCACCCCAATATGATAGTTTTAAGGAACCTCAGTGAAACCTAAGTTAAAGAAAACAATTCAGAAATTTATCAGAGTAAGACAACAAAGAGATTGAAATAATAACAAAAAATCAAACAAATCATAAAACTGAGAAATACATCTGCTAAAGTGAAAAATGCATTTGAGGTGATCAACAGCAGACTTGTTCAAGAAGAGGAAAGAATCAGCAGGCTTAAAGATCAGCTGAGCAAAAATACAAAGAGGAGAAATACAATAGAATGAGAAGTCACCAGGGTAGCCCAAGAGATTTAGAAAGTTGCCTCAAAATACAAAATCTCATAATCATTGGTGTTCAAGAGGAAGTTGAGCAAGATGAACCATGTTCTCTTAAACTCAACGGGAAGGCTTCCTAGTAAGCATTAAATGCTTCACAATGTACTTGAATGAATCAAATCCTAGTTAGGACCACACACTAGCCTTAAGGCATGTGAATCATCATCTGTGTCCCAGCTGTGAAATCTGCCCCCAGAGTCTCCAAGTCTCCAGTCTACACATCCTTTGCTTCCAACAGCCCCACCTTCAGCCCTGAGCCTTCACAGCTCCCCTGAGCCAGTGCCAGGCTGCAGGACAGGAAACAGCTTCACATGAGCTAAGTTTGCAAACAATACCTTGTTCTGCTTATAGGTTGAGCGGGGAAAGATGAAGGTGGTGCTTCTGCTCGCTGTCCTTCTCATCACAGCCCAGTGCACACCAGTGAGTAACCTCTGATGTCTCTTTCTTCAGATTAGCTTGGGTCCACACACTGTGAGCTCCAGTTATAGGAAATTCTCAGGGAAAGAACAAAAAGCATGATGAGAACTAAAGCCACAAACTTCATAACTAGAGTTGCTTTGGCTCTGAAAGACGCTTTTTCACCCTATTGAAGAGATCCTGCTTTTTAGAAAAATAAGAGATTTCCGTCAAGACAGGTGACAGAGGGCACTGTCCTGGCCTCAGGGCACAGCAGCACTGCTCCCAGTCGGCTGCCCTTTGAAATCATGGGGTAAACTTAAAAATTTAGCTATGTGCGTTCCACCCCCCAAAATTGGATTTCACGGGTCTGGAGTGTGATCTAGGCATCAGTATTTCTCTAAACAACTCAGGTCCTTATTCTGGGGGCAGGCAACAGTGAGAACCAGGGCCTCAGATGGCCAAGATGGCTCTCAGGGAGCTGTCGTGTTGGGGGACCTAGACTTGCAAACAGCCAGAACCCGAGTGGCAGGTGGCACAGGACTGAGGCTCAGATGGCACAGCGGGCAGAGTGATTATCACTGAGGACTATTGGAGATCACACGTCCTGGCATTAGACAGGATCAGTGACTGAGGATGGCGTGCAAGTTCACTCATTTTGTAACCAGGTTTTGCTTGAATATCTGTAGAGATAGACAATCATATTATGTGCCAGGACACACAGAGACCTACCATTCAAGGAACTCAGAGTGTAATGTTTTAATTTATTACTATCACTGAAGTGTCTCCATTAACTGTTTCTCTTTCACAGGTGCCAAAATCCGATTATGGACTCTTTGATTGTCTCAACTTCCACGTAATTGTATTTCCTATCTCTCTCTCTCGTCTTTCAATCTAAATTATGGATTATTACTGTTCACTATAAGTAGATGATTTAGGGAGAATGTATTTGATGTTTTTTTAAGTAATATTTTCAGGAACATAAAGAACAATTAAGAGGATTTTCTCCAAGGTACAAACTGAAACTCTATGTTAGGTAGAGTAAGAATCATGTGCCTGGTGTGAGTAGGGATGCTGTGCAAAGTCCCTCCCACGGGGGAGACTCACCAGAACACTGCCCCCTTCAGGCCAGGAAAGGGAAGAAAGGGAGCCTAGCTCGCCTCTTAGGTCTTAGGTCTGTATTTCTGTACAGTAATTACCCTTAATACAGACTTTGATCTCTAGATGAGGCCTCGTGGTCCATTGCTCACTGCCTTGCCTGTTCCTGAAGAGCCTTGGGGTGTCCCGGGCGGCTTGGCCTCTCCTCAGGGAGAGCCACCAGGCACACAGCCCCTGTGCCTGGCCCGGCTCCTGCAGCCTTCACTGTACAGTCTACACACAAGGGCAGGGATGCAGCTCTACGTCCCTGGGCCCCTACTGGTTTCTCACTTGAGTTCATATCTGGACTTTTTCCTATTGCTCATCTCACGTAACCCCTGACTGCCTTCTCCTCTACAGGACTGCCCTGTTCACTTCCCAACAAGCACAAGCTTCCATAGTCAGACAGACCTTAAAGCAATTTTGGAGATGTCTTCTTCAAAATGCCTGATAGTATTCTTCAGACATTTACAAATAGATTTGAACTTGAACAAAAGGTGCTAATAATGAATTGTCATGTAACTGCTTTTGCCTCTTTCTTACAGAATATGAAAAAACTGGGGGACGTGTTGGGATCCTGTGTAAGTGATTGATCTTGGTGTTGGAGGGCGGGCTCAGGGAAATAAAGGGAAACAAGTGAGAAATGGGAAATTGTGTGTGAGAGTTCTGTCATCATCATCCTGGTTTCCTTTCCAATGTCTTCCTTTTAATAAAAGACCAAATCATTATTGATGAAGTGAAAATGTTTCCCATCCTAAGAAAATTGCTAATTAACTCAAGAAGTAAAACTTGTGATCTCTGTGAAAGGCATTGTAATTTCTTGGAAATGCTGATGACAGTTATTAACCCTTCCTCCTCTCAGACTTCAGTTTCCTATCAAATGAATGAGATAAAAATTATTTTAAGAAGAAATATTCCTTTATCTCAACATAACGTGGGTTTTTGAAATATATGTAGAATTAAATTATTTTCTCCTTTTTGCAGATTTACTGTAATGTGTAGTTGTTTCTGTTTCTCTTACTTGGGGTTCACAGTGATTCTTGAGACTGTAGATTAGTGTCTTTCATCATTTGGGAGCATGTTGAGCTAATATCTCATGAAACGTTACCTCTTCCCTGTCCTCATGCTACTTTCCACATCTCTCTGAGTTTTTTCCTGTGTTTTCGGTGCTTTTGTTCCTTTCTGCTTTAGCCTAAATCTCGTCTCTGATCCATCTTCCAGTTCATTAATTTTCTCTTCAGTTGTACATAGTGTCATGTTAAACTTGTCTATTAAGCCTTAATTTCACTGTTATATTTTCAGTTCTATATGTCCATTTAATGCCATTTAGCTTGTAATCTGACCATGTTAATCACTCTTATTGAAAGTCAGTGTCTAATAACTACCCAGGATGTCCTCCAGGGATCCTTTTGTTGTTAATTTTTTTATTTTTCAGTAGAATCTTGCCTCTGCTTCCCCTTGGATTCCTTCGGGCAGGGGCCTTGTCATTTTTGAGTCAACAGAAAACCTGGTTAATGAGAACTACAGAGACAGCATGAGGTTCCAGGTGACGTTGTCTCCTGAAAACGTGGCGTGCTGTGGACGGGAGGCACAGCGTCCACACAGCACCTCACTCCACCAGAGGATGAGAAGTAGATCAGCTCCCGCTGCCTCAGCCCATTCCCGGGAGAGGCCTTGGCCTTCGATCCTAAAGCCTGGCCACTTGCCAGGTCCCCTTCTCTCTGGCAGCTCTTGAATTTGAACATATATTGCCCAGACCTGGGAGTCTGTCACAGGCTGTGCTCAGCATCTTGCTGGTACTTCTGGAAATGCCAAGTGCCTTGAGGGACAGAGTAGGGTCAGGTGCCTTCCTAGGATCCTTGCTTCTCTACCACCCTGATCTCCAAGCCCTCATTCTTAGGATTCTGTGACCTTCAAACAGATGCTGTTCTTGCAAATATTTGTTTATCCAACTCCCCAAAGGATTAACTGAACTGACAAGGTTGCAAACAGAAATCTCCATTTTTTTAAAAAAATAAACTATTTTAAATGTCATTGATTACCTCTCATGCTCACGAGGAAAAGCATAGGATGTTGGTTATAAATTAATGAAACCAAGAAAATATGGCAGTGGTTGAAAATTCTTCTCTCCGTACCAATGCACTTACGATATTTTGTTGTGTCAATAATAGCTATGTGATTTTCCATGTCAGGCATGCATAAATGTGTCTGTCTTATCAGGTCCACCTTTCACCATTGGAGAGGATGCTCCTAGCCACTGTGTCATCAGTAACAGAAGACGAGTATCCTGTTCCAAAATCTAGCTCGGCACCTCCCTCCTCCTCCCCTTGAAGGAAAGAACAGTCCTGATGGATGACGCTCTCCAGGAGTTCCACGTGACATCCTGTGACAGCACAGGCTGAAGATCAAACACAGGGCACTGCTGCTGTGACACAGTTTGCCCTTTGCAGTGTCCTGGTTAAAGGGCAAGGCTTGAATAAAATTTCATATGTCATATTATCCCCAGTCCAGTGTGTTTTTCCATCATTCTGAGCATTGTAAGAGGGATCAGGAAAATGAGCATGGGAATCTAGGAAATGCGGTCTTTCTTTAGTCTGGGCAGTCATACGCCAGGCTGAGAATGAAAGGTTTAATACAAAAACAGAACAGCATTGGGCAGAGGGATCAGCTGCAGTCTCTCCTCAGCTTGGGGAACAGGTGGGTGACAGAACGATCTTGTGCCCATCACACATCCAAACAAGGAGGAGAGACTTAAGAAATTTCTAGCAAGAAGAGAGAGTTTCTGGCCCTTGTAAGTGGAACAGGAGTTCACAAGCCAAGTAGAAATACCCTTAAAATTTCCCTTTGTCTTTCTTGGGAAGAAAGTTATAAGGGTCTCCTTTGTCTTGGAGATGAACAAATAAAAAGACATTAGTCAAAGTAATTCTCCTGTAAGTTGTGCAAGTTTGCTGTGGACAGTCCTGCTGATGAGTGTCCTGGCGACAGACACCCGTGTTTCTGCTTTCAGCGCAGAACACCCATGTTCCGTGTCTCCATGGCCCTTGTGAGAGGCATCACAGGAAATGGGGAGAAGGGAGCATTGTTATGTCCTGAGTAGAACTTTTACAGTCACCACCAACCAGATCACAAATCTCTGCATACAGAACAGTCTGAGACAAAGATCACTACAACAAGTGAGATACAAGTTCATCTAATTATGATTTGACAACTTCCTTATCTTTTCTTACAATTGACAACAAGTGTGACTTTTTATCAGCTGATGGAATAAAAGTACAACGGAACTCACAGAATTTCAAATGCTACATGTCCACAAGATGTGGCTGAGTTGGCCCTGAGGATCCCCAGTATTGGGGAACACGGATGTGTGAGCTCAGACTCTGGCCTGGCCTGGCTCTGGAGCAGGCCAACGTCCAGTCCTTCATTTCCTCTCTTTCGTACAGTCTGAATTTCCTGACAGCGGGGCCTTTGTTGTACTCACCTCTGTGTCTGCTTGCTGCCCAGCTCACAGCCCAGTAGTTAGGAGAGAAGCTGAAAGCGTGTGCAGGGCTGCCTGTGTCCCAGGCCCCAGGACGGGCTTCATAGCACGCACTTGTCCCTCCGTCCCACACCCGCGGGGAAGGGAAAATCCAGGACCAGGTGGGGATGTGGGAGAAGTGTGAAAGGGGCCAGGACAGCACCAGGATTAAGAGCCCGGTCCTCTCCTGGGGACAGATGGAATCTGACCTTCAAACTGTCCCAAGGATAGAACTGGCTGCATTCGTACCCTGTATGTTGGGCTGGTCACTCCCCTCCCGGAGAGGCAGCTGCACCAACAGCAACTGATGGTCAACCAGAGGCATCCTAAGCTGTTAATCTCCATGGTCTGTGGACTATGGTAGAAGCTTCCACAAACAGAAACTTACAGGAACCTTCCTAAGCCCCTGCGCAGCCTCACCTGTAGGGAATGTGACTCGGCTCCTGGCTAGTGACCTGTGTCTCCCGAACCGCAGGTGCTGAGGCCCCGATCCAAGCGCGTCCTCCTGCGTCTGCTGCTCCCCAGTGTTGGCTGAGTTCTTACTAGCTGCCACTGCCCTGTGAAATACAGCAGCTGTTAGTCCTGTCCCGATGTTATAGACGAGGAAAGTGAGGTTCTCAGAGGTTACAAAGTCAGGGTGCCAAGTCCTGTCCACTACTAAGACCCAGACTCTCCCACCTCCTATTGGCACTGCCCTCTCCAGCCCCCACTGTACACAGTTAGTGTAACAATAAAAGAAAACTGTGCCCCTGTCTTCCCAGCTACTCAGGAGGCTGAGGCGGCATAGTTGCTTGAGTCTTGGAGTTCAAATTCAGCCTGGGAAACACAGCAGCACTCTGTCTCTTTACATCAATAAAAATAAAGACTGACTGAGAAGACGTCACTTAAGTACAGACACACACATGTTTATCTGGAAGGGTTTCCCCTGTCATTCAGCAACTCAGCAGGAGCCCAGACGTGGCTTCTATTCTCTCTGCACAGAGGTCTCACAGTTTGGGGCTAAGGACACACTCATCCTTGCCCTCCCACTTCCTCCCCTTCCAGACGTCCAGACTCACCTGTGGCAACACAGACTGGGTACTACAAAGGTTAATGGGCATCCAGACGTCTGATCCTCTGCATAGAGGATTGACTATGTCCACTATTTCCCCCACTTCACACCCTGGCATATCCATTCCTCCTTTCAGAAATGATGTAAGTTCATTTATGCTCAAATGAGGGAGACAAAAATTACCCCAAGAGTCAGCAAACTCTCAGCAATGACAGTCAAGTTACTAACCTTCTCCTCCCGGAATAGAAAGAGGGGGTGCAAACTGGATGAGGGGGAGGCCCTGGTGCTCAAGTGCATCTCCACAACCCTTCCAGCTGGGAAAAAGCTTTAGGTGTAGGTTTATCTCTGAAGATGTTAGAGGGAGATAGAAAAGGACAATGATAGATGTGAGGATCTGTCTCAGTCTGTGACATGATGGTCTCTTTGCTTAACACTTTTCCTTCCATTTCCCCTCCCCCATTGCAGCTCCCTCCTACCCCTACAGCCCAGTAAGAACTGCTACCTAAGGAACACTTCCCCAACCCTCTCTCCGGACTCCCTAAGTCAGGTCATCCAAGATATTCTCAGGCTACTCACGCATTTCTTGTTAGCACTTCTAACAGTCTAACGGGATAACTCAAAGCGATTTAGTTGTTTGGTGTCTATTGTCCCTTCTAGAACATACATTCCAAGAACAGGGACCTGTCTGGTTTGTTCAATCCTATGACCCCAGGACATGGCCTGCAATAGGGCTCAATAAATATCAGAGACAAGAATGTTGAATGAGGCTCAGTCCTGTAACCCTCATACTTTCCTAGGTCAAGGTGGGACAGTTGATTGAGTTCAAGAGTTTGAGACCACCCTGAGCAAAAATGAGATTCCTGTCTCTACTAAAATTGAAAAAATTAGCTGGGCATGGTGGCACATGGCTCCAGTCACAGCTACTGGGGACGGAGGGGGTGCTGAGGTAGGAGGAGTTTTAGGTTGCAGTGAGCTATGAGGACACCTGTGGACTCTATCTAGGAATACAGTCTCCAGCTCAAAAAAAAAAAAAGGAAGGAGAAACAACACTGTTGAATGAATCTCCCCTTTCTGGTGACTGTGTCCATGGACTTTGCAAACAAGTGCAAATTCACTTCTCTCTTGCTCGCTTCCATCTAAAATAAGAGAACCTCTCCTCCCAGCCTGGTATTGTGGCTCACACCTACACCTAGCACATGGGAGGCCAAGAGGGAGGATTGTTGAGGCCAAGAATTTGAGTCCAGACTGGGCAATACAGCAAGACCTGGTCTCTACACAGAAAGAATTAAAAACATTAGCTAGGTGTGGTGTCCTAGTCCCAGCTACTGGGGAGGCTGAGATGGGAGGATTGCTTGAGCCTAGAAATTCAAGTTTACAATGAGCTATGATCATGCCACTGCATGCCAGCCTGGGCCAGAGTGCAAGACCCTGTCTCAAATGAAGAAACAGTAAGAAAGCTCTCCAAGGAGCATTAGAATTTTAGGGCATGTTAGCATAGCAGAAAGTAGACACCTGGTGAAATCAGAAGTTCTGGGTGTGAGTGCTCACTAGGCCTGTGTGACACTGGGTCTGCCTCTGTGGGAAAGGATGAAAGTTTCTCCTACCCCCTGAGGGTCAGTACAAAAGGCCTGTAAGTTATATTGAGCAAAGGCTGATTAACAGGAGAAAAAGTGTAATTTGTGTGAGCATGGGAGGCCTCATGTAGGATATTTAGAAACAAACATATCCTACATCAAGCACACAAAGTGAATTCAGTGTGAATTTAAAATGACTTTCTTTCAGATAGCAGACAGTTTCAGAACTCCAGCATGACTCAACCTGAATAAGACATCCCCCAGACACATCATAATCAATTTCACTAAAGTTAATATGAAGGAGAAAATTCTGAAAGCTGCCAGACGAAAGAAAACCATTACCTACAAGGGGAAGAATATTAGAATAACTGCAGATCTCTCTGCTGAAAGAGCTAGAAGAGGATGGTCATCGACTTTTAATCTCCTAAAACAAAATAACTTTCAACCCAGGATCCTATACCCAGCTAAACTGAGTTTCATTTATGACAGAGAAATTAAATACCTCAATGACATTCACATGTTGGAAGAAATTTGCCATAACTAAACCAGCTCTCCAGGATATTCTCAGACCTATCGTCCATAAAGACCAGCGTAATCCTCCACCACAAAAGTAAACTCACCCAGAAAATTTTGATCAAATTCCAACTTCCACAGTTGCAAAAGGATTAAAAATGTCCACCGGACTCTTGAAAGGCTTATCAATATTCTCAATTAATGTGAATGGTTTAAACTGTCCTCTAAGAGGCACAGGTTGGCTGACTGGATACAAAAACTCAAGCCAGATATCTGCTGCATACAAGAATCACGTCTTACATTAAAACACAAATACAGACTCAAGGTGAAGGGATGGTCATCTATATTCCAGGCAAATGGAAAGCAGAAAAAAGCAGGCATTGCAATCCTGTTCGCAGATGCAATAGGCTTTAAACCAACCAAAATAAGGAAGGATAAGGATGGACACTTCATATTTGTTAAAGGTAATACTCAATATGATGAGATCTCTATTATTAATATTTATGCACCCAACCAGAACGCACCTAAATTTATAAGAGATACTCTAACAGACATGAGCAACTCAATTTCCTCCACTTCCATAGTAGTTGGAGATTTTTAACACCCCTTTAGCAGTGCTGGATAGATCCTCCAAAAAGAAGCTAAGCAAAGAAATTTTAGATTTAAACTCAACCATTCAACATCTTGCCTTAACAGACATCTGCAGAACATTTCATCCCAACAAAACTGAATACACATTCTTCTCAGCCCACAGAACATACTCCAAAATTGACCACATCCTAGGCCACAAATCTAACCTCAGCAAATTTAAAAAAAAATAGAAATTATTCCTTGCATCTTCTCAGACCATCATGGAATAAAAGTTGAACTCAATAACAACAGGAACCTGCATACCCATACAAAAACATGGAAGCTAAACAACCTTATGCTGAAGGATAGATGGGTTATAGACGAGACTAAGAAGGAAATGACCAAATTTTTGGAACAAAACAACAATCAAGACACGATTACCAGAAACTCTGGGATACTGCAAAGGCAGTCCTAAGAGGGAAATATATAGAACTGCAAGCCTTCCTCAAGAAAACGGAAAGAGAGGAAGTTAATAACTTAATGGGACATCTCAAGCAACTGGAGAAAAAAGAACACTCCAGCCCCAAACCCAGCAGAAGAAAAGAAATAACCAAAATCAGAGCAGAACTAAATGAAATTGAAAACAAAAGAATTATACAACAGATCAATAAATACAAAAGTTGGTTTTTTGAAAAGATCGATAAAATAGATAAACCTTTGGCCAACCTAACCAGGAAAAAAAGAGTAAAATCTCTAATTTCATCAATCAGAAATGGTAAAGATGAAATAACAACAGACCCCTCAGAAATTCAAAACATCCTTAACGAATACTGCAAGAAACTCTACCCTCACAAATATGAAAATCTGAAAGAAATCGACCAATACCTGGAAGTATGCCACCTACCAAGACTTAGCCAGAACGAAGTGGAAATGTTGAACAGGCCTATATCAAGTTCTGAAATAGCATAAACTATACAAAATCTCCCTAAAAAGAAAAGCCCAGGACCAGATGGCTTTACGTCAGAATTCTACCAAACATTTAAAGAAGAACTAGTACCTATACTACTAAACCTTTTCCAAAATATAGAAAAGGAAGAAATATTACCCAACACATTCTATGAAGCAAACATCACCTTGATCCCCAAACCAGGGAAAGACCCAAGAAGAAAAGAAAATTATAGACCAATATCACTAATGAATATTGATGCTAAAATACTCAATAAGATCCTAACAAACAGAATCTAACAACACATCAAAAAAATTATACACCACGACCAAGTGGGATTTATCCCAGGCTCTCAAGACTGGTTCAATATACATAGATCTATAAATGTAATTCAACGCATAAACAAACTAAAACATAAGGACTATATGATTCTTTCAATTGATGCAGAAAAAGCTTTTGATAATATCCAGCATCCCTTCATGATCAGAACACTGAAAAAAATTGGTTTAGAAGGGACATTTCTTAAACTAATAGAGGCCATCTACAGCAAACCCACAGCCAATATCGTATTGAATGGAGTTAAATTGAAATCATTTCCACTTAGATCAGGAACCAAGCAAGGTTGCCCATTGTTTCCATTGCTCTTTAACATTGTAATGGATGTTTTAGCCATTGCAATCAGAGAACAAAAGGCGATCAAGAGTATCCACATAGGGTCAGAAGAGATCAAACTTTCACTCTTCGCAGATGATATGATCATATATCTGGAAAACACTAGGGATTCTACTACAAAACTTTTAGAAGTGATCAAGGAATATGGCAATGTCTCAGGCTACAAAATCAACACCCTTAAATCTGTAGCCTTTATATATGCCAACAATAACTAAGCTGAAAAAACAGTCATGAACTTTATTCCTTTCACAGTAGTGCAAAGGAGATGAAATATTTGGGAGTATGCCTAACAAAGGATGTGAAAGATCTCTACAAAGAGAACTATGAAACTTTAAGAAAAGAAATAGCTGAAGATGTTAACAGATGGAAAAACATACCATGCTCATGGCTGGGAAGAATCAACATCATTAAAATGTCCATACTACCCAAAGCAATATATAATTTTAATGCAATTCTTATTAAAGCTCCATTGTCATATTTTAAAGATCTTGAAAAAATAATACTTCATTTTATATGGAATCAGAAAAAACCTCGAATAGCCAAAACATTACTCAGCAATGAAAACAAAGCAGGAGGAATCACACTACCAGACCTGAGACTGTACTATAAATCGATAGTGATCAAAACAGCATGGTACTGGCACAAAAGCAGAGAAGTAGATGTCTGGAACAGAATAGAGAACCAAGAGATGAATAATTACCATTATTTGATCTTTGACAAGCCAATTAAAAACATTCAGTGGGGAAAAGATTCCCTATTTAACAAATGGTGCTGGGTAAACTGGCTGGCAACCTATAGAAGATTGAAACTGGACCCACACCTTTCACCATTAACTAAGATAGACTCTCACTGGATAAAAGATTTAAACTTAAGACATGAAACTATAAAAATACTTGAAGAAAGTGCAGGGAATCAGCCTGGGTGAATATTTTATGAGGAGGACTCCCCAGGCAATTGAAGCAGTATCAAAAATACACTACTGGGACCTGATCAAACTAAAAAGTTTCTGCACAGCCAAGAGCATAGTAAGTAAAGCAAGCAGACAGCCCTCAGAATGGGAGAAAATATTTGCAGGTTATACCTCCGATAAAGGTCTAATAACAAGAATCCACAGAGAACTCAAACGTATTAGCAACAAAAGAACACGTGATCCTGTCTCAGGGTGGGCAAGGGACTTGAAGAGAAACTTCTCTAAAGAAGACAGATGCACAATCTACAAACACATGAAAAAAAGCTCATCATCCTTCATCATCAGAGAAATGAAAATCAAAACTACTTTGAGATATCACCTAAGCCCACTAAGAGTAGCCCACATAACAAAAATCCCAAAACCAGAGATGTTGGTGTGGATGTGGAGAAAAGGGCACACTTCTACACTGCTGGTGGGAATGCACACTAATATGTTCCTTCTGGAAGGATGTTTGGAGAATACTTAGAGACCTAAAAATAGACCTGCCATTCCATCCTATAATTCCTTTACTAGGTTTATACCCAGAAGACCAAAACTCACAATATAACAAAGACATCTGTACCAGAATGTTTATTGCAGCCCAATTCATAATCGTTAAGTCATGGAAGAAGCCCAAGTGTCCATTGACCCACGAATGGACTAGCAAATTGTGGTACATGTATACCATGGAATATTATGCAGCCTTAAAGAAAGATGGAGACTTTACCTCTTTCATGTTTACATGGATGGAGCTGGAACATATTCTTCTTAGCAAAGTATCACAGGAGTGGAAGAAAAAGTATCCAATGTACCCAGCTCTACTATGAAGCTAAATTATAGCTTTCACATGAAGGCTATAACCCAACTATAGCACAAGACTATGGGGAAAGGGCCAAGGAAGGGGGAGGGAGGGGGGAGGTTTTGGTGAAGGGAGGGTAATGGGTGGGGCCACATCTATGGTACATCTTAGAATGGGTACAGGCGAAACTTACTAAATGCAGAATACAAATGCCTACATACACTAACTAAGAAAAGCCATGAAGGCTACGTTGAACAGTTTGATGAGAATATTTCAGATTGTATATGAAACCCGCACATTATACCCCTTGATTGCACTAATGTACGCAGCTATGACTTAACAATAAAAATAAATTAATTGAAAAATAAATAAATAAAATAAAATAAAATAAAATGACTTACTTTTCTTCCTGAGGCTTAAGGGACTTGGACCCCCCCCCCATGGGTTACATGCGAGTTGGCTTCCTTGGAGTTGTAAAATTCCTTAAGCCTTTTCTCTGAAGCTGTACACCCCATGAAGCCTGAGATCAAATGGCATGCCACCCTTCCTCAGAGATACGGGCCAGAGGGTTAACGTATGTTAACAACATATTGTCAGAGGTCTATAGATACTCTTCCCTGAAGGAAAGACACAGTCATTACTTCATACTGAGTAAACTAAGTGAATGCTTGAAGATATTCTTCTATTTACTCTATTCCCCTGTGGCTACTTTCTTCTTTGTGATCTTTCTTTAAATACCTACCCAAAAATTAGTCAATGTTTAGAAAAAGAGGTTTACTACAAAGGTGATTGTATTGATATGATAACAAAATATTTCCTTTCAAGTTAATTTCAGATACATAAAATAAGATAATGATGAAACTAATAGATAATACATTAAATGTGTACGTGACTAGAAAAAATATAAAGTCAAAACCTGGAATAAAGATTTTTGCTACACGCCGTCTCATCTCATTTCATGTAGTCTGTTTCTTGACTTAATAATTACAGGAGCGAGTTTACACCCATGGCAAAGCTGCTGTTCATTCGCGTCTTTGGTAACACAACATATTGGCATAGTCGGCAGGATCAGGGGATGGCAAAGGAGCAGAAAGACTTTCTGGATGCCAGGCTGGAGGACGGCCGCCTCCGCCAGGACACCTTGGAGAGATCTTCGCTGAAGCTGTTTGAGGTAAGCTTGAGAACCCTGTAACTGGGATGGTGCAATTGCCACTCAGAGTACGTGAGACGTCTCCAGCATAACAAGAAACATGGGAGGAAATAATATGAGTCTTCAGCTCTCTTCCTCTTTGGAGGATCAGTATATTGCCATTTTAAAAACTCTGATTTCTACCACTAAAATTCCGGTAAAAACCAGTAACCTGAAGGAACTTTTCCGTGTGGTTGTTAAACATTGCCACTGGTTTACGCCTGATTGAAAAGTCCAGCTAAATTTGAAAGTCTGGAACAAAGTGGGTCGGGCCCTGCATCATGCCCACCAAAAAGGCAATTTTATAAATAGGGAAATATGGGCAACCTATAAACTGGTTCAAATTGCGTTGGAACCATTTCAAACGTGTTCGGAGAAAGATTCTGAGACTGAGGACATTGGTGCTTATGAGTTGCCACCCCCGCCTCCTTTGCCCGAGCTGGATCAGTTAGGCCAGCCAGAGCAGATGGTGGAAAATCTCAGAAATTCTGGACATGAATATGATTCACCCAATTCCCATTCTGAACCTCAATTTAATAAGCCTCAAAAGAAATATGTGGGTGACTTAATTAGTCTTGACAGTGACGCAGAGAGCTGTCCGGAACTAGTGGAAATGACTGATGAATCAGCTCAAAAAGAGTCTGAGTTTGAACATCTTAAAAAGGTTATGGCTGAAATTTTTCAAATAATAAATCAAAGAATTACCTTCTTAGAAAAGAAGAGAGCTGAAATACTCTCCTCTAGAGCAAGCTCTAAAGCAGGTTCTGGTAAAAATGTGCTTCCACCTTACAAGCCTCTAACTCCTTCTGCACCAGCAGGTCCTAAAGCCTGGAGGGAAGGCCCCTTACGTCATAATGCCTCAACAGGAATTTATCCTGTGTGGCCTAATCCCCCAGATACTCGCTTCACTGCACAGTATCACTTTCCTTTAGATATTTCTGAATTGGGTATATCTAATGAGAACTCAGTTCAAATTTCAGAATTGGGTAATAATAAAGAGCCTATTATACCAGCATATCCTGTTTTCAGGGAAATTCGAGAGAATGATCAATCAGGAGCTGCTCAACATGCTCCTATAGAAGTAAAATTTTTAAGAACAATGAAAGATGCTGTTTATGCTTATGGATCTACTTCTCCTTTTGTAATTGGCATTTTAAATTCATATTGCACAAATCATATTTTTATTCCTGCTAACTGGGAAACTTTAGCTCTACTACCTTGAGCCTGGTCAATTTTTACAATTCAAGGCTTGGTGACTGAAAGAGGCAACTTTGCAAAACCGAGCTCAGGGAACTCCAGTTAACTCTTTAATGGGTTCTGGCCCTGTGGCTGACATTCACCAACAGCTGCAATTAACACAAGACTTATTAATGCAAGTTAAAGATGTTTGTATTAGAGCTTGAAAAAAATGGGATTAAGCAGTTTTTTACAAAAATCATGCAAGCCAACAATGAACCATATTCTGAATTTGTAGCTAGACTTTAGACAGCAATTGAAAGGTCTGTTCCTGAAGAACAGGCCAGACAGATGCTTTTATTACAATTAGCATTTGAGAATGCCAATTCAGATTGTAAATTGGCCCTCACCCCTATCAAGAATCAGGACAATGTTTCCATTGAACAATATCTCCACACTTGTAGGAATATTGGCTCTGGAACATTTCAGACAAAGCTTAATGCTGCCACCTTGGCAGAGGCACTTAATGGGACTAAAAAGAAGACAAAGTGTTTTAATTGTGGAAAAATAGGGCATCTGCGTTCTGAATGTCGCAAAGCTAAAATTGAAAGTGCCCCAGCTGCAGTAGTTCAGGATATCAAGCCGCAAGCACCTGGCCTATACCACCGCTGCAGAAAAGGTAAACATTGGACTAATGAATGTAGATATATTAAAGATAAAGACGGCAAACTCCTGCCACCCAGAATAAAATTTAAATCCAAAGGCAACTTTACTTAACAGTAATAAAAGACCTATTAACACTGAGTTGCCAAGAGATGAGTCTACCTATCCTATAAATAAAAATAAAATTAATATTAATATGATAACACCTATGAGTTGGACAGATGTTGGGTTTGCACCCCCTGCACCTGGAATTTATGGCTTTCCTAAACGAAATCATTTGTGGAAAGTAGCAACAGCCCTAAAACATGAAGTGTTGGACTGGTGGATTGTTTTATAATCAAACCACTACACCTCATACTTATGGTATGGAATTTACTGTCCATGATAAAAGATACATTCAAGCTTGTGTTCAATTGCCCTTTGTATGGCTTAAGGGCAACATAGAGTGGAATGAAAAAGCAGGAGAATTATTTTGTCCTATGTGTCAACTGTTAACTTGTATTAATAGTTCTCTATGTTTTGATCCTCAAAAGGAACAGCTGTATTTGTTGAGAACCAGGACAGGTGTATGGATGCCAGCGAATTTGACCAGACCGTGACAAGAATCTCCTGCCCTGACACTCCTTCAACTTCTGGCTGATCAAATTTTGAAAAAAATGAGGAGATTTATTGGACTTTTGATTCCTGCAATTTTAGGAATTATTGCTGTGAAAGCTTCTACTGCCACCTCTGGGGTGTCTTTAACTCAAGGAATCAGAACACATAATTTTGTGGCTGATTGGCATAAAGACTCTGAACAATTATGGACTGCTCAAAAACAAATTGACACTGAATTATATAATGAAATTACTGATTTAGAACAAAGTGTTGTTATGTTGGGAGATCAGTTAGTCAGCTTAAAGAAACAAATGAAGTTAAAATGTGATTGGAATATAACTACTTTTTGTATAACCCCTGTTAAATACAATGAGAGTAAATTTCCTTGGGAAAATGTTAGAAAGCATTTGTTAAACCATGATAATTTAACTAAGGAAATTGTAATTTTACAACATGAGGTATATTCCACTTTTGAAAATAAGTTACAAAAAATAGATGGACATCAGATTTTACAAGGCATAGCTGATGGAATTGAACAAATGAATCCTATTCCAAAAATACAGGGACTTATAGGAAGTTCAGTAGGATCATTAGCATTATTTTTAATTATTGGATTCATCTTATATTTAATTTATAAAAAATAAAACATGCTCAAAGTGAAAATGAACATTATGTGCAGGTGTTTGCTTAAATGATGACAGATATGAATAATATTCGTCAAAAAACAAAAAGGGAAAATGTAGGATAATGTTTAGAAACAAACATATCCTACATCAAGCGCATAAAGTGAATTCCGTGTGAGTTTAAAATGACTTACTTTTCTCCTGAGGCTTAAGGGACTTGGACCCCCCTGGGTTACATATAGAGTTGGCTTCCTTGGAGTTGTAAAATTCCTTAAGCCTTTTCTCTGAAGCTGTATACCCCGTGAAGCCTGAGATCAAATGGCATGCCACCCTTCCTCAGAGATACGGGCCAGAGAGTTAACGTATGTTAACAATGTATTTTCAGAGGTCTATAGGTACTCTTCCATGAAGGAAGACACAGTCATTACTTCATACTTAGTAAACTACGTGAATGCTTGAAGATATTCTTCTATTTACTCTATTCCCCAGTGGCTACTTTCTTCTTTGTGATCTTTCTTTAAATACCTACCCAAAAATTAGTCAATGTTTAGAAAAAGAGGTTTACTGCAAAGGTGATTGTATTGATATGATAACAAAATATTTCCTTTCAAGTTAATTTCAGATAGGTAAAATAAGATAAAGATGGAACTAATAGATAATAAATTAAATGTGTACATGACAAGAAAAAATATAAAGTCAAAACCTGGAATAAAGATTTTTGCTACACGCCATCTCATCTCATTTCATGTAGTCTGTTTCTTGAGTTAGTAATTACAGGAGTGAGTTTACACCCATGGCAAAGCTACTGTTCATTCGCATCTCCAGTCATGCAACACCTCACAGCAAAGAGGTAAAACCCTCACTAAGCTGTTGGGTTAGTGAGACGCTTATTTACCATTTAACAAAGGGTGATGCATTGTGGAGAAGCCCCAGGACGCAGGACAAGGAGTTGGGGCTTCTAGGTGCCTGGTCAAATGTGGGCACATAAGCATGGGAGGTAAGGGTCATTTAATAACGCTTGTCATGCAGACTCCAGGGGACCCTGTCTCCAGGGATAAGTGTCTTCAAGTCAAGAGTGGGAAGGGAGGACATGTGACTGACAAATTGATGCCCTGCTTTGAGATGGAAAGGGAAGAGCAGGGAGCTCCTCCTGCCTCTGCTGTTACTCACTTGCCTTGAACTCATGCCAAGTGGCAGATTGCAGGGTGGTGTGTCCTGATCCCCTCTTCTCCCAGTATCATCATTTATAAAATGGGTTCTCATATCAATGCACATGAAAGTGTGTGTGGATCTGCGGCGCCCTGCAGATACTGCCTTGGGGTGCTCTGAACCTGGTAGCCCAAGGCCCTCAGGGAGACCACAGCTCCTGGGAGAAAGTCAGGGGCCTTCTAGCAGGAGGAATGTCTTGGGACGATAATAGGGACTCTTTCCAATAGCTCGAGTCACTCTGAATTGGTGGCTGCTCACATATAAGGCTTGTCTCAAAAGAAAAAAAATAAAATCCTAAGAGAAAAGGGGCTGTGAGGAAAAGTGAAATTTCTCAGGTGTTCTGGTAGTGACCTGTTCCTGTCATCTCCCCCACGACTGTGACTATTTTAGGACTCAGTAAAGCTGCACTTTCCCTTGTACAAACTGATAGCAATGTAATTAAACCCTCTGCCTAGAAAAGGAAACTGCACCTGGCAGGATGCAACTGATGATCCCCTTAGGGCCGAGAACTCGCTCTTGCCCGTGTGGCACTATGTACACTGTTCCCCTTCCTTCTCTGAGCATAAACTCACAGTGCTTTGAGTTCTCTTTTTAACCTGTTGGATCCTCTTGCCAGTTCTCAATTTGTGAGTTAAATATAATCTCTGACCCTTACTCCTGATATGTTTGTATAGAAATCATGATTTAATTCTCTTCTAAATATTATTTTTAAACCATACAGAGTGAAAAAAACAAACCAGATGAAGAAATGAGGATTAAGTACTGCAAAATTAGAATCAGCCAGTTTAAGATGGCCTCGGTGGCTCATGCGTATAATCGCACCAGGGGTCCAGGGGGATGTGTTGCCTGAGCCCAGGAATTCACACCAGCCTGAGCAAGTGTGACATCCCTGTCTCCACTAAACAATGCAAAATAATTAGTCAGGTCTTGTCGTGGGAACCTATAGTCCCAGCTCCTCAGGAAGTTCAGGCATGAGGATTGCCTCAGCCCAGGAGTTTGAAGTTGCTGTGAACTATGAGGACGGCACAGTATTCTACCCAGGGTCACAAAGTGAGCCTCTGTCTCAAAAAAGAAAAAGAAAAAGAAAAAAATAAACCAATGAGCTAGTTCAGCAGTTCCAGCCCATGCATTCACTGAATCAGTCTCACTAGTGGTAGGTGTGGGCTCAGCACACCATTCAAGTCGAGACCACAGGCAGTTTCCACACAAAATGCTCTGGAGACACCACCTGGGCGCTAAGAATGTGCTGGGGCACCAGGCTTGTCCCCCATGCTCTATACCACTGTCCTCACCTCTTCTGGAGTTATGTGACCCTTCAAGAGTCTAAGCTCACAGCACCCTCCAATTCCTGGATTAGGCGATCCTCTTGCTTCAGCCGCTCAAGTAGTTGAGACTACAGGTGCCTGTCACATTGCCAAGCTATTTTTTCTTGCAGTTTGGCTGGGGTGGTGTTCAAAGCCCCCACCCTGGGTATCTGGGGCCCACACCCTACCCACTGAGCCACAGGAGCCACCCCCTTTCTGCATTTAAATAATTTCCAGCCACTGCAGCTTTCTAAGGAAAATAATCTGGTGTTCTGGATTGCCTATGGCTGTCCCTGTCACGCCTGAACCCCACCCCCCCAGTGAATATGCAATCATAGCGTCATAAAATATCCCAGTGGGAATGGAACTTGGAAAGTATACAACTCATGTTTTTAATCTTTGTGCCACTATGGATTCCCCCCCTTCTTTTTTTTGTGATAGACCCTCTATAGTGTGCTGTAGCATCACAGCTCACAGCAACCTCAAACTGTTGGGCTTAAGCAATTCTCTTATCTCAGCCTCCCAAGTAGCTGGGACTACAGCTGCCTACACAATGCCTGGCTATTTTATTGTTGCAGTTGTCATTAGTGTTTAGCAGGCCCAGGCCAGGTTCCAACCCGCCTCCCTCAGTGTATGTGGCCAGTGCCCTAACCACTGAGAATCGGGCGCCAAGCCCCCTTTTATGTTTTTGAGCTACAGGCAAATCTCTTCCCTTCACAGGTTTCGTGTTTGAAGAATCCTCTCTACGGACTGAATTTTGAATCTAATATTTCATTCCTTTCTTTTCTTCTTCTAATGAAATCCTCTCCTATAACATGATCTGCTTGGTCTCTGGGGCTGGCTTTAACACATTCATCAGTTATGTCCCATAAACTCTGTCAATAAATAGCCAGAGCTTCTGATTGTGGGGAGACCAGATAAACACACACAAATCACACAGCACTACACAGCCACAACATCACCACCCCCACCACTATCACAAACCAACATGTGTCTGCCTGCAAACTGCAGCTTAGGGCCCTTAACGGAAGGGACTACAGGCCTCACCGTGAACACCCTGCAGGTCCCCCACGGTGTGCCAGCAGAGAAATTGTGTCAACACACACCCAGGTCAGGAGGCAGAGGCAAGTTGTTCACTGTGCTCTAGTTCAGGAGAAGCCAATATTTTTTTCTCTACTGCAAGCTGGAACAATAAGAGTTGTCTTGGGCCACACACTAAATACACAACACTAATGAAAGCTCATTAGCAAAACCAAAAGAAAAGGTCCGTGCATAGTCTAAGTGATTTCCAACAGCACAGATAAGCAAAAAAAGTCCTCAGAAAATCAGCACCCAGCCCTCGGGTCGCAGTTTGGACACCATTGCTCTAGCTGATAACGTAGAGTTGTGTAACACAGAGATTTCCAAACATACCCTAACACATCTAACTATCACTGCTTACAAGGATCTGTAATCTAGAGCCTTCACTGAAGATCACCTTAGTCCCTGAGGGTACAGAGAGGAGGCATTTTTATACCTTATTTAGAAAGCATCAATGGAATATTTCCTCCCTCCTCGAACCACAGGCATTATTGACAAGGGCAGGGGAAGAAACATGTTTCTTTCTTTGTGGTAAATAATATGTACATTACAAAACATTTCACTGGCAAAGAGCAAACCCAGACAAAACATTTCACTGGCATCACATCCTATTGGAAGTTCTTCTTATCTTTAAACTTCACTATAAGTTTGACTAGCTGGACCTTGTGGTGGGTGACCATCATCCCAGCTATTAAGGGGGCTGAGGCAGGAGGACGGCTTGTGCCCAAGAGTGTGAGGTTGCTGTGAACTATGATGCCATGGCCCTCTACCTAGGGCAACTGAGCGTGACTCTGTCTCAAGAAATATATATAAAAGTAAAAAGTGAAAGAAGTGTATCCAGAGGTTGAGAAACATCAGCCTTGCACATAAGGGCCAAACTCTGTGATGCAGCCTGTGCCACACCTGAGGCTCCCTCACAGCGACTTCTCAAACCCTTTCCAGCCACCTGGGTTTCCCTCCCCCTCCAGTCACAGCCCCTCTCCCATTCTGCTTCCCTGTCCAGGACTCTCCCGCCGTCCTGTGGGATTGGCCCTCATTCCTCAACATCCAGCTCAAAGGCCTTCTCCTCCAGGAAACTCGCCCCTCTCTGCCGCCCCCACTGCCTTCTGCCCCCCAGCCTGCCCAGTCCTCCTCCTTCCCCAGACAGGGGTGGTTTCCTGTCCTCTTCACCTTCTCTCCTCTGCATCTGCTCAGGCACACAGTGGGCACGCCACAAGTGCAATCTGACATCATGAATATAACCGTGCTGGGTCTCAGTTGGAATTCACCACCAGTGACAAACTCACTCTGAAATGTTTCAAGGGAGGTTAATGAGCATAACAAATTGTCATCACACAGAACCTGCCCTTATCCTGGTAACAACAATGAAGAAAATTCTTTTTTCTTCTGCTCAGAAAGATAAAAACCCCAACAAGAAAAAGATTTGTATTTGGGTGATAATATTCTGGGGCTGAGCACACACGGAGGAACAGGCAGCCTCACACAGTGTTGGCACAGGTGTGTGTGGGCACAGCCCATGCTCGCTCCCTGGCACACGGTAACCTCACTTCTCCATGACTATCTTCAGTAATCTCTAAAGAACTTAAGTATCACACACAGGGAAATTCCTGAGAGCACGGTTTGTAATAGGGAAAAAGTGGCATCTGCTCCAGAGTTTATGAACAAGGGATGGGATGAGGAATTACCCTCCGCCCCCTACTGTCAGGGACTGAGCAGCCGCTCACCGAGATGGTTTTCAGGCAGCTGCGCTTACTCTGGGGGTTGCTGGCTCTGCCACCTCCACCTTTGGTTCAGATGGGACACCAGGAAAGCCTGGAGTGAAATTCTAGAACACATCTGATTGCCAAGGTCATTATTAGTCAGTATCTTTTGAGGATTTTCTTATAGTCATGAGTTACTTTTGTCATTAAAATATACCATCTAAATACTATTTAAAATGAAACTATTTCAACGTCCTGTATAAAAAAGGGCCAGTACACTTTAAGAAATTATTTTCTAGGAGCCCCTAGAGGTCACTTTGAGCAAATGCTCTGTGTCATAATAGTAGCTAGTACAAAATGCCGGTCCCTTGTCACCAACTAGCTAGAAACAGCCACCTTATCAGGTCCTGGTGAAATGCTGACTCCCAGGAAGAATGCCCATAGACCACAGCCTGCGCTAGAGCCAGGTGGCCCAGTCAGGAGAGAGGAGGCCTCAACACACAGAGGTGGAGGTGGGGATGGTGACAGGGGTGAGGAGAGCTAGGGCTAGAGCAAAGGGAGGCTCTCAGCCTCAAAGGAGACCTTGAGGTCCCTCTGTCATTCTGGGCCCTGAATTGACTTATATTAGCTGCCTCCATTTAAGAACATGACAAAGCATGTTTACCTTTAACAAAACTTCAATCACCTAGGAAGGAGTTTGGAAAAAAACAATCCTAAGTGTACCCAAGCGTTTGGCTCTACCTATTAAACTACAGGAGCTACACGGCCAAGAGGAATGTGTCAAGTGATGCCAGGAGGCTGCAGTCAGCACAATTCAGACTATGAGCACTCTACAGGACAGAGGGTTTCTCCATCAGATAAATTACAGGAAGATCAACAAAAAGAGATGGAGAGGAAACCTACAGACCCAGAGAAGCTTAAGAGTCATAACCACCTACAGTGCATTGAACTTACTTGGGTCCCTATTCAAAGAACCTGGCTGTTTTTTATAAGACACAGATGTGAATACTGACCATTTGTGATAGGAGGGAATTATTAATTGTTAGATATAGTAATGACACTGAGGATTTGTTAAGTCCCAGGACAAACATACTGATATCTTTTCTGGGATTTTTTTCAAAAAAGGGGCCAATATGTGGGGCTTTGACCAAAACCAGGCTGGCCCTGAATGTGGTCATTGTTGAAGCAGGGTGATGATTACAGAGTGTGTTATTACACCATTTTCATAGATTTTTGTGTTTGAATCCTTCTGCAATAAGCATTTTCTCAATACTTAGACCTTGATGTTACAGTGAGAGGAATAAATGATACACTTGCCAAGGCAAATACTCAAACAAACTTGCTCAAAACCAACTGTATCCAGAGGAGAACCATCCCAGTCAGTCATTAAATCTGTGAATTGTCCTGAGTCGGATAAAGAGACAATTTCACGTTTTTTTCAGATTTGGGGGTGAAATTGCTTAATCTCATTAAATCTCATCTTCCTCATCTATAAAATTGGTATGAGATTTGTTTATATTTCTTTTATTTGAGATAGAGTATCACTCAGCAGCCCTGGGTAGAGTGCTGTTGGTTCAGAGCTCACAGGAACTGCATGAACTTGGGCTCAAGTGATTCTCTTATCTAGGCCTCTCAAGTACCCAGGACTACAGGCACCCACTTTCCTGCTAGGTTTTTTCAGAGACCGATTCTCACTCTGGCTCAGGCTGGTCGTGAACACTGGACCTCAAGCAATCCACCCAATTCGTCCTCCCTGAGTGTTAGGCCCCTCAGTGTGAGCCACTTAGCCAGGCCTATGAGACTTACTTAATAGTAAATGAAAATTGGGCAGCACCTGTGATCTAAGGAGTAGGGCGCCGGCCCCATACACTGGAGGTGACAGGTTCAAACACAGCCCTGGCCATAAACTCCAAAAAAAAAAAAAATAATAATAATAATAATGATAAAAGTAAATGAAAATTGAGACAGTCCTGAAGAGACCTTGAACAAACAAAACCAGTTAGTCCTCAGAAGTTACCTTCCTCTGGCTTGATTTGCAAACAGAAGGAAAACATGACTTTAGATACTTTTTGTACATGGCTGTGTTAAACAAAAACAGAATGTAAGCTCAACTAACAAGAAGAAACTAACAAACTTACCTAACTGGGGACTAACAGCCACACAGGCCAATTAAAGAAACTTTGTAACCAATGAAATACTTTCTTTCCTTTGCTGATGCATTCACTCTGTAAGAGACTGTCCCTAAAGCTACTTCAGTGGAGCCCCTGAACCACGTCTGTTTTGGAGCTGCCCAATTCATGAATTGCTGTTTGCTGAAACTATTAAAAAAAAAAAAGTGGATTATACCCAAGTTTCTGGGTTTTTGTTTGTCATGGTCTTTTCTGTTTGTTTGTTTGTGTGTTTTAGAGACAAGGTCTTGTTCTGTCATCCAGGTTGGAGTATCCTGTCCTCATCATAGCTCACTGTAACCTTCAACACGTAGTCTCATGCCATCCTTCCCTCTTAGCCTTATAAGTTGCTAGAACTATAGTTCTATAGAGATGCCAGAGAACTATAGAGATGCAAACACACTGTGTTTCCCAGTCTGGTGTCAAACTCTTGGGAGTCTTCCCACCTCCGCTTCCCAACACAGTATGTGTTAGAGGCATGAGCTCCCATGCTGAGCCCCCATTTTCCTTTTCAACACTAAATGACAGAGGGCTACAAAACTATTTTGAAAACCATGAAATGCAACTCAAGTGTTGGTAGATCTCTATGTGGTGACACGGGACCATTTCTTCACACATCCCATAAATCTTGAGGCAGCACCCAACTACTAGTCAGCACTAGATACTGTGTCAGGCACTGCACATACAAAGGTGAGCAGGACATTGGCTCTACTTGGTCTAATTCAGTGTTCCTCAAACTTGGATAGACGTTAGAAAAACACTTGGGCCTTGGTGTCAGCACAGACTAAAACACAGAACTTCTGGGCATGAGTCCTAGGCAATGTGATGTTTAAATAAATCTTCACAGGCTGGGCGCAGTGGCTCACACCTTTTATCCGAGCACTCTAAAAGGCCAAGGCCGGTGGATTGCCTGATGTCACAGGTTGGAGACCAGCCTGAGCAAGAGCAGGTCCCCATCTTTAATAAATAGCGGGGTGTTGTAGTGGGTGCCTATAGTCCCAGCTACTTGGGAGGCTGAGGCAAGAGAATCACTTGAGCCCAAGTGTTGAGGTTGCTGGGAGGTATGATACTAGGTCACTCTAATGGGGGTGATAACGTTAGAATCTGTCTCAAAAAATAATAATAAACGAAATAAATCTTGGCAGGGGACTGATTCTACTGTCTAGACAGGCTAGAGAACCATTTTCAGACTGATCTTAGTTCAATGAACAGTTCTAAGATAGCCATCAAGAAGACTAGGTCTTAGTTTACAAAATTCTTGAGCAACTTTAATGAACACAGGTAACTTTTAGGTGTTTGCTTCCTGGAAGCACAGACCTGGTCAACATGCTGTGTGGCCATTGGCCCCAACTGACCTGCTAGTTGCTGACACAAGGGTCTATAACTTTCAGATATCCCCGGGGGAATGTTCCATTGGGTTTCTCTTCCTTTCAGGGCAGTTACCCTTTCTAATCAAACCAACCTCTGGGTTTTGTAAATTTCCAAGTTTCAGATATGAGCTTGTGAAACCAGTCAGGGTTCCTGACTCGCTTTTCAAGTCTTACCTTCCCAAGTTGGCACCTAATTCGTGCTGAGCTCTGAGACTTTGGGGTTTGATATAGAGGAGCAGGTCGCCTGGCTGCACCTCCCCATCCAGCACAAACATCCTCTTTGGCCTCCCTGTTTTCTACGGAGGGGTCTAAAAACTAAGGATTAGGATGAATTGAAATGCCTAAGCAAGGAAAGAAAATCTGGCTCAGGAGGGTAAAGGTTCCAGAGAGACAAAAGAAAATAAATCTAGGAGAACAGACTCCCAGGTTTCCCAAACTCTTTCACAGAAGCACGAATTGTGTAAAACTACAGAAATGCAGACTATGAGCAGGGGGATCTTATCTTCCTCCCTCTACTTTCTCAGGCATCTTCCCTCCTCAGTGCACATTCTCACATGCAAGACACCTGGATGATCTGGAGGGGGGAGGCACACTCAGGAATCACTGGCCCCAGGTGACAGCCCAGGTGCACCCCCAGGTGTGCAACCTTGCCCAGGTCTCTCCCCATCTGTGCTGGGAGTTTATGATGGGACCTTTGTTAGGTCACTGGGAGGATCTGATGAGATGAGGCCTCAAGAATGTGGAGTCCACTGTCCACACTCCAAGCTGTGATCAGATCTGCAGGACCACAAGCCCCCTGCTGGCGCCTCCACCTTTCATGTGCACAGCAGTCACCTGGACATCTGGTTTGACAGTACACTCAGGGCATAGGGTCTCAGCTTGGGAAGGTGAACGGTTCTGGAGATGGATGGGCTAAAGTTGCACACTGATGGGAATGTACTTAATGCCAAGGAACTGCACACTTCATTGTGGTTAAATGGTAAACTTTGTGTTAGGTTTATTTTACTACAAAATCATTTTTAAACACGTGCAGTACCATTGCGAACAAACTCCTAGGTAAGGCGATGATCCTGGTTACATGCCCCCCCTACTATGGGCTTCTAGGCAGTGCACAAGTAGGTCTCACCCGTTACAGGTGACTACTGCATTGCTCTGTCCCTGGCTCTGGGCTGCCGACAGTGACAGGGGCATGTGCTACTCTGTCTGCACCTAATGTTCTTTGTTGTTCCCTTCCGACAACACACGCTGTTGGCCAGTAGACATTCACACGACATCAGGGCTCTTCACAGAGGACAGCACGTCAGGGCCCCTCATGTCTCCCTGTTTCCACTGCTCTTTCTAAGGCCAAGTCCCCCAACCAAATGCTCCCACGTCACCTTACTCCTTGCTCCAGTGACGTCACGGTGCTGTCCAGGGAGGCCCTGCAGCCTAAACAGGCCACAAGCGCTTTGCCCGTGGATTCTCACGCTCCTCCAATCCGGAGGGGGGAGGCGACTCCAACTTTGAAGGTTTCCCTGTGTTTCACCATTGGGACTGACAGGCACCTGGACGACTGTGAGGTCGTGTCTGTTGGTGGCGTCAGATGGCACTTTGGAACTCTGACCATTGGTGTTCAGTCCTCGCTGATACTGACTGGCAACTGGAAACAGCTGGGAGCCCCAAAAAGCCACCTGTGTGAGCTGCACAGCCCACAGTCCCCGAGACCAGCTGTCCTCACAGGCGTCCTCCCTAATCCCCCAGCAGGAGATCGCTATTCCCGAGACAGCTACACACAGGCCCCGAATTAGTGCTGACAGCTGCCTCCTATTCGGGAAGCTCGTGGACGTTGGCCTTGGCCTCTCATTATTACTCTGTTTCCTCAGAGAATGTGTCCATTTCGCGAGCTTTTAGGAGAAAGCACAAGATCCTGGGGCCATCCTGACTTCCACTCAGATAGTCTGAGTCTGTTGGTTCTGCCATTCTTAGAGGGAAGCACATTGCGTGACCCACCAGTCGGCTCCTGCCCTGGACGGTCCAGCAAGCAGCAAACCAGGCGCTCAGGGTGTCAGCTCAGGGACAGGAGGACATGGGACAGGGTCTCCAGGCTCAAGTCCCTTAGACCTGTGGTTCTTCACATTAAAACCATCTCAGGAGGTATTTTTAAAAGGATTGAGGCCTGGGCCTCACGCTAGATCACCGAATCAGAGGGTCTCAGGATGGAAGCTGGCGTCAACAGCGGGTTTCAAAGGTGAGTCTCATGTATGGCCACAGCCAGAACCTCGAACTCAGAGGACTTCCCCCTTATTCAGAGCAAGGATGATGGAATTACAGGTGCAGGGAAAGAGGCTGTAGCTAAAATCCTCATGTAACATCAGGACTCCCAGCTTTTCATTAGGAAATGGAGACACTGGGGGCTGAGCTCAGCAGCAGCTTCAGGGACTAGAACTACAGGCCTGTTCACGCCCAGACTGAGGATGATTTGCTGTTGTGTAACAGCACAGCAGAGGCCCACAACCCCCTGAAGACCCCGTGTGCTGCCGAATTATCCTGGGGAGGATCTGGGTTTGGAGTGCCTCCCTCGCCAGACAAGCTCACGGAATATTGACTGAGGACACTGAATTTTCACAGAAGGAGGATGTTAACTAGGAAGAGAATTTTGTAAGTGACGATCCTTCCCTGAGCAGTAAGTTTGGAATCAAATGTTTCATAAAATACAGAGAAAACATAAGAGAATTTGGCAAGACGTTAACACATTTGATGTGTTAGAGATTAAAGATTAAAACAGTATTTCTGGAATTCCTCGTGACTATGTCACACAGATACACACACAAATACACACACACTCCACTCCCAATCCTGAAAACTAGTTGTTTCACATGCTTCACAAGAAATGAGAACTCTAAATAGATGTTTCTACTCAATAACTTATTTTCTTAAAATTGATTCTCAGGGATAGACGTAAAGCCATATTCTAACCAGAGTTCCCTATACCTGGACAAAAATAAAATTTGTAAAAAAATGTTCAATTAGTCCCAGCTACCCAGGAGCCACCCCACGTTCCTTGTCATTCTTATCCCACACTGCACTTCAGTGGAGAGAGACACGGCAGGATGGTTTGGTTTGGTTTCAGACAGTGTTTCACTGTGTTACCCTGGGTAGAGTTCCATGGCCTCAGTCTAGCTCACAGCAACCCCAAATTCCTGAACTCAAGCAATCCTCCTGCTTCAGCCTCCCAAGTAGTTAGGGCTTCAGACACCTGCCACAGACTCAGCTAAATTTTATTTCAGGAGAGGTGAGCTCTCCCTCTTGTTCTACCTGGTCATGACTCCTGAGCTCAAGAGATCTGTTTGCTTTGACCTCTGTGAATGCCGGTATTAGAGGGAGTCATCGTGCCCAGGCAAGATGATTTTTATTTATTGAGTGACTCTATTTTTAACTTTCATCATTTCATTTGGACAGCAATTTGGTTATAACCCTTTACTGATCAACAAACAGCTCCTTAGATATAATTTATCTGGGAAATGGCTAAAACAATACTATACTGTCTATAATCTGACTCAGAAAACATATGTTTAGGAACATAAAGGAGTTAAACTACCAAGTGTTAAAAATGTTTCTTATAGAGATGGGGCGTCACTGTATTGTCCAGTCTGGTCTTAAACTCCTGGCCTCAAGAGATCCTCCCACCTCAGCCTCCCAAAGTATTGAGATTACAGACCAGACGGCATGCCCTGCCAAAACGCCAATTTGCTAAAACATGTTTTCACTTTAGCCTTGACTGGAAAGGTCTAAGTCTTGTTACCTCAAGTAAAGGGGCAGATTTCTGAGAAGACCCAGGGAAAGCAGGGACAGAACCAGGGTCCAGAGCAGAACATGGGCTCGTTTGGTGTCACTCCCCTTGGAACTGGGGAGAAGCAGCATAGTGCGGGATCTACAGTCATTGTTGAAATACTAGTAGCAGAATGTTTTAGATGTTTATTCTAAATCAATGTCCATAACATTGCTCGGCAATTATCCTCACTTTTGAGAAAAATACAGCTTCTTAAAACCCACTCAGCTCATTAACAACTACCAATGTGTATTTCAATATTATTTCATAAAAATAACATCCAATTCAAGTAATGCATTAAATGGCTTTTTAAAGTGTATATTCTTCCAGACATGAACCACTGTTCCATCCTTCCAGAATTGTTGACACATTAGCATCTTGGTACATATTGTTTTTAAAGGGCATCTGAAGTTACAGGATACATTTCCTGCTTTTTTCACCTAACAAAGTATCTTGGTCATTTCTCTCATATTCTCACAGGGGAATCTACTCGGCTTTCTCTAATGGTTCTCCCCGTCCATCCCAGTGTAGGGGTGACCGTAACTACTTGACTAGTCCTCACCTGCTGGACACTCAGAGGACATTCCTCACCATTCTGGACAGCACTGCACTGACCATTCTGTATTTTCCTGCTGGACACTCGCACGGCCAAGGCCCATTCCTAGACGTGGAATTTCAGGCCAGCACTGTGTGTTCTCCACGTCGCCAACCTGGATTCCAACAGGATTTCCTCTTCTAGGAACTGCTCACTCATGTTCTTGGTCTACTTTTCTACTGTGATCAACCCTTTATTAACTCATTTTAAGATCTTTATATAAAGAAAAAAATCGGTCCTTTGATATGTGAACTGAGAGCCCCCTCATTCTGATGTTTTCCTTCTCACTTTGTTTACTATTGAAGTTGCCTCTTCCCTGGATAGAAATGAAAGCCACTGTCTTGAGGTTTCTGCTTCCGTGTTCTGGCTTCAGATTCACCCACCCACGTGAACTTCCTGCACCCCCACTAGACGTACAGACTCTCCTGCCCCTTCCTGCCTGGCGTTCTTAGTCGAACTGCACTGTCCTCATTCCCCGGAGCCCCAGACCATTTCTCACTTGGTGTTTTTGCTCACACTGTCCCCTCTGCCTCCAGTGCCTTCTCAGCACTTAGGGTCCCGTGAAGCCGTCTTCTCCCCCAGGAAGCCTCTGAGCTAGGGGTTCCTCTTCTGCACCCCATGGACAGGCTGTGCACACCTGTATCCTCGCACCGTCCCACTGTGTTTTAATTATTCATGAATCCCCCGTCTCCTCTGTTAGACTTTCCCATCCTCAATGCACAAAGCAGCTACCATCCACGTCTGTGTCCCCAGTGCATGACATCTGCTAGCCTCACAAGAAACGTTTGCCAAAGGAAGGAGAAAAGATGGGGACAGGCAGGCTCTGGGGGCGAGGCCCCTCTCAGGGGTCCCTCCCTTGTTTTCTTCCCTCTGTGACTGTCTTTTGCTCTCCGAATAGCATCTGCAACTCGTCACTTTCTTGTGTTCCATGACAGTTCTGTTAGAACCTCCATGGCTTTTTATAATAGGAGGAAATAAATGATCTTTCAATTCCTATTTCTCTACTTTGAAACCAGGTATCCCAGTATTTACTGAAGTACATAGGCCTCTAGCCCAGATTTGGAAGCAGCTATTACAGTATTACTAAGTCGGTTTGCTATTTGTGTAGGGTTTTGCAATTCTCAAGTCACTTTCATAAAACATAGATGGTCGTCTAGAACGCCTAAGGGTAACAAGAACCAGCGATAGTGCAGGAAAACAGCCTGTTGCGTGACAAGAGTGATGCATGTTGGAGTGAAACCCCCGTGATGATCAGCGTTTGACTCTCACATACCAAAGTGTCCTGTTCTCAGCTCGCTAGAAAATGGTCGTAGCAGAGATAACCCCTGATAAAGATGCTTATCTAACCTCCCCAAGTGCTCACAATTCTGTTTGAAATCCCAAGATGTGACCAGCCACACGCATTTTACCCTAAAAGCTTGCTTTATAAAGGCCAGCAAGGCAGGTAGCAGGCACCAACGTCCTTCAGCCACTGAGACATCGCTTCCGTCTGTAAGTGCTTTTTCATTACTTCTTCCTGAGGAACGGGGTGTGTTAGGCTCTGCCTTTCTCTCTGGGCTCCCCCAGCCTCTCTGGAGCAGGTTTGCAGAGCCCTGGTCGCCATGGGACAGATAGCAAGCCCAGTTCATAGATGGACAAACTGAGGTCAGAGAGGCTGGAGTCCCGGAAGGCCACACAGCTACCCCCTGTGGAGCCAGGCCTGCCTCTCAGGCCCCTGACTCTGCTCCCAGTGCTCTCCCTCCCGCTGCGGTCTGTCTCTCCACATCTGGCGGAGGGTGGAGTTTGATTCATGGCTGTTTTCATCATGTGGGTCTCTGTTCCCAGCAACCCCATTGGCATCTCTTATGAATGTCAAACTCTGGGAGTGATCCAGTTCAGAAAGAGTTTCTGCTGGGAGCCTGGTGGCCTGCACTTGTAATCATAGCTCTGAAATGCCAAGGCAGGAGGATCATTTGTCACCAGGAGTTCAAGACCAGCATGAGGAAGAGTGAGACCCTGTCTCTACAAAACATAGAACAAATTAGCCGGGCATTGTGGCGGGTGCCTGCAGTCTCACCATTCAGGACCCTGAGGCAGGAGGATCACTTCAGATCAGGAGGTTGACATTTCTTGAGCTGATGCCACTGCACACTAGGCTGGGTGACAGATTACGACTAAGACTCAAAAGAAATAATATAAGATAATATAAAATTAATGTTCACAAAGAGTTTAGAATTACCTAGTTATGACACTCTATTTTTCCAAGAAGGGAAGACTTCAGCAATTTCAGCTGCATAATTAATATACTAAGGAAAAGACTACAGGGAAAGGCATCAAAAACATCCTAATAGCTTTCTCTAAGTCTTGCGATTCTGAGTGATTCTCTTTTTCCTTTTGTTCATATGCACGTGTGTAGTTTCTTACTATAACTTTCCTGACGTAGAACTTGCAGTCTGTGAAGTTCAGTGGTCTTCAGTACCTCCCCAGAGGTGTGAACCCTTCCTCACACTTCCAACAGACTCTCACCACCCCCTAAAGAAATCCCAAATGCATCAAATGCGTCAGCAGTCACCCCCCCTTTCCCCCTCTCTGTAGCTCCTGGCAACTATTAACTTACCTTCTGCCTTAGGGGTTTGCTTCTTCTGAATATTCATGTACACAGGAGCAGACAATGGTGCTCTTCTGGGCCTGGCTCCTTCCCGTCCTGCATAATGTTGTCAAGGGGCATGATGTTGTAGCTTGACCCTCCAGCCCTTCATCCCCGGAGATAGCTGTGTAGCTGGCACGCCCGGGATAAAGCAAGTCTTGTCCACTGGTAACTGGCCCCTGGGGCTTGAGCATAAGGTCAATGCTTTCTCCATTGCTCTGTGTTTCCAATTGGTCATAATGAAAGATTGGGAAGAGGCACTGGGTCAGAGGCACCAGGAGACCAGAACTACCCTGGGAAGTGCACTCAGACACACATGCTTTCAGGACTGCAAAGCTGACTCTGGGGAAAGGGCTTGGACTTGGCAAACCACTGACTTGGCTGACTTGTCAGTGGCCACAGGTGACTTCCTATAAAACAAAATAACTTAGACTTTGGTAAAATGCTGTGGACCCCGCATTGATCTGTTTGCACCACAGAAGGAAAACCTGGAGGACTGGACAGTGGGGGGCTCCTCTAAAGGGGAACAGTGTTAATCCTGTTAGGCAGACTGGGAGGAGATGGGCACTTGGGGGAGGAAGGAAGGATTTCCTTATTCCCCTGGCACCAAGTCAGCTGCGGCCTGGACACTGGGAAGGACAGCCCTGGAGGGGGTCTCGGTGGGGACCTGAGTGGCCCTTCAGCAGGTGGTGGCAACACAGGCTCGGCTGGCAGTGACACAGGAACCGACACTCAGTGTGAGGCTCCCCCTTCATGCCACCACCTAACTTGTCTCTCCACCAAATGGGATGGGGACAAAACCTCTTGTGTAAATGCATGATTCGTACAACTGCATGGATTTATTTTAAGTCTTTTTAGTTGAAATTCTCTTTTTAGTTGAATTTTTAGTTGTATTTTGCAGCCAAGCTGCTGATACATTATGCTAATTTCTAGATGTTGCAGTTGTCACTATTTGTTACAAAAGCCTGGAGGCTCCTGAAAGGATTAGTCATGTTCCTTGAACAAACACTAAAACTGAAGAAATCAAACAGGTATCAGGAGTCTTACCCAAACAGAAAATGAGGTGTTGCCCCACAAGGGAAACCCTTGTCCCATCTGCACACCCTTGAAGGTCAGTAACTCCCTCTTTTCTCATAGTTTTCTTTCTTTCTTTTGCTTTAAGACATAGTCTCACTGTGCGGCCCAAGCAAGAGTACCATGGTGTCAGCATAGCTCACAGCAACCTCAAATTCATTGGCTCAAGCAATCCTCCTTCCTCAGCCTCCTGAGTAGCTGGGACTACAGGTGCCAACCACAGCTCCTAGCTGAATTTTCTGTTTTTAGTAGAGATGGGTCTTACTCTGCTCAGACTGCTCTCCAACTCCTCATTACAAGGCTTCTTCCCACCAACTTCCCAGAGTGCCAGGACCACAGGTGTGAGCCACTGTGCTCACCCCAACATGATAGTTTTAAGGAACCTCAGTGATCTCCAAGTTAACACAGAAAACAATCCAGAAATTTATCAGAGTAAGACAACAAAGAGATTGAAATAATAACAAAAAATCAAACAAATCATAAAACTGAGAAATACATCTGCTAAAGTGAAAAATGCATTTGAGGTGATCAACAGCAGACTAGTTCAAGAAGAGGAAAGAATCAGCAGGCTTAAAGATCAGCTGAGCAGATCTTTAAGAAATACAGAGAGGAGAGCAGAAATACAGAGAGGAGAAACACAACAGAACGAGAAACCACCAGGGTTGCCCAAGAGATTTAGAAAGTTGCCCCAAAATACAAAATCTCATAATCATGGTGTTCAAGAGGAAGTTGAGCAAGATGAACCATGTTCTCTTAAACTCAACGGGAAGGCTTCCTAGTAAGCATTAAATGCTTCACAATGTACTTGAATGAATCAAATCCTAGTTAGGACCACACACTAGCCTTAAGGCATGTGAATCATCATCTGTGTCCCAGCTGTGAAATCTGCCCCCAGAGTCTCCAAGTCTCCAGTCTACACATCCTTTGCTTCCAACAGCCCCACCTTCAGCCCTGAGCCTTCACAGCTCCCCTGAGCCAGTGCCAGGCTGCACTGCAGCAAACAGCTTCACATGAGCTAAGTTTGCAAACAATACCTTGTTCTGCTTGTAGGTTGAGCAGGGAAAGATGAAGGTGGTGCTTCTGCTCGCTGTCCTTCTCATCACAGCCCAGTGCACACCAGTGAGTAACCTCTGATGTCTCTTTCTTCAGATTAGCTTGGGTCTACACACTGTGAGCTCCAGTTATAGGAAATTCTCAGGGAAAGAACAAAAAGCAGGATAAGAGCCAAAGCCACAAACTTCATTACTGGAGTTGGTTTGGCTCTGAAAGCCACTCTTCACCCTATTGAAGAGATCCTGCCTTTTGGAAAAATAAGAGATTTCCGTCAAGACAGGTGACAGAGGGCACTGTCCTGGCCTCAGGGCACAGCAGCACTGCTCCTGGTTGGCTGCCCTTTGAAATCATGGGGTAAACTTAAAAATTTAGCTATGTGCGTCCCACCCCCCAAAATTGGATTTCACGGGTCTGGAGTGTGATCTAGGCATCAGTATTTCTCTAAACAACTCAGGTCCTTATTCTGGGGGCAGCCAACAGTGAGAACCAGGGCCTCAGATGGCCAAGATGGCTCTCAGGGAGCTGTCGTGTTGGGGGACCTAGACTTGCAAACAGCCAGAACCCGAGTGGCAGGTGGCACAGGACTGGGGCTCAGATGGCACAGCGGGCAGAGTGATTATCATTGAGGACTATTGGAGATCACACGTCCTGGCATTAGACAGGATCAGTGACTGAGGATGGCGTGCAAGTTCACTCATTTTGTAACCAGGTTTTGCTTGAATATCTGTAGAGATAGACAATCATATTCTGTGCCAGGACACAGAGACCTACCCTTCAAGGAACTCAAGAGTCTAATGTTTTAATTTATCACTATCACTGGAAGTGTCTCCATTAACTGTTTCTCTTTCACAGGTGCCAAAATCCGATTATGGACTCTTTGATTGCCTCAACATGGACGTAATTGCATTTTCTCTCTCTCGTCTTTCAATCTAAATTATGGATTATTACTGTTCCCTATAAATAGGTGATTTAGGAAGAATGTATTTGACGTTTTTTAAAGTAATATTTTCAGGAACATAAAGAACAATTAAGAGGATTTTCTCCAAGGTACAAACTGAAACTCTGTTAGGTAGAGTAAGAATCATGTGCCTGGTGTGAGTAGGGATGCTGTGGACAGTCCCTGCCACGGGGGAGACTCACCAGAACACTGCCCCCTTCAGGCCAGGAAAGGGAACAACAGGAGCCCAACTCGCCTCTTAGGTCTTAGGTCTGTATTTCTGTACAGTAATTGCCTTTAATACAGACTTTGATCTCTAGATGAGGCCTCGTGGTCCATTGCTGACTGCCTTGCCTGTTCCAGAAGAGCCTTGGGGTGTCCCTGGCGGTTTGGCCTCTCCTCAAGGAGAGCCACCAAGCACACAGCCCCTGTGCCCGGCCCGGCTCCTGCAGCCTTCACTGCACAGTCTGCACACAAGGGCAGGGATGCAGCTCTACGTTCCTGGGCCCCTACTGGTTTCTCACTCAAGTTCCTATCTGGACTTTTTCCTATTGCTCATCTCACGTAACCCCTGACTGCCTTCTCCTCTACGGGACTGCCCTGTTCACTTCACAACAAGCACAAGCTTCCATAGTCAGACAGACCTTAAAGCAATTTAGGAAATGTCTTCTTCGAAATGCCTGATAGTGTTCTTCAGACATTTACAAATAGATTTGAACTTGAACAAAAGGTGCTAATAATGAATTGTCATGTAACTGCTTTTCCTTCTTTCTTACAGAATATGAAAAAACTGGGGGACATGTTGGGATCCTGTGTAAGTGTTTGATCTTGGTGTTGGAGGGCGGGCTCAGGGAAATAAAGGGTAACAAGTGAGAAATGGGAAATTGTGTGTGAGAGTTCTGTCATCATCATCCTAGTTTCCTTTCCAATGTCTTTCTTTTAATAAAAGACCAAACCATTATCGATGAAGTGAAAATGTTTCCCATCCTAAGAAAATTGCTAATTAACTCAAGAAGTAAAACTTGTGATCTCTGTGAAAGGCATTGTAATTTCTTGGAAATGCTGATGACAGTTATTAACCCTTCCTCCTCTCAGACTTCAGTTTCCTATCAAATGAATGAGACAAAAATTATTTTAAGAAGAAATATTCCTTTATCTCAACATAACGTGGGTTTTTGAAATATATGTAGAATTAAATTATTTTCTCCTTTTTGCAGATTTACTGTAATGTGTAGTTGTTTCTGTTTCTCTTACTTGGGGTTCACAGTGATTCTTGAGACTGTAGATTAGTGTCTTTCATCATTTGGGAGCATGTTGAGCTAATATCTCATGAAACGTTACCTCTTCCCTATCCTTGTGCTACTTTCCGCATGTCTCTCTGGCCCTTTTATGCGTTTTCGGTGCTTTTGTTCCTCTCTGCTTCAGCCTAAATCTCGTCTCTGATCCATCTCCTGGTTCATTAATTTTCTCTTCAGTTGTACATAGTGTCATGTTAAACTTGTGTATTAAGCCTTAATTTTACTGTTATATGTTTAGTTCTATATGTCCATTTAATGCCAAAAGTTACCATTTTAGCTTGTAATCTGACCACGTTAATCACTCTTATTGAAAGTCAGTGTCTAATAACTATCCAGGATGTCCTCAGGGGAACCTTCTGTTGTTAATTTTTTTATTTTTCAGTAGAATCTTGCCTCTGCTTCCCCTTTGGATTCCTTCGGGCAGGGGCCTTGTCATTTTTGAGTCAACAGAAAACCTGGTTAATGAGAACTATAGAGACAGTGTGAGGTTCCGGGTGATATTGTCTCCTGAAAACGTGGCGTGCTGTGGACGGGAGGCACAGCGTCCACACAGCACCTCATGCTAACAGAGGATGAGAAGTAGACCAGCTCCCGCTGCCTCAGCCCACTCCCAGGGGAGGCCTTGGCCTTCTATCCTAAACCCTGGCCACTAGCCAGGTCCCCTTCTCTCTGGCAGCTCTTGAATTTGAAAATGTTTTGCCCAGACCTGGGAGTCTGTCACAGGCTGTGCTCAGCATCTTGCTGGTACTTCTGGAAATGCCAAGTGCCTTGAGGGACAGAGTAGGGTCAGGTGTCTTCCTAGGATCCTTGCTTCTCTGCCACCCTGATCTCCAAGCCCTCATTCTTAGGATTCTGTGACCTTCAAACAGATGCTGTTCTTGCAAATATTTGTTTATCCAACTCCCCAAAGGATTACCTGAACTGACAAGGTTGCAAACAGAAATCTCCATTTTTTTAAGAAATAAACTATTTTAAATGTCATTGATTACCTCTCATGCTCACGAGGAAGAGCAGAGGATGTTGGTTATAAGTTAATGAAACCAAGAAAATACGGCAGTGGTTGAAAATTCTTCTCTCCGTACCAATGCACTTATGATACTTCGTTGTGTCAATAATAGCTATGTGATTTTCCATGTCAGGCATGCATAAATGTGTCTGTCTTATCAGTTCCAACTTTCACCATTGGAGAGGATGCTCCTAGCCGCTATGTCATCAGTAACAGAAGACGAGTATCCTGTTCCAAAATCTAGCTCGGCACCTCCCTCCTCCTCCCCTTGAAGGAAAGAACAGTCCTGATGGATGACGCTCTCCAGGAGCTCCACGGCCACAAGCAGCTTCTTCCCCCAGGCATCCCGTGATAGCACAGTCTGAAGATCAAACACAGGGCACTGCTGCTGTGACACAGTTTGCCCTTTGCAGTGTCCTGGTTAAAGGGCAAGGCTTCAATAAAATTTCATATCGTCATATTATCCCCAGTCCAGTGTGTTTTTCCATCATTCTGAGAATTGTAAGAGGGATCAGGAAAATGAGCATGGGAATCTAGGAAATGCAGTCTTTCTTTTGGGCAGTCATACGCCAGGCTGAGAATGAAAGATTTAATACAAAAATGGAACAGCATTGGGTAGAGGGATCAGCTGCAGTCTCTCCTCAGCTTGGGGAACAGGTGGGTGACAGAACGATCCTGTGCCCATCACACATCCAAACAAGGAGGAGAGACTTAAGAAGTTTCTAGCAAGAAGAGAGTTTCTGGCCCTTGTAAGTGGACCAGGAGTTCACAAGCCAAGTAGAAATACCCTTAAAATTTCCCTTTGTCTTTCATGGGAAGAAAGTTATAAGGGTCTCCTTTGTCTGTCTTGGAGATGAACAAATAAAAAGACATTAGTCAAAGTAATTCTCCTGTAAGTTGTGCAAGTTTGCTGTGGACAGTCCTGCTGATGAGTGTCCTGGCGACAGACACCCGTGTTTCTGCTTTCAGCGCAGAACACCCATGTTCCGTGTATCCATGGCCCTTGTGAGAGGCATCACAGGAAATGGGGAGAAGGGAGCATTGTTTATGTCCTGAGTAGAACTTTTACAGTCACCACCAACCAGATCACAAATCTCTGCATACAGAACAGTCTGAGACAAAGATCACTACAACGGGTGAGATACAAGTTCATCTAATTATGATTTGACAACTTCCTTATCTTTTTCTTACAATTGACAACAAGTGTGACTTTTTATCAGCAGATGGAATAAAAGTACAATGGCACTCACAGAATTTCAAATGCCACTTGTCCACAAGATGTGGCTGGGTTTGCTCTGAGGATCCCCAGTATTGGGGAACACAGATGTGTGAGCTCAGACTCTGGCCTGGCCTGGCTCTGGAGCCCGAGCTTCCCCCTGTGTAATTAGGTGCCATGACAGGGCCTCAGCTGGCTGCAGAGCTGGGGGAAGCACGATGTCCCCAAACCAATCCTGAGAACAGACGGGTGCTGTCCAGGCGACGTCACGCCCGTGTCAGTCCCTTGTCAGAAAGCACACAAAGCCACAGAGTCTTTTTCAGTTTGGGCTCGAGGGCTGAAGAGATTGCCCCACGTTCATGACCTCATCCAAACCTAATTCCCACCCACAGGCCCCTCCTCCAATACAGATGGCTGTCAAATGAGGGACCAGGGCTTCGGCGGGAGAATTGTGGGGCCAGAAGAAAGTTTAGGGTTTTGTGTTGGGCACTTTCACAGCCACCCTGGGCACATACAGCCCTCAGCGGAGGGTTGGACAGCCCTGTCTAGGCAGTAATGACAGGGAGAAGAAAGTCTGCAACGTGTTCAGTACAGACACCACCTCCATTCCCCAATCCCCCTGGAATGTCACCTCGGTGTTGGGTGACTCCACGAGGGCAGAGCCGTGGACACAGGGCACCTGCATGTGCTCCTGTGACAGGGCTGCAGCGACCCGGGGGAGCAAACACCCAGGACGTAGTGGTGCCGAGTGCTTCCTCAGGGCCTGATTGTCAGACCACTCTTATTTCAGTATTTCTTGCTTAGAAAATTCCACCTTCTGATGGAGACAGACAGCTGTGTTGGGTTCTGCTCAGGGTCACTCGGCCTGGGGACACTCGGGTTACGCTTTCTCTCCCAGACGTGTGATGAGTGGTGACTGTGAGGAACATGCAGGAGGCAGGGTGGCCAATGTCCAGTCCCTCATTTCCTCTCTTACGTAGACTCTGACTTCCCTGACAGCGGGGCCTTTGTTGTATTCACCTCTATGTCTGCACGCTGCCCAGCTCACAGCCCAGCAGTCAGGAGAGAAGCTGAAAGCCTGTGCAGGGCTGCCTGTGTCCCAGGCCCCAGGACGGGCTTCACAGCACCCACCCGTCCCTCTCTCCCACACCCACGGGGAAGGGGAAATCCAGGACAGGGTGGGGATGTGGGAGGAGTGTGAAAGGAGCCGGGAGAGCACCAGGATTAAGAACCCGGTCCCAGGTGGCACCTGTGGCTCAAAGGAGTAGGCACCAACCCCATATGCCGGAGGTGGCGTGTTCAAACCCAGCTCCGGCCAAAAACTAAAAAAAAAAAAAAAAAAAACAAGAATCCGGTCCCCTCCCTTGACCTGCTGAACTGGCCTGCAATTGATCTTTGTATGTTGGGCTGGTCACTCTCCTCCCGGAGAGACAGCTGCACCAACCCCAACTGATGTTCATCCAGAGACATCCTAAGCTGTTAATCTCCATGGTCTGTGGGCTATGGTAGAACCTTCCAGACACAGAAATTTACAGGAACCTTCCTAAGCTCCTGCGCAGCCTTACCTATAGGGAATGTGACTCGGCTCCTGGCTAGTGACCTGTGTCTCCCGAACTGCAGGTGCTGAGGCCCCGATCCAAGCGCCTCCTCCTGCGTCTGCTGCTCCCCAGTGTTGGCTGAGTTCTTACTAGCTGCCACTGCCCTGTGAAATACAGCAGCCATTAGTCCTGTCCCCATGTTACAGACAAGGAAAGTGAGGTTCTCAGAGGTTACAAAGTCAGGGTGCCAAGTCCTGTCCACTACTAAGACCCTGACTCTCCCACCTCCTGTTGACACTGCCCTCTCCTGCCTTTGCCTCCACACCACCCTCTCCAGCCCCCACTGTACACAGTTAGTGTAACCATAAAAAATAAAATAAAATATAATGTGTGCCCCTGTCATCCCAGCTACTCAGGAGGCAGAGGTGGGAGGGTCTCTTCAGTCTCGGAGTTCAAATTCAGCCTGGGAAACACAGCAGCACTCTGTCTCTTTATATCAATAAAAACAAAGACTGACTGAGAAGACGTCACCTAAGTACAGACACACACACGTTTATCTGGAAGGGTTTCCCCTGTCATTTTCCCTGTCATTCAGCAGGAGCCCGGACGTGGCTTCTGTTCTCTCTCCACACAGGTCTCACAGTTCAGGGCTGAGGACACACTCATCCTTGCCCTCCCGCTTCCTCCCCTTGCAGACGTCCGGACTCAGCTCTGGGATAACAGACTGGGTACTACAAAGGCTACGGGGCATCCAGACGTCTGATCCTCTGCATAGAGGATTGACTATGTTCATTATTTCCCCCACTTCACACCTGGCATATCCATTCCTCCTTTCATAAAAGGTCTAAGTTCATTTATGCTCAAATGAGGGAGACAAAAATTACCCCGAGAGTCAGCAAACTCTCAGCAATGACGGTCAAGTTACTGACCTTCTCCTCCCGGAGTAGAAAGATGGGGTGCAAACTGGATGAGGGGGAGGCCCTGGTGCTCAAGTGCATCTCCACAACCCTTCCACCTGGGAAAAAGCTTTAGGTGTAGGTTTAATCTCTGAAGATGTTAGAGGGAGATAGAAAAGGACAATGATAGATGTGAGGATCTGTCTCAGTCTGTGACATGATGGTCTCTTTGCCTAACACTTTTCCTTCCATGTCGCCCCCATTGCAGCCCTCCCCTGTCCCCACAGCCCAGTAAGAACTGCTACCTAAGGAACACTTCCCCGACCCTCCCTCCGGATCCCCTAAGTCAGGTCATCCCAGATATTCTCAGGGCACTCACACATTTCTTGGTAGCACTTCTAATAGTCTAACGGGATAACTCGTAGCGATTTAGTTGTTTGGTGTCTATTGTCCCTTCTAGAATATAAATCCCAAGGACAGGGACGCTATCTGGTTTGTTCAATCCTATGACCCCAGGACATAGCCTGCAATAGGGCTCAATAAATATCAGAGAAAAGAATGTTGAATGAGGCTGGACGCCGTGGCTCACGCCTATAACCCGAGCACTTTGCTAGGCCAAGGTGGGAGAGTGGCTTGAGTTCAGGAGTTTGAGACCACCCTGAGCAAAAATGAGATTTCTGTCTCTCCTAAAATTGGAAAAATTAGCTGGGCGTGGTGGCACATGGCTCCAGTCACAGCTACTGGGGGGAGGCGGGAGGCGCTGAGGTAGGAGGTGTTTGAGGTTGCAGTGAGCTATGAGGACATGTGGACTCTATCTAGGAATACAGTCTCCAGCTCAAAAAAAAAAAAAAAAAGAAAGAAGAAAGAACACTGTTGAATGAATCTCCCCTTTCTGGTGACTGTGTCCATGGACTTTGCAAGCAAGTGCAAATTCGCTTCTTCCTTGCTCGCCTCCATCTGAATAAAGAGAACCTCTCCTCCTAGCCTGGTGTTGTGGCTCAAACCTGCACCTACCACATGGGAGGCCAAGAATTTGAGTCCAAACTGGGCAATACAGCAAGACCTGGTCTCTACACAGTAAAGAATTAAAAACAGATCTTGCGTCTCCGCGTGTGTGCGCTTAAACTCAGCTGGTCCACCCAAGACCCCCTGGGCACCAACCCTAGTCCCCACCGCGGCCCCCTTTACGCTCCGACAAGATGAAAGAAACTATCATGAACCAAGAGAAACTTGCCAAGCTACAGGCACAAGTGCGCATTGGTGGGAAAGGAACTGCTCGCAGAAAGAAGAAGGTGGTTCATAGAACAGCTACAGCAGATGATAAAAAACTTCAATTCTCCTTAAAGAAGTTAGGGGTAAACAATATCTCTGGTATTGAAGAGGTGAATATGTTTACAAACCAAGGAACAGTGATCCACTTTAACAACCCTAAAGTTCAGGCATCTCTGGCAGCAAACACTTTCACCATTACAGGCCATGCTGAGACAAAGCAGCTGACAGAAATGCTACCCAGCATCTTAAACCAGCTTGGTGCAGACAGTCTGACAAGCTTGAGGAGGCTGGCTGAAGCTCTGCCTAAACAATCTGTGGATGGAAAAGCACCACTTGCTACTGGAGAGGATGATGATGATGAAGTTCCAGATCTTGTGGAGAATTTTGACGAGGCTTCCAAGAATGAGGCAAACTGAATTGAGTCAACTTCTGAAGATGAAACTTGAAGAAGTTACTGGGAGCTGCTATTTTATATTATGACTGCTTTTTAAAATTGTTTTTGTTTATGGATCTAATAAAATCTAGATCTCTAATATTTTTAAGCCCAAGCCCTTGGACATTGCAGCTCTTTTCAGTTTTTGCTTATACATAATTCATTCTTTGCAGCTAATTAAGCTGAAGAAGCCTGGGAATAAAGTTTGAAAGAAAGGTTAATAAAGTTCTTTGCCTAGTAAAAAAAAAAAGAATTAAAAACATTAGCTAGGTATGGCGTCCTAGTCCCAGCTATTGGGGAGGCTGAGATGGGATTGCTTGAGCCCAGAAATTCAAGTTTACAATGAGCTATGATCATGCCACTACACACCAGCCTGGGCCAGAGAGCAAGACCCTGTCTCAAATGAACAAGCAGTACGGAAGCTCTGCGAGGAGCAGAGAATTTTAGAGCATGTTAGCATAGCAGAAAGTAGACACCTGGTGAAATCAGAAGTTCTGGGTGCAAGTGCTCACTAGGCCTGTGTGACACTGGGTCTGCTCTGTGGGAAAGGATGAAAGTTTCTCCTACCCGTTGAGGGACAGTACCACGGCCTATAAGTTATACTGAGCAAAGGCTGAATAATAGGAGAAAATTTGTAATTTGTGTGAGCATGGGAGGCCTCACAGCAAAGAGGTAAAACCGTCACAAACTTGTTGGGCCTGGAGGCTTATTTGCCATTTAACAAAGAGTGATGAGTTGAGAGGAGCCACAGGACAGAGGACGAGGGGTTGGGGCTTCTAGGCACCTGGTCAATGGTGGGCACGTAAGCGTGGGGGGAACTAATGGAAGTAAGGGTCATTTAATAAGGTTTGTCATGCAGACTCCAGAGGACACTGTCTCCAGGGAGAAGTGTCTTCAAGTCAAGAGTGGGAAGGGAGGACCCCGTCACTGAGGGAAATTGATGCCCTGCTTTGAGATGGAAAGGGAAGGGCAGGGAGCTCCTCCTGCCTCTGCTGTTACTCACTTGCCTTGAACTCATGCCAAGTGGCAGATTGGGGGGTGGTGTGTCCTGATCCCCTCTCCTCCCAGTCTCATCATTTATAAAATGGGTTCTCATGTCAGTGCACATGAAAGTGTGTGTGGATCTGGGGTGCCCTGCAGATGCTGCCTTGGGGTGCTCTGAACCCGGTAGCTCAAGGTCCTCAGGGAGACCACAGCTCCTGGGAGGAAATCAGGGGCCTTCCAGCAGGAGGAATGTCTTGGGGCGATAATACCTCGAGTCACTCTAAATTGGTGGCCGCTCACATATGAGGCTCGTCATAAAAAAAATCCTAAGAGATGGGTGGTGCCTGTGGCTCAGTGAGTAGGGCGCCAGCCCCATATACCGAGGGTGATGGGTTCAAGCCCAGCCCCGGCCAAACTGCAACAAAAAAATAGCTGGGCGTTGTGGCGGGCGCCTGTAGTCCCAGCTGCTCGGGAGGCTGAGGCGAGAGAATTGCGTAAGCCCAAGAGCTGGAGGTTGCTGTGAGCCGTGTGACGCCACGGCACTCTACTCTCGGGCGGTACAGTGAGACTCTGTCTCTATAAAAAAAAAAAAAAATCCTAAGAGAAAAGGGGCTGTGAGGAAAAGTGAAATTTCTCAGGTGTTCTGGTAGTGACCTATTCCTGTCGTCTCCCCCATGACTGTGACTATTTTAGGACTCAGTAAGGCTGCACATTCCCTTGTACAAACTGATAGCAATGTAATTAAACCCTCTGCCTAGAAATGGAAATTGCACCTGGCAGGACGCAACTGATGATCCCCTTAGGGCCGAGAACTCGCTCTTGCCCGTGTGGCACTGTGTACACCGTTTCCCCTTCCTTCTCTGAGCATAAACTCGTAGTGCTTTGAGTTCTCTTTTTAACCTTTTGTACCCTCTTGCCAGTTCTCAGTTTGTGAGTTAAATATAATTTCTGACCCTATTCCTGATATGTTTGTGTAGAAATCATGATTGAATTCTCTTCTAAATATTATTCTTAAACTGTACAGAGTGAAAAAAACAAACCAGGTCTCCTTCATCTTTCTAACAGATGAAGAAATGAGGATTAAGTACTGCAAAGTTAGAATCGGCCAGTTTAAGATGGCCTCGGTGGCTCACGCCTATAATCGCACCAGGGGTCCAGGGGGATGTGTTGCCTGAGCCCAGGAATTCACACCAGCCTGAGCAAGAGTGACATCCCTGTCTCCACTAAACAATTCAAAATAATTAGTTGGCTTTTGTGGTGGGAGCCTATAGTCCCAGCTCCTCAGGAAGTTCAGGCATGAGGATTGCCTCAGCCCAGGAGTTTGAAGTTGCTGTGAACTATGAGGACGGCACAGTATTCTACCCAGGGTCACAAAGTGAGCCTCTGTCTCAAAAAAGAAAAAGAAAAAGAAAAAAATAAACCAATGAGCTAGTTCAGCAGTTCCAGCCCATGCATTCACTGAATCAGTCTCACTAGTGGTAGGTGTGGGCTCAGCACACCATTCTAGTCGCGACCACAGGCAGTTTCCACACAAAATGCTCCGGAGACACCACCTGGGTGCTGAGAATGTGCTGGGGCACCAGGCTTGTCCCCCATGCTCTATACCACTGTCCTCACTGCTTTTGGAGTCACGTGACCCTTCAAGAGTCTAAGCTCACAGCACCCTCCAATTCCTGGATTAGGCAATCCTCTTGCCTCAGCCTCCGGAGAAGCTGGGACTACAGGTGCCTGCCACAATGCCCAGTTATTTTTTCTTGCAGTTTGGCTGGGGTGGAGTTCGAACCCATCACCCTGGGTATCTGGGGCCCGCACCCTACCCACTAAGCCACAGGCACCACCCCCTTTTTGCATTTAAAATGTTTTCAGCCACTGCAGCTTTCTAAAGAAAAGATTCTGGAGTTCTGGATTGCATGTGGCTGTCCCTGTCACGCCCCCCACGCCCCCCAGTGAAACTGCAATCATAGCCTCATAAAACATTCCAGTGGGAATAGAACTTGGAAAGTATAGAAATCACATTTTTAATCTTTCTGCTACTAACAACACCCCCCTTTTTTTTGAGACAGAGTCTCAGTATACCGCCCTCTATAGTGTGCTATAGCATCACAGCTCACAGCAACCTCAAACTGTTGGGCTTAAGCAATTCTCTTATCTCAGCCTCTCAAGTAGCTGGGACTACAGCTGCCTACACAATACCTGGCTATTTTATTGTTGCAGTTGTCATTGTTGTTTAGCAGGCCCAGCCAGGTTCCAACCCGCCTCCCTCAGTGTATGTGGCCAGTGCCCTAACCACTGAGAATCGGGCGCCAAGCCTCCTTTTTTGTTTTTGAGCTGCAAGCAAATCTCGTCCCTTCACAGGTTTTGTGTTTGAAGAATCCTCTCTACGAACTGAATTTTGAATCTAATATTTCATCCATTTCCTTTATTCTTCTTAATCAAATCCTCTCCTATAGCATGCTCTGCTTGGTCTCTGGGGCTGGCTTTAACACATTCATCAGTTATGTCCCATAAACTTCTGTCAATAAATAGCTGGAGCTTCTGATTGTGGGGAGACCAGATAAACACACACAAATCACACAGCACTACACAGCCACAACACCACCACCCCCACCAATATCACAAACCAACATGTGTCTGACTGCAAACTGCAGCTTAGGGCCCTTTACGGAAGGGACTACGGGCCTCACCGTGAACACCCTGCAGGTCCCCCACGGTGTGCCAGCAGAGAAATGGTGTTAACACAGACACAGGTCAGGACGCAGAGGCAAGTTGTTCACTGTGCTCTAGTTCAGGAGAAGCCAACTTTTTTTTCTCTGCTGTAAGCTGGAACAATATGAGTTGTCTTGGGCCACACACTAAATACACAACACTAATGAAAGCTCATTAGCAAAAACAGAAAAGAAAAGGTCCGTGCATAGTCTATGTGATTTCCAACAGCACAGATAAGCAAAAAAAGTCCTCAGAAAATCAGCACCCAGCCCTCGGGTCGCAGTTTGGACACCACTGCTCTAGCTGACAACGTAGAGTTGTGTAACACAAAGATTTCCAAACATATCCTAACACATCTAACTATCAGTGTTTACAAGGATCTGTAATCTAGAGCCTTCACTGAAGATCACCTTAGTCCCTGAGGGTGCAGAGAGGAGGCATTTTTGTACCTTGCTTAGAAAGCATCAATGGAATATTCCCTCCCTCCTAGTACCACAGGCATTATTGACGAGGGCAGGGGAAGAAACATGTTTCTTTCTTTGCGGTAAACAATATGTTCATTACAAAACATTTCACTGGCAAAGAGCAAACCCAGACAAAACGTTTCACTGGCATCACATCCTATTGGAAGTTCTTCTTATCTTTAAACTTCACTATAAGTTTGACTAGCTGGACCCTGTGGTGGGTGACCATCATCCCAGCTATTAAGGGGGCTGAGGCAGAAGGACGGCTTTTGTGCCCAAGAGAGTGAGGTTGCTGTGAACTATGATGCCACGGCCCTCTACCTAGGGCAACTGAGCGTGACTCTGTCTCAAGAAATATATATAAAAGTAAAAAGTGAAAGAAGTGTATCCAGAGGTTGAGAAACATCAGCCTTGCACATAAGGGCCAAACTCTGTGATGCAGCCTGTGCCACACCTGAGGCTCCCTCACAGCGACTTCTCAAACCCTTTCCAGCCACCTGGGTTTCCCTCCCCACTCCAATCACAGCCCCTCTCCCATTCTGCTTCCCTGTCCAGGACTCACCCACCGTCCTGTGGGATTGGCCCTCATTCCTCAACATCCAGCTCAAAGGCCTTCTCCTCCAGGAAACTCGCCCCTCTCTGCCGCCCCCACTGCCTTCTGCCCCCCAGCCTGCCCAGTCCTCCTCCTTCCCCAGACAGGGGTGGTTTCCTGTCCTCTTCACCTTCTCTCCTCTGCATCTGCTCAGGCACACAGTGGGCACGCCACAAGTGCAATCTGACATCATGAATATAACCGTGCTGGGTCTCAGTTGGAATTCACCACCAGTGACAAACTCACTCCGAAATGTTTCAAGGGAGGTTAATGAGCATAACAAATTGTCATCACACAGAACCTGACCTTATCCTGGTAACAACAATGAAGAAAATTCTTTTTTCTTCTGCTCAGAAAGATAAAAACCCCAACAAGAAAAAGATTTGTATTTGGGTGATAATATTCTGGGGCTGAGCACACACGGAGGAACAGGCAGCCTCACACAGTGTTGGCACAGGTGTGTGTGGGCACAGCCCATGCTCACTCCCTGGCACACGGTAACCTCACTTCTCCATGACTATCTTCAGAAATCTCTAAGGAACTTAAGTATTACACACAGGGAAATTCCTGAGAGCACGGTTTGTAATAGGGAAAAAGTGGCATCTGCTCCAAAGTTTATGAACGAGGGATGGGATGAGGAATTACCCTCCGCCCCCTACTGTCAGGGACTGAGCAGCCGCTCACGGATGGTTTGCAGGCAGCTGCACTTACTCTGGGAGTTGCTGGCTCTGCCACCTCCACCTTTGGTTCAGATGGGACACCAGGAAAGCCTGGAGTGAAATTCTGGAACACACTTTTGTCATTAAAAAATACCATATAGGGTGGCGCCTGTGGCTCAAAGGGGTAGGGTGCCGGCCCCATATGCCAGAGGTGGTGGGTTCAAACCCAGCCCTGGTCAAAAATTGCAAAAAAAAAAAAAAAAGAAAGAAAAAATACCATCTAAATACCTATTTAAAATGAAACTAGTTCAACGTCCCCTACAAAAAGGACCACTATACCTCAAGAGATTATTTTCTAAGAGCCCCTGGATGTCACTATGAGTAAATGCTCTGTGTTATAATAGTACCTGCTACAAAAATGCTGGTCCCTTGTCACCAGCTAGCTAGAAACAGCCACCTTATCAGGTCCTGGTGAAATGCTGACTCCCAGGAAGAGTCCCCATAGACCGCAGCCTGTGCTGGAGCCAGGCGGCCCGGTCAGAAGAGGGGAGCCCTCAACACACAGAGGTGGGGGTGGGGACAGTGACAGGGGTGAGGAGGGCTAGGGCTAGGACAAAGGGAGGCTCTCAGCCTCAAGGGAGACCTTGAGGTCCCTCTGTCATTCTGGGCCCTGAATTGACTTATATTAGCTGCCTCAACTTAACAACATGACAAAGCAAGTTTACCTTTAACAAAACTTCAATCACCTAGGAAGGAGTTTGGAAAAAAACAATCCTAAGTGTACCCAAGCGTTTGGCTCCACCTATTAAACTACAGGAGCTACACAGCCAAGAGGAATCTGCAGAGGTTGCAGTCAGCACAATTCAGACTATGAGCACTCTACAGGACAGAGGGTTTCTCCATCAGATAAATTATAGGGAGATCAACAAAAGTAGATGGATGGGAAACCTATAGACCCAGAGAAGCATAAGAGTCATAACCAACTGTAGTGCATTGAACTTACTTGGGTCCCTATTCAAAGAACCTGGCTGTTTTTAATAAGACACAGATGTGAATACTGACCATTTGTGATAGGAGGGAATTATTAATTGTTAGATATAGTAATGACACTGAGGATTTGTTAAGTCCCAGGACATACATACTGATATCTTTTCTGGGATTTATTTCAAAAAAGGGGCCAATACGTGGGGCTTTGACCAAAACCAGGCTGGCCCTGAATGTGGTCATTGTTGAAGCAGGATGATGATTACAGAGTGTGTTATTACACCATTTTCATAGATTTTTGTGTTTGAATCCTTCTGCAATGAGCATTTTCTCAATACTTAGACCTTGATGTTATGGTGGGAGGAATAAATGATACACTTGCCAAGGCAAATACTCAAACAAACTTGCTCAAAACCAACTGGATCCAGATGAGAACCATCCCAGTCAGTCATTAAATCTGTGAGTCAGATAAACAGAGTCCATGTCACGTTTTTTTTTTTTTTATTTTGGGGTGAAATTACCTAATCTCATTAAATCTCATCTTCCTCATCTATAAAATGGGCAGAGATTTGTTTCTTTATTTTTCTTTTATTTCAGATAGAGTATCAGTCAGTAGCCCTGGGTAGAGTGCTGTTGGCTCATAGCTCAAAGGAGACTTATGAGCTTGGGCTCAAGTGATTCTCTTACCTAGGCCTCCCGAGTACCCGGGACTACAGGCACCCACTTTCATGCTAGGTTTTTTCAGAGACCGAGTCTCACTCTGGCTCAGGCTGCTCTTGAACACCAGACCTCAAGCAATCCACCCAAGTCATACTCCCTGAGTGCTAGGCCTCTCAGTGTGAGCCACTTAGCAAGGCCTATGAGACTTGTTTAATAGTAAATGAAAATTGGGCGGCACCTGTGGATCTAAGGAGTAGGGCGCTGACTCCATATACTGGAGGTGGCAGGTTCAAACACAGCTCTGGCCAAAAACTGCAAAATAATAATAGTAGTAATAATAATAATAATAAATAAAGTAAATGAAAATTGAGACAGTCCCAAAGAAACCTTGAACAAACAAAACCAGTTACTCCTCAGAAGTGACCTTCCCCTGGCTTGATTTGCAAACAGAAGTAAAACATGAACAGATATTTTTTGTACAAGGCTGTGCTAAAGAAAAACAGAATGTAAGCTCAACTAATAAGAAGGAACCAACAAACTTACCTAACTGGAGACTAACAGCCACCCAGGCCAATTAAGGCAACTTTGTAACCAATGAAATATTTTATTTCCATTACTGATGCATTCACTCTGTAAGAGACTATCCCTGAAGCTACTTCAGTGGAGGCCCTGAACCACGTCTATTTTGGAGCTGCCCAATTCATGAATTGCTGTTTGCTCAAACTATTAAAAAAAAAAAGTGGATTATACCCAAGTTCCCGGGTTTTGGTTTGTTGTGGTCTTTTTTTGTTTGTTTATTTGTTTGTGTGTTTTAGAGGCAAGGTCTTGTTCTGTCACCCAGGTTGGAGTATCCAGGCCTAATCATAGCTCACTGTAACCTTTAACACACGGTCTCATGCCATACTTCCCTCTCAGCCTTTCAATTTGCTAGAACTATAGTTCTATAGAGATGCTGGAGACCTATAGAGATACAAACACACTGTGTTTCCCAGTCTGGTGTCAAACTCCTGCCAGTCTTCTCACCTCCGCTTCCCAACACAGTATGTATTAGAGGCATAAGCTCCCATGCTGAGCCTCCATTTTCCTTTTCAACACTAAATGACAGGGGGCTACAACACTATTTTGAAACCCATGAAATGCAACCCAAGTGTTGATAAATCTCTCTCTATGTGGTGACACTGGACCATTTCTTCAGACACACATTCCATGAATCTTTACACAGCACCCAACTACTAGTTGCCACTAGATACTGTGTCAGGCACTGCACATACAAAGATGAGCAGGACATTGGCTCTACTTTGTCTAATTCAGTGTTCCTCAAACTTAGATAGACATTAGAAAAACACTTGGGCCTTGGTGTCAGCACAGACTAAAACACAGAACTTTTGGGCATGAGTCCTAGGCAATGTGATGTTTAAATAAATCTTCACAGGCTGGGCCTGGTGGCTCATGCCTTTAATCCTAGCACTCTGAGAGGCCAAGGCGGGTGGATTGCCTGAGCTCACAGGTTACTCACAGGATCAACCTGAGCAAGAGCGAGTCCCCATCTTTAAAAAAGAGCGAGGTGGGTGGCGCCTGTGGCTCATGGGTAGGGCGCCAGCCCCATATGCCAAGGGTGGTGGGTTCAAACACAGCCCCATCCAAACTGCAACAAAAAAATAGCCGGGCGTGTGGCGGGCGCCTGTAGTCCCAGCTACTTGGGAGGTTGAGTCAAGAGAATTGCCTAAGCCCAAGGATTTGGAGGTTGCTGTGAGCTGTGTGATGCCACAGCACTCTACTGAGGGCGATAAGGTGAGACTCTGTCTCTACAAAAAAAAAAAAAAAAAAAAAAAGAGCGAGGTGTTGTGGTGGGTGCCTATAGTCCCAGCTACTTGGGAAGTTGAGGGAAGAGAATCACTTGAGCGCAAGTGTTTGAGGGAGGTATGATGCTAGGGCACTCTAACAGGGGTGATAAATTTAGAATCTGTCTCAAAAAATAATAATAAAAGAAATAAATCTTGGCAGGTGACTGATTCTACTGTCTAGACAGGCTGGAGAACCACTTGTCAGACTGATCTTTGTTCAATGAACAGTTCTGAGACAGCCATCAGGAAGACTAGGTCTTAGTTTACAAAGTTCTTGGGCAACTTTAATGAGCAGAGGTAACTTCTAGGTGTTTAATCCCTGGAAGCACAGACCTGGTCAACACGCTGTGTGGCCATTGGCCCCAACTGACCTGCTAGTTGCTGACACAAGGGTCTATAACTTTCAGATATCCCCGGTGGAATGTTCTATTGGCTTTCTCTTCCTTACAGGGGAGTTACCCTTTCTAATCAAACAAACCTCTGGGTTTTGTAAATTTCCAAGTTTCAGATATGAGCTTGGGAAACCAGTCAGGGTTCCTGACCTGCTTTTCAAGTCTTACATTCCCAAGTTGGCACCTAATTCGTGCTGAGCTCTGAGACTTTGGGGTTTGATATAGAGGAGCAGGTCTCCTGGCTGCACCTCCCCATCTAGCACAAACATCCCCTTTAACCTCCCTGTTTTCTACGGAGGGGTCTGAAAACTAAGGATTAGGATGAATTGAAATGCCTAAGCAAGGAAAGAAAATCTGGCTCAGGAGGGTAAAGGTTCCAGAGAGACAAAAGAAAATAAAGCTAGGAGAACAGACTCCCAGGTTTCCCAAACTCTTTCACAGAAGCACGAATTGTGTAAAACTACAGAAATGCAGACTATGAGCAGGGGGATCTTATCTTCCTCCCTCTACTTTCTCAGGCATCTTCCCTCCTCAGTGCACATTCTCACATGCAAGACACCTGGATGATCTGGAGGGGGGAGGCACACTCAGGAATCACTGGCCCCAGGTGACAGCCCAGGTGCACCCCCCAGGTGTGCAACCTTGCCCAGGTCTCTCCCCATCTGTGCTGGGAGTTTATGATGGGACCTTTGTCAGGTCACTGGGAGGATCTGATGAGATGAGGCCTCAAGAATGTGGAGTCCACTGTCCACGCTCCAAGCTGTGATCAGATCTGCAGGACTACAAGCCCCCGGCTGGTGCCTCCACCTTTCGTGTGCACAGCAGTCACCTGGACATCTGGTTTGACAGTACACTCCAGGCACAAGGTCTCAGCTTGAGAAGGCGACAGGTTCTGGAGATGGATGGGCTAGGGTTTCACAACGATGTGAATGTACTTAATACCAAGGAATTGCGGACTCCAAAATGGTTAAATGGTAAACTTTGCATTAGGTTTATTTTACTGCAAAATCATTTTTTAAACACATTCAGTAGCATTGATAGCAAACTCCTAGGTAAGGCGATGACCTTGGTTACACAGCTCCTCCTACCATGGGGTCTAGGCAGTGTACACGTAGGTCTTACCCATTACAGGTGACGATGGCATTACTGTGTTCCTGGCTCCGGGCTATCCACGGTGACAGCATGTGCTACTCTGTCTGCCCCATATGATCCTCATTGTCACCTGCAGACAACACCAGGCTGTTGGCCAGTAGACATTCACACTACATCAGGGCTGTGCACAGAGGACAGCATGTCAGGGCCCCTCATGTCTCCTTGTTTCCACTGCTCTTTCTTTTTTTTTCTCTTTTTTTTATTGTTGGGGATTCATTGAGGGTACAATAAGCCAGGTTACACTGATTGCAATTGTTAGGTAAAGTCCCTCTTGCAATCGTGTCTTGCCCCCAGAAGGTGTGGCACACACCAAGGCCCCACTCCTCTCCCTCCTTCCCTCTCTCTGCTTTTCCTCCCCCCCACCATGACCTTAACTGTCATTAATTGTCCTCATATCAAAATTGAGTACATAGGATTCATGCTTCTCCATTCTTGTGATGTTTTACTAAGAATAATGTCTTCCACTTCCATCCAGGTTAATACAAAAGATGTAAAGTCTCCATTTTTTTTTAATAGCTGAATAGTATTCCATGGTATACATATACCACAGCTTGTTAATCTATTCCTGGGTTGGTGGGCATTTAGGATGTTTCCACATTTTGGCGATTGTAAATTGAGCTGCAATAAACAGTATAGTACAAGTGTCCTTATGATAAAAGGACAGATAAAAGGTAGATGCCCAGATGGGATTGCAGGATCAAATGGGAGGTCTAGCTTGAGTGCTTTGAGGTTTCTCCATACTTCCTTCCAGAAAGGTTGTGCTAGTTTGCAGTCCCACCAGCAGTGTAAAAGTGTTCCCTTCTCTCCACATCCACGCCAGCATCTGCAGTTTTGAGATTTTGTGATGTTGGCCATTCTCACTGGGGTTAGATGGTATCTCACGGTGGTTTTGATCTGCATTTCTTTAATATATAGGGATGATGAACATTTTTTCATATGTTTGTTAGCCATTTGTCTGTCTTCTTTAGAGAAGGTTCTATCATATGTTTGTTAGCCATTCATCTGTCTTCTTTAGAGAAGGTTCTATTCATGTCTCTTGCCCATTGATATATGGGATTGTTGGCTTTTTTCATATGGATTAATTTGAGTTCTCTATAGATCTTAGTTATCAAGCATTTGTCTGATTAAAAATATGCAAATGTCCTTTCCCATTGTGTAGGCTGTCTCTTTGCTTTGGTTGTTGTCTCCGTGGCTATACAGAAGCTTTTCCGTTTAATGAAGTCCCATTTGTTTATTTTTGTTGTTGTTGCAATTGCCATGGCAGTCTTCTTCATGAGGTCTTTCCCCAGGCCAATATCTTCCAGTGTTTTTCCTATGCTTTGAGGATTTTTATTGTTTCACGCCTTAAATTTAAGTCCTTTATCCATCTTGAATTGATTTTTGTGAGTGGGGAAAGGTGTGGGTACAGTTTTAGTCTTTTACATGTGGATATCCAGTTCTCTCAACACCATTTATTGAATTAGGGAGTCTTTCCCCCAAGGTATGATCTTGTTTGGTTTATCGAAGATTAGGTGGTTGTAAGATGTTAGTTTCATTTCTTGGTTTTCTATTCGATTCCAAGTGTCTATGTCTCTGTTTTTGTGCCAGTACCATGCTGTCTTGAGCACTATGGCTTTGTAGTGCAGACTAAAATCTGGTATGCTGATGCCCCCAGCTTTATTTTTATTACTAAGAACTGCCTTAGCTATACGGGGGTTTTTTCTGGTTCCAAACAAAACGCAGAATAATTTTTTCCAAATCTTCAAAGTACGATGTTGGTAGTTTGATAGAACGGCATTGAATAGGTAGATTGCTTTGGGAAGTATAGACATTTTAACAGTGTTGATTCTGCCCATCCATGAGCATGGTGTGTTCTTCCATTTGTTAAAATCCTCTGCTATTTCCTTCCTGAGGATTTCATAATTTTCTTTATAGAGGTCCTTCACCTACTTCGTTAGGTATATTCCTAGGTATTTCATTTTCTTTGAAACAATGGTGAAGGGAGTTGTGTCCTTAAGTAGCTTCTCATCTTCACTGTTATTGGCGTATACAAGGGCTACTGACTTGTGGACATTGATTTTATATCCTGAAACATTACTATATTTTTTGATGACTTCTAGGAGTCTTGCGGTGGAGTCTTTGGGATTCTCTAAGTATAAGATCATGTCGTCAGCAAAGAGGGAGAGTTTGACCTCCTCTGCTCCCATTTGGATTCCCTTTATTTCCTTGTCTTGCCTAATTGTATTGGCTAGAACTTCCAGCACTATGTTGAATAGTAAAGGTGACAGAGGACAACCTTGTCTGTTTTAAGAGGAAAAGCTTTGGGTTTTACTCCATTCAGTAAAATATTAGCTGTGGGTTTGTCATAGATAGCTTCAATCAGTTTTAGAAATGTGCCACCTATGCCTATACTCTTCAGTGTTCTAATTAGAAAAGGATGCTGGATTTTATCAAATGCTTTTTCTGCATCTATTGAGAGGATCATATGATCTTTATTTTTGCCTCTGTTAATATGATGGATAATGTTTATGGACTTGCGTATGTTAAACCAGCCTTGCATCCCTGGGATGAAACCTACTTGATCATGATGTATGACTTTTTTGATAATAAGCTATAATCTATTCTCTAGGATTTTGTTGAGAATTTTTGCATCTATATTCATGAGTGAGATTGGTCTGAAATTCTCCTTTTTGTTTGGGTCTTTTCCTGGTTTTGGTATCAGGGTGATGTTTGCTTCATAGAATGTGTTGGGGAAGATTCCTTCTTCCTCGATTTTTGGGAATAATTTCTGCAGTACAGGAATAAGCTCTTCCTTGAAGGTTTGATAGAATTCTGGCGTGAAGCCATCTGCACCACGGCATTTTTTTGGTTGGAAGATTTTTTATGGTTTCTTTAATCTCAGTGCTTTAAATTGGTATGTTCAGGAGCTCTATTTCTTCCTGGCTAAGTCTGGGGAGAGGGTGTGATTCCAAATATTGATCCATTTCCTTCACATTGTCAAATTTCTGGGCATAGAGTTTCTGGTAGTATTCAGAGGTGATCTCTTGTATCTCTGTGGGATCAGTTGTTATTTCCCCTTTATCATTTCTGATTGAGGTTACTAGAGATTTTACTTTTCTATTTCTCATTAGTCTGGTCAATGGTTTATCTATTTTATTTATTTTTTCAAAAAAACAACTCCTTGTTTCATTAATTTTCTGAATGATTCTTTTGTTTTCAATTTCATTGATCTCTGATTTGATTTTGGATATTTCTTTTCTTCTACTGAGTTTAGGCTTAGATTGTTCTTCTTTTTCCAATTCCATAAGATGGCTTGTGAGTTTGTTGATGCACTCTCTTTCTGTTTTTTTAATGTAGGCATCTAAAGCGATGAATTTTCCTCTCAAAACTGCTTTTGCAGTATCCCACAGGTTTTGGTAGCTTGTGTCTTCATTGTTGTTATGCTCAAGGAAGTTAATGATTTCCTGTTTTATTTCTTCCTGCACCCATCTGTTATTCAACAGAAGATTGTTTAATTTCCATGCCTTTGGGTGGGGTTGAACGTTTTTGTTAGAGTTGAGTTCCACCCTTAGTGCCTTATGGTCTGAGAAGATACAAGGTAAAATTTCGATTCTTTTGATTCTGTTGATATTTGTTTTGTGTCCCAGGATATGATCAATTTTGGAGAATGTTCCACGGGGTGATGAGAAGAATGTGTATTCTTTATCTTTGGGATGGAGTGTTCTATATGTGTCTATCAAGCACAGTTGTTCTAGGGTCTCATTTAAATCTCTTATATCCTCGGGAGGCTGAGGCAAGAGAATCGCTTAAGCCCAGGAGTTGGAGGTTGCTGTGAGCTGTGTGATGCCACGGCACTCTACCAGGGGCCATATAGTGAGACTCTGTCTCTACAAAAAAAAAAAAAAAATTAATAAATCTCTTATATCTTTGTTTAATTTCTGTTTAGAGGATCTGTCCAGCTCTGTAAGAGGAGTGTTAAAGTCCCCTATTATTATGGTATTATCAGATATCATATTGCTCAGACTGAGTAAGGTCTGTTTCAAGAATCTGGGAGCATTTAAATTGGGTGCATAACTATTTAGAATTGAAACGTCTTCTTGTTGTATTTTTCCCTTGACCAATATAAAGTGACCATCTTTGTCTTTTTTGACGTTAGTTGCTTTAAATCCACATGTATCTGAAAATAAGATCGCAACTCCTCTTTTCTTCTGAGTACCATTTGCCTAAAAACTTGTCTTCCAACCCTTGACTCAGAGCTTTAATTTGTCTTTTGAAGCCAGGTATGTTTCTTGCAGATAGCAAATGGACGGCTTGTGTTTTTTAATCCAGTCAGCCAATCTATGTCTCTTCAGTGGGGAATTCAAGCCATTAACATTTATTGAGATAATTGATAAGTGTGGTAGTGTTCTACTCATCTTATTTTGTGAGAGTCCATTGCTTAGTTTTATCTTTTGCATCAGTGTGGAGGTTAGGTTCTGTCCTTTAATTTCTGAGTTCTTAATTTGTTGCTGATCCATTGTGGTGGTCAGTGTGCAGAATAGGTTGAAGTATTTCCTGTAGAGCTGGTCTTGTTGTGGTGAATTTCCTCAATGCTTGTATATCCGTAAATGATTTGATTTCTCTGTCAATTTTAAAGCTTAGCTTAGCAAAGCTGAACAAAGCTTAACAAAATTCTGGGCTGGAAATTGTTCTGTTTAAGTAGATTAAAGGTAGATGACCATTGTCTTCTTGCTTGGAAAGTTTCATTAGAGAAGTCTGCGGTCACTCTGATGGATTTGCCCCTGTAGGTCAACTGGCGCTTACTCCTGGCAGCTTGCAGAATCTTTTCTGTTGTCTTGACTTTGGACAGGTTCATCACAATGTGTCTTGGAGAAGCTCGGTTAGAGTTGAGGCAACCTGGGGTCCGATATCCCCCTGAAAGCAGAGTGTCAGAATCTTTGGTGATATTTGGGAAATTTTCTTTTATAATATTCTCTAGTATGGCTTCCATTCCTCTGGGGCATTCTTCTTCCCCTTCTGGGATTCCTATAACTCGTGTGTTGGAATGCTTCATAAGGTCCCATAATTCTGACAGTGAACGTTCTGCTTTCTCTCTCTTCTTTTCTGCCTCTTTTGCTATCTGAGTTATCTCAAGAACTTTGTCTTCTACCTCTAAAATTCTTTCTTCTGCATGGTCCAACCTGTTGCTGATACTTTCCATTGCATCTTTAAGTTCCCTAATTGACTGCTTCAGTTCCTTCAGCTCTGCTATATCCTTTCTATATTCTCCATATCATTCAGCTCTTATTTGATTCTGTGTTTGGATTTCCTTTTGGTTATTTTCCACTTTATTAGCAGTTTCCTTCATTGTTTCCACCATTTCCTTCATTGTTTTCATCATGTGTATTCTAAATTCCCTTTCTGTCATTCCTAACATTTCTTCATTGGTGGAATCCTCTGCAGTAGCTACCTCATGGTGCCTTGGCGGGGTTGTTCTGGACTGGTTCTTCATGTTGCCTGGAGTTTTCTGCTGATTCTTCCTCATGAGTGATTTCTTTTATCTGTTTCCTTGCCCTAATTTTCCTTTCACTTCCTCTTGCTCTTTAAGTTCCCGTGACAGTTTTCCACTGTTTTTGTCCTCCTCTTGGGGTCCAGAAGTCTCTCGCTGACTCCCTGTATCCTAAAAGAGATGATTATAGGCAGATCCCACCAGCCAGAGATTCCTGGAGTCTTATCTCCCCAGACTCAAGGTGCCCAGATGCAAAGAAGCTGTTACTCGGCCACCATCTTGCTCTCCAATCCTCTACTGTTTTAATTTCTAATAGCTCTTTTTTATTCTCTATTCCCTTTTCTTTTTAAGGATCCTGTTTCCTTTTTTAATTTTATTTTTATTTATTTATTTTAGGCTAATGTGAGGATACAATTAGGTTAAATATTTGCATATGTTAGGTAGGTCCCTCTCGTCCACTGCTCTTTCTAAGGCCAAGTCCCCCAACCAAATGCTCCCATGTCACCTTAGTCCTTGCTCCAGTGACATCACGGTGCTGTCCAGGGAGGCCCTCCAGACCAAACAGGTCACATTCACTTTGCCGCATTCTTCCCCTCCCTCTAATCTGGAGGGGGAAGACAAATCCTACTTTGAATGTTTCCCTGTGTTTCACCATTGGGAATGACAGGGCACCTGGACGGCTGTGAGGTCATGTCTGTTGGCGGCATCATACGGCACTTTGGAACTCCGGCCATCAGTGTTCAGTCCTCGCTGATACTGACTGGCAACTGGAAACAGCTGGGAGCCCCAAAAAGCCACCTGTGTGAGCTGCAGAGCCCAGAGCCCCCGAGACCAGCAGTCCTCACAGGCGTCCTCCCTAATCTCCCAGCAGGAGATTGTTGTTCCCGAGACAGCTACACACAGGCCCCAAATTAGTGAGGACAGCTGCCTCCTATTTGGGAACCTCATGGACGTCTGGTTTGGCCTCTCGTTATTACAGTTTCCTCAGAGAAATGTGTCTATTTCCTGAGCTTTTAGGAGAAAGCACAAGGTCCTGGGGCCATGCTGACTTCCACTCAAAAGACCAGGATGGCCTGTTGGTTCTGCCATTCTTAGAGGGAAGCACATTGTGTGACCCACCTTCCCTGGACGGTCCAGCAAGCAGCAAACCAGGTGCTCAGGGTGTCAGCTCAGGGACAGGAGGACATGGGACAGGGTCTCCAGGCTACAAGTCCCTTAGACCTGTGGTTCTTCACATTAAAACCATCTCAGGAGGTATTTTTAAAAGGATTGAGGCCCAGGCCTCACGCTAGATCACTGAATCAGAGGGTCTCAGGATGGAAGCTAGCGTCAACAGCAGGTTTCAAAGGCAAGTCTCATCTATGGCCACAGCGAGAACCTCGAACTCAGAGGACTTCCCCCCTAATCAGAGCAAGGATGATGGAATTACAGGTGCAGGGAAAGAGGCTGTAGCTAAAATCCTCATGTAACATCAGGACTCCCAACTTTTCATTAGGAAATAGAAACACTGGGGGCGGAGCTCAGCAGCAGCTTCAGGGACTGAACTACCGGCCTGTTCATGCCCAGACTGAGGATAATTTGCTGTTGTGTAACAGCACAGCAGATGCCCAGAGCCCCCTGAGGACCCCGTGTGCTGATGATTTATCCTGGGGAGGACCTGGAGGGGAAGGGGGTTTGGAGTGCCTCCCTCACTGGACAAGGTCACAGAATACTGACTGGGGACATGAATTTTCACAGAAAGAGGATATTATCTAGGAAGAGAATTTTGTAAGTGATGATCCTTACCCGAGCAATATCAAATGTTTCATAAAATACAGAGAAAACATAAGAGAATTTGGCAAGAAGTTGACACATTTGATGTGTTAGAGATTCAAGATTAAAATGTGATTTCTGGAATTCCTCATCACTATGTCACACAGATACACACACAAATACACACACACTCCACCCCCAATGAAGAAAACTAGTTGTTTCACTCACTTTAGAAGAAATGAAAACTCTAAATATAACATTTTTACTCACATAACTTATTTTCCTAAAATTCATTCTCAGGGATAGATGTAAAGCCATATTCTAACCAGAGTTTCCTACACCTGGACAAAAATTAAATTTGTAAAATATGTTCAATTCGTCCCAGCTACCCAGGAGCTACCCCATGTTCCTTGTCATTCTTATCCCATGCTGCACTTCAGTGGAGAGAGACACAGCAGGATGGTTTGGTTTGGTTTCAGACAGTGTTTCACTGTGTTACTCTGGGTAGAGTTCCATGGCCTCAGCCTAGCTCACAGCAACCCCAAATTCCTGGACTCAAGCAATCCTTCTGCCTCAGCCTCCCAAGTAGTTAGGGCTTCAGACGCCTGCCACAACGCTCAGCTAGATTTTATTTCAGGAGAGGTGAGCTCTCCCTCTTGTTCATACTGGTCATCACTCCTGAGCTCAAGAGATCTGCTTGCTTTGGCCTCTGTGAATACCGGTATTAGAGGGAGGCATTGTGCCCAGGCGAGATGATTTTTATTTATTGAGTGACCCTATTTTTAACTTTCTTGATTTTATTTGGACAGCAACAAACACTGATCAACTGACACCTCCTTAGATATAGTTTATCTGGGAAATGGCTAAAGCAATAGTATATTTGCTATAATCTCACTCAGAAAATGTATGTTTAAGAACATAAAGGAGTTAAACTACCAAGTGTTAAAAATATTTCTTATAGAGATGGGGCCTCACTGTATTGCCCAGTCTGGTCTTAAACTCCTGGCCTCAAGAGATCCTCCCACCTCAGCCTCCCAAAGTATTGAGATTACAGGCCAGACAGCATCCCTGCCAAAACACCAATTTGCTAAAACATGTTTTCACTTTAGCCTTGACGGGAAAGGTCTAAGTCTTGTTACCTCAAGTAAAGGGGCAGATTTCTGAGAAGACCCAGGGAAAGCAGGGACAGAACCAGGGTCCAGAGCAGAACATGAGGTCATTTGGTGTCACTCCCCTTGGAACTGGGGAGAAGCAGCATAGTGCGGGATCCACAGTCATTGTTGAAATACTAGTAGCAGAATGTTCTAGATGTTTATTCTAAAGCAATGTCCATAACATTGCTCAGCAAATTATGCTCACTTTTGAGAGAAGTATAGCTTTTTAAAACCCACTCAGCTCATTAACAACTACTGATGTGTATTTCAATATTTCCTGATAAAGGTAACATCCAACTCAAATAATGCATTAAATGGCTTTTTAAAGTGTATATTCTTCCAGACATAAACCACTGTTCCCATCCTTCCAGAACTGTTGACACATTAGCATCTTGGTACATATCGTTTTTAAAGGACATGTGAAGTTACAGGATACATTTCCTGCTTTTTTCACCTAAGAATGTATCTTGGTCATTTCTCTCATATTCTCACAGGGGAATCTACTCGGCTTTCTCTAATGGTTCTCCCCGTCCATCCCAGTGTAGGGGTGACTATAACTACTTGACTAGTCCTCACCTGCTGGACACTCAGAGGACATTACTGACCATTCTGTAGGTCTGCCTTTCCTGCTGGACACTCGCACGGCCAAGGCCCATTCCTAGACATGGAATTTCAGGCCAGCACTGTGTGTTCTCCACGTCGCCAACCTGGATTGCACCAGGATTTCCTCTTCTGGGAACTGCTCACTCATGTTCTTGGTCTACTTTTCTACTGTGATCAACCCTTTATTAACTCATTTTAAGATCTTTATATGAAGAAAATCGGTCCTTTGATATGTGAACTGAGAGCCCCCTCATTCTGATGTTTTCCTTCTCACTTTGTTTACTATTGAAGTTGCCTCTTCCCTGGATAGAAGTGAAAGCCACTGTCTTGAGGTTTCTGCTTTCATGTTCTGGCTTCAGATTCACCCACCCACGTGAACTTCCTGCACCCCCACTAGACGTGCAGACTCTCCTGCCCCTTCCTGCCCAGCATTCTTCAGCCGAACTGCACTGTTCTCATCCCCCAGAGCCCCAGATCATTTCTCACTTGGTGTTTTTGCTCACACTGTCCCCTCTGCCTCCAGTGCCTTCTCTGTCCTTCCTAGGAGAATAATGCTCAGCACTTAGGGTCCCGTGAAGTCGTCTTCTCCCCCAGGAAGCCTCTGAGCTAGGGGTTCCTCTTCTGCACCCCATGGACAGGCAGGGCACACCTGTATCCTCGCACTGTCCCACTGGGTTTTAATTATTCATGAATCCCCCGTCTCCTCTGTTAGACTTTCCCGTCCTCAATGCACAAAGCAGCTACCATCCACGTCTGTGTCCCCAGTGCAAGACATCTGCTAGCCTCACAAGAAACGTTTGCCAAAGGAAGGAGAGAAGACGGGGACAGGCAGGCTCTGGGGGCGAGGCCCCTCTCAGGGGTCCCTCCCTTGTTTTCTTCCCTCTGTGACTGTCTTCTGCTCCCTGAAAAGCATCTGAAATTCATCACTTTTTTGTGTTCCAAGACAGTCCTCTGAGAACTTCCACGGCTTTTTATAATAGGAGGAAATAAATAATCTTTCAATTCCTATTTCTCAACTTTGAAACCCTGTATCACAGTATTTACTAAAGTAAATAGGCCTCTAGCCCAGATTTGGAAGCAGCTATTACAGTATTACTAAATCGGCTTGCTATTTGTGTAGCATTTTGTAATTCTCAAGTCACTTTCATATAACACGTAGATGGTCTTCTGAAGCCCTTAGGGTAACAAGAACCAGCGATAGTGCAGGAAAACAGCCTATTGCGTGACAAGAGTGATGCATGTTGGAGTGAAACCCCCGTGATGATCAGCGTTTGACTCTCACATACCAAAGTGTCCTGTTCTCAGCTCGCTAGAAAATAGTTGTAGCAGAGATAACCCTGATAAAGATGCTTATCTAACCACCCCAAGTGGACACAAGTGTGTTTGAAATCTCAAGATGTGACCAACCGCACATATTTTACCCTAAAAGCTTGCTTTATAAAGGCCAGCAAGGCAGGTAGCAGGCACCAACATCCTTCAGCCACTGAGACATCGCTTCCGTCTGTAAGTGCTTTTTCATTACTTCTTCCTGAGGAGCGGGGTGTGTTAGGCTCTGTCTTTCTCTCTGGGCTCCCCCAGCCTCTCTGGAGCAGGTTTGCAGAGCCCTGGTCGCCATGGGACAGATAGCAAGCCCAGTTCATAGATGGACAAACTGAGGTCAGAGAGGCTGGAGTCCCGGAAGGCCACACAGCTACCCCCTGTGGAGCCAGGACTGCCTCTCAGGCCCCTGACTCTGCTCCCAGTGCTCTCCCTCCCGCTGCGGTCTGTCTCTCCACACCTGGCGGAGGGTGGAGTTTGATTCATGGCTGTTTTCATCATGTGGGTGTCTGTTCCCAGCAACCCCATTGGCATCTGTTATGAATGTCAAACTCTGGGAGTGACCTAGTTCAGAAAGAGTTTCTGCTGGGAGCTCTGTGTTTCTAATTTGATCATAATGAACCATTGGGATGAGGCATTGGGTCAGAAGGCACTGGGAGACCAGAACCACCCTGGGAAGTACACTGAGACACAAATGCTTTCATTGCTTTGAATCCAACTCTGGGGAAAGGGCTTGGACTTGGCAAAGCACTGACTTGGCTGATGTATCGGTGGCCACAGGTGACTTCATATAAAACCAAGTAACAGACTTTGGTAAAATGCTGGGGACCCCGCATTGATCTTTCTGTACCATAGAAGGGAATCCTGGAGAACTGGACAGTGCGGGGCTCCTCTAAAGGGGACCGGTGTTAATCCTGTCAGGCAGACTGGGAGGAGATGGGCACTCCGGGGAGGAGGGAAGGATTTCCTTATTCCCCTGGCACCCAGTCAGCTGCGGCCTGGACCCTGGGAAGGACAGCCCTGGAGAATGTCTCGGTGGGGAGCTGAGCAGCCCTTCAGCAGGTGGCAGCAACACAGGCTGGGCTGGCAGTGACACGGGAAATGATGCTCAGTCTGAGGCTCCCTCCTCAGGCCACCACCTAACTTGTCTCCACACCAAATGGGCTGAGGACAAAACCTCCTGTGTAAATGCATGATTTGTATAATTGCGTGGATTTATTTTAAGTCTTTTTTTTTTTTTTTTTTTGCACTTTTTTGGCCGGGGCTAGGTTTGAACCCACCACCTCTGGCATATGGGGCCGGCGCCCTACCACTTTGAGCCACAGGTGCCACCCTTATTTTAAGTCTTTTTAGTTGAAATTCTCTTTTTAGTTGAAAATTTAGTTGCATTTCCCAGCCAACCTGCTGATACATTATGGTAATTTCTAGATGTTGCAGTTGTCACTATTTGTTACAAGAGCCTGGAGGCTCCTGAAAGGATTAGTCATATTCCTTGAACAAACACAAAAACCCATTAAAATCAAACAGGGATCAGGGGTCTTACCCAACCACAGAGGTCTTACCCAACCATGAGGTGTTGCCCCACAAGGGAAACCCTTGTCCCATCTGCACTTCCCTGAAGGTCAGTAACTCCCTCTTTTATCATTATAGTTTTCTTTCTTCCTTTTGCTTTAAGACATAGTCTCGCTGTGTGGCCCAAGCGAGATTGCCATGGTGTCAGCATAGCTCACTGCAACCTCAAATTCAGTGGCTCAAGCAAACCACCACTTTCCTTAGCCTCCTGAGTAGCTGGGACTACAGGTGCCGACCACATCGCCCAGCTGAGTTTTCTATTTTAGTAGAGATGGGTCTTACTATTGTTCAGACTGGTCTTCAACTCCTGATTACAAGGCTTCTTCCCTCCAACTTCCCAGAGTGCCAAGATCACAATTGTGAGCCACTAGGCTCACCCCAATATGATAGTTTTAAGGAACCTCAGTGATTTCCAAGTTAACATAGAAAACAATTCAGAAATTTATCAGAGTAAGACAACAAAGAGATTGAAATAATAACAAAAAATCAAACAAATCATAAAACTGAGAAATATATCTGCTAAAGTGAAAAATGCATTTGAGGTGATCAACAGTAGACTCATTCAAGGAGAGGAAAGAATCAGCAGGCTTAAATATCAGCTGAGCAAAAATACAAAGAGGAGAAACACAACAGAAGGAGAAGCCACCAGGGTTGCCCATGAGATTTAGAAAGTTGCCTCAAAATACAAAATCTCAGAATCATTGGTGTTCAAGAGGAAGTTGAGCAAGATGAACCATGTTCTCTTAAACTCAACGGGAAGGCTTCCTGGTAAGCATTAAATGCTTCACAATGTACTTGAATGAATTAAATCCTGGTTAGGGCCACATACTAGCCTTAAGGCATGTGAATCATCATCTGTGTCCCAGCTGTGAAATCTCCCCCAGTCTCCAAGTCTACAGTCTACATATCCTTTGCTTCCAATAGCCCCACCTTCAGCCCTGAGCCTTCACAGCTCCCCTGAGCCAGTGCCAGGCTGCAGGACAGGAAACAGCTTCACATGTGCTAAGTTTGCAAACAATACATTGTTCTGCTTGTAGGTTGAGCAGGGAAAGATGAAGGTGGTGCTTCTGCTCGCTTTCCTTTTCATCACAGCCCAGTGCACACCAGTGAGTAACCTCTGATGTCTCTTTCTTTAGATTAGCTTGGGTCCACACACTGTGAGCTCCAGTTATAGGAAATTCTCAGGGACAAAACAAAAAGCATGAGAGCCAAAGCCACAAACTTCATAACTAGAGTTGGTTTGGCTCTGAAAGCTGCTCTTCACCCTATTGAAGAGATTCTGCTTTTTAGAAAAATAAGGGATTTCGATCAAGATGGGGGGTGGGCGCTGTGCTAGCCACAGCCGTGCTTCTCTAGGTGGGCTTCCCTTTGGGATCAAAGGCAAAAATTTGCCTGTCTGGGTCCCACCCACCAAAATTGGATTTCATGGGTCTGGAGTGTGATCCAGGCATCAGTATTTCTCTGAACAGCCCAGGTCCTTATTCCAGGGGGCAGCGCCTCAGATGGCCAAGATGGCTCTCAGGGAGCTGTCGTGTTGGGGGACCTAGACTTGCAAACAGTCAGAACCCGAGTGGCAGGTGGTGCAGGACTGGGGCTCAGATGGCACAACGGGCAGAGTGATTATCACTGAGGACTATTGAAGATCACACGTCCTGGCATTAGACAGGATCAGTGACTGAGGATGGCGTGCAAGTTCATTCATTCTGTAAACAGGATTTTCTTGAATATCTGTAGAGATAGACAATCATATTCTGTGCCAGGACACACAGAGACCTACCCTTCAAGGAACTCAGAGTCTAAAGTTTTAATTTATTATCATCGCTGGAAGTGTCTCCATTAACTGTTTCTCTTTCACAGGTGCCAAAATCCGATTATGGACTCTTTGATTGCCTCAACATGGACGTAATTGCATTTTCTCTCTTTCGTCTTTCAATCTAAATTATGGATTATTACTGTTTCCTATAAATAGATGATTTAGGGAGAATGTATGTGACGTTTTTTAAAGTAATATTTTCAGGAACATAAAGAACAATTAAGAGTATTTTCTCCAAGGTACAAACTGAAACTCTATGGTAGGTAGAGGAAGAATCATGTGCCTGGTGTGAGTAGGGATGCTGTGGACAGTCCCTCCCACGGGGGAGACTCACCAGAACACTGCCCCCTTCAGGCCAGGAAAGGGAACAACAGGAGCTCAGCTCCCTCTTAGGTCTAAGTGAGCAACATCCCTCCCCACACACAACTTGTTCAGCAACTTCTCTTGTGCATGTAAGAAGATAACATGAGTCATACAATTACATTTGTAAATGTACCAATCTCGGATTCAAATAGAAGTTAATTAACTAGAATCCAGAAACCACAAGAGCATTTTGTTTTTCTTAAATTACTATCATGTCATTATTTTTCAGAGGGTCCATCAAAAAACAATCCCATAGTCACTACTAATGGCCCACATTGTAGACTAGGAGAATACATCCCCTATGATTTTGAAAATTTCTCATAAAACATTACACATAATAAGTTCCTTTCAGAGAACTTTATCTCAGCTGATTACTTTCTGCAGTTTGTTTTTAACCAAGCAAGCCAGCTCAGAGACAGGTCTATATTTCTACATAGCAATTGCCTTTAATACAGACTTTGATCTATAGATGAGGCCTCATGGTCCATTGCTGGCTGCCTTGCCTGTTCCTGAAGAGCCTTGGGTTGTCCCTGGAAGCTCGGCCTCTGCTCAGGGAGAGCCACCAGGCACACAGCCCTTGCAGCTGGCCTGGCTCCTGCAGCCTGCACTGCACAGTCTGCACACAAGGGCAGGGATGCAGCTCTACGTCCCTGGGCCCCTGCTGGTTTCTCACTCAAGTTCATATCTGGACTTTTTCCTATTGCTCATCTCACGTAACCCCTGACTGCCTCCTCCTCTACGGGACTGCCCTGCTCACATCACAACAAGCACAAGCTTCCATAGTCAGTCAGACCTTATAGCAATTTTGGAGATGTCTTCTTCAAAATGCCTGATAGTATTCTTCAGACATTTACAAATAGATTTGAACTTGAGCAAAAGGTCCTAATAATTATTTGTCATGTAACTGCTTTTGCCTCTTTCTTACAGAATATGAAAAAACTGGGGGACATGTTGGGATCCTGTGTAAGTGTTTGATCTTGGTGTTGGAGGGCGGGCTCAGGGAAATAAAGGGAAACAAGTAGGAAATGGGAAATTGTGTGTGTGAGTTCTGTCACCATCATCCTGGCTGTTTCCAATGTCTTCCTTTTACTAAAAAACCGAATCATTATTGATGAACTGAAAATGTTCCCCATCCTAAGAAAATTGCTAATTAATTCAAGAAGTAAAACTTGTGATCTCTGTGAAAGGCATTGTAATTTCTTGGAAATGCTGATGACAGTTACATGTTTCCTATCAAATGAATGAGGCAAAACTTATTTTAAAATTCTTTTAATTCCACATAACATGGGTTTTGAAATATTTTGTGTAGTTGTTTCTGTTTCTCTTACTTGGGGTTCACAGTGATTCTTGAGACTGTAGATTAGTGTCTTTCATCATTGGGAGCATGTTGAGCTAATATCTCATGAAACGTTACCTCTTCCCTGTCCTTGTGCTACTTTCCTCATGTGTCTCTGGCCCTTTTCTGTGTTTTCGGTGCTTTTGTTCCTCTCTGCTTCAGCCTAAATCTCATCTCTGATCCATCTTCTGGTTCATAAATTTTCTCTTCAGCTGTACTCAGTGTGATGTTAAACTTATTAATCCTTAATTTTACTGTTATATTTTCAGTTCTGTATGTCCATTTAATGCCAAAAGTTACCATCTTAGCTTGTAATCTGACAATGTTAATCATACTTATGTGAAAGTCAGTGTCTAATAACTACCCAAGATGTCCTCAGGGGATCCTTCTATTGTCAGTCTTTTTATTTTTCAGTAGAATCTTGCCTCTGCTTCCCCTCTGGATTCGTCTGGGCAGGGGCTTTGTCATTTTTGAGTCAACAGAAAACACTGTTTATGAGAACTATAGAGACAGCGTGAGGTTCCGGGTGATATTGTCTCCTGAAAACGTGGCGTGCTGTGGACGGGAGGCACAGCGTCCACACAGCACCTCACTCTACCAGAGGATGAGAAGTAGACCAGCTCCCGCTGCCTCAGCCCACTCCCAGGGGAGGCCTTGGCCTTCTATCCTAAAGCCTGGCCACTTGCCAGGTCCCCTTCTCTCTGGCAGCTCTTGAATTTGAACATGTATTGCCCAGACCTGGGAGTCTGTCACAGGCTGTGCTCAGCGTCTTCCTGCTACTTCTGGAAATGCCAAGTGCCTTGAGGGACAGAGTAGGGTCAGGTGTCTTCCTAGGATCCTTGCTTCTCTACCATCCTGGGTCTCCATTCTGCCTCCCTTAGGACTCTGTGACCTTGAAACAAATGCTGTCTTTAAAAGTATTTTATCCAACTCCCCAAAGGATTGGCTAAACCAACAAGGTTACAAATAGAATTCTTCATTTTCTTTTAAAGAAATAAAATATTTTAAATGTCATTGATTACCTCTCATGCTCATGAGGAAAAGCAGAGGTTGGTTATAAATTAATGAAACCAAGAAAATACAGCAGTGGTTGAAAATTCTTCTCTCCGTACCAATGCACTTACAATATTTTGTTGTATCAATAATAGCTATGTGATTTTACATGTCAGGCATGCATAAATGTGTTTGTCTTATTAGTTCCAACTTTCACCATTGGAGAGGATGCTCCTAGCCGCTATGTCATCAGTAACAGAAGATGAGTATCCTGTTCCAAAATCTAGCTCGGCACCTCCCTCCTCCCCTTGAAGGAAAGAACAGTCCTGATGGATGACGCTCTCCAGGAGCTCCACGGCCATGAGCAGCTTCTTCCACCAGGCATCCTGTGACAGCACAGTTTGAAGATCAAACACAGGGCACTGCTGCTGTGACACAGTTTGCCCTTTGCAGTGTCCTGGTTAAAGGGCAAGGCTTCAATAAAATTTCATATCGTCATATTATCCCCAGTCCAGTGTGTTTTTCCATCATTCTGAGAATTTTAAGAGGGATCAGGAAAATGAGCAAGGGACTCTGGAAACAGGGTCTTTGTGTCTGGGCAGTTATATTCCTGCCTAAGTATCGGGGGTTTTATGACAAAGGGGAACAGCACTGGGTGGGCTGGGGGAGGGGTTACCTGCATTATCTGCTGAGCTTGGGGAGCTGGGGGGTGACAGAAGGATCCTGTGTCCATCACACATTCAAGGCCTATAAGAAGTTAAGATGGGCGGTGCCTGTGGCTCAGCGGGTAGGGCGCCGGCCCCACATGCCGAGGATGGTGGGTTCAAACCCGGCCGCGGCCAAACTGCAACAAAAAAAAAATAGCCGGGTGTTGTGGCGGGTGCCTATAATCCCAGCTACTTGGGAGGCTGAGGCAAGAGAATCGCCTAAGCCTAGGAGTTGGAGGTTGCTGTGAGCTGTGTGACGCCACGGCACTCTACCAAGGGCGATAAAGTGAGACTCTGTCTCTACAAAAAAAAAAAAAAAGAAGAAGAAGTTAAGATGTGTCTAGCAAAAATACAGGATTTCTGGCCCTTTTAAGTGAGACAGGAGTTGACAAAGCCATGGAGAAATATGCTTAAAATTTCCCTTTGCCTTACTTAGGAGGAAAGTTACAAGGGTTTCCCTGGTCTGTCTTGGAGATAAACAAATAAAAAAAGAACATCAAAGTAATTTTCCTGTAAGTTGTGCAAGTTTGCTGTGGGCAGGCCTGCTGATGAACGTCCTGGCAACAGGTACGGCTGTCAGCGGAGAACCCAATGTTCCTTGTGGGTGGCAACACTGGAAATGGGGAGAAGGGAACATTGTTTATGTCGTGAGTAGAACTTTGACAATCAACCACCACAGATGGTAAATCTCTGCATACAGAAGATTCAGAGACAAAGTTCAGTACAACAGAAGAGAAAGAAGTTCACCTAATTAGAATTTGACACCTGCCTTATCTTTTTCTCAGAGTTGACAACAATTGTCTCTTTTTATCAGCTGATGGGATAAAAGTACAAAGGGCACACACAGAATTTCAAATGCTACTTGTCCGGAAGATGTGGCTATGTTTGCTCTGAGGGTCCCTGGTTTTGGGGAATCCGGATGTGTGAGCTCAGACTCTGGCCTGGCCTGGCTGTGGAACCCGAGCTCCCCCCGGTGTAATTAGGTGCCATGACAGGGCCTTGGGTGGCTGCAGAGCTGAGGGAAGCACGATGTCCCCAAACCAATCCTGAGAACAGATGGGTGCTGTCCAGGCGACGTCACGTCTGTGTCAGGCTCTTGTCAGAAAGCACCCAAAGCCACACAGTCTTTTCCAGGGTGGGCTCGAGGGCTGAAGAGATTGCCCCACTTTCATTGACTTCATCCAAACCCAATTCCCACCCACAGACCCCACCTCCAATACCGACAGCTGTCACATGAGGGACCAAGGCTTCGGCGGGACAATTTTGGGGCACACGATTCAGTCCACAGCCACCTGGGTGCTTGGGTCCGAATCCTGATCTTTCATAGCCAGGGCCCTGGGCAAATTATTCAATCTCACGGAGTGTCCGTGTCCTGATCTGTCACATGGTCATGGAAATTGGAGCAGCGTGGTGAAAGTGAGATACGGCGCAAGTTACCTCTGGTGTAATGCTCGCTAGTATTGTGGGCGTGGGACAAACAAGACTTTCCTTGGAAGCTGAGCGCCCCGCTTACCCAGAGGTTGCGCCCAGCACCACCCCCACCCCCCCGCCCCACCTGGGCTGGCGGCCGGGAGCACAGCGTGGGGCTGCACCACCCCCTGCCGGCCCCGCCGGGAAGCCCCCGCCTTTCCCTCGCCCACTCGCAGCGCCTCCCTTCCTCAGTTCTCACTGCTCAGGGGAAATCTTCAGGCGTCCTGGCAGCCATTCCTCGGTGGCCCACGAGCCTCCTCCCCTCCAAAGGCAGCTGCGTTGAGGGACTCACTCTGACCCTGCTTCTTGCTCTGCCGCGATCCCAACGCTGGGATGTGCAAGAAGGCGCCCGGGGCTGGGGTGAAATGAAAAGTGTCCACAAAGCTCCTGGACACGCCCGGCCTATGGAAAGCTCTCACGGAGGACTGGGAGGTGAGGGGAGCCAGGCGACAGTCAGGAAGAAGTCACCACCCTCCCTAGTGACCGTGGGGACAAACAAGGTGAGTGGCAGGACGGTATGGACGGGACGACCTCACCTGCACTTTGCAAACATGTGTGTTGTCCATGTATCTTGTTGGAAACAGTCTGTGCTGACACAGGGCAAAATGGTAATTGAGATTGTTTCTTAAATATATTAAGCTGTAACGATATGACACCTGGTTTGAAATTTACATATCTAAAACTATGTTTCTGTAAAGCAGAAACAAAAATTATTTCACTGGAAATCTAGAGGAAAATCTAGAGGGTAGCAGGAAAAAAGAGACTTTTATCATAAATCCTTCTCCCTTCACAGGCAATCATTATTTTAATTAATTCCTTTTCTTAAAACATTTTTTTCCCCGCCTGTAGTCCCAGCTACTGGGGAGGCTGAGGCAAGAGAATCACCTAAGCCCAGGAACTGGAGGTTGCTGTGAGCTGTGACGCCAGGATACTCTACCAAGGGGCGATAAAGTGAGACTGTCTCTACAAAAACAAAACAAAACAAAACATTTTTTCCCCTCTTATCTCCCACTCTTTTCTGAAAATGTGGTTCAGTAAGGATAAATTTTTCATTTCCTTTCAGGCTGTGGAGTTGCTCTACAGCACAATTTGTGTGTGTGTTTGTACACTCTAGATACACATGGTCATGAACAATAAGAAGGTGCTTGAAGTTAAAATAGAAATGAAAAACAGAACTTACGTTGAGTTTCAATCTTTTTAAATAATTAAATTAATTTTTCCAATCATAAAAGTCTTAAATAAATGTGATAGCAAATCAGAAATAATAAAAGCATAAAAAGCACAATAATTACTCATAATGTCACCACACGGTGGGGCACTGCTGTCTATGCTTCTTTCCTATGCCTTTCTGTTAAGGCCCCGGTATGTGTGTTTTTTAAGAAAATAGAACTGGGGGTGGCGCCTGTGGCTCAAGGGGTAGGGCGCTGGTCCCATATGCTGGAGGTGGCGGGTTCAAACCCAGCCCCGGCCAAAAAAAAAAAGTTAAGAAAATAGAACTGGGATCTAAATGAAATCCTGACCCGTGTCCTTTAAGTCTCTTCCCAAGTCACAGGTCTTTCCACAGGGCCCTGTGTCTGAGTGTGCCAGATGCACCCGAAATGACTTTACTTTCTGTTACTTTTCAGTAGTCGGCAGCATAAATAACCTGCTTTTCCACATGAATTATATTTAATTTTTAGAAGCAAAATCACCATTAATTATAGTAGACCCCTGTCATTTAACATCCCAATGAAAATAAAGGGAGTAAGAGTTCCCATTTCCTTCATAAAATTCCTATACTTAGAATGCCTTTTTTTTTTTTTAACGTAGAACGTCTTTTTCTCCAATAAGGAACACACTTGCATCTACTTTGGTCTTTATAATTATTATTATTTTTGAGACAGACTCTTATCACCCTGGGTAGAGTGCCATGATGTCATACTTTACAGTAACCTCAAACTCCTGGGCTCAAGCCATCCTCCTACCTCAGGCTTCCATGTACCTGGGACAACAGGCACCAGCCAAAATGCCTAGCTGATTTTTCTATTTTTAGCAGAGATGGGGTCCCACTCCTGTTCAGGCTGGTCTAGAACGCCTGGGGTCAAGCAATCCACCCACCTTGGCCTCCCAGAGTTCTGGGATTACTGGGGTGAGCCTCTGTCCTGGACCTATCTTTATTATTATTTTTTTTTTTTTTTGTAGAGACAGAGTTTCACTTTATTGCCCTCAGTAGAGTGCCGTGGCGTCACACAGCTCACATCAACCTCCAACTCCTGTGCTTAGGCGATTCTCCTGCCTCAGCCTCCTGAGTAGCTAGGACTACAGGCGCCCGCCACAACGCCCGGCTATTTTTTGTTGTTGTTGTTGCAGTTTGGCCGGGGCTGGGTTTGAACCCGCCACCCTCGGTATATGGGGCCGGCGCCCTGCTCACTGAGCCACAGGCGCCGCCCTTTATTATTATTATTTTGAGACATAGTCTCACTGTGTCGCCCTCAGTAGAGTGCGATGGTGTCATAGCTCACAGCAACCTCAAACACTTGGGCTAAAGAGATACTCTTGCCTCAGCCTCCTGAATAGCTGAGACTATAGGTGCCCGCCACAATGCCCAGCTAGGTCTAGAGATGGGGTCTTGCTCTTTCAAAGGCTTATGCGGAAGTCCTGAGCTCAAGCAGTCCACCTGCCTCAGCCCCCAAAGTGCTGGGAGTCCAGGCGTGAGCCAGCCCGCATGTGCTGGCATTATTATCTTTGGAGCTGTTCATTTTTACCGCTCCTATGTATATCTTTCCTAGGGCTGGTGCAACAAATGGCCACGAATTTGGTGGTATCAAACAGTACAAATTTATTCTTTCATACTCCCAGAGGCCAGAAATCCATGTGTTAGCAGGGCCACACTCCACTCAAGGCTCCAGCTTCTGGTGCTCTTGGGAGCTCCTGGGCGTGTGATAGCATCACCCCAGGAACCTTTTGTTAGTCCATTCGTATTGCTATAACAAAACATCTGTCACCCACCATCAACCAAAAAACAGACAAAGAAAAGACTCTAAAAACCAGCTGGATTTTAAACATTTTGTAAAAATCTGTCACTTAAGGCATACCAACCAGGATGTTTGTAGCCTGTAATACTTGGCTTAAAAAGCTCTGCGGCTCCCTTGGCAAGGCCAACAGAACTTGGACTCAAGAATAATTTTACCTACTCAACATTTGCTTGTGACAATTAAATATCCTGTTAATATTAGGCAACCAGTGATGGCGACTAGGTCAACAGAGACAAGAAAAATGTAAAAACCCTGAACCAAATGAAAGGACGTTACTTGAGCTCCTAAAGACACATGAATAAACACGGCACGGCACAGCTCAGCCAAAAATATTTGTTTGCTGAAAATGCCCTAACATTTTGCCACACTGATAATAAAGGAAAAAAATAAAGGACGGAAATTATTTAGCCCATCTTAACCACCTAGTGGAAGCAACCAACATGGAAATTACCCAAGTGATGGCAGCAGTGACCAGGAGAACACTGGTCTACGAACACTTTGGAGTCTTGTGCTGGTACGTGGACAGGCATCCATCCTTATGACTTCCCCATGCTCCAAGTCAGTGTCTGGGAGGATAGACGGCACTCAAAGTGTGCACACATCAGGTAAAAGTAAATTAGTACCCTCGTTCAGCCCAACCTCAACCACATCTACCTACGGGTGTCACCCCAGCCTCGCGCTTCCCCTTTATCTTCTCTAGGGTTCGCCTGTGCAACCCCCTACCCCAAGCCCTGTGACACCAGGACTCCGTCCCCGGCGCGGAGCCGCCAGCCCTTGCGCTCCCGCGCCCGGACGCGGAGCGGCCAGCCCTGCGCTCCTTCCTTCTCAGCACACAGCCGCCCCGCCTCGCGCTCCTCCCTCCTCAGCACGCAGCCGCGCCGCACCGCCCCGCGCTCCTCTCTCCTCAGCACGCAGCCACCCCGCCCCGCACCGCCCCGCGCTCCTCCCTCCTCAGCACGCAGCCGCGCCCGCCTCGCGCTCCTCCCTCCTCAGCACGCAGCCGCCCCGCCCCGCCCCGCGCTCCTCTCTCCTCAGCACGCAGCCGCGCCCGCCTCGCGCTCCTCCCTCCTCAGCACGCAGCCGCGCCGCACCGCCCCGCGCTCCTCTCTCCTCAGCACGCAGCCACCCCGCCCCGCACCGCCCCGCGCTCCTCCCTCCTCAGCACGCAGCCGCGCCCGCCTCGCGCTCCTCCCTCCTCAGCACGCAGCCGCCCCGCCCCGCCCCGCCCCGCCCCGCCCCGCGCTCCTCCCTCCTCAGCACGCAGCCGCACCGCCCCGCGCTCCTCCCTCCTCAGCACGCAGCCGCCCCGCCTCGCGCTCCTCCCTCCTCAGCACGCAGCCACCCCGCCCCGCCCCGCGCTCCTCCCTCCTCAGCACGCAGCCGCGCCGCCCCGCGGTCCTCCCTCCTCAGCACGCCGCCGCCCGCCCCGCGCTCATCCGTACAATGCAGCCGCCGGCCCTGTGCTCCAGTCAGGAGTGTTTCATCTCACTTGGTCTCTGTCCTCCCTTTCAGTTAATTCAGAGATTAAATCAGTTTAGAAGAACCTTTGCCAGGAAGGCAGCCCGTGTGCTAGCCGTGCGACCTTCCAGCGTGTTGGAGGGTCGTCACCACAAACCCAGGGTGGATAGTGGCGCGCGGCGGCTTCTGGAGTGCGCGGCATCACCAGGCACAACCCATCCACCGCGGCTCCTGCTCCTGTGCCCGGAAACTTGGGGTTGTATTTGAGAACGTCATCCAGGTTTCCCCCGCCTTCTCCAGGCTCCCTCGGGGGAACACTTCCCAGCACCACACGCCACCGCCTCCACAGGCAACAAGAAGTGTCCACGGAAATGCCCAGAGCCCCCTCCTCTCGGGCACACTCACATGGCTCTGCTGCCACTGGGTGTGAAGAGCCACTTTGAAGGGAAGTGTTCAAAGCTCAGGCCCCCGGGCATTCTCAGCTCCGGCCGTGGCCCGTCACCCCAGGTGAGGACTGCTGTCAACCGATTTTTGTAGGGAGGGGGTTCATCTTAACCACCAAGTCCTCCAGAAATGAAGTTCTTTGATAAAGAAGCTTCAAAAGACTAGAAAGGTGTTAGCTTATGCCCCATGACTCAGGCTATTTTTCACTGCCACCTAAATATAAAACTGAACTGTTGGGATCATAGGCTTAAAAAAAACACTCTGGGAAGCTGAGGCAGATGGATCGATTCGGCTTGTGAATTTGAGACCAGCCTGAGTAAAAGCGAGACCCAATCTCTACTAAAAATAGAAAAATGAGCTGGGTGTTGTGGCAAGTGCCTGCAATCCCAGCTGCTTTGGAGGCTGAGGCAGGAGGATTACTTAAGCCCAGGAGTTTGAGGTTGCTGTGAGCTGTGACAACACGGTACTCTACCCAGGGTGACAGAGACCTCTGTTCTAAAAAGTAAGTAAATAAATAAAAATAGAAGATTTTTAAAGGCCAATTTCAGGCAAAACCGGGAAGCCATAGAAACTTGCCATCTCTGTACTCCATCCTGATTTTTCCCCCCCCCCCTCATTTTTTTCCTGTCCTGTGGATTGCAATCTATTCTCAAATCGCCTCTCCCAATTCTGGAAAGGTTCTGATGTTGGTTTACACTTTTAGTCACAGTACTCTTCAGACTGTTGAGAGAACCCTGATATCATTGGTTTCCAACTTTCGAGTTGTAAGCTGCCTGAAGGAAAGAGAGCCAAGATTGTAACAAACATAATAATTTAAGATTGGAAGATTCTTTTTTTGTGTGTGTGTGTGGTTTTTGGCCGGGGCTGGGTTTGAATCCGCCACCTCTGGCATATGGGACCCGTGCCCTACTCCTTGAACCACAGGTGCCGCCCAAGATTGGAAGATTCTTTTTTTTTTTTTTTAATTTTTTTTGTAGAGACAGAGTCTCACTTTCTGGCCCTCGGTAGAGTGCCATGGCCTCACACAGCTCACAGCAACCTCCAACTCCTGGGCTTAAGCGATTCTCTTGCCTCAGCCTCCCAAGTAGCTGGGACCCCAGGCGCCCGCCACAACGCCCGGCTAGATTGGAAGATTCTTAAAGGAAAAGGCTCAAAAAGAGACTGCTACTGCAGGAAATTTTTTTTTTTTTTTGTAGAAACAGAGTCTCACTTTACCACCCTCGGTAGAGTGCCATGATGTCACAGGACTCTCAGCAACCTCCAGCTCTTGGGCTTTCGCCATTCTCCTGCCTTAGCCTCCCGAGCAGCTGAGACTACAGGCGCCCGCCACAACACCCGGCTATTTTTTGGTTGCACTTCAGCAGGGGCTGGGTTTGAACCCGACACCTTCAGTATATGGGGCCCGGCGCCCCACTCACTGAGCCACAGGTGCCACCCTACTGCAGGAAATTTTAATAGTAAAGCAATTTTCTTCACAGATAATAAAACTGATTCTCCTTCAAGTATAAATGGCTGCATTGACAAAATGTCTTCAGAGAGTAAATTTATAGAGATGATAATGGAAGTGTGAGCTAATTGTCAATAGTGAGTAAAAACCACATTAGCAACAAATTAGAAACTAAAGGTACAGCCAAGCAGGCAGACTTCTGTTACTGGAAAATTCAGCAAATACCCAGTTTGATTGTAGTACAACTGACAGACTCACTCCAAGTTTTAATGGTGTCTGGGGGCAGCAAATGAAGAGACTCAAAGGGCTAGCTCAACAGTTAGGGCTGACTCAAAAACTAGAAAGCTGACCAATAACTGCACAAGGAGATTGACCCCTGAAGTTGAAATCATTGGAGATAAAACTGTCCTGTTAGTCAAGGTGAAAAAGACAAAGCATATAGCTTGACAGATAAAATTGTCCTGTTAGTCAAGGTGAAAAAGACAAAGCATATAGCTTGATAGAAGCCTTTCTAGGAACTAACTGGTCACACAAACCTTCCAAAGCAAGAAAGACGACCCGGTGATGTCAGGCACAGTCAAAGTGAGGTGTGTACCAAATTATGCTGGTGGGCTGAGAGTGGTAGAGATTTGACAACCAGCTCCCTTGAGGGATAAAGCTGTGATTTACAATGTGGAGCATGCACTCTTACCTGGTGTTTCCTCCTTACAGATAGAATAGACACCCCAATATCCCCAAAAGCACAGATTATAAAACTTAGTAAAATTGTTGGGTCCCTTCGTGGTCGCCACTTGTCAGGTCCAATCTTGGGTGCCACTTGGCAGAGCCCCAAGACACTGGGTCTCCGCCCAACCCAGGGCTTTGGAGTCGGGACACTAGGTCTCTGGCCTGGCCCAGGAAACTGACTGGACATGGACTGCTATGCTAGCTTTCTCGGGTTAGGTCTCATTCAGGTCTCGGGTGTGGAAGCGCCTTAGAAGTCACAGTCAATATAGGTATAGATATTTTTTGCAGTTTCTGGCCAGGGCTGAGTTTGAACCCACCACCTCTGGCACATGGGGCCAGCGCCCTATTCCTTTGAGCCACAGGCACCACCCCAGAAATCACAGTCAATATTGGTAGAAGCATCTCGGCAGCAATCTCAACAGCAGTCTGTCAGTCTTCCTTCTTTCCAGCAGCTCTTCCTGAGGTTATTTATAGAAGTAACACCACAGGTGTGGGGACTGCTGTGCAGTAATATGGTGGTCTTGTCACATGCTCACGTGCGCTCGTGCTCTTTAATGAGAGACCAATGATGTTAAATGTCCATTGATGTTAAATCCCTGCCCCAATCCCTTATAGCCAAGGTATTTCTCACAGGTGTCTCCTACAATTCCCCCCTTTTGTGTATTAACAGATCATACAACTGTTCTAACTGAAATTGTCACGATTCTTATTTCCCTCTCTCTCTTTTTTTTTTCCTTTCTGAAGATCTTACTGCTTTTGCTGCCTTTTGCTTGCTGCCTTTAGCTTGCATTCTACCACACTCTTTACAACTTCCAACATATCCACAGGAACTCTAACCCCTGCACACAACACACCTTTTACTTCTCATCTCAAACTTCTTTTTTTTGCAGTTTCTGGCCGGGGCTGGGTTTGAACCCACCACCTCCAGCATATGGGGCCAGCGTCCTTACCCCTTTGAGCCACAGGCGCCGCCCCTCTAACTTCTTACATCCCAAATCTCCCATACTCTCTGCATCTTATTTACTGTGAATTGTGTTAACTGGCAAACAAAAGGTCTTGCTTTCCTAGCAACGCAGAGTGTCCCCTTTTGCTATATAAATTGTAAAGGACTAACAAAGGGTCCCACTTTCCTTGCCATCTTTGATAGCGAGAATCTTACTGCATTGACTGTCTCTTGTCACCTCTGCCAGTAGTTGGCGACCAAGTCCCACGTTTCTTGCGGTCATTGGTAGCGAAGATTCCACTGCTTTCACAACCCCTTGCTGCTCCTGCTTTTTTTTTTTTTTTTTTTTTATAGAGACAGAGTCTCATTTTATCACCCTCGGTAGAGTGCTGTGGTGTCACAGCTCACAGCAACCTCTAGCTCTTGGGCTTAGGCGATTCTCTTGCCTCAGCCTCCCAAGCAGATGGGACTACAGGCTGCTTCTGCTTTTGGTAGCTGGCAAATAAACGTACTGCCTTTTGCTACTTTGCCTTTAGCAGCTGGCGAACAAAGACACTGCTTTTCTTGCGGAATTTTTCCTTTGCTAGTTGAATTATGATAATTCCTACAAACTTCTCACAACCTTCTTATACTTGTTATCTTCTTTACTTCAAAATTCCTCACACTTCTCAAAACTCCCTATACCTCATATACATCTCATCTCAAAATTCCTTCCTTATATCTCATACTTCTCATCTCAAAACTCCTTATACCTTTTATCTCAAACTTCCCAAATTTCTTATACTTCTTACATTTCCTATCTCAAACTTCTCATACTAAACTTATTATTCCCAACAAACCTCCTACAGTCTTTCATTCCCCCAAATTCCAGCACTCCGTCCAAAGCTCCCAACACTCAGTGCCACTCTTTCACTTACTGTCTTTAATTGCTGAAGGCTTCACTTACTCTCGCTCTCTTTCTTTAGCGGCTTCTTTTACTCCCGAGTCTTAGCTTTCTGTTTTTCTTTCTAATTGCCATTCTTGCAAGACTTCACTTCCCCTGTTGTTTCTTCACCAGCCCCTTCCCTTTCAAACAGAACTCTTAACTGCCAGTAAGGGATTAGGGGCATGTTGTCTCCAAAACTACTTCCTGCTGACAACGGGTGAAGATATGGGGAAGGCAATTAGAACTTATAAACTTTGTACTATAACCTCTCCTTCTGGCTACTCCCGAGTATTTCCTTTTTCAGTCTGCATCCACTATCCCATCCTCGTTGCCACTTGTCGGAGCCTGGAAATGCCGGATCTCCAGCACCGACCTGGGACCTCTTTGGAGTTGGGACTCTAGGTCTCTGACCTGGCCCAGGAAACTGTCTGCAGCAGCTTTCTCGGGCTAGGTCTCATTCCGGTCTTGGGTGTCGAAGCGCCTTAGCAGTCACAGTCAACATTTGTAGGAGTGAGATCTCAGCAGCAACGTCAGCAGTAGTCTGTTGGTCTTAGTTCTTTTTTTTTTTTTTTGTCCGGGGCTGTGTTTGAACCCAGCACCTCTGGCATATGGGACCGGCGCCCTACTCCTTGAGCCACAGGCGCCGCCCTGTTGGTCTTAGTTCTTTCCAGGAGCTCTTCCTGAGGTTACTCATAGCAGTAACACCACAGGTCTGGAGACTGCTGTGCAGTAAGGTCGGTGTTCTCCTCACATGCTCTTACTTGGCTTGTGCTCTTTAACAAGAGACCAATGATGTGAAATGATGTTAAATCCCTGCCCCAATCCCTTATGACCAAAGTATTTCTCACAGGCGTCTCCTACATAAAATAATAAGGAAATGATAGATTGTGAGTACTTATTTATCTTTGTTTTTACTGTAATTTATTTACTTATAATTATACAATTCAAGTTTTTTTTTAGACTGTCTCACTCTGTCACCCTGGGTAGAGTGCCATGGCTTCACAGCAACTTCAATGTCTTGGGCTCAAGTGATCCTCTTGCCTCAGCCGCCCAAGTACTTGGGACTACAAGTGCCCACCACAACACCAGGCTATTTTTAGAGGTGGGGTCTCACTCTTGCTCAGGCTGGTCTCAAACTTCTGAGCTCAAGCGATCCACCCACCTCAGCCTCCCAGAGTACTGGGATTACAGGAGTGAACCACCACACCCAGCCTACAATGAAATTTTTCTTTTTTTTTGCAGTTTTTGGCTGAGGCTGGGTTTGAACCCGCCACCTCCAATATATGGGGCCGGCACCCTACTCCTTGAGCCACAGGCACCGCCCTACAATTAAATTTTCAATAATGGCTGTGGTTCACAACCAGCTCACAAAATTTCTAAAAAATTAACAGTAAGCTCCAGCATATCCTTAAGCATAAAGATTTAATCAAAAGACAAAAAAGAACCACACACAGGAAGCCTTGTGGTGCACAAGATTATATTATTATACTTCTAGACATAGCACAGAAGCTTATGAAAAGTTGTAAAAAGAAAAAAACAGTAGAAACCCTGGTGAATACAATTGTTAGGTGCCACATGGGGACTTTTCTATGCTGCATTTAATGTAGAAAAACATGTCTATTAATAAAGAATCCAGAAGAAGAAACAAAAAGGAAGTAAACAGATTGGGTTCTCATCACAAACCAAAATGGGATAAAGAGAAGTGAGAAACGGGAGGAAAACATGCAGCTGGGCAAAAACAGCGCCCTGTGGGATTTAATGTGGCTCTTCTGCGGTTAGGAACCATTCTTTGTCTTACACTGGCTAGATATCACCAAAGCTGGTGTAAGAAATGAAATTTAGAAACACTGGTCTGTTTGCTTTCTAGACATTGCTGACTTTCAAGGACTTAGATTTGAGAGGAGAAATCATTTTGAAAAACATAAGGAATTAGGAAAACAATTTTTACTTTTTTCTTACATTGTCATCTTCTTTGAAAAATGAGATAGCGTTAAAAGTACGTGGGTCATGGGGCGGCGCCTGTGGCTCAGTCGGTAAGGCGCCAGCCCCATATACCGAGGGTGGCGGGTTCAAACTCGACCCGGCTGAACTGCAACCAAAAAAGAGCCGAGCGTTGTGGCGGGCGCCTGTAGTCCCAGCTACTCGGGAGGCTGAGGCAAGAGAATCGCTTATGCCCAGGAGTTGGAGGTTGCTGTGAGCTGTGTGATGCCATAGCACTCTACCGAGGGCCATAAAGTGAGTGAGACACAAGAGTGTCTCTACAAAAAAAAAAAAAAAAGTACGTGGGTCACCATGAAAATTTTGAGATAGACTGTTATGATCCATTATTTCACTTCCAAGAAGCACAGTCGACAGGGTCCCTTTTGATTCCCAGAGCAAGTTTGAACTTGCTCAGCTTATGGGTGGTGCTGGGAGGGCTGGGAGGGCTTCGTTTGTTTCTGTCAGTGCAGATTTTACATTTCTTGATTTTTGTGTATCTCAAAACTTTCGTAATGACCCATGTAACTCAGTGGTTTTCTGAGGTTGCCTGAAGGCTTCACTGTGCTCACTCAGGGCAGGTGCATACCCCATCAGCAATAGCCATTCCCTGTCCCACTGCAGCTGTCACTAAGGAGCAGGACACTGCTAACTCCAGTTCACAGCTGACAGGAAGCAGCTTCCACGTTAATCTGCCCAGGGGAGATTTTGTGACTCTTGTGTGACACAGTCTCAAAGTAGAAAATCTTACATTCCTCACGTTGCTGATGTCCCAACCATGTGCGGCCTCAACTCTACATGGAACGCTGGCTTATTTTAAGACTGGCTGAAACATGGAGTTCTACTGATTGCCTTACACACAGACATTTTTAGCCTGTATGATGTGATTTGTAGCCAATAATTTTAACTTCCATAATGTCATTTCCGATCAAAAGAGAACAGCTCCCATCTGAGGAGTCCTCCTCCCTTCTTTTAAACTTTCTTATAAAACTGGTCATGTGTGACAGACAGAACACCTCTAACTTTGTTAGTGGATCTTCCCAGCTTGACGCTCATATTCAGCTGCCAATAAATCTTTATTAAATTATTTCTTCCTCAACAGCCTTAATCTTGGCTGATGGCCTTTTGCCCCACTGAGCAAATGTGGTCTCCTAGTCTCAGCCAAGTCACCCCTGCACTCAGTTGTCATCAGGTGAAACCTTCTGTCCAAGGCAAGCCATCAAAAAGATGGAGATCTGGACTGCGCCTGTGGCTCAGTGGGTAGGGTGCTGGCCCCATATACTTAGGGTGGCGGGTTCAAACCCTGCCCTGGCCAAACTGCAACAAAAAATAGCTGGGCGTTCTGGCGGGTTCCTGTGGTCCCAGCTGCTCGGGATGGTGAGGCAAGAGAATCACCTAAACCCAGGAATTGGAGGTTGCTGTGAGTTGTGTGACACTCCGGCACTCTACCGAGGGCCATAAAGTGAGAGACTGTCTCTAAAAAAAAAAAGATTGAGATCAAATGGAAGTCTGCTAAAACTAAACAAAAACTTCATGGCGTTGTACGAAACACACAGAAAGCATCTACTCTACCACTGCTGAAAAGTCCCTGGCTGCTTAACATGAAGCATGCAGGCACAAGGATTTCAAAACTAAAAGCCACTGCTGCACTAATTGCAAAAAATTTCATCCAGGTCTATCTCTCACCTCTCCTTCCTTCATGAGAGAGACTCAGCTCTCTTTGGAAGTGCTCTAAACTTTCTCTTTGTTCTTCTTAAATAAAATCTGTTACCCTAAAAAAAATTTCATCTAATATTCAAGGGCTTGGAAGAGAGCCCATGGTCACTTTATCTCCATTAAAAGCAGTGAGATGAGCTTGTGCCCAAATGGAAACATTCATATTTCAAGTCTTTAAAAAAATTACCATGATTTAGCCATAGTCAATAGACAACTGGTGAGATTCTGATGCAGTTACAAATGCCAAGTAGATGCATCTTCCCCATCTGGGCTTCTTTAGTAACAGGAATAAGAGTTCAGTGTGCAGAAATCCAGGAACACAACAGCCTTCAAGGTCATCTAGTCTAACTTCCTTTTAAAATGACTTAAGACTTTTTATTCACGTAGACATAATATCCTTCCACAACTTGATTGTATTTTAATGTAATCAGTTTGGGCAATTTCAATTAAAGTAGGAAAAATAGAACATAGAGTTAGTCTCCTTTAGCCCCCCAAATTTATTTATTTATTTTTATTTTTAGAGACAGAGTCTCACTTTGTTGCCCTTGGTAAAGTGCTGTGGCATCACAGCTCACAGCAACCTCCAGCTCTTGGGCTTAGGTGATTCTCCTGCATCAGCTTCTCAAGTAGCTGAAACTACAGGTGCCCTTCACAACGCCCCGCTATTTTTTTGTTGCAGTTTGGCCAGGACTGGGTTTGAACCCGCCACCCACGGTATATGGAGCTGGCGCCCTACTCACTGAGCCACAGGCGTCACCCATCAAGGTTCTTTTTTTTTTTTTTTTTTTTAATGCAATGAATGGTAAAGAATAAGATTGGTGTCATAACAATTCAGCTGTTATGTGACAAGTGATGGACCATGGGTTCATTTTCTTTTTTTTTTTTTGTAGAGACAGAGTCTCACTGTACCGCCCTCGGTAGATGCCATGGCGTCACACGGCTCACAGCAACCTCTAACTCCTGGGCTTACGCGATTCTCCTGCCTCAGCCTCCCAAGCAGCTGGGACTACAGGCGCCCGCCACAACGCCCGGCTATTTTTTTGTTGCAGTTTGGCCGGGGCTGGGTTTGAACCCGCCACCTCAGTATATGGGGACGGCGCCCTACTCACTGAGCCACAGGCGCCGCCCCATGGGTTCATTTTCATCCACCGTCCCACACATCATGCCTTAGAATGCTTTGAAATCAATGTGGAAAAAAAAAAAAAGGGAAAACACGGTGGCGGGGGGGGGGGGGGGGGCGGAGCAGAAAGGAAAAAAAGAAATAAAAAAAATCAATGTGGGGCGGCGCCTGTGGCTCAGTCGGTAAGGCGCCGGCCCCATATGCTGAGGGTGGCGGGTTCAAACCCGGCCCCGGCTGAACTGCAACCAAAAAAAAATAGTTGGGCATTGTGGCGGGCGCCTGTAGTCCCAGCTACTCGGGAGGCTGAGGCAAGAGAATCGCTTAAGCCGAGGAGTTGGAGGTTGCTGTGAGCTGTGTGACGCCACGGCACTCTACCCGAGGGCAATAAAGCAAGACTCTGTTTCTACAAAAAAAACAAAAACAAAAAAACAATGTGAATTAAAAATAGCCTTTCTTAAAAACAACAAAAAAGCATGCAAAATTATTACGTAAGTTTAGGTATTATCACACTAATGTAAAACAAAGGATAAAGTATGCACGCACAACTCAAAAGAGTTTACAAAAAAGAATGAGGCAAATGCTTATTTGCTCAAATAATTATAAATATAAGCGAAGCACTTAAAGCAAAGAACTCACGTTCTGAGCTTTAAGTCCTCATCATTACAATTAAATCTTCTACAAAGCAAAATATTGATCAGAAAAGTTTATAAAATATTTTCAAAGATCCTAGTGCATCATTTGGAAATGATTTCTCTAAAATAATCAATAGTTCTCTCTCAAATCTCAAATGGTTTATCTGTTTTTTTTTTCTTTTTTATTTTTTGTAGAGACAGAGTCTCACTTTGTCACCCTCAGTAGAGTGCTCTGAAATCACACGCTCACAGCAACCTCCAGCTTCTAGGCTTACGTGATTCTCTTGCCTCAGCCTCCCGAGTAGCTGAGACTACAGGCGCCCGCCACAACGCCCAGCTATTTTTGTTGCAGTTTGGCCGGGGCTGGGTTTGAACCCACCACCCTCGGTATATGGGGCTGGTGCCCTACCCCCTGAGCCACAGGTGCCACCCAGTTTATCTGTGTCTTTAAAACACACACACACACAAGTTGGGAGAAAATTTAAGAATCCCCACACATAGCCGGGTGTTGTGGCGGGCGCCTGTAGTCCCAGCTACTCTGGAGGCTGAGGCAAGAGAATCGCTTAAGCCCAGGAGTTGGAGGTTGCTGTGAGCTGTGTGATGCCATGGCACTCTACCCGAGGGCCATAAAGTGAAACTCTGTCTCTACAAAAAATAAAAGAATCCCCACACAAAGGAACTCTGAAAACAGAGGTACATAATAAATACATTTTAAAGATATGATGACTTGGTTGAGTTTACTAAATGGGTATTTAGCCCACGGAAACACTTCACATCCAGAGGAAGGTGAACAAAGGTGACAGCAAGCAGAAATGAGTCAGGCGGGTCCATGTTCCTCCTTGACTAAGATGGGAAATTACTTACCTCCCCGTTAACAAAGATTAAATTTCTAACCGGACAAAAACACTCATTATGACCAAAATAGATTTATCATGAATAAGCACTTGTTGAATAATGTAAGAAAAAAAAATTTTTTTTTTTCAGGGGAAAGCACGAACACAGTCCCCCACTACCACAAATTATGCAGTCGAGTTTCCCACATTTGGGGAAATCGCAGGGGTCAGCACATCCGGAGTGCAATGGATAAGCCTCGCCCTGGGAAAACCACCTTCGTGATCATGGTATCTCCCCTCCCAAGTAAGTATTTTTTTTTTTGTAGAGACAATCTCTCACTATGTTGCCCGGGCTGGTCTTGAACTCCAGACCTCAAGTGATCCTTTTGACTCTGCCTCCCAAAGTGTTGAGATTACAGGCATGATCAATGTTAAGAAAAATTTTAGTCCCTTATTGTAAATTGCACAAAATGCCCATAATAATTAGCTGCTTATAAGGGTTTCCTGGTTCGGTGCCTGTAGCACAGTGGTTACAGCACCAGCCACATGCACCGAGGCTTGTGGGTTGAACCTGGCCCAGGCCAGCTAAACAACAGTGATGACTGCAACAAAAAAATAGCTGGATATTGTGGCAGGAGCCTTTAGTCCCAGCTACTTGGGAGGCTCAGGCAAGAGAATCGCCCAAGAGTTTGAGATTGCTGTGAGCTGTGATGCCACAGCACTCTACTCAGGGTGACATAGTGAGACTCTGTCTCAAAACAAACAAACAAAAAAAAACACCCCCCAACATAAGGGTTTCCCATTGAGCAATTAGGAAGATAAAGGTGATTTGAAGGAAACTTCTGTGGATAATTAATATTTCATATAAGTCATACATAAAACCAAGCATGTAATTATATGCCTTTGGATTTTGTAATGACAGGTACAAGACACGGCTGTCCCATATCCTTTTCTTAAGGGCTCCTCACAATACCTTGAGGGAGTGGTTGGGAGAAGTCACCCCAAGTCACACCACAGGATGACTGGTGAGGTTTCAAGGGTTAGTCATCAGCTGTCTTCGGGGACGCTTCAGTAAAACCCATTTCAAGGGCCAGGTGTGGTGGCTCAGGCCTGTGATCCCACCACTCTGGGAGGCAGAGGCGAGTGGATTGCCTGAGCTCAGGGGCTTGACTAGCCTGAGCAAGAGCAAGACCTTGTCTCTACTAAAAATAGAAAAACTAGCCAGGTGCTGTAGTGGGCACCTGTCATCCAAGCTACTCGGGAGGCTGAGGAGGATATCTTTAGCCCAAGAGACAGGTTGCTGTGAGCTATGATGGTACCATAGCACTCTATTGGGGTCACAGAGTAAGACTCTGTCTCAAAAAAACAAAACAAAAAACCATTCCCCAAGGAATGCAGTCCCCTATCATTTTCAAAGACTCAGACTTCAAAATTAATTACCTAAGATTATTATTTGGTCTATGGCCCTAATTCTGTTACATTTGAATAACTCAAAGCAGTTCATGAAGTCTTAGAAATATTAAGATAGAAGCTCTCAGAGTTTTGATTATGGAGGGGTACAGAATACCCCAAAGTTAATATTCAGTATGATGTCTTGGCATACTGAATATTTTAAGCTGAAGGAGTACTGAGAAATGGAAGATGCTGGAGGGAGTGTGACCTGCTGAAACAGGTTACAAGACCATCTGAAAGAACCAGACCAGTGCCATCTTAGGAGTTAAGTTTTGCTCCCCCCCACCATTTCACTCAGTAAGCTTAACTTTCCAGGTAAGCCCAGGCAATTCCCCGAAATCATGAGACAACTGCCCACCAATCAGGGACCCCCCCACCTGACCAATCCAGAAGTGCCCCCTTTGTTTCAAGCTGTGCACGCCCACCCGCTGCATAGGACCATAAAACCCCCCTGCTCCAGAGCTTAGGGCTCCTGGCTCAGATCCATTGTAGCAGAGACCCCGGGAGCCCAAGTTCAAACTTGCAATAAACGGCCCTTTTGTTTTTGCATCAGACTCTGCTCCCTGGTGTTCTTTGTGGGGGATTTCAAGATCTGGGCACAACACATATGAGAGATGCCCTCCCTATACCTGGAGGAAAAGAAAGGAATTGAAATGAACAAGTCTTGCTGTTTCCCCCAGCTCTCTGCTTTTAGATTATACCCATTTATCCCATCACATATTCCTGTGATTTTCCACTCTTCATCAAACTGAGTACAAAAACACTTTGTTTAAAAAAAAAACAACTTTGTTTCACCATTTCTGTGGGTCTTCATTTCCTTATGTCAGGTAAAACTTGTACTAAATAAATTTGTTTACCTTTTTCTAGTTAATCTTTTATTTTTTATTTTTGTGAGACCAAGTCTCACTCGTCGCCCTGAGTAGAGTGCTGTGGCATCATCATGAAAGGACAAAGCTAACTTCATTTTGTTAAAACTAACTCCATTTTGTCTCAGCCTTCACTGACCCCACTTTGCCCCCAGCCTTTAATTTACAGCTGCATACCAAAGGTGATAGGCAACCTGCTTCCTCCCCCACCCCGGCTCCAGTGTGTTTGCCCTGAGCGATAATGGCACCCACTCTCAGCCCCAGTAGTAGTAAATCTTTCCCCTAAGCCCCTATTCCTCCCCCCACTTTTCTGTATCCTTAAAACTGCTCTTCCCTCTGTTGTAGGGGCTTCTCTGCCCTCCTGCTGCGGCAGGAGAAGCCCAGATTCAAATCTGTGAATAAACGGCTCTATTGTTTTTGCATCGCACTCGGCTAAGGTTAGTGGTCTTTGTGGGGGATTTCAAGATCTGGGCACAACAATCATAGCTCACAGCAACTTCAAACTCCTGGGTTCAAGCAATTCTTTTGCCTCAGCCTCCAGGGTAGCTGAGACTACAGCCATGTGCCATCACACCCAGATAGTTTTTTCCATTTTTAGTAGAGATGGGGGTGGAGTCTCTCTCTTGCTCAGGTTGGTCTCAAACTCTGGAGCTAAACAATCCTTCTGGCTCAGCCTCCCAAAGTGCTAGGATTATAGGCCTGAGCCACTGCACATGGCCCTTGTTAACCTTTCATCAGTCTAATTACTGGAGACCCAGACAATGAACCTAAGATAGGTAATGAGGGAAGAAAAAAAAAAAAAAAACTTGGTGTGGGGAATGTGAGTTCCTTTAGTTCAGGGGTCCTCAAACTGCGGCCCGTGGGCCACATGAAGCGGTGTGATTGTATTTGTTCCCGTTTTGTTTTTTTACTTCAAAATAAGATATGTGCAGTGTGCGTGGGAATTTGATTAGTTGTTTTTTTAAACTATAGTCTGGCCCTCCAACGGTCTGAGGGACAGTGAATTGGCCCCCTGGTTAAAGTTTGAAGACGCCTACTTTAGTTTATCAGGCCCAGAGAGACATTTAAAATGTACCAGTGATACCGGAGTTTCAGGTTCTCCGCGATTTGAAGAATGAATCCATGGACCACGGAATCAGTGGTAAGTCAGGATTTATTCACAGAAACAAAAATTACAACAACTACAAAACCCAAACCTCCAGGCAGAGAGAACCCAGAAGGGGTTGGAAGTCTATCCTCTGGCTCTCTGCTCAGGGGTTTACATAGTGGCGGGGGTTTTGTTTTGCAGGAACTCAATGTTGACTTTAGGGGGTGGGTCTTCCTCAGTTACAGCCAGCTGTCAAATGAACTCTCCTGCCTTGGAAACTTACTTGAAATCCACCAGTCAGAAGTCATTTCCATTGAATGATTGTTACTAAGGCTCAAAGATTATTAAATTGGGAGAAAGAGTGCTTTAATACAAAAACTCCATCACCGAAACAGCAGCACATTGTAATATATTTAAAACATGGGCCAGGTGTGGTGGCTTACGCCTGTGATCCCAGCACTGTGGGAGGCTGAGGCAGGAGGATCACTTGAGCTTAGGAGTTCCAGAGCAGCCTGAGCAAGAGTAAGATCCTGTCTCTACTAAAAATAGAAAAACTAGGGCGGCGCCTGTGGCTCAGTCGGTAAGACGCCGGCCCCATATACCAAGGGTGGCGGGTTCAAACCCGGCCCCGGTCAAACTGCAACCAAAAAATAGCCGGGCGTTGTGGCGGGCGCCTGTAGTCCCAGCTACTCGGGAGACTGAGGCAAGAGAATCACTTAAGCCCAGGAGTTGGAGGTTGCTGTGAGCTGTGTGACGCCACAGCACTCTACCGAGGGCCATAAAGTGAGACTCTGTCTCTACAAAAAAAAAAAAAAATAGAAAAACTAGCCAGGCATGGTGGGCACCTTTCGTGCCAGCTACTCAGGAGCCTGAGGCAGGAGAACTACTTGAACCCAGGAGTTTGAGGTTGCTATGAGCTATGATGCCATGGCACTCTACCAGGGTGCCAGAGTGAGATTCATTCTCAAAAAATAAAATAAAATAAAACCGAACAGAGTAAGGAAATGCTCATATTCAAATTTGAACAAGAAAGTTACTTAATTGAATTTGACACCCACGTAATTTTTCATAATTTATTTATGATGGGAAGTTTTTTTTTTTGTTTTTTTTTTTTATAGAGAAAGAGTCTCACTGTACCGCCTTTGGGTAGAGTGCCGTGGCGTCACAGGGCTCACAGCAACCCCCAACTCTTGGGCTTACGTGTTTCTCTTGCCTCAGCCTCCCGAGCAGCTGGGACTACAGGCGCCCACCACAACGCCCGGCTATTTTTTTGTTGTTGTTGCAGTTTGGCTGGGGCTGGGTTTGAACCCGCCACCCTCGGCATATGGGGCCAGCGCCCTACTCACTAAGCCACAGGCACCGCCCAGAAAGTTGTTTTTTTTTTTTGAGATAGAGTCCCATTATGTTGCCCTTGGTAGAGTGCTATGGAGTCACAGCTCACAGCAACCTCAAACTCTTGAGTTCAAGCAATCCTCTTTTCAGCCTACCGAGTAGCTGGAACTACAGGTGTCCACCACAATGCCCAGCTAGTTTTTCTATTTTTAGTACAGACAGGGTCTCACTTTGCTTAGGTTGACCTTCAACTCCTGAGCTCAGGCAATCCAACTGTCACGGCTTCCCAGAGTGCTGGGATTACAGATGTGAGCCACTGCGCCCAGCCTATATGGAAAGTTTTTAGAGATTACGATTCAAGAAAAATAAAACCTTTCCTTTGCAACCCAAGCATATACTTTGTCTTGTTTTTGATACTAGATGCTTTGTATTTAACAAGAAAAACACCAATTGTATAAAATTGGAACATTTAAAACTTATTTAGATATATGTAATACATACATTAAATAAGGTTCAAAATTGTATTTTTTTTTTTTTTGAGACAGTGTCTCATTATGTTGCCCTCAGTAGAGTTGTGGCTTACAGCTCACAGCAATCTCAAACTCTTGGGCTCAAGTGATTCTCCTGCCTGAGCCTCCCAAGTAGCTGGGACTACAGGCACCTGCCACAGCACCTGGCTATTTTTTGTTGCAGTTGTCACTGTTGGTTAGCTGGCCCGGGCTGGGTTCAAACCCAGCAACTTCAGTGTATGTGGCTGGCGCCATAAACACTGTGCTACAGGTGCCGAGCCAAAATCATATTATCTTTATTACATACTTATTATGTATCTTGGATATCTAACAGTTCCATAAGCAATCTCAATTGTATAGTGTGTAACTTCTCTTAAAAAATAAACTTGAAATTTTATGAGTTTTCCCACACATGAGCATGTTAGATTGTAGCAATAACCTACAGAGGTCAATGGGGTAAAATAATAACTCCATTTTTTTCTTTACAGATAGGGGTATAATAGATGGTAAAATTTTAGGACCCTCTAAATTCATTGTGCCAAGAGGGTTAGGGCCTGGGAAGCAGAGTAATAGAGCATGTTTGCAACCCTGCTTCTTAGGTTACAGGTTAGCTCTCTTCCCCATTATTCTTGTTCAGTGACTAGGAATGACCCGAGACCAGACCTTTCCTCCCTTCCCATCACTGATCTTCATGATAGTTAACTGTCTCCTTTATCATCCTGTTCCTAACTCAGACCAGAGGGAACCTGAGAACCCATAAAAGCTACATCTTCAGTTTGTGGAATGTTAAATATACCTTTCCCCAAAAGAAAAAGACCACTCAACTAATCAGATCATTGTAACCACGCGTTAAGCTTTACATGAAGATGTTGAAATTCTGTAAATCTTCCCTAAGCTTTATTTACAAAAGTGATCTCAAACTTCCACACTTTGGAACACTTGAGAATTTGTACTTTTTGGGCAGAGCTATCCTTTTTTTATTTTTATTTTTTTTGAGACGGAGTCTCACTCTATAGCCCTTGGTAGAGTGCCATGGTGTCATAGTTCACAGCAACCTCCAACTCTTGGGCTTAAGAGAGTTTCTTTTCTCATCCTCCTGAGTAGCTGGGACTACAGGCGCCTGCCACAATGCCCGGCCATTTTTGTTGCAGTTGCCACTGCTGTTTTAGCTGGCGGGGGTCGGGTTTGAACCCGCCACCCTCAGTATATGAGGCCAGCGCCCTACCCACTGAGTCACAGGTGCCGCCCAGGGCAGAGCAATCCTTAATCTCTGTGCTTGAATAAATCTCTTAAACTAGACTTTTTTTTTGAGACAGGGTCTGGCTCTATTGTCCAGGCTCCAATGCCACATCATCATAGCTCACAGGAACCTTGAATTCTTGGCCTCAAGCGATCCTCCTGCCTCAGACTCTCAAAGTATAGGATTATGGATGTGAGTCACCCTCCCAACTCTCTTTAACTAGATGCTGACTTTTTCCATTATTTTAAGGTTGACAGGAAAAATGAAGTATTTGTGATCAAAATTAGAATACAAATAAGATCCTCAAAGGCTACAGCAATGCAAGGGAACTTAACAAGTTGAAATTTAAACAGATAGGCTGGGTGGGGGGCTCTCGCCTATAACCCTAGCACTTTGGGAGGCCAAGGCGGGTGGACTGTTTGAGCTCAGGAGTTCAAGACCAACCTGAGCTAGAGTGAGACCTAGCTCTGCTAAAAATAAAAAAATTAGGCTCAGCACCCATAGCTCAGTGATTACAGTGCCAGCCACATACATGGAGGCAGGCAAGTTCAAACCCGGCCTGGGCCTGCTAAAACAACAATGACAACTGCAACAAAAAAAATAGTTCGGGATTGTGATGGGCACCTGTAGTCCTAGCTACTTGGGAGGCTGAGACAAGAGAATCACTTGAGCCCAAAGTTTGAGGTTGCTGTGAGCTATGACACCACAGCACTCTATTGAGGGAGACATAATGAGACTCTGGCTCAAAAAAAAGAAAAAAGAAAAATTAGCCAGATGTTATGGCAGGCACTGTAGTCCCAGCTACTTGGGAGACTGAGGTAAGAGGATCACTTGAGCCCTAGAGTTGGAGGTTGCTGTAAACTGTGACGCCAGAGTATTCTAGCAAGGGTGACAAAGTGAGCTATCTAAAAAAAAAAAACATTTTTTTTTTTAAACAGATACCATAGATTGTGTCCTTGGGGGTCTAAAAGAACAACTGCACAAACAAAATAGCTTAACAACAGCCCTCATGGAAAACAAGCAAGGCAATGAGTTACCAGTGTTATACTGTCTCATAAAAAGCTGCTCGAATCTTAGACTGCGCTGGAAACATCATCAACACTCAGTGTCTACTGTCAACATCACTGCAGATAAACTAAGTGCTCTGGGAAAAGTCACATATTTATATTATCACCTATAATACGGGATTCATGATTATAATCAGGTATTTTAGATTTAAAAATGGGCAATGAACCTTTGTAATACTTCTGCATTTATATATGTAATTTTATTCCACCAGTAGGTCCTTGTGAGCTGTGATGCCACGGAACTTTACTGAGGATGATAAAGTGAGACTCTGTCTCTACAAAAAGCAACGGTTCTCAACCTATGGGTCACAACCTACAGAACTGTATTAAAGGGCTGCGGCATTAGGAAGGTTGAGAATCACCATTTTAAAGGGATTTCATCAATAATTTCCTATATTTAGTTAACAATTCTTGGTTAATCTGAAGTAGGGAATACTGAATAGCATCACTAAATATAAAATAAAAAGTTTTTAATAATTTGCAAAGACAGCACAGAAAATCAACACCATAACCAGAATGCCAGTTTCACCAACTGCAGCACTGACCCCTCTTGGCTGGAGAAGTCACGTGGGCTCGGTGTTGTCAGTGTGCAGAGTCCGTGTAAAGTGCTACTACTGTGAACAGACCCTGTGACTATGCAGTCAGAAGCTGCCTACGGGAACAGTTATTTTCAGTGAATGAGTCTGTAGACTCTACATTATAAAAACATCTTCAATAAACATCAAAGTAGCATTTTATTTTATTTAATATTTTTTACAGTTTTTATTTTGTATTTATTATTATTATTATTATTATTTTTTTTTTTTTGCAGTTTTTAGCCGGTACCAGGTTTGAACCTGCCACCTCTGGTATATGGGGCCGGCGCCCTACTCCTTTAAGCCACAGGCGCCGCCCCAAAGTAGCATTTTAGATACGGTACTGTAACAGTGCTTACTACTTTTCTATCCCAGGAATAAAAATTGACATGTAATAAGATTTTCAGAGCCCTAACAATAGAGGGTCGCCCCTTTCTGGGCTCATCTGTAATTACACAACTAAAGGCTACCTGGAGTTTGTTAAATAATTCATTTTTTAAAAGTCACTTTCTGATATTTCTTCCAAAGTATGTCTCTTCATACTTTTTCATATTCTTTTTTATACTAAATGAAAAAGACACCAAGAAAGGGGCTTCAAGAGGAATGGGAGGAAAGCCTGGCCTGTGGAACGAAGTCTGGAGGGCCTGTAGGGTCATTCACCACCAACCTACAGAAAAGGACCCAAATGCCTGGCAGTGAAGGGGACTGAAGGACAGAGGAAGGGGAACTCACACCCCACGGCCCCTGTGTGCGTTTCTCTCACCTCTGCTCCTTCCCGGAGGGCCCACTTCCAGCTCTCTTTGGAAGTGCTCTAAACATTCTCCTTGTTCTCCCAGAAACTCGTGCAGGTGACTTTTGCTCTTGTCCACATGACCTGAGCCACCCCATTTTATTTTCAGTTTCCAATCACTTCTGTTTTGATTACTGCTGTGCCTCTATTGGAACTTTCTAGCTCAGTTGACTAATCAAACTAGGACCCCTAACCTCCAACACTAAACTCTTACTTACATCAAAATTTAAAAAATTATTTCCCCCTCTCTACCTTTTAATTAAATATTCCAGTAGAAGCTAAAACGGTCTAAGGAAAGAAAAAAATAGATTGTTACTTAATTTAAAAGTTCAATTTCAGATAGTAATTCAGATATTTAAACCTTAGAGAAAAACTTTATGAAAATTACCATTTTTTGATTTTAATGTTATTTTAGTTTTTAAAGAAACTTGAATGAGGGTAGGGGAGAGGAGGCAAAGGACAGAGTGGAGGAGGGAGGGCAATTGGCAGGATCTCACCTAACATGCACAATGTGAGGGTATTTGGCTCACCCCCGGTGAAGGGCTCAACTACAACTTGGAACTTTACCTTAGAATTCAAAACTACGAAACCAGGCGGCGCCTGTGGCTCAGTGAGTAGGGCGCCGGCTCCATATGCCAAGGGTGGCGGGTTCGGACTGCAACAGAAAAATAGCCGGGCGTTGTGGCCCGCACCTGTAGTCCCAGCTGCTCGGGAGGCAAGAGAATCGCGTAAGCCCAAGAGTTAGAGGTTGCTGTGAGCCATGTGATGCCACGGCACTCTACCTGAGGGTGGTACAGTGAGACTCTGTCTCTACAAAAAAAAAAAAAAAGCAAAAAAAGAAAAATACACAGGTACTAACAAGTCCTTTCAATTCTCACAAACAAAAGGACCTTTAAAATACTTCTAAAAACGATACATTTTCTTTCAAGTCAATCTGATAAACTTGATGACAGTTAAATTTTATTCACAAATGCTGTTAAACATGAGGGGCTAAGAGTTTTGCGGAAACACAAATTTCTACAAGATACAAATATTATTGGTGCATTTTGATAACAATGGAGTAAGTTATTTAATACACACAATTTTATGATAAAAGATACCCCAAATGGAAGTGTCATCTCTTTCCTGCTTGATAAACAACATTCCCAATATCAGCACTTTCCCCTTCTCTCTTAGGCAACCATCCTTTTGCCTTCTTCTACCTACTAGGTATCTGCCAAGATTAGGGTTTGGAGGCTGAAGTGAAGGCCCTTTCAGAAACATATTCTGGATGCCATCCTTATTTCCATGCAAGAAAAAAGCTAAGGGCGGTGCCTGTGGTTCAAGGAGTAGGGCGCCAGCCCCATATACCAGAGGTGGCATATTCAAACCCGGCCCCGGCCAAAAAAAAAAAAAGGAAAGAAAAGAGCTAAAATTCCACATAAAAGATACTGATTTTTCGGGCGGTGCCTTGTGGTTCAAAGGAGTAGGGCACTGGCTCCATATACTGGAGGTGGCCGGTTCAAACCCAGCCCTGGCCAAAAACTGCAAAAAAAAAAGATACTGATTTTTCAAATACATTTGGTACACCAGTGAGAAACTGTCTGCCCAATGGATCTACAGGTTGACCAGATTCAGCTCTGAGGACAGATTCGGCATACTGACATTTGTTAAATTTCAAATATTCCTGAATTAATTCATTAATTAGAAGGTTTTTATGAGACAATGATGGTTGGTGTTCATGGTCATTATCTAGGGCATCGGTTCTCAACCTGTGGGTCACGACCCCTTTGTAACAATGAAAATACATCACGGCTTTAGGAAGGTTGAGAACCGCTGATCTAGGGCATTAAAACTTTAGCTTGAATGCTTGATGCTTGCTTTTAAATGTCTTACTAGCCTTTCCAATGTGCTGTCTGCAGCCAGCATACGCCTCGGGTGCTCTCTGGCCAGTGACTTCTTCGTAGCCTCCCTGTGTCTCCCCAGGTCTAATTCATCTCTTCCTTTCCCTCAACCTCAGGATGAAACGCCACTATGATGAGGATTCTTTTTTTTTTTGGCCGGGGCTAGGTTTGAACCTGCCACCTCCAGCATATGGGACCGGCACCCTACTCCTTCAGCCACAGGCACCACCCTATGATGAGGTGATGAGGATTCTTATAAAAACCCTTGGGGGGGGGGGTGTGTGCCTATGGCTCAGTTGGTAAGGCGCCGGCCCCATATACCGAGGGTGGTGGGTACAAACCCGGCCCCGGCTGAACTGCAACCAAAAAATAGCCGGGTGTGTGGCGGGCGCCTGTAGTCCCAGCTACTCGGGAGGCTGAGGCAAGAGAATTGCTTAAGCCCAGGAGTTGGAGGTTGCTGTGAGCTGTATGATGCCATGGCACTCTACCAAGGGCCATAAAGTGAAACTCTGTCTCCACAAAAAAAAAAAAACAACAACCCTGGGCGGCACCTGTGGCTCAAGGAGTAGGGCACCGGTCCCATATGCCGGAGGTGGGCAGGTTCAAACCCAGCCCCGGCCAAAATCCAAAAAAAAAACCCTTAGGGAATCTCATCCCTCTCAAGGTTGAACCTTCAGATACATTAGAGAGTGTAAAGGCTGACCCAGGATAAGAAAGTAATTCCTTCTCATCAGCAAAGACTGATTCTTGCTGGCAAGTATCTGGAAGATGGACATACTCTGCCTGACTACAACATTCAAAAGGTGTCCACTCGGGCGGCGCCTGTGGCTCAAGGAATAGGGTGCCGATCCCATATGCCGGAGGTGGTGGGTTCAAACCCAGCCCCGGCCAAAAACCACAAAAAACAAACAAACAAAACAAAACAAAAAAAAAACAAAAGGTGTCCACTCTTCATCCTGTGGTGATTTGAGAAGACTAAGACACAGCTAATTAAGCTAGCTGTCCTGACATACGGGAAGGTGGATGAGAATGGTAAAATTATAATCATCACCTTCATCAGGGGTGTCCTTCAGATGACTATGGTGCTGGGATTTTTATGGCCAGCCACTTGGATAGACATCACTGTGGGAAATGTTATCAGTAAGCCAGAAGACAAGCAGTTGTGTATGAATTAGTGAAAGGCATACCTAACAAATAAGTAACTAAATGCCCTAATACTATTTTTCCAAGGTGTCTTTTAAAATGGCCTTCAACTCAGTGACAGTCACCACTTTTCAATAGCTACCAGGGGTGTGCCTAGAAAAAAGTTATGTCTAGAACAACTGAATTTGCCAGGAAAGAAATAACATTTTAAGATAGACAATAGTATGTTACAGGTTACTATTTTCTCTCTGGCTTAATTTTCATTTTGAAAGGTTACAGAAAAGTCTAAAGTTTCTGAGTACAGAGGCAGACTAACTAAAAATATCTTCTCTTTTAGAGATGTTAGCAAGGAAGTCACTAATCCTCAAGAAAATGGGCATTTGATAAAATAACTGACATTAAAAACCACAAAATCTTTCTTTTACACTGCTGGTGGGACTGCAAACTAGTACATCCCTTTTGGAAAGGAGTATGGAGAATTCTCAAAGAACTCAAATTAGATCTCCCATTTGATCCTGTAATCCCATCACTAGGCATCTACCCAGAAGAAAAAACATCATCTTTTTTTTTTTTTTGTAGAGACAGAGTCTCACTTTATGGCCCTCGGTAGAGTGCCGTGGCCTCACACAGCTCACAGCAACCTCCGACTCCTGGGCTTAAGCGATTCTCTTGCCTCAGCCTCCCGAGTAGCTGGGACTACAGGCACCCACCACAACTCCCGGCTATTTTTTGGTTGCAGTTTGGCCGGGGCTGGGGCCGGGTTTGAACCCGCCACCCTCGGTATATGGGGCCGGCGCCTTACCGACTGAGCCACAGGCGCCGCCCACATCATTTTATCTTGAGGACACTTACCTGGGACTGTTTATTGCAGCTCAATTTACAATTGCCAAAATGTGGAAACAACCTAAATGCCCACCAACCCAGGAATGGATTAACAAGCTGTGGTATATGTATATCACGGAATACTATTCAGTCATAAAAGTAAATGGAGACTTTACATTTTTTGTATTAACCTGGATTGAGTTGGAACACAGTAGGCTCGGCATCTGTAACTGTGGTTAGGGCACTGGCCACATACACCAAGGCAGGTGGGTTTGAACACTGGTCTGCCAAACAACGACAACTGCAACAATAAATAGCTGGGCGTTGTGGTGGGTGCCTGTAGTCCCAGTTACTTGGGAGGCTGAGGCAAGAGAATTACTTAAACCCAAGGGTTAGAGGTTGCTGTGAGCTGTGACACCACTACTCTACTAAGGGTGACATAGTGAGACTCTTTCAAAAAAATAAACAAAAAAAACCCCCCAAAATGGAGAAGCAAGAATCCAATGTACTCAATTCTTTTTTTTTTTTTTTTTTTTGTAGAGACAGAGTCTCACTTTATGGCCCTCGGTAGAGTGCCGTGGCCACACACAACTCACAGCAACCTCCAACTCCTGGGCTTAAGCGATTCTCTTGCCTCAGCCTCCCTAGTAGCTGGGACTACAGGCGCCCGCCACAACACCCGGCTATTTTTTGGTTGCAGTTTGGCTGGGGCCGGGTTTGAACCCGCCACCCTCGGTATATGGGGCCGGCGCCCTACCTACTGAGCCACAGGCGCCGCCCCAACATACTCAATTCTAATATGAAGGTAGTAGATGATTTAATACAAGCTGGGAGTAGGGGAATGAGGGAGCAGGGAAAGGGGAGGTGTGAGGGGATGGGGATTACCATGTATGGCACACCTCTTGCGGGTGAGACACAATTATAAGAGGTACTTTACCTAACAAATGCAATCTCAGTGTAACCTAATTCTTTGTACCTTCAATGAATCCCAAACCATAAAATAAATAAAACCACAAATTGTTAAATGATACAATGTAACTATAAAAAATTTTTTTTTTCAGGGCTCCATGGCGCCTGCTGCTCAAGCAGCTAAGACGCCAGCCACCTACACCTGAGCTGGCAGGTTTGAATCCAGCCCGGGCCCAACAAACAATGATGACTGCAATGAAAAATAGCCAGGCCTGGGCGGCGCCTGTGGCTCAGTGAGTAGGGCGCCGGCCCCATATGCCGAGGGTGGCGGGTTCAAACCCAGCCCCGGCCCAACTGCAACAAAAAATAGCCGGGCGTTGTGGCGAGCACCTGTAGTCCTAACTACTCCGGAGGCTGAGGCAAGAGAATCGCTTAAGCCCAGGAGTTGGAGGTTGCTGTGAACGTGTGACGCCACGGCACTCTACCCGAGGGCGGTACAGTGAGACTCTGTCTCTACAAAAAAGAAAAAAAAAAAGAAAAATAGCCAGGCCTTGTGGCAGGCGCCTGTACTCCTAGCTACTTGGGAGGCAGAGGCAGAAGAATCACTTGAGACCAGGAGTTGGAGGTTGCTGTGTTCTGTGATGCCACAGCCCTCTACCGAGGGTGACAGCTTGAGGCTATGTCTCAAAAAACAACAACAAAAAAACTTTTTCAGTTATTTATCTTCTATTTGGTTAGCAGGGCAGATTTCTCAAAAAGCAGGGTTAGTTAGGTGCCTAGTAAAGACATTAATAAAATAACTTTTATTAAAACAGTTTTGAAAAGAATTAAGTTTTCATTTTTCCAAATGACAGTAGAAAATCAGTTTCAAAGTTACAGCTTTCTGAGTTTTCCAATGATCAAATTTGCCCTAGGATACAAGGGCTTCTGATCACTCAGGAGCCCTTCCTGATCTCGAGGGACTGAACAGAGCAAGGTTCAGTTCCTGGCTGCCTTCTCTCTACACCACTGGGTAAGGACTTCAGTACCACTCACCTGCTGTACCTCTAGCCCCTATCTGCCTACTGAACCTATGTACTACGTCTGTGTCTTCTTGGATCCCAGATTTAGCAAGCCTAAAATCACCTTAGATCACCACCTGGTACCTCTTCCACCCCATCTCCAACTCAGGAAACCGTACCACCCTTCCCCAGGAATCACTCCTGACTTCTGCTGCCCTATTCCCTACGCGCAAGCAATTTATCAAGTCCTCTCAGCTCAAACTGTAGCACATTAGATACTTCCACCCCATAACGTAGTCTCTACCACATCTGCTTCCAGGGCTGGCCAACCTTTGTACTTCTCTGCGGCACATTGGAAGAAAAGTTGTCTCTGACCACATATTAAAAACACAAACACTAACAAAAAAAGAAGGGCATGCAGGGGCGGCGCCTGTGGCTCAGTCGGTAGGGCGCCGGCCCCATATGCCGAGGGTGGCGGGTTCAAACCCGGCCCCGGCCAAACTGCAACCAAAAAATAGCCGGGCGTTGTGGCGGGCGCCTGTAGTCCCAGCTACTCGGGAGGCTGAGGCAAGAGAATCGCTTGAGCCCAGGAGTTGGAGGTTGCTGTGAGCTGTGTGAGGCCACGGCACTCTACCGAGGGCCATAAAGTGAGACTCTGTCTCTACAAAAAAAAAAAAAAAAAAAGAAGGGCATGCATTATTTTTGTGATCTCAGACACACAAACAAAAACATCCTCACATAACCTGGGGCTTCAGGGTGGACACCCTTGGATGGCAGTAGACTCCCTCTAGTCTCTTGCCTATCTTTTGTTTTTTTAAGACAGAGCCTCAAGCTGTTGCTCTGGATAGAGTGCTGTGGCGTCATAGCTCATAGCAACCTCCAACTCATGGGCTCAAGGGATTCTCCTGCCTCTGCCTCCCAAGTAGCTGGGACTGCAGGCACCCGCCACAACGCCTGGCAATTTTTTGGTTGCAGCCATCATTGTTGTTTGGCGGGTCCGGGCTGGATTTGAACCCACCAGCTCAGGTGTATGTGGCTGGTGCCTTAGCCACTTGAGCCACAGGCCCCCAGCCTTGCCTTTCTTTATCTTTCTTATCTTTTTCCCCACAGCCAATTCTCAACACGGGAGAGGGGTAATCTATGAAATGTAAATCGTATCTTAGCACTTTTCTGGCTTCCTATCAAACTGAGAATAAAATGCAAACTCTTTTCCAGAAACCACATAGCCCTTGCCATTGTATTACATAGGGTGTCCCCAAAATTGCCATATGCAGGTAAAATGAAAAATTGTAGCTAGATGTAGCTTTATAAAAGATCAGTTACAAACTTTTACAAAATATTGTGGACACTTCCTTGTAAAATTTTATAATGAGTTATTTTGTAAATGAAGGTCCATTTAGCTACAGTTTCCCATTTTCCCCTATGTGTGGTGACTCTGGGGACACGCTGTATGTTTGCTTCTTGTTGTTTATTCTAGAATATAAGTTTAAAGAGAGAAGGGATTTTGTCATTTTCACTGCTATATCCCCAAAACCTATAGATGGTGAATTAACCAATTTGCTAGACCAGCGAAGATCACTAGTTCTAGTGAGCATTATGATGCCCTTATCAGCTTGTAACAAAACTATGAAAACATAAGGGTTTGATTTTTATCAGCGTAATTTCAGATCAGTAACTTAACACATTAAAATGTGCTGTGATCTTACTGGTTAACTGTAACGCTGGGTGACTATTCCTTTCTTTCAGCAGTGCTAGAGGTGTAAACTTCAAATCACAGGGAGGTTTCGTGCTTTGTGATTACGGCTCCACTACTGCGGCCCTCAGGAGGGGCGACCACGACCACCGGTGATGAAAGGGCTGACAGACAGGCAAAGAGGACATGTACAGGCAACGTGAGCACTGAGAAAGCACGAGGATGTCATCTGTCTGCCGTCTGTCCGGGCTGGGATGACAAAACACCATCCATCAGGAGCTCTGTCAACAACAGAAGGCTGGGAAGTTGGAGACCAAGTCACCGGTAGATGTGGAGTGTGGTGAGAGAGACCATGTTCTCCAGGACAGCCATCTTCTCACTGCAAACCTTCACGCTTGAAGGGCAAGAGGTCTCTTTAGGGCCTCTTTATGAGGACACTAATCCCATTCATGAGGGCTCTGCCCCCAGGACCCCATCACCTCCCAAAGGCCCCTTCTCCTATTATCATCACCTTTGGGGATTTCTTTTTTTTTTTTTTTTTGCAGTTTTTGGCTGGGGCTGGGTTTGAACCCGCCACCTCTGGCATAAGGGGCCAGCGCCCTACTATTTTGAGCCACAGGCATTGCCCTGGGATGGGGATTTCAACATAGGAATTTTGAGGGAATATCAACATTCAGACCACAGCAGCCAGTAATAGCCAATATATGGGTTATATCCTAAAATATGATGCTGGAAGGGCAGCAAAGCTAGACAGTAGCAGAGCACAGGGTCTCACCTACCTTGCTAAGGACTCCAAACCGTTAGCAGCCGCAGCACCCCCTGCCCCACCTGCACTTTAGAAAGCCTTCTGTGTGAGGGTGGAGAATGTGGAAGGAGTGTGAGAAAGGCAATGCCCAGAGGAGAGATCAGTTAGGAGGCTCCAGAACCAACTCAGGCAAAAACTGTGGCTGGGTTTAGGAAGATGTTCCTGTCAGCTCCAGGCTGAATCAGGCAGCTCTGAGGCCTCCCGTGTCACCCTGTTTCAGGACAGCCCGAGTGACTGAGTCTGGCACACTGGCACTGGTGTTACAGATATTTCTTCCAAAGATCCCTAGCATTCCACACTTAGAAATTCTCAGTCCTGATCCAGTTTTATCCTTGTCACATTAGCCTGAAATGTGGTCATTAACCCACTGTTCATTATGTGGTGCCAGCCGCCAGGAGGTTTCATGTACTCTGAGCTGGCCCAGTAGCTCTCTGAAGGCAGGAGCACCCTGGCATGGCAGCAGCGGTGGGATAGGGACACAGGCAGCATTCATGGGTCCTCTAACACACAGCTATCTCTCTACCAAGGTAAGGGAGTACCCTCCTCTTTCCGAAGTCTGTCCCTCAGTGGACTGCTCAAACTATTTCTGAACCCAGGAGGCATCTCCCACTCAGAGTATCTTGCCTGTATGTAAATCATTTCTTCAAAAGGAAATCATTAGTAAGAACTCCAAGGCTGAATTCAGAAATGTCTGAACCCTTCTCTAACCTCTCCCACTTCTGCAGCTGCTCCAACTAGCTCCCTCCAGTCTGAGAACCCTAATCATCACGTTTAAATAAGACCACTTTTAACATTCAGTAGCGTTAATTTTAAGAGACTCCCCTCACCATTTCTATTTGCTTCACCTTTTTTTTTTTTTTTTTTGCAGTTTCTGGCTGGGGCTGGGTTTGAACCCACCACTCTGGCATATGGTGCCAGTGCCTTACCCCTTTGAGCCATAGGCACCACCCACACCTTTTTATTATTATTATTTTTTATAGAGACAGTCTCACTTTATCATCTATCATCCTTGGTAGAGTGCCATGGTGTCACACAGCTCACAGCAACCTTCAACTCCTGGGCTTAGACGATTCTCTTGCCTCAGCCTTTCTAGTAGCTGGGACTACAGGTGTCTGCCACAACGCCCGACTATTTTTTTGTTGCAGTTTGGCTGGGGCTGGGTTTGAACCCGCTACCCTCGGTATATGGAGCTGGTGCCCTACCCACTGAGCCATAGGTGCTGCCCTGCTTCACCTTATGTTAAGAATAAAATATTACTTCAAAATCTACAAAAAGGGAACCATGAACAGGGATTAAGTGAACATAGTATCTATTTTTATTATGAAACATTAAATTTTGACACATTGCTTCATTTGCTTTTTAAAAATCTATTATCTGACTGGGCGGCGCCTGTGGCTCAGTGAGTAGGGCGCCAGCCCCATATGCCGAGGGTGGCGGGTTCAAACGCAGCCCCGGCCAAACTGCAATCAAAAAATAGCCGGGCGTTGTGGCGGGCGCCTGTAGTCCCAGCTGCTGGGGAGGCTGAGGCAAGAGAATCGCGTAAGCCCAAGAGTTAAGAGGTTGCTGTGAGCCGTGTGACGCCACGGCACTCTACCTGAGGGCGGTACAGTGAGACTCCGTCTCTACAAAAAAAAAAAAAAAAAAAAAAAATCTATTATCTGACTTAAACCTATTCAGCAAAAATGACAATAAATTATATAAATCATAATTTGGGTCTTTTAAAAACTAGGAACATAATATGTTTTGTGATAATCAACAATACTAAATCTGAATTGCATGAGCTGTTAACTTACAACATGTTCTAGATGTTTAGCTCAAAATAAAGAGAAAACCAACCATGTTAATACACTGTTGCCAAAGTTTCTCAGACTCATCGTCCACATCACCTGTGTGCACCAGCATCCTGCTCGTCACTGAGGACAGAATGCAGCCACGTCAGTGTCAAGGCACTCATTCTCAACCGTCCTATTCCGCACATCTTCGCAGTCACACTGGATGCAGGGCTGATGATACACATCATCTCTCAGCCCAGGCGATCTTGTCTTTAGGTGAACTCATTTCTTTAAAAGAAAATCATAAGCTAAAAACTCAAATGCTGAATTTAGAAACAATGATTCCAATTCAATACATATTAAATCAAGTATGTTAGTACTTAAAGTCACCAATTCTGAAAAGTAAAGTGAACTAAAGCCACTAGCACTGCCACCACACGCCTTAAATGGTGCATCCTTTGATGTCTGAAGCTCTCTGCAAATTGTATTTTGGGACAGTTCCTATGAATTTAAATAAAAGGTATGTATTCTGCATAAAGTTAGAGTTCTGGGGTTTTTAACATGGGTGGCAACATTGAAAAAGTATATCAATAGTCTTATTAGTGAATGTGTCTAAGTCTTTATTTTCTGCAGAGGCAAACCAAAGTACTGTCTTAAGATTCCATCCTCCAAGTTACAACATCACCCCTATCGTTCCTGGAGATTTTAAAGCTAGATACTATCCTGGTCCTTGTCAGCCTCTTCATTTTCATCATCCTCATCTTCTTGGTCTCCGGGTTCAACTTCATCCTCTTCTACAATCTAGATTTTAAAAAATGCTATTTAATATTATGAAGATTTGTTAATGTCACATTCAGCATGCAATAATATACACTCTATTGATAAGTTCTATATTCTAATAATTACAGTAGAATACAAGCCATGTGATTTTTTGATTTAATGCTCAAGGCTTCCTATCATTTTTAACATGAATGAGATCTTATCAGTTAACCCTGCTGATGAAATGGCTATACCTCTGTACACACATGTCTAAACCAAACATGGCAAAAGATAAGGGCACACTGGTGTGATGACAATTCTGCTGCCATAAACAGTCAAATCAATTCATGTGACAGCCTCAAGATATAAAAGAAAATAGATTACAGGTGTTGGAAACTTAACTTAATCCTTCTCTTAAAAGTCAATTCACTCACCACAGTGAAAGCAACATAGAGGATACCGTATACTCAAGAACCCACTGTGTATATTATATAGGTGCAACTTTCCCATGCTATATTAAAAATATTAAAAATGCATCGCAAAGAAACATTATACAAATCATTTTTGAAACATTTTAATCTTACTGGATAACCAAGATCCTTGAGTCTTTTCTTCAGTGACACTATTTTCTGATCTTGTTCAGCCAAGAGAACCAGGAGGTCATCTTGCTCTTTTCTGGAATCTGTAATTTCTAAGTCTAATTTGTCTTTCTCGTTTTGTAAGATGGCAATGGTGCTGTTAGATGAATCTAGCTGTTCTTTAATGGCAGTTTTTTCCTCAGACAGGGCTTTAATTTCATTCTAGAAAAATAAAGGTGAAAGTTAATAATCTAAAATTAGTACTTGCTTTTCTGGAGTTTTAACTCCAGGAAAACAATAGTTTGTTCATGGCTTAGCATCTGTAGCTCAGAGGCTAGGGTGCCTGCCACATACACCAGAGCTTGCAGGTTCAAACCCAGCCCAGGCCCATCAAACAACAATGACAACTACAACAAAAAAATGGCTGGGTATTGTGGCGGGTGCCTATAGTCTCAGCTCCTGGGAGGCTGAGGCAAGAGAATCGCTTAAGCCCAGGAGTTGGAGGTTGCTGTGAGCTGTGATGCCACAGCACCCTACTGAGGGTGATAAAGTGAGACTCTGTCTCAAAAAAAAAAAACAACAAAAAAAACAGAGAGTAAGAGTTTAGGGTGAAGGCTGAGGGTATTTCCAGTAACATGAGAATGAGGCAGACTATTCATCAGAGATGATTTTTCGGAAAAATTGTTTAGCATCCAAAATATAGTTTTAGTTAGCTATTCCTCAAAAATCTATGCGAGATGAAAAAAGCAATACTATTTCAGATGAGCAAGGAGTGAACAGAAACATAAAACATTTGACAGCAGACGCCTGCTTAGCACTCAAAACTCAATTTTTTTTGGATTTTGGCCGGGGCTAGGTCTGAACCCGCCACCTCCGGCATATGGGACTGGTGCCATACTCCTTGAGCCACAGGCACCGCCCAAAACTCAGTATTTTTAAAAAAATTTTTTATCCCAGGGCGGCACCTGTGGCTCAGTGGGTAGGGTGCCAGGCCCATATACCGAGGTTGGCAGGTTCAAATCTGGTCCTGGCCAAACTGCAACAACAACAAAAAAAATAGCCAGGCATTGTGGCGGGCGTGTGTGGTCCCAGCTACTCGGGAGGCTGAGGCAGGAGAATCGCCTAAGCCCAGGAGTTGGAGGTTGCTGTGAGCCGTGTGACGCCACCGCACTCTACTGAGGGCAATAAAGTGAGACTCTGTCTCTACCAAAAAAAAATTTATCCCAACATCATGCATATAATTAAATGGGAAAAAGTAACAGCTTCAAATAAAATCTATGGTTTAAAAACAAAATAATATGTCCACATTCCAAAGAGCACAGTGATGTCTTATCTTCATTTTCTAATTTTCGTTATGTCTCTCACTTCTTATTAGTGTTGCCTCATTCCTTTCTCACGTTATTTACTCCGATGCCCCTGTTACACCGAGCGAGCCAGATTCAATGTGTCTGAGTCCTCGGCCCCATGGAAAGCACACGTGTGCCCATATACAGCCAAATTTGTACTCCTTGTTTTGTTATTGTCATTAGATACTGATGTCGGTAAGAAAACTAAGATATTTTCAATGAATTTCACTTTCATACTACATAAATATACATACTTAGTTTATATATTCAGTATCAATATTGTTATTTGAAATGGCATTAAAAAGCTTCACTTGCAACATCTTTACTCATAAAAATAGAGGCCAGGCACAGTGGCTCACACCTGAAATCCTAACACTCTTAGAGGCTGAAGTGGGAGGATCCCTTGAGCTTAGGAGTTGGAGACCACCTGAGCAAGACTGAGACCCCATCTCTACTAAAAACAGAAAAGTTAGCTGGGTGTTGTGGCAGGCGCCTGTAGTCCCAGCTACTTGGAAGGCTGTTGTGAGATGAGATTATACCCCATTAACTTCATAAATCTAAGAATTTTTTTTTTTTTTTTTTTGAGACAGAGCCTCAAGCTGTCATCCTGGCTAGTGCTGTGGCATCACAGCTTATGGCAACCTCCAACTCCTGAGCTCAAGCGATTCTCCTGCCTCTACCTCCCTAGTAGCTGGGATTACAGGTGCCAGCCACAATGCCTGGCTATTTTTTGGTTGTAGTTGTCACTGTTGTTTGGGGGGCCCGGGCTGGATTCGAACCTGCCAGCTCAAGTGTATGTGCCTGGCGCCTTAGTCTCTTGAGCCTGAGCCAATAAATCTAAGAATTTGAGAGATGAAATGAAATAAAATTTCCTGGAGTTCTTTTCATATTATCTGTAATAAGTAAAAGTTTTACCAAAAACTAACCTTTAATTCTTTCGTTTCTTCTAATAATGCTGCCAGTCTTCCTTCTAGGTCAGTAGTTTGAGCTGCTATTGCAGTCTCACTGTCGCCTTGTACGGGAACCGATTTTGCCTGAAAGTTGAAAGAGGTAAGAAAATGTTTCTTTAAAGTCACAAACAATATCAACTTCCAAAGTGGTGATTTTAATTTTCTTGCTATTCTGAAGGTTCACTTTCAGTAACAGAAAAGATAATTCCTTATGTATTTGTGTGCAAAACCAAGTGCTCTCCACTGACAGCTGAGTTCCCCACAGCGAACAGCATCAAATCTTACCAGAGGATGAGGAAGGCTGGGCCAAGCTGCCTTAGAGTCTGCCCAGAAAAGTAAACAGTGAGGTGGCTCCCATGGAACCATCTTTGCTTATTAAACGCAGCATCTGATGAATATTCTACCACATTCTCATGTTAATGGACACACCCTCAGCATTTAATAAGCAAAGAAGCTATTCTCTCATAAGCTTCTCTGAAGTCCACACTGTCAGTTCATAAAGACAGGGAGATAAATTGAGCAAATGCCATTCATTAGTGAAATGCAAATGGGAGTAACTCTCAGGTCAGTTTTTCAGTCTTTTTCTAAATACCAGCAAGTGGAGGTGATGATGCCACAAAATACCTAAAAACATGGAAGTGGCTTTGGAACTGAGCAGAGGCTGGAGTTCTGAGGTGCATGCCAGATAAAGCCTAAATTACTTTAAAGAGACTGGGGATTTTGGTGAGTGATCAAAGAAAAAGGAGGAAAGCTGGCTTCCGTGGGGCAGGAATGCACAACTATCATTATGAGCAAAATGCAGGTGCTTTGGGGAGGTCTCAGATGTAAATGAGGACCATGAAATCAGAGGAGAGGCTACTTGTTATACAGTAGCAAAGACCTTGGCCAAATTGTGTTCAGCATTTTGTGGAAAATAAAACTTGTGATGAACTTGGATATTTCATTCAGGAGATTTCTAAGCAAAGTGCAGAAGCCCAGGTGAGCTGGTTTCTCCTTGATGCTTATACTGAGATGTGAGAGGAGGGAGATACACTGAAGAATCAGAACGTCAAGATTTGGAAGATTCTCAGCTTATGTATATTGCAAAAAATGATAAAGTCTCTTCTGTAGAAAACATCAAGGGTTTATTTATTTATTTTTATTAAATCATTGCTGTGTACATTAATGCAGTCATGGGGTATAATGTGCTGGTTTTATATACAATTTGAAATATTTTTATCAAACTGGTTAACATAGCCTTCACGGCATTTTCTTAGTTTTTGTGTTAAGACATTTATATTTTACATTTAGTAAATTTCACATGTACCCTTGTAAGATGCACCATAGGTGTGGTCCCACCAATTACCCTCCCTCCATCTATCCTACCCTCTCCTCTCCCCTCCCTCTCTCCTTTCCCCATATTTTTGGGCTATAATTGGGTTATAGCTTTCATATGAAAGAACATCAAGAGTTTTTGATAATTTTATACCAACAGAAAGGCTGCCAGCTAGGAATGAAGGGAGTAGAGATACGATTAGAGAAGGGGTCCATCAACAAAACAAATCATCAAGCAACTGAATAAATCCCGCTGGTGCATCTGACTACATAGGGCTGTCAGCATAAGTGAGAAGCTGGTGTCACTAGAACACCAACTAGTGTTTAATCCAAAGAGAAGGTGCTATCTGATAAATCTGCTTCTTTTTCACTGTGGCTGAGAAGTAATATAGCAAGTTTGGGGTACTATCTTTCAAAAGGAAAAACGAATTAACTTACACATGCTTCTGTTTTCTGCAGTAGCTCCTGCCTTTCTGCCTGTAGTTTGGTGATCTCCATAGACTGTGAGTTTAACTGAGACTTTAATGTTGTCAGTTCCTAAGAGACAAAAATAGTTGAGCTATAACATTAAAAAGTATTACTTTTGTCAAGGAAATGTCTATTTACAGGAAGAAATTTTAAAAAATGATTTCTTTTCTTTACTCTCTAGACAGGGGTCCTCAAACTTTTTAAACAGGGGGCCAGTTCACTGTCCCTCAGACTGTTAGAGGGCCAGACTATAGTTAAAAAAAAAATCTATTAACAAATTCCTATGCACACTGCACATATCTTATTTTTTTTTTTTTTTTACAGTTTAATGTATTTTAATAGCAAACTTACAGGAACAGCACAGAAGACAGACAACATTAAAAACATGTACTTGCATGTAGGACAACTCAGTTAGAAAAGTATAGTGAATGGATGGAATCTACTGTATGATAAAAATGCTACAAACACCATTTAGTTGCCGTCAATAAGAAATTTACTTGTTTTAAAAAAATCCAAATGCTGGCATTGTCCAGAAAAATTTAACAGATTTATAATTGTTATAAAGTTGAACTGCTGAAACTTGTTCACTGAAACATTTTGACTTGCATTAATGCTGCACATCTCCGCATTTTATATTAAAAATTCACACACAAATGAAAATGGAAAAACTACCAATACCTGATTTCTGTCCCCTATTTTTCCAGTCGCAATCATATACTTAAGTATCTTTTGACCCCATGGGGAAAAAAAAATCTAACGTTCAGAACTACCAATAACAGGAAGAAGAGAATTTTTTTTTTTTTTTAATAATGAAATGTTTTCCCATCATAGTGGACTCTTAAGCACGTTCTCCACGTATGCGGCGTGCTAGCTGGATGTCTTTTGGCATAATTGTTACACGTTTGGCATGGATAGCACACAGGTTGGTGTCTTCAAAAAGGCCAACCAGATAGGCCTCACTTGCCTCCTGCAAAGCACCAATAGCTGCGCTCTGGAAGCGCAGATCTGTCTTAAAGTCCTGAGCAATTTCTCGCACCAGACGCTGGAAAGGAAGTTTGCGAATCAGAAGTTCAGTGGACTTCTGATAATGTCTTATTTCACGTAGTGCCACAGTACCAGGCCTGTAGCGATGAGGTTTCTTCACCCCTCCAGTAGAGGGCGCACTCTTGCGAGCGGCTTTTGTAGCCAGTTGCTTCCTGGGTGCTTTACCACCGGTGGATTTGCGGGCAGTCTGCTTTGTACGAGCCATGGTATAAAGACCTCCTTACTTACCTACCCCCCTTCTCCTTCGGCTGGAGCTCGGCGAGCTAGAGGCGGCACTGGCGTTAGACAGCGACGGCGGCGCGGCGGCGGCTGCCCACATATCTTATTTTGAAGTAAAAAAACAAAACGGGAACAAATACAATCACACTGCCTCATGTGGCCCGCGGACCGTAGTTTGAGGACCCCTGCTCTAGAATCACATCTAGATTCCAAGTTTTAAAATCTAACTCTAAACTCTCCTTGAACTATGGATTCAAGATAAAAAATTAAACATAGTGTTTACCTCTGTTCCCTTCTGAGATCCTATCGAATCATAAACAAATGAAGGAGGGGAAAAGGAAGAAAGGAAAGGATGAAAACAGGAAGGAAGGGAAGGAAAAGGGGAGAGCAAGAGGAAGAAACCTACAAGGACAAAGAGGCTAAGAGGAAAGAGCAATGTAACTGGGAACCTCAGAGAGCAACAACAATGGAAACCCTGGAACAGCAGACACCGGAGGCCGACTGCTGAGTTATGTAGCTGGTGCAGGAAGTGGTACCATTAGACACATATAAGTATACGTAAAAAATGGGATTAAAAACTGTAGGCCTGGCTCGATGGCTCACGCCTGTATAATCCTAACACTCTGGGAGGCCAAGGCAGGTGGATTGCCTGAGCTCAGGAGTTCAAGACCAGCCTGAGCCAGAGTGACCCTGTCTCTAAAAATAGCTAGGTGTTGTGGTGGGCGCCTGTAGTCCCAGCTACTCTGGAGGCTGAGGCAAGAGGATGTGAGCCCAAGAGTTTGAGGTTGCTGTAAGCTGTGATGCTACAGCACTCTGAGGGTGACAAAGGGAAACTCTGTCTAGGAAAAAAAAAATCTCTGTCCCAATCTTGTGCATTAGACAACTAGTCCTCCTTGGACTAGTTGTTTATTATTTAGAAGCACAAAACAGGACATCTTTAGAGGAGGGGCCACCAAACATTGATGAAAAGTAGTAAAAACCAAGAAGGTAATTGAAAGTTTATATTAATGTTGGAATTTTCAAACTTCTCCCAGTTAAAATGTTGCAGGACCATCGAATTGAAACCAATGGACTTTCACCAAAGATTTTAGGGTAAGGAATTTTATTTGCAGGTGGGGAAACTCAGCAGGCCATCAGCCTTAACGTAATGAGCCCTGAGAAACTCTGGGTCTGAATCTGCCTGCTTGATTCCCAGTCAGGGAGCCAGAAAGTTGCAGGATTGGAGAAATGAAAACAACAGACTCTTCCCAAAGATTATAGGGGAAGGAATTTTACTTGCCAGCAGGGGGAAACTCAGCAGGCCCTCAGCCTTAAAGTAATGACTCCCTCCCAGCTCCCATCAGCTCTGTCCCTGTCCTTTTATTGGACTCACAAGTAGACAAAGGAATTACCATATTATTTCTCATTGGAGGTGTTAAGTCATGTGCAGGCTTTTTAGAAGTGGAAGCAAGCAGCAAGCAGGAAGCATTAGTTTTAAGGACCTAGGTAGGAAGTGAAGTTTTACAAATTCTTAAGGCCTAGGTTACCACTGGGAGGAGTGTCTGAGAAGTCTTTGTTTTTCTTAGACTTTACTTTTCCTGGGTCTCCTCCTTCAATACAGTATAGAATAAAGACCAACGGGTAATGTCTTAAGACACTGCAAAGTGGTGGGATGCTGGCATATAAAAAACTCTTATTCTTTGTAAAGTTGTTATGTGTACCTATGTGACTTTTCATTGTTCTTTTTGGTTATTGAAATAAGATACATTTAGTTTTCTTTACACAGTATTTTATTATATATTATAAAAAACAGTACTGACGTTTTAAATAACAATCTAAAATTTATAGAAGAAAATACATTAGAAAAAGTAAAAAATTAAGAGGCAATTCTCTTTTATAAAAATATATAATTAAAGTTTTGCTGGGAACCATAATTAAATAGCAAACATTTTTACTTGAAATTTACAGAGCAAGGCTACATATTCATAACTGAATTCCATTTTATTTGAATACAGTTCTAGTGTAGGTAGAGGTAATAAAACCAAAACAGCATTAATCTTCCCTACACAAACAAAAGACTATGAACATATACTGGAGTCCTAGAAATCCTAATAAGTGACTTTAAAAAACAGGTGGGATTGCATAAGAAGCTATAACAATGGAAACTCTTAGCTATTTATGTTTAGCACAGTTGTGAAAGGTAGTAATGAGGCTCCCTAACTTTCCTGAGGCATACTTTTCGGCTGTCTGGCACCTACATCCTTGACAATTACTCGTTTTGATCCACTCTGGATTTAAAAAAAAGAAAATACGAAAAAAACCCAGGTGGGTAGTGCCTGTGGCTCACAGAATTAGGGCACTGGCCCCATATGCCGGAGGTGGTGGGTTCAAATCCAGCCCTGGCCAAAAACTGCAAAAAAACCCAGGTGAAACAAGGTGGGATTTTAGAAGCTCCTCTAAGGTACATAGACCTGGTTTCTCTGGGTATAGTCCCTCCCCTTTCAGAGCAGCCATGTCAGTGGGCTGGGGCCAGCCTACTAGAGAAGGGGGGAGGAAGTCTGTCCTAGAATGGTAAACGCTGCTGTCACTTGTTACTTCAGTGTAACAGGTTTTTTAAAAGAAGTATGCATTCCTTTTGTAATAAGAAAGGAAAAAGGGAAGGAAGAAAAGAGACAGAAGTAAATAAAAGAAAATAGGAAGAAAATGACCCAGAATCTGTTTGGGGATAACATACACTATGAGCAACCTGGTGCTTTTCTAGATTTCCTTCATTAAATTATTTAATTCTACATGTCCACAGTTCCTTTCCCTTTTTTCTGGTTCTTTTCTTGAATAAATACATTTAATTTTCTCATTAGATAAAGATAAACGACCTAGTTTAATAGGAATTTATAAACATTACAAATTAATCAAGCAGAAAAAAATTTAATTCGCTGTTCAGCTAGAGTCATGTAATTGAGATACACACAAGTTCACTTCCTGTTTTTCCCCCTTCAAATTCTAAAATTCACCATTTTTCCTGATAGAATGGTTTAAAAACGTACATTTGGGCGGCGCCTATGGCTCAGTGAGTAGGGCGCCGGCCCCATATGCTAAGTGTGGTGGGTTCAAACCCAGCCCCGGACAAAATGCAACAAAAAAATAGCCGGGCGTTGTTGCGGGTGCCTGTAGTCCCAGCTGCTCAGGAGGCTGAGGCAAGAGAATCGTGTAAACCCAAGAGTTAGAAGGCTGAGGCAAGAGAATCGTGTAAGCCCAAGAGTTAGAGGTTGTTGTGAGCCGTGTGACGCCACGGCACTCTACCTGAGGGTGGTACAGTGAGACTCTGTCTCTACAAAAAAGAAAAAAAAAAAACCAGTACATTTATTTAAGTAATCACCATAGTCAATACATGAAAATTAGGCATAAGATTTTACATATTCATATTTGTAGCTTATAAATATTAAAAAATTTTTCTTTATTAGTTCACTGATAATCTACAAATAATGTGTAAGAGTCTGAGATTCCATTAAAAAGAACATCACTGAAAAATGGAAATAAGAAAAAGCAAAATACCATTACCATATAATTAAAAATAACTTCTAGATTTTCAAGTGGCTGTCTTAAATTTTGCTTACATCTGACAAAGTAGTTCTAGGATAATGAAATTACAGGGCTGTTACTCTATTATAATTAAAAGAAAACAAAATTGAACTAGGATCAATCTAAAAAATTACTAGTTTCAACTCTTCAACTTGTTCACAATCTCCATCTGAAGTAGGTACTGAAAACTGTTGATTTATGCCAAATGTTTGGGAAGATTTCTACAAATAGCAAAGAAATAAACGAAATAAATTTAGTCTAGAAAGACAGGCTAAAGCCAAACAGCACTGCACACATATAAAGCATAACTTATACATCCTTACCAAAAAATTCACATCAGCACTTTAATTTTTATGCCCAATATAAAATTTCAACATCGTATACATAATCTGTAACTTTTCCATATTTATAGCAAGTAATTTATTAAATCTAAGCATTTACCTGTGGTCATATGGAGAAATAGCATAAAAAGATAATTACTGAGCAACTTTTATGTATTAAAAGAGTAGTAAGTTATTTAAATCTCTTTGTTATGAAATATACTATCACTAAAACTTACAGATTAAGAAACAAGTTTAAAGAGGTTAACTAAATTGCTTAAATTTAATTAGCTAGGAAGCATGGAATCTTAGAGAGTCTAACTCTAAAACTCACACTCTAAAAAAAAAATCTTAGTATATGATATTCTGGCTTACGGGATGTACCAAAAAAAGAAACTAAAATTAAAAAAAAAGAAAGAGGCAGAACAATGAAAATTGCTCTTGACCCCTTATTTTAAATATTTACTTACCAAATTTTCAATCAGCTGACTCTGTAAAACTTCTTGATTACTTTTTAATTTTTCTATCTCTTCTGGCAACCTACCAATTTCTTCCGGCTGAATGCCATTCATCTGAGCCCCATCGCTATAAGAACTTTGATGATGACTGTCTTTTCCTATTCACCAAGAATAAAATTTTAAAAGCCAGTATAAAAATTAAGTTTTTCATTATTCAAACTATAAGATTCAAATACAATATTCTAATATACATATAACTTTCTTAATTCAATGACATTGACAGTACTTTTGCAACCACATTTCATCTTTACAGAATAGTGTCATTCACTCAGAGACACAGTCTCACCCTGTTGCTCTTGGCTAGAGCGCTATGACATCATACAAGCTCACAGCAACCTCAAACTCCTGGGTTCAAGAAATAATACTGCCTCAGTCTCCCATGTAGCTGGGACTGCAGGTGCCCACCACAAATCCCAGCTAATTTTTCTATTTTTAGTAGAGACAAGGTCTCACTCTTGCTTAGGCTAGTCTAGAACTCCTTAGCTTAAGCAATCTTCCCGCCTCAGCCTCCCAGAGTGCTAGGATTATAGGTGTGAGCAACCGTGCATGTTCAGAATAGTATATTTATAAAAATAATGAACCAATCATATTTTCAGGTTCTGGGAGGAAAAACAGCATAGTCAAACAGTTGACTAAACTGCATGGTCTGGTAATCTATGACTTAAGAACTATAATAATTTCAATCCAATTCTATCGATGAAGATAAAGTAAAATCCCTTTGTATTTTATTTTATTATTAGTATTTGTTTTTTGAGACAGAATCTCACTATGTTACCCTTGGTAGAGTGCCATAGCATCACAGCTCACAGCAACCTCAAACTCTTGGGCTTAAGAGATTCTCTTGCCTCAGCCTCCCAAGTAGCTGGGACTACAGTACCCATCACAATGGCCGGCTATTTTTGTTGTTGTTGTAGCTGTCGTTGTTTGGCAGGCCTAGGCTGGGTTCCTGGTGTATGTGGCTGGTGCCCTATACAATGAGCAATGGGCGCCGAGCCAAAATCCCTTTTTAATTTTTTTTTTTTGCGTTTTTGCCCAGGGCTGGGCTTGAACCCACCACCTCTGGTATATGGGGCCAGCGCCCCACTCCTTTGAGCCACAGGTGCCGCCCCCAAAATCCCTTTTTAAAAATCTTCACAAGCACTGCATGATGATAGTATTTACAAGCAGCTGAGCTCTTAACCATCTGCCAAGCAGCACTAGAATTTGATATATACATATAAAATTTCATTTAATTCTCAGATGTTATTATTTTCTCCATTTTGCAAAAGAGGAAATTGAAAGATCAGATTGGTTGTTCTCAATGGACTATACGAATCACCAGGGGAGCCTTTATAATTCCTGATGCCTGGACCCAACCCCAGACTAAATCAGAAACAGTATTGGGGGTATTTTTTTAACCAATGAAAAGCATGTCAGGTAAGTCTAATGTGCAGCCAGGGTTGAGAGTCTCTGGGTTAGAGCATTAGGTAGCAAGGAGTTTGGATTTAGTCTCAACTACTCCTAACTATTATGCTATTTTGTTTTAAACTCAGATTTACATGTTTGTCACTGTGACTTAAGTTACAGAAAGATTAGTCCATAAAAGGAACCTAGCTCTTGGGGACAAAATGACCTGGATGCTGACAGAGCCAGCCAGTTGCACTCACCCAGCTGCACTTTGAGCAGATTATACTGATCCCTGTGCTGCTGAATCTGCGCCGCCTGCTGTGTAACTGCCGTCTGGAGCTGCTCATTCTGACATTTCAGGGTAGAGACTTGTTGCCTTAACTCCTCAAGTTGCAGGTCCTGTGAAACAATGTATAATTCAAGTGTTTTACATTCACACTAATTATTGGCACTAAGAAGATGAATAAATTTTAAAAAATCAGAGGTTATTTTGGGTTCGTGTGTTAAAGTACTCAGCACTTCCAGTATCAAGCAGTGATGCATTCCTGGGCACCAACGCAGATTAACAGGGAGCAGAACTGTAGGGTTTCCAGTGAGGCCTACAAACAGACACTAGGGCACAGAATGCAACCTCACCGCAATTATGGGGACAGCAACTAGAACAAAGTCCATTTTATGACCCATCGAACCACTGAAGAAACGTACACCAGACTATTTAAGAAGCTTAGTGTATGTACATGCACAGATGCATCTATGTTATTTCTAAAATTAAAAGATAATCAAGAATATTTAGAAGACTGAAAAGAGAAAGAAGAGCTTTCAACTCTTACCACCGTAATACCATAGTTGGAATTTGATACAGTTCTTTACTTTCATGTAATTTTTTTCTAATCTATGTTTTTCAAACTTGTCACAATTGGTTCATATATAATTTTGTAAACTTTAATTTGCTTGCTATCCTAATTTTCCCATACTGCTGATTTTCACAATCCTAATTTTTTTTTTTTTTTGAGACAGAGTCTCACTATGTCACCCTTGGTAGAGTACTGTGGCATCACAGTTCACAGCAACCTCAAACTCCTGGGCTTAAGCAATTCTCTTGCCTTAGCCTCCCAAGGTCCTTAGGCTGGGACCACAGGCACCTGCCCCAATGCCCGGCTATTTTTTTGTTGCAGTTGTCATTGTTGTTTAGCTGGCCCAGGATAGGTTCAAACCTGCCAGCCCTGCTGTATGTGGCCAGCGCCCTAACCACTGAACACACTGACCTATGGGCACCACGCCCACAATCCTAATTTTAAATGCTCGCTTAATACCTGATCAAGTAGATGCAATATAATTTAAATCCAATGTTTCTGACATGAAGTTGCTTTCCATTTTTCAAAAATATTTATCATACTATTATTATAAATATCTTAGTCCATATAATTGTTCTGAATTTTGGAGAATTTCCTTAGGATAAATTCTCAAATGTCATTCAAAGGATATGAACATTTTATAGCTCTAGATGCTTATAACCTAACACCAAATAGCATTTTAAATGGTGAGTGGGCGGCGCCTGTGGCTCAGTCGGTAAGGCGCCGGCCCCATATACCGAGGGTGGCGGGTTCAAACCCGGCCCCGGCCAAACTGCAACCAAAAAATAGCCGGGCGTTGTGGCGGGCGCCTGCGGTCCCAGCTACTTGGGAGGCTGAGGCAAGAGAATCGCTTAAGCCCAGGAGTTGGAGGTTGCTGTGAGCTGTGTGAGGCCACGGCACTCTACCGAGGGCCATAAAGTGAGACTCTGTCTCTAGAAAAAAAAAAAAAAAAAAAAATGGTGAGAGACTTCAAGTGAAGATTTCTTAAAAGAGTCATTATAGTAATTCTGTCAAATCACTCTTTTTTTCTTCCAAATCAACTGTATTTGTTAGTCCCAAGTGTTATTTTTGGGCCTCCATCATATTCCATGTGTTTACTTTTCCATCGTTCCAAAGATATTACATTTTACCAATTGGAAATGACTTCATGTTTGTACCAAGATACACAAAAGAAATCCTAATAATCATGGGTAGTTTGATGATTCAAATTTTGGTCATTCAAAGATGATTCTAACTTATTGCTTGTTTGTAAACTGAAAAGTTGAGACTGAATGCTAAATATTTAATATTATTTTTTAAAATTACAATCTCAGTAATATAGATTGTAGAAAAGAAATACAAACAAGTAGCTCTCAATTTAGAGAGTTCTACTTATGTTCTTCCCGGCCACGCCTGCCACAAGCTGCACACAGTTAAACAGTGAGGGTGGACGGCTGTGCAGGGCAGGGGACGGGCCTGACCCATTGTATCTTTTATGACATTGGAATTTTAGTGACATCACTTTTCAGATAAAATTGTAGCAATCTGTGGAATTAGAGTATAAACCAGAAGAAAGTAGAGTATGAACCAAGAACATATTTTGAAGGAATGTGACAGAAGGTTTAAGGTGCTCAAAGGAATGCTAGTAATGGAGTTGACTGGTGTCCTGAAAAGAAATAGTAAGTAGTTTCAACTTAACTCACCATTATCTACTCTAACAAATCAGCTCCTTCTACTGTACTGTCCAAATCAGTACCATCTACTCTGTTGTCCAAGACAGAAATCCAGCGGTCATATTTGACCCTTTCTGCAACCACAAACCTGCCTGTGAACACTACAAAGTCCTGCCAGTTTTATTTCCTTTAGTTTCCATATTTCTCACATCTGTCCCCTTTATACCACATAGTATTAGAATCCCAGTAACACACATGTATTTGAATTCTCTTTTACCAATTGCTAAGTGACCCTAGGTGATTTTAAATTCTTCTAAGTCTCAGATTCCTCACCTGTTCTAAACTGAAGATGGTAACTTCTTTGTCAGGGTATTGTGAAAATTAAGAGAGGTAAGAGATTAAAGCGCTTAGTGAACATGTAACACAGCCAACACAAAAGGCCGGCCCTCATCATCATCATTGCTCCCGTAAGTGTCCTAACCTCTTCCCCTAGCACATCTACTACATTAACCTCCCCTTCTTGGGCTTCCCCAAGATTTGCCCCATCTCCATTTCTCTACTATAGCCACAAGAATGTTTTACGTACAAGCCAGTATACTGACTCAAACATACCAAGCTGTTTGTCACTCCCTGCCTCCGTTCGCTCTCTCTCCCTGGACCCAAGCATCTCTTTTTTGTAAGCCCTCACCCTTACCTAGCTAAATCAGCCCCGTCAATGCTGCCACATACCTTTGCTTGTAGACTTTGTAAGTAGTAATTTGTGTGTCACAGTAAACTATTTCTCTCCACATGGAAATGAAGTGGACACCTGTCTGTCTGACTCTGTCTCTGCACACTGCAGCCTGCGCAGCGCTGAGCGCATGGACCCCTGCCCGTCTGACTCTGTCTCTGCACGCTGCGGCCTGCGCAGCGCTGCGCGCACGGACCCCTGCCCGTCTGACTCTGTCTCTGCACGCTGCAGCCTGCGCAGCGCTGCACGCACGGACCCCTGCCCGTCTGACTCTGTCTCTGCACGCTGCAGCCTGCGCAGCGCTGAGCGCACGGACCCCTGCCCGTCTGACTCTGTCTCTGCACGCTGCAGCCTGCGCAGCGCTGCGCGCACGGACCCCTGCCCGTCTGACTCTGTCTCTGCACGCTGCAGCCTGCGCAGCGCTGCGCGCACGGACCCCTGCCCGTCTGACTCTGTCTCTGCACGCTGCAGCCTGCGCAGCGCTGAGCACACGGACCCCTGCCCGTCTGACTCTGTCTCTGCACGCTGCAGCCTGCGCAGCGCTGTGCACACGGACCCCTGCCCGTCTGACTCTGTCTCTGCACGCTGCAGCCTGCGCAGCGCTGCGCACACGGACCCCTGCCCGTCTGACTCTGTCTCTGCACGCTGCAGCCTGCGCAGCGCTGAGCACACGGACAGTGCTGCGCAGTGCCAAGCACTCAAGTCTGCTGAACTAGATGCTCTGAGAAATTATGAGTTTTACTTTCTGTATCCCCTTTTATGTGAAATGCCAAGAAAACTTCCTTCAATGTAGAAAATACCAATCAGCATTAGTGAGAGGGCACACAATCCATTAGGACTCACTTGCTCTCGAATCATATTTTTGTAGTGAGTCACAATGTTGTCATGCTGCTCTAGAGTCTTCTTCACCTCTTCTTCTTTCTGATCTTCTTCACTGGACTTATAAATAGCCTTAGTTATAACACCTGTAAAAGAAAGTTTGAAATTTGTTTTAAGTGTTTTAAATACTATCTTATTTAACACTTACTCAACACATATAACTTAACTCCACAACAGATCAGAAATAATCTTTCTAATCTCACTGAAAGCCAAATGTCCTTGAATGGGCTACAGGTCAAGAGTTAGGAAAAACATCTTCTTTTAGGGTTATCATATAATCTGCATATATCTAGGACATAAATGCAAAATATAATCATAGTTATTTTCTAATGAATATCAAGATAAACCTTCTCATCTTACCTTCAAGTTCTTTTACCAGCTTTGTAAACTCGTGATCAAATATCATGTATTCTGGACTGGGAAAGTTTGGCTGGGGTTTCTGAGACGCTCTGGAATATAACTCATGCTTGCTAATAAATCCTAGTTTCTCTATGAAATTCTCTTTGCCAATCCTCTTCTCTATTAGTTGTTTTAGTTTCTCTCTATTAAGAGATAAGCATATTGAAATGCTTTAAAAACATACAATCATAACAAAACATAAAAGCTTGGTCTACATTATACTTTGGCAGAAGAAGTGTACCACTTATGTCTTGATGACATGAGAGAGTCATCTTCCCCTTACTTACTTCATGCAGCTCTCAAGTGAGTTATCATTGAAGTAAATGGAAATGCCCAACAAAAGGGCACATAAGCCTTGGACCAACTGCTCTTCCTCTCCAAAATTTTCTACAATCTGTCCTGTAAGCTGCAATCTTTGTTAAGGAAGCTAAGGATTCATAATATCAAGAATACTACATTTTATAATTTGATATATATGTCATGTAAGAGTTCCTATAAGAAATACCATATATATTCCAAGCCAGAATGTAACAAACAATGATACACATACACATCCATGGACACACACATACACACACACAGCTTCAGCAAACATCACAACCTCAACGGTTTAAAAAGCCGCAACACAGATACAATGGTGGAGAATCCAAATATTTGGGTGTAGAACTATTTCCACTTAAGAAAAAATTAAAAAGATAAATACTTACACATATGTTTCTAAGACATAAAGGATACAAATGGAACACTGGCTGAATTGTGAAGAAAATGCGTCACTGCAATGGGACAGTTGCTCAGCCAGGTACAAAGCAACATTAATAATCCAACCCTTGTTTGTATTTTGCTTCCCTGTAACAGACAAGGTGACAGAAATCTCTTTCCATTCATTTTCTTTTTTTCAGACTTAAAGTTACCCTAAGATCCCATCCTATTTGCATAAAAAGAATTTTAACATCTTACAAAAATGAGTGCCAGAAATGTAGATTTAGAAAACTGAACACGGGGATCCATTCTTGTGTGCACCACAGGCTGCATATCTCAAAATGATCACAGTGTGGCAATCAAAGTGGCATCTTTATAAGCATAGACTAGGAGCAGTTAAAGCATTGTTAGTATAAAAACATGGTCTCTGAATGAAAAAATTTATGATGTGGAGGTTTAAAAAAAAAATCTATCAACCATAAGACACTTTAAATGTGCCAGGCAAATTTATGATATTTCAATCAATACTTTAAAAATAAGTTCCTGCTGTGAGGACAAAGTCTGCCTCCTTCAAAAAAATCAAGAAAAATACAAAGAAATAATCTCCTGAATCACTCAGTCAAATTCCATGAGAGAACACATTTTCTTTTTTTTTTTTTGTAGAGACAGAGTTTCACTTTACTGCCCTCAGTAGAGTGCCATGGCATCACACGGCTCACAGCAACCTCCAGCTCTTGGGCTTATGTGATTCTCTTGCCTCAGCCTCCCGAGCAGCTGGGACTACAGGCGCCCGCCACAACGCCCGGCTATTCTTTTGTTGCAGTTTGGCCGGGGCTGGGTTTGAACCCGCCACCCTCGGCATATGGGGCCAGCGCCCTGCTCACTGAGCCACAGGCGCCACCCGAGAGAACACATTTTCTTTTCTTTTTTTTTTTTTTTTTTGTGATTTTTTTTTTGGCCGGGGCTGGGTCTGAACCCGCAACCTCTGGCATATGGGACCGGAGCCCTACTCCTTGAGCCACAGGCGCCGCCCCGAGAGAACACATTTTCTAACAAGAAGGTCAAGCATGCTACACACTCAGTGACAACACACTACCCAATGAGAAATCAACACACAGAGTCAAGGGGAAAAGACTGGAACCAACCAAGTGTCCCAGCCACTTCCTGCACTGCCACCTGGTTCATCAAGAAAATCAGCATGTCCAGCAAGACCAGCTCCCTACATTTTAAAACCACACATTTACATCTCCTATGTAGGTCATCTCTCCGTCTGTAAGACTGACACTGCTCATATTTATATTACCATAACCTACATTTTTTTCTTAAAGAAAAACAAAATTTGTTGGAAAAAAAAAGAAGATCAATAGAGTCATGTACCACTTTGGGGCAAATTTTATAAAATATCTAAAATATATTTATTTAAAGATCTGGGCAAGGAATGGATTTAAAGTAATCACCACTGTTTTGAAAAATTCTACCACCTAGACTGGTCTAATTTCACAAACCTTGATTTCAGTATCTTGGCCTTTTTATAATTTATTTTCAGGTGATTTAATATTGAATTAAATAAATTTCAGCTGGATTTCTTCAAAGGATTTGCCAACTAAGCATTAATGACTCTAGTTTTACATGACATATGTGTTATTTTTACTTTTTCCTTGCTTCTGTGTCATTACTGTGCCCACAGTATACCTTCACGCTGCCTATATAAATGCAAAAGTTAAAAAATACAGTTATTCTCAAGTGACTATGCGCCATACAGAACTTACAACTACTCAAGATACAAGTGCATGTTTTATCTATGGGCTATATATGAAATTCACTATTGCTTAGACCAGTGGTTCTCAACCTTCCTAATGCCACAGCCCTTTACTACAGTTCCCACAAGTTGAGAACCGCTGGCTTAGACATTTGCAGGTACCAAATATACCTACAGTGCTCATATAAAAGCATCCTGTCAAATCACTGCTGATGTCTGAGTAAACAGCAACAGAATCAGATTTAAATCTGAATCGCCTGGAAGGATGCCCTTTGACACGGGAGCAAAGTTAAATATAGCCAGTGAGGAAACAGAATGGAGCAATTCATTTATGTAGCAACGAAAAAAGATAAAGTACTCAGGAACGATCCCAATCAAAATGGCATGATATTAGAACAAGAAAAATTTTAAAACACTCCTAAAGAGCACAAAATAGACAGAAACCAATGTAAAGACACTGTGTTCCTAGACAGGAAGACCTGACATCATGAAGATGTTGACTGTTAGTTAATTTATAAAACTAATGAGATTCAAATGAAAATATTAAAAGATTTCTTTTCTTCTAGAAATTAATATGATTCTTAAAACATATTATAAAAAAGTGAGAATAACTGGGAATACTGTACCAAAAAAAAAAATAGTCATGAGGGATCATGAACAGGTAGGAATCAAGGGATAGAACAGAAGGTTCAGAAATGGACCTATATACAAATGAGAATTTAGTACATGAAAAAAAGGTAGCATATAACCCTCAGTGGGCTACAGATGGACTTAAAAAACGTTGGGACAAGTAGATAGCTGCCTACAAAAAGATCAGTGGATCCATACCGCATACAGCTCATTCAAGGAAAATGGAACATCATGCACAAAAATAAATCAGAAAGTCTAAGATGAAAATATGAGTAAATTTCTCAAAATCTTTAAGTGGGAAGGCATTCCTAAATATGACTTAAAATACAGAAGCCATAAAAAAAAGTCTAAGAAAAAAAATCCAAAACAAAACATCAAGGTCAAAAGACAAAGGACACACCCTATTAAATTATTAACATTTATATTTGCATAATACTTTCTCAAACATAAAAGATTCTGATGATTAAGGTGATAAATAATTGTGAGTTATTAACACATGTTAGATCGTGTTCATACACAAAGTTATAATCCTAACAGACTTCAGTCATTACCACCTACACTGTTCAACTGGAATATGTGCCCAAGCATGAATATTAAGATATGCTCGTTTTTTGGTGAAACACACAAACCAAACCAAACCAAACACAAATAACACTCTTCCACTCACTAACCCTCATACAGGACTATAGTTATGTGGGTACATACTAGTTGTAGCATATGAATTATATCCAGAATAATACCTAATATTTTATTTAAAAATCTTTAAAATTACAAAATTATACTTGCTATGTACATTTAAAAATAGTCTAATTAATATAAAAGTCATCAGTCTTTCATATACTGATGAACTGAAGACAAAAAAAAAATTTTTTTTTGAGACAGAGTTTCACTATGTCACCCTCAGTAGAGTGCTGTGAAATCACAGCTCACAGCAACTTCAAACTCTTAGGCTGAAGCGATTCTCTTGCCTCAGCCTCCCAAGTACCTGGGACTATAGGCACCTGCCATAACACCTGGCTATTTTTGTTGTTGTTGTCGTCGTCATTGTTGTTTAGCAGGCCGGGTCAGGTTCAAACCTGCCAGCCCTGGTGTGTGGGCCAATGCCCTAACCACTGAGCATACAGGCTCCAAGCCTAAAGACAAAAATTCTTAACCCTAAATTTTACTTCCTGTAACATGGTTTAAGGAGAAATAGAGAAAGCAAGCTTGGGGGGAAAAAACAGAAAAAACCAAAACCAAGTTATTCCATAAAGTGCAAGCATCCCCAGAGAGAGCACAAAGTATATAGCCTCAGATTCTCAGTCCCGGAGTTCCTGGTAACACCACGGCGGTATCCCAGGGAGAAGAACCAGAGAGCCACTTATGATAGAGATAAACTTGCTGACACGTGTGAGTAGAATATAACTTCAAACAAGCAGTTAAACAAAACCATCAGCAAAACCCAAGACAGAGAAAAAGCCTTCATATAAGAGGAAAATGCCTAAGCTAAATCGATACATACCCGTCTGTCGATCTTATCACCCTGCAAATTATACATTAAAAATTATTCATAAATATTACTACTTTAGACAAATGTAAATAAAAAAAAAAATCTCTCAATATTTTTTCACAGTCCCTTATCTATAAACCCAATAATTTGAGACTATCTAGTTCTAATCACTTATTATGTAAAATTGACAGATATGAGGATAAAGAATTTTATAGCACTATAATTATTAATACTTAAAAGTAAGGAAGACACCATCTCCATTAGCATTTCTTACTATGCATTCATTGTAATAATAATGTTATGGAAAAATACGTGCTGATGCTGGTCAAACAGTTGGTTTGGCTTTTAAAAAAGCTAAGCTACTTTCTTTTTTTTTTTTGTAGAGACAGAGTTCCACTGTACCGCCCTCGGGTAGAGTGCCGTGGCGTCACACGGCTCACAGCAACCTCCAGCTCTTGGGCTTACGCGATTCTCTTGCCTCAGCCTCCCGAGCAGCTGGGACTATAGGTGCCCGCCACAACGCCCGGCTAAGCTAAGCTACTTTCAATAGACAGCAACATGAGAAGGAATGGAATAGTATTACATAAGTATATTAATACTTAAAATACTAATGCTAGTATATTAATAAGTATTAACACGTGAAAATTTTAAGGTAGTTTTTTTAACCACTAAAACACAAAATAAGTTTTCAACTGAAGTAGACCAATTTTAAACAACATTCTGCCACCTTTCCACTATAGTTAATTTTTAAGCTTTCACTTATAACTTCTACTAATGGGCACTAATGTTTTCTTAAAAGCTCCAAATAAGAAAGAAAAATTCAACGAGGGTGACAAAGTTAAAAACTAAGGTAGGACACAATACATTATTGTTTAGAGTGGGTAGGACAAATTCTACTGCTAGAGTAGTGGTTAGAGAAATTTTATTTTTTTTGGAATAGCCATTTTAGACTTATCTACTATTTACTCTCCCTGAGTGATTCTGAATGTTGATGACATTGTGGCTTTGCAAAATTGTTCAACAGCAAGGCAAATCATGTTAGTAATTACGAAGTGCCTAGCATTTACATGTCAATAAAGCTTCATTGTTTTCATTAAGAGTCCAAAGGAGTGATAATATTTTTAGTAACCTTTTCTCACACCCTCTTAGGTAAATTACATGCCTCAGGGACTTGTGGATTTGAGAACTCACAAAGGACAAGGGGGTATACTGTGTAACTTTACACACAATGGACTCCTATTCCCATTTTCTTTCTGGATGATCAATTGCTCTGAGAAGAGAAAGGGAGATGCACAGTTCTGAACCTCTCTATTCCATTCCCTCTTGTAAACTAACCTGAATTTCATTATTGAGAAAATGACATGCAAGAACGCTGTGGATGAATCTAAAAAGAAACCCCCAAAATAGCTGTCAGCTCACAATATGTTTCCCTCCTGATACAGATTCCAATAGGAATATTTATCACTTTCTATTCACTAAACTGTTTCAGGTTACAATGAACCAATGAGCAGACAAGTCTGCTCTCTTTTTCATCAGCATCTTCTAAGGGCACCCTGGAATCCCTGTATCACTAGCATCAAAATGTACAGCTAGAACTTCTTCCCCTAGAGAAGTTTCACGCAATACCATACCTGTGAAAGGATGTTGGTGCACTGCTGTAGTAAAGAGACTGGAGGGTTGCCAACACTTGTAGCAAGTTGAACCCTGAGCAACTGTTCTTTCTGGGTAGCATTTTCTTGCAAAGCATGGGCGAGGGCCACAGCAGCACACCAGTTTGAAAGTGAATCAGTAGAAAACAAACCTCCACACAGTAATTGACCAGCTGAGACTGAATTACCTGTTGCTACAAAGATGGACCACAGATGATAAAAACACATTAAATTTTGACTATGTGGGAATAAAACAAATTTTTATAAATTGCTTTCTATACATACAAAAATAATTATTTTCAAAACAAAAACGATTAAGGGTGGCGCCTGTGGCTCAGTCGGTAAGGCGCCGGCCCCATATACCGAGGGTGGCAGGTTCAAGCCCGGCCCCGGCCAAACTGCAACCAAAAAATGGCCGGGCGTTGTGGCGGGTGCCTGTAGTCCCAGCTACCCAGGAGGCTGAGGCAGGAGAATCGCTTAAGCCCAGGAGCTGGAGGTTGCTGTGAGCTATGTGAGGCCACGGCACTCTACCAAGGGCCATAAAGTGAGACTCTGTCTCTACAAAAAAAAACAAAAATGATTAAGGGGATTGGGATGCTCTCACTGAATGGCACGGGGGGGGGGGGGGTGTTTGGACACCTTTTGTGTGTAGGACAGAACCACAAAAGGGACTCTACCTAACAAAATCAAGTATCTTGACCTGGTTGCTTGTACCTCTGCATTAAAATAAATTTACTTAAAAAACAAAAACAAAAATGGTAAGAGAAAGGTACCTTGGAAGAAAAGTAGCAGAACAAAGAAACAGAAGTTATCTCTTTATCTGCAATGTTCTGAAGAGAAGTGTTTTAGATTTTGGATTTTCACATTTGGAATGCTCAACCTGTGTAGAACACTTCAGGCAGCATACCGATGATGGTAATACCTTAATTAAAAGCATTTCTAAAACAAATAGAGGGAACTGCCACATTTTAACAATTCCACTATATCCAAGTCTAATTTTCAGATTTATGGTAAATCATTTGTCACAGTTATAAACTTTTTACCAAAAAAAAATTTTGGTAAAACAGATTTAAATTTTGACAAAAAAGGGAGGGGGATATAAAATTAAAAGGAGCTCTCCTGACGTTTCCAATTGTTGAAGTTAACAAAGGTAAATATTTCAATAATTTAAGTAAAATGAAATATTTAAAGAATTCACAGAAAGAGCAATAACTCCACCCTATACTGGAACAATAGACCAAAATGTTCAGTGTGATTAAGTGGTAATATCTGTCTTTACAGTGATAATTATAATTACAGTAGCTTCTGTTTATTGGCATCTATTATATGCCGGGTACGTAAGTGCTTAATGTATGTAATTTAATTGCATGAATCCTCGCAGTATTCATAATGGGGTACTATCCCCATGTATAGATGAGTATTATCTCCCCCATAACTTGAGAAGGCTCAAGTTAAACAAGAGAAGCAGAAATTCTACAATGCAAACTGCGGTCTGACTCCAAAGCTTGTTCTCTAAACTTATTTGTAATCCTTGGACCTCAGTTTTTTTTTCTAAATGTACAAAGTATTTTAGGCTAACTCACAGAAAGATTCATTTAAAAGCTCAAAAGACATTTACTTTCTAACACGGAAAGTGAACAGAATCATTTACCATCAATGGTGGAAGGCAGAAGTGTCGACACGATTTCTCCTTGCCCCTTCTGGTTTTTATATAAGAAACACTGGAAACAGTAGAGCACAGCACAGCGCAGGACAAATGGCTGCCTCTCATTAACCATGGACATGAGCAGCAGTACAATAGCTGGTCTGTTGCATTTAAAAAGAAAAGAATAAAATGAAACACTGCAACCCATGTACACAAACCAACAGCGAGTCATTTTTGTTGGTAGAAGAATCACGACCCGAACACCAGCAAGTTAAGTATTTCCATTTCACAGAAAACTGTGGCTGAGAAGTGAAGTAACTTGTCTGCTTAAGGCACACAACTAGGATGTGGAAGAGGTGATGTCTGAACCTAAACATCTGAGTTCCAAAGATACACGCTTTTCCAAACATCAGTATTTGGCAGGCACAGTGGCTCATGCCTGCAATCCTGGCACGGAGGGAGGTCAAAGTGGGAGGAATGCTTTATTTAGCCCAGTAGGTCAAGACCAGTCTAAGCAATATAGCAAGACCACCTCTACAAAAAATGTAAAAATTTGCTGGTGCAGTGGTGCATGCCAATTGTCCCAGCAACTTGGGAGAGTGAGGCAGGAGGATAGCTTGAGGTAGGAATCTGAGGTTGCCAGGAGCTATGATGACACCACTGCATTCTAGGCCAGGCAACAGAGGGAGACCTTGCCTCAAAATAAACAAAACAAAAAAACCCACCAAAAACCAAAAAACAAAACCCAGTATTTATCTTATCGGATAATTCCTAGCTTCAAAACATATAATTGAACTTCATTAAATATAGTAAGATGTGTACTTGAGCTATATTAACAACCCAAAATAAGTTTTTACTTCCTCAGAGGAATCTCAGTTACTCCCTCTTCCTACCTTGGTGGGTTTGAAGGTGCATTTACTGATGCAAAGTAGTCTTGGTTTACTTGGCAGCCGCGAATAACTTCTGATACAGTATTTATGGTCTGTTAAGAAGAGAAAAAAAAGAACATTAGAGAAAGTAAGTCAAGGAAGAAAACTTGTTTTCAAAAGAAGAAAATATTATGTCCTATTTTTAAGTCCAAAATTCAGGCCCCCCCCCCCAAAAATCAATAACAACATTATAATCTTACAAAACTTCAAAAAATTTTAAACAGTAAGCAGGGGCCTCTCATTAAAAATAACACTTGAACATATGCATTTAAAATCTCAAGAAACTGAAATAAATAATACCTTTTAATAAAGAAGAGTAATCCATTTCTACAAAACAAGAAAAGATGTTTTAAAGTAAAATCAGAGGTCTAGGCTCACTGGCTCACACCTGTGATCCTAATATCAGAGCGGTGGGAGGATACCTTGAGCTCAGGAGTTCAACACCACCCTGAGCAAGAAAGAGTGAGACCCTGTCTCTACTAAAAATAGAAACATTAGCTGCGTGTTGTGGCAAGTACCTATAGTCCCAGCTACTTGGGAAGCTAAGGCAGAAGGATTGCTCAAACTGGGAAGTGAGGTTGCTGTGAGCAAGGCCGACGCCATGACACATTAGCCTGGGCAATAGAGTGAGACCCTGCCCCAAAACAAAAAAAATCAGAGGCCGGGTGTGGTGGCTCAAGCCTGTAGTCCCAGCGCTGTGGGAGGCCGACGCGGAGGATTGCCTGAGCTCAGAGGTTCGAGACCAGTGTGAGCAGTAGTGAGCCAGAGTACGACCCTGTCTCTACTAACATCAAAAACAGCGGGACAGAGCATTGCCAGAGGAAGAAGAAAATGAACAGCAAAAAAGAGTACTTCAAACGAAGAAGAATGAACAAGCAAGCTGAAATTAAAAATAAAAAAAATTGGGCAGCGCTTGTGGCTCAGTGAATAGGGCGCTGACCCCATATGCCGAGGGTGGCGGGTTCAGACCCAGCCCCGGCCAAACTGCAACAAAAAATAGCCGGGCCCTGTGGTGGGCGCCTGTAATCCCAGCTACTGGGGAGGCTGAGGCAAGAGAATCACCTAAGTCCAGGAGCTGGAGGTTGCTGTGAGCTGTGATGCCACAACACTCTACCAAGGGCGATAAAGTGAGACTCTGTCTCTACAAAAAAAAAAATAATAAAAAAATTAAAATAAAAAAATTAAAAAAAATCAGAGAACAGATTTAAAATGTAACAAATTAAAAATTCAATATAAGAACGTAAGTTAAAAAAACACCAATAAAGTAAAATAAAAAGACAAATTATATTTCAAAACATATTATACAAAATAAACATCTACAACTTGTATTTGTCTATTAAAAATCAATGAATTTTTTTTTTTTTTTTTTTGTAGAGACAGAGTCTCACTTTACTGCCCTTGGTAGAGTGCCGTGGCATCACACGGCTCACAGCAACCTCCAGCTCTTGGGCTTATGTGATTCTCTTGCCTCAGCCTCCCAAGCAGCTGGGACTACAGGCACCCGCCACAACGCCCGGCTATTTTTTTTGTTGCAGTTTGGCCGGGGCTGGGTTTGAACCCACCACCCTTGGCATATGGGGCCGGCGCCCTACTCACTGAGCCACAGGCGCTGCCCAAAAATCAATTAATTTTTAAACAAGACAAACTAGGTCCAGAAAGTCTAACAATGTAATTAATTTAAGAGTTGCAGTTTAGCTGGGTCCTGTGACTCATGCCTGTAATCCCAGCACTCTGGGAGGCCAAGGCAGGTGGGCTGCCTGAGCTCAGCAGTTTGAGACCAGACTGAGCAAGAGCGAGACCCCATCTCTAAAAATAGCCAGGTGTCATAGTGGGAGCCTGTAGTCCTAGCTACTTGGAGGCTGAGGCAAGAGGATCACTTGAGCCCAAGAGTTTGAGGTTGCTGTGAGCTAAGACACCACTGCACTCTACCCAGGGTGACAGAGTAAGACTCTGTTTTAATTAAAAAACAAAAACAAAACAACAACTGCAGAAAGACAACATTAAAGAGAAGAGAAAATTATCAAGGAATACTAAAAACATCCTCAGAACTGTAGGCGTATGTCTCTAGCTGAAAGTGCCCAGTGAGTAGCAAAATATAATTAGGAATGGGGGTAAGATCTTGAAAAGGCCATGCACAGCACATCCTCAGTAAATTTCAAAAAAAAAAAGGATCTCTGAAGTTTCCACAGAGAAAAAGCAGGTCATATTTAAAAAAAAAAAAAGGGTTGTTTGGATTCAGAAGGACTTGAATGACTTCAGACTTCTTAATAGCAACACAGGAATGATGTTCTGAAAACCAAGTGTTAGTGATTTCCAACCCTGAATTCCACACCTAGCCGAACAATAAATTAACTCTGACGTTTTCAGCCGTAAAAAGCTATAAGAAATTCTCTTATCATTTACTCTTTAGGAAATTAAGGAAAATTAGATAGTGAACCAAAGGATAGAGGAAAACATATGGGATCCAGGAGTCCAAGTCAAGAGGGAGGTAAAAGGAATTCCTAGGCGGATGGCAAAGTCCCAGGATAAGTGGCGTGTGGCAGAACTCAAGCCCACGTGGGAGCGGGAGGATGCAGGGTTTCCAAAGGCCTTAGGTGGGCTGTGGGCTGTGAAGCCTACGAGAGCACTGACACGCAGACAGACAGCAAGTCAGTGAAGTGAAAGAACACAATCGTAACTCAGGACAGAGAAAGAGATCAGAGAGAGGGCTCTGTTTGGCTTAGCAGGGACAGCACTATTATGGTTCTAATAATAGAAACCCTGACCACTGGTTTAAATGTAAATTCCATAAAGTAATTATGGGGTGACATGAGAAAGTAATATTCCCTTTACTTTTAATGAGCATGTGTTAATTTGAGAAAAATAAAAAAAATTAAATAAACTAAACTTCCTTTCTTCTAACTAAGTTCTTTTTCTTATAGGTAAGAAACAGAAAATGCCATCCACCAAGGAAAAGAATTTACTATTCAATGAACCTACTTGTTGAATTAGACTAAGTCACTATGTTCTCAAAAATCAAAACATGAATAATACTGTGCATTCCAGTTGAATACAATAAAAATGACAAACCTTCTAGATGGATCTGCTAAGCTTTAACATTATTTAGAGCCAGGTGGGGTGACTCACACCTGTAATCTTAGCACTCTGGGAGGCTGAGGTGGTTGGATTGCTTGAGCTCAGGAGTTGGAGACCAGCAAGACCCTGTCTTCTAAAAAAAACAGCCGGACATTGTGGTGGGCACCTGTAGTCCCTGCTACTTAGGAGGCTGAGGCAAGAGGATCCCTTGAGTCTAAGAGTTTGAGGTTGCTGTGAGCTATGTGATGCCACAACACTCTACTGAGGGCCACAAAGTGAGACTCTGTCTCAAAAAACCAACACAAACAAAACATTATTTATATACTACAAAATTTGAAGAATGAGAATATCTTTGGGAGTCGATACTGTGAACAATATGCTTATTACATTTTAAGAAGATCAGTAAAGAATTTAAGATTAAAAAAAAGTTAGCCATTAAATTACTGTTTTTCCTTCAGCCAATATCTAATTCCTGCTAGGACTCCTGATTTTGACTTCCACAGAGCAGACATGACTCAGCTCACCTCAGTCAGGATATCCGCAGGCACCCGGGTAGCCATCAGGATGGTGCACAGCTGCTGCAGCAGCCCGCACTGAAACATGGCTTTCTGGCAGCTGCTGGTAGCACCAGGAGGGTTGTTGGGACATACCAATACACGAACAACCTGTAAAAGAAAGAGAAAACACTCTGTCTTTTAAAGATGTGAAAAGGCTATAGGAAAATCTGATCTACGTGAATTAGGAAGTCTCTCCTGCTCAGCTAGATCTAGGAGTTTCTTTTTTCCTCTGTGTTTACCTGGCAATAGTTCTGTTACAGTACATACTGCATCATGCTATTTTGCTTAAGGTTGTCTCCTTTAGCTAACTGAATTCCCAGAGAATAGAAACTGCCTTGGTCATTTTGTAACCCCCAACAAGCACAGTATTTGTTGCAGTTTGGCCGGGGCTGGGTTTGAACCCGCCACCCTCGGCATATGGGGCCGGCGCCCTACCCGCTGAGCCACAAGCGCCGCCCCAAGCACAGTATTTGTAAATGAGCAAGTTACAGGCTGGCAGATTTCTTATCAAAGGATGAACCACCTAATAACACAGCAGGTCTGAAAATGGAACAGCCTTTCCCCCTAAACTGTAAATATTTAAAGAGGCTAAAAGCAACAAAGATATGGCGGAAGATTCGTGCGTTAGGCAAAAGGTTGATCTTGTTGACTGTTGGTGTCAATTAAATCTCTATCATTCTATGATTACTCTGAACCTGAGATTTCAGAAACATGAAAAAAGTCATCCTAAACAACTATTTAGCATACTTAATAATATATCCCATTTTACATGTACTTTGTATCTTAAAACTAGTTACATGTGTATGTATGTACAAAATCTTACACACATGTATCAAGATCAAATGGAATATTTATAATACTTTGTTAACGACAAAGCTCTGTACAAATGTTGTGATATCACAGACTAAAACGATTTTATCACTACAGTGGGCACATACTACATACCATAGATTGTGACCTCACTAAGAATGTGGAAATTTTCTAGGGGAGCAGCAAAACATTAAAAAAAACGAGTTTGGGGGCAGCGCCTGTGGCTCAAAGGAGTAGGGTGCCGGCCCCACATGCAGGAGGTGGCAGGTTCAAACCCAGCCCCGGCCAAAAACTGCAAAAAAAAAAAAAAAAGAGTTTGAAAAGTGTTATTTTTATTGTTGGTGAATAAAGAGGTGACCAGAAATCAGTAAAATTTGAAAAAAATCTCAATCAGTAGTTCAGTAAGTAATGAAAAAACAGATGTCTGGCTTAGCAGCCATTCTTAAAGACACTGAGAAATTGACATCACTGAAGAGAGGCTTCCGAGTTACACTGGCTGCAGTCCTGGGACTTTTCTAGTCAGATTTTTTTTTTTGGAGAGACACAGTCTCACTGTACCGCCCTCAGCAGAGTGCCGTGGCATCACACGGCTCACAGCAACCTCTTACTCTTGGGCTTACGCGATTCTCTTGCCTCAGCCTCCCGAGTAGCTAGGACTACAGGCGCCTGCCACAACACCTGGCTATTTTTTTGTTGCAGTTTGGCCGGGGCTGGGTTTGAACCCGCCACCCTCGGCATATGGGGCCGGTGCCCTACTCACTGAGCCACAGGCGCTGCCCTCTAGTCAGACTTTTCACGATTTTTTTTTTACACCCCTTTCTTTTATTTCCCTGCTACCTCCACTATTTTTCTTTCTTTCTTCTTTTTCCTTTTACTTCCTTCTTCTCTCTCTTTTCCTTACTTTCTTTTCCCTTTTCTGAGTATTTAAAGGAAATATCAAACAATACACGTATATCATTTCTCTCCTAAGTAATTCTGTATGCATCTCTAACTAGTAAGGATTTCTGCTTTGGTAGAAATGTACTCTCCCTATGTTGCCCAGGCTCTTAAAATCTTGGCCTCAAGCAATCCTTCCAGCCTCAGCCTCCCAAAGTGTTGTAGTTACAGGCAGGACCACCATGCCCAGCCTGATATGGATTTTTGAAAACATAATAATTATGCCATTATTTTACCTTAAAAAAAAACACACACACACACAATTTTTTTACTACCATCTAATAGGAATTGAGTATCTTTACTGATGATGAGTAAAGAAAAAGGAATTATGGGTGGCACCTGTGGCTCAGTGGGTAGGGCACCGGCCCCATATACAGAGGGTGGCGGGTTCAAACTCGGCCCTGGCCAAACTGCAATAAAAAAATAGCCGGGCATTGTGGCAGGCTCCTGTAGTCCCAGCTGCTTGGGAGGCTGAGGCAGGAGAATCGCCTAAGCCCAGGAGTTGGAGGTTGTTGTGAGCTGTGTGAGGCTATGGCACTCTACCGAGGGCCATAAAGTGAGACTCTGTCTCTACAAAAAAAAAAAAAGAAAAAGGAATTATGAAATTTCTAGATGACAGAGAAGTAGGAAGGACAGTGAAGACGGAAGGCTGAAGAGGATAAGAAGATAAAGGAAGATCCAATAACATGCAAACACATGATATATCATCAACAAGGGATGGACTTCTACTGTTCCCAAAAAGCAAAAGTAGAAGAAATTTGTAGATGTTATGTAAAGATAGACTTTGATTTAATATATAGATTAATCCTAATAATCAACACTCCCCTACAAGGAAAAAGATTATCTCATAAGGTAATGAGGTTTCTGAGAGTCACGGGCAATACTGTCCAACCATGGCATAGAAGGGGTTCCTGTAGGGACAGGAAGGAGAGCTTGTCATAAAGATATGGAGTTCCATGAAAAATTTAAAATTATTTTATGCCTAAAAACTTTTTCAAAAGATGTTTCCCCTAAATTTAACCATGACAATAATTGTTATGATGAATAATTCCAATTAGGACATATATATACAAACAGGAAAACAATAAGGTATTTTTATTTGGTGTATAATAGTCAACTTGATATACAAGCAACCAACCTAAATAAAGCTATAAAGAATGAAAACTCTAAGAGGTGGAATAGTGGAATATAACCTGTGACCTGTAAAGTCATAAATGACTCAACTACTCAATGGTAGAAAATACATTAAAATGAATTAAACACAATTCCTTTGCTTGGAGTTCAGGGTCTTCAAGACTAATAAAGAGAGAAAAGCTTTATTAAGTTAGGAAACGCTACTTCTTTATACACTTTTTTAAAGCAAAGAATACTTAAAGAACCACTCAGTATGTAACTAGAATATTGTATTATTGAGGACTCAGCGACCACATTCTATAAAATACTTCTGAAAGTTTTAAGCATATTCTAAATAGAGTAACTACATTAATTTGTAATCCAAAGCATGCTGCTTTTTTTGTCAAAGAAGACACCATTAGTGATTACAAAATGAATAATATACCAGCGAACTGGCCATGATGCCACTGTAATTATCAATCAATCCTATGTAGGCAACTTCCAGGGCAAGGAATGATATTCAGACTCTTAATTTACTAGAGAGATTGGCCATTTAGCTTTAAAGTGCACAACAGCAGAGACACAGGTGCAATCCAGAGACATTCAAAGACCAAAAGATTACTAGAGAATTCGTAAGTGGGGAGGATGGTATAAACTTAAGAGTTTGGAGAAGGGGAATTCAATAAAGGAACAAATGAGTGAAATTATTTAAAGAACTTCAAAATTTTTTCTGATGAGGAAATCATTTGGGATCCTACTGTCCTCACTTTTATTATCACCACTGAGCTTTTACCATAAAGCTTTAATAAAGTCACAGGTAAGACCAGGCATGGTTGCTCACACCTGTAATCCTACCACTTTGGGAGGTCAAGGTGGGGGAATCGCTTGAGGCCAGGAGTTCAAGACAAGCCTGAGCAACAAGGCTGGTTCAAGAGCAGCAAGACCCCATCTCCACAAAAAATACAAAATTAGCTGGGCATGGTGGTATGTAACTATAGTCCCAGCTACTCAGGAGGCTGAGGCAGAAGGATCATTTGAGCCCAGGAGTTTGAGGCTGTAGCAAGCTGTAACGATGCCACTGCACTCTAGCCAAAGCAACAGAGTGAGAAAGAAAGAAAAGAAAGAAAGAGAAGAGAAGAAATCACAGGTGATTTGTCAATTTAATTTGTACTGTATTTAAAACTCAGGACTATTAATTTGGGGGAGTAAGGACAGTATTATTCATTTCCTAGTATCCAAGGCCTAGCTCTCAGTAAATGTTTACTGAATGAATGATAACTTATTATTTTGAATATTAAAATTATACTAGACACCTAGTTGAAAAAGGAAGATTTTAAAAATTTGAAACAACAATATAACCTATTATTCCCTAAAGCAAAATTCATCAGGAAACTACATATCTGTTTTTGCTTTAAAATAATACAGCAGAGTAAGAGAGAAGAATAAGAGATAAAACAAAATTGCAAGATGTTAATAATTGTCAAGGTTGAGTAGGTGGGTGGGATCTGAGTATAACTTCAAATTTCCACATTTAAAGAGTTTTTTAAAAGCCCACCTGAAACCAACTGAATGTCCTGCATTTATCAAATACAAGAAATATTCTTTTATTCAAAAAGACCAATGTCAAAATTCTTCTCACATTCACATCTAAGGACAGTATACCTGTAGCATTAGATGCAGACTGGTCACTTTCTGTGCAGACCAGCCAGAATTGTCATCTCCAACTTCAAACCAAGGTTTCATACGCTGAATAGATGAGCCTTCTTTAAAAAAATTTTGATTGGAATTGTTGTTTTTTAACAAGTTTTGGAGCAAAATCAAACAATCTTCTACTACTATTCCTGGGGAAAGAATGTAAAATAAAGTGTTAAGGCTGATAAAATCTGATAGAAAATTCAACCCCTAGACCAGGCGTCCTCAAACCGCGGCCCGCGGGCCACATGAAGCGGTGTGATTGTATTTGTTCCTGTTTTGCTTTTTACTTCAAAACAAGGTATGTGCAGTGTGCATAGGAATTTGTTCATAGTTTTTTTTTTTAAACTATAGTCCGGCCCTCCAAGGGTCTGAGGGACAGTGAATTGGCCCCCTGTTTAAAAAGTTTGAGGACGCCTGCCCTAGACATTTAAAAAAAGATAAACCTCCACGCTCAGCATCTCTGTAGTATGGGAAGGCAGATGGCCTGCTCCAACTTCTGACTGCCCTGGACACAATTTGCAAACTCCTAAGGTAGGTCCCCACTTTGTTGTCTTGAATTCTATGCTCAACTATCCACTCACCTCAGGAACTGATAAATCTTCAAATCCCAGCTTAGACATTACTTCTTCAGGAATGGTTATCAAGACTGTGAACAGGTTATGATCACCAGCTACACGCTGCAGAGGGCATCATGCTCCTTTTAATATTAGGTAGTGTCTATCTTCTCCACTACACTGTAATTTGCCAGCACCCTACTTAGCTCTGTGTCCTCAGCAGAGACAGAGACAAAACTGTGTCTCATTTTGGTCTCTAAGAAGCTCTTGGTACTGTCTGCACATCTCTTCTTTGAAACATCCCTTGGCTTCTAGAACACTACTCTCCTGATTTCTCTACAGTTTTCCTGCTGCTCCTTAGGCTATTTTCTCATGGCTCCTTTTGTCCTTTTCCATTTCTGCTTAGAACATACCACTCTCCAGAGCAATCGCCTCCACACTGCCGCTTCCACGGTCACCACACAAAAACTCTCCTACTGATCTCCACTTCACCAAATACTAAGTTCACCAATGACCTGTCTCTTCAGTGAGACACTGACTGACGCTAGACGCCCTTAGCCAGTACGCTCGTCTGGCACATCCCAGTGGAACTTTGTTCCCACTAGTGCAGCTGTATGTTTACAACAATCAACTGCTTTTTAAAAAAATTAACAGACTTTATTTTTTAGAATAGTTTTGGGTTTTCGGAAAGACTGAGCACAAGGAAAGAGTTCTCAGACACAGGCCTGCTTGCAGATAACTTAGGTTTGGTTCCAGATCACTGCAATGAGTAGTCACAATAAACCAAGTACACAAACTTTTTGGTTCCCAAGACATATAAAAGTTGTGTTCACACTATGATGTAATCAGTCTATTAAGTGTTCAATACCCTTCCTTTATGTCCAAAAAAGCCCTGATTAAAAATATTTCTAAAAATTGCTAACAATCCTCTGAGCCTTTAGCAAGCTGTTTCACCTTTTTGCTGCTGGAGGGTTTTACCTCCATGTTCATGGCTACTGACAGACCAGGGTGGTGGCTGCTGAAGGCTGCCCTGGCTGTCAATTTCTTTGTTTTTTTTTGGTAGAGACAGAGTTTCACTTTATGGCCCTTGGTAGAGTGCCGTGGCGTCACACAGCTCACAGCAACCTCCAACTCCTGGGCTTAGGCGATTCTCCTGCCTCAGCCTCACGAGTAGCTGGGACTACAGGCGCCCGCCACAACACCTGGCTATTTTTTTGTTGCAGTTTGGCTGGGGCTGGGTTTGAACCCGCCACCCTCGGTATATGGGGCCGGCACCCTGCTCACTGAGCCACAGGCGCCGCCCATGTTTTTTTTTTTTTTTTTTGGCAGTTTTTGGCCAGGGCTGGGTTTGAACCCGCCACCTCTGGCATATGGGGCTGGTGCTCTAGCCCTTTGAGCCACAGGCACCGCCCGGCTGTCAATTTCTTAAAATAAGACAGCAATGGAGCTGCATTGATTGATTCATCCTTTTGTAACGATTTTCTGTAGCACACAATGCTACCTGATAGCATTTACCCACAGCAGAACTTCTTTCAAATTGGAGTCAATCCTCTCAAACCCTGCCACTGCTTTATGAATTTAGGTAATATTCTAAATACTTTGCTGTCATTTCAACAGTGTTCATGACATCTCTATCAGAAGCAGATTCATCTCAAGAGACCACTTTCTTTGCTCATCCACAAGAAACAGTAACTCATCCATTCAAATTTTCCATGTCACAAGGTTGCAGCAACTCGTTTGCATCTTCAGGCTCCACTTCTAATTCTAGTCCTCTTGTTATTTCTATCACATTTGCAGTTACTTCCTATATAAAAGTCTTGAATCTCTTTTTTTTTTATAGAGACAGAGTCTCACTTTATGGCCCTTGGTAGAGTGCCGTGGCCTCACACAGCTCACAGCAACCTCCAACTCCTGGGCTTAAGCGATTCTCTTGCCTCAGCCTCCCGAGTAGCTGGGACTACAGGCGCCCGCCACAACGCCCGGCTATTTTTTTGGTTGCAGTTTGGCCGGAGCCGGCTCTGAACCCACCACCCTGGGTATATGGGGCTGGCGCCCTACTGACTGAGCCACAGGCGCCGCCCCCAAAGTCTTGAATCTCTTAAAATCATCCATGAAGGTTACAATCAACTTTCCCCAAACTCCTGTTAAAACTGATATTTTAATCCCCAATGAATGTTCTTAATGGCATCAAGAATGAATCCTTCCCAGAAGGTTGCCAATTTACTCTGCCCAGATTCATCAGAACAATCACTATGACAGCTATAGACTTACAAAATGTTATTTCTTTTTTTTTTTTGTTTGTTTGTTGTTTTTTTTTGGCTGGGGCTGGGTTTGAACCCACCACCTCCGGCATATGGGACCGGCGCCCTACTCCTTGAGCCACAGGCGCCGCCCTAAAATGTTATTTCTTAAATAGTAAGACATGGAAACAGAAATTACCCCTTGATCCATCGGCTACAGAACGGATGTTGTGCTAGCAGCATGAAAACAACTTCTGTCTCTGTGCACATCTCCATCAGAGCTCGGGGTGACTAGGTACATTATCAATAAGCAGTAGTGTTTGAAAGAAAAATTTTCTGAGCAGTGGGAGTCAACAGCGGGATTCAAAATACTCAGTGAATCATGCTATAAACAGATGTGCTATATCACCTAGGCTTTGTTGTTCTTTATAGATCACAGGCAGAGTTGATTAAGGATAATTCTTAGGGGCCCTGGGATTTTTCAGAATGGTCAACAAGCATTGGGTTTAACTTAAAGTCATCAGATACATTGGCCCCTAACGAGTCAGCCTGTCCTTTGAAGCTTTGAAGTCAGCCACTGACTTCTCTCTAGCTATGGAAGTCCTAGATGGCACCTTCTTCCAAAAAGCTGTTTGAAAACCTGTTGTTTAGCACAGCCACCTTCACCAGTGACCTCAGCTGGATCTTCTGGAGAACTCGCTGCAGCTTCCCCATTAGCAGTTCATCTTGAATTTGTCATGAGACGGCTTCTTTCCTTAACCCTCGTGAACCAACCTTTGCTAGCTCCAAACATTCCTTCTGCAATTTCCTCACCTTTCTCTGACTCCACAGAATTGAAGAGTTAGGGTCTTGCTCTGGATTAGATTTTGGATAAGGAAATGTTGTGGTTTGTCGTCTATCCAGATCACTAAAACTTTTTATCAGTGATAAGACTGGTTTACTCTGTTCTTTCTTTTTTCCTAATCCAAAATAATTTGCTATGACCAGGCACAGTGGTTCATGCCTGTAATCCCAGTATTCTGGGAGCTGAGGCAGGTGGATTGCTTGAGCTCAGGAGTTCAAGACCAGCCTGAGCAAGAGTGAGACTCTGTCTCTACTAAAAACAGAAGAACTACCTAGGTTGTCATGGTGGGCACCTGCAGTCTCACCTACTTGGGAGGCTGAGATAAGAGGATCACTTGACCCCAAGAGTTTGAAGTTGCTGTGAACTGTGATGCCCGGCACTCTACTCAGGGCAACAGACTGAGACTCTGTCTCAAAACAAAAAATAATTTGCCTTATGTTTTGCTTTCTTATCATCTGTGTGTTCAATGGAGCAGCACTTTTAACTTTTTTCAAGAACTTTTCCTTTGCATTCACAACCTGGCTAACTGGCACAAAAGGCCTAGCTTTCCGCCTATCTCAGCTTTTGATACTCCTTCCTCACTAAACTTAAAATCATTTCTAGTTTGTGGTATACAGGGAGAAATGTGTGACTCTTACTTTTACTTGAACACTTAAGAGGCTGTTGTAGGGTTATTAATTAATTAGCCTAATTTCAGTATTGTTGTGTCTCAAGGAATAGGGAGCCCAATGAAAGAGGGAGACTTGGTGGAGAAAATGGAATAGTCACAACAAAAACTAACATTTATGCTTAAGTTTGCTGTCTAAAATGGGCACAAAGTAGCATCAAAGATCACTCACTGATCACTAAAACAGACACAGTAATAATGAAAAGTTTGAAATATTGTGAGAACGACCGAAACGTGACACAGAGACATGGAGTGAGCAGGTGCTGTTAGAGAAATGGAGCCAGCAGACCTACTCAGTGCCGTGTTGATACAAACCCTCAATTTGTGAAAAAAATGCAGCAGATGTTAAATGCAGTGAATCAGGAATACCTCTACTCTCCTCCTCCCCCACCGTTAACATTTAACGTCTTGCACTAGTGAAGGACACTTGTTACAACTCCCGAATGAGTACTGATGCACTGTCATAAAAGCCCACAGTTAAGATCAGAGTTCACTTTTTGTGCTGTGAAACTCTAAGAGCTTTGACACATGTATAATCTCCTGTATCTACCATTACAGTATCACACAGAATAATTTCACTACCACTAAAAATACGCTGTACTCTTTTATTTATCCCTTTTGTCCTCTACACCCTAAATCCCTGGAAACCAGTGATCTATACTTTTACTGTCTCTAGGGTTTTGCCTATTCCTGAGTGTCAGATAGGGTTGACCCTCGGCTGACATGGGCTTGAACTGCACAGGTCCACTTACGCTTGGATCTCCTTTGGTCTCTGCCACTCCTGAAACAGCAAGGCCAGCCCCTCCTCCTCAGCCCACCCAGTGTGAAGACAGCCGAGATGAAGACCTTTATCATAGCCCGCTTCCATTTTGTCAATAGTAAATACATTTTCTCTTCCCTATGATTATTTGAAATAATATTTTCTTTTCTCTAGCTCACTTTAAGAACACAGAACAGAAAACATAGAAAATATATACTAATTGACTATGTTATTGGTAAGGCTCCTAGTAAACCTAAGCTATTAGTAGCTGTGGTTTTAGAAAGTCATAAGTTCCATGTGGCTTTTCTCCTGTGCCAGGGTGTGATCCCCTTTACTGCACTGTCCAAGCATCCGCTGCAGTTAGAATCATACATTATGTAGCATTTTCAGACTGGCTCATTTTACTCAGCAATATGCACTTCATGTCTGTTCAGGGTTTGACAACTTTTTTTTTTTTTTTGCTAAATAATATTCCACTGTAAGGATGTGGTATACTTTGTTTATCCACTCAAATACTACAGCATCCGTCCCCAACCTTTTTGGCACAAGGGACTGGTTTCAAAAAAGACGAGTTTTCCACAGAGCAAGGGGAACAGGGGGTGGGAGTGGATTCAGGATGATTCAAGTACATTGTATCTCCAGCTCAGAACATCAAGCATGACATTCTCACAAGGAGCCATGGCCTAGATCCCTCCCATGCGCTCCTGTGAGAATCTGATGCTGCTGCTGATCTGACAGGAGGCGGAGCTCTGGGGTATGTGAAACAATGAGGAGCAGCTGCAAATACAGATGAAGCTCCGGTCAGCCACTCACCTCGTGCTGTACAGCCTGGTTCCCAGCAGGCCCCAGACCAGCACCAGCTCATGGCCCTGAGGCTGGGGTCCTCAGTACTCAAGGACATTTTGATTGCTTCCAAGTTTAGGCAATTATGAACAAAGCTGCTATAAACGTTCATGTGCATGTTTTTGTGTGGACATAATTCTGAAACTAATTTGGGAAAATATCAAGGAGTATGATTGTTGGATCGTATGAGGTCTGACAGTTAAGTTAGCGAAATTGTCCTAGAAAAGTTCTACACAGATCATTGCTGAGTATGATTATGGTTACCTTTGAAGCACACCCCTTGGTAAGCTATGCACTGATACCAGTGCCTCGTCCATCCTTCCTTCAAAGCAATTTTGGAATACTTTTTCTGGAATGACCATCAAAGCTGTCATCATATTACCCTGGATATCCTGAATGTCATCAAAATGTCTTCCTTCGATATTTCCTTTATCTTTGAGTAAAGAAAAAAGTCACTGGGTGCCAGGTCAGGCAAATAGGGAGGATAGTCCAATACGAGCTAAAAACTCCCTCACAGAGAGTGCTGTGTGAGCTGGTGCATTGTCCTAATGCAAGAGTCATGAGTTCTTGTCCAAGATTCAGTTAAGATTTTCTTAACTATCTCTCTATTAATGTTTACTTGGTCTGCTGTGTTTCTCACAGTCAGATGACAATTTTGATAATTCAACGAATTTTTGCAACGATTCATCAGTGACACTTTTGCCAAGTAGAACCAGAAATTTATGAATGTTTGTTTGTTGCTCTAATTCAAGCTCTGACATTCTTGTGACAGCACACAAAAACATTCAACGATAATGAGCGCCACTCAGCAAGACACCCAGGTTGACACGAACACAGCTGTGGTGGCAAGTTCACAAATGTAATTGTCAGACCTTGTGTGGTAACCCTGTTATTTATCTCTGTAAGGACTGTCAGACTGTTTTCCAGAGTGGTTTCACCATGTGCATTACCATCAGCAGGGAAGGGTTTCTGTAGCTGTCTGTCCTCAACAGCCCTTAGTGCTGCCAGTGTTCTTTTGATTTTCCTCATCCTAACAAGTGTGCACTGGTATCACTGTTTTAATTTGCAGCTAACATCATGTAATCTTGAGCATCTTTTCATATGCTTATATTTGCTGGCTGTATATCTTCTTTTTTTTTTTTTTGTAGAGACAGAGTCTCACTGTACCGCCCTCGGGTAGAGTGCCGTGGCGTCACACGGCTCACAGCAACCTCTAACTCCTGGGCTTCCGCGATTCTCTTGCCTCAGCCTCCCTAGTAGCTGGGACTACAGGCGCCCACCACAACGCCCGGCTATTTTTTTTTGTTGTTGCAGTTTGACCGGGGCTGGGTTTGAACCCGCCACCCTCGGCATGTGGGGCCGGCGCCCTACTCGCTGAGCCACAGGCGCCGCCCACTGGCTGTATATCTTCTTTAGTGAGATGTCTATTCAGATCTTATGGCCATTTTAAAATTGGGTTGTTTTCTAATTGCTGAGTTTTAAGAGTTCTTGGAATATTTTGGACAGAAGTCTTTTTTCAGATACATGTTTTGCAATATTTCCTCTAAGTCTTTTCATTCTCTTAAGTGTCTTTTGCAGGGCACACATCCTTTGTTTATTTATTTATTTTTGAGACAGAGTCTCACTTTGTCACCCTTGGTAGAGTACTGTGGCCTCACAGCTCACAGCAACCTCCAAGTCTTGGGCTGAAGTGATTCTCTTGCTTCAGCCTCTGAGTAGCTGCGACTACGGTGCCCGCCAAAACACCCAGCTATTTTTTGTTGCAGTTGCCACTGCTACAGTTTTAGCTGGCTGGGGCTGGGCCTGAACCCGCCACCCTTGGCATATGGGGCCGGCGCCCTACCTGCTGAGCCACAGGTGCTGCCCTAATTTTTTTATTTCATAAATCATGCTTTCATGATTATGTCATCATCATCATTGTATTTAAGAGTCAATTGTTTTATTCAAAAAACATGTTACTTGCACTAGTTATTAATATGACATAAACTACCAAATAGAAGTGTGAAAACAGTTATTCTTAAGAAAACTAAATTTAAGTCTTTGGCAAAACTCAATGAAAACAAGTCACTAAAAATAATTATTAAGGCCACACACAGTGGCTCTCAGAACATCAGGCATGAGATGTAATGCTGTAATCCTTGCACTCTGGGAGGCTGCAGTGGGTGGCTCACCTAAGTTCAGGAGATCGAGATCAGCCTGAGCAATAGTGAGACTCTGTCTCTATTACAAATAGAAAAACTAGCCGGGCATTGTGGTGGATGCCTGTAGTTCCAGCTCCTCGGGGAGGCTGAGGCAAGAGGATCACTTGAGCCCATGAGTTTGAGGTTGCTGTGAGCTGTGATACCACAGCACTCTACCCAGGGTAACAGTGAGACTCTCTCTCTCTCCATAAAAAAAAAAAAAAAAAATCCCCAAACCGAAATCAACTGTTAAGGGATGGATAATATGATTCTAAAAGATAAGGTAAGGAAAGTAGTTGTAAAAACCTAGAAGGCTCCCACACTTCATTTTTAAAAAACCAAAATGCAAATTCTACACAATGTACATAAGGAAAATGATGGAAAGCTCTAATCAGCAGATGCATTTTTGAAGAACAAGTTCTGGCTCTGACTGAAAAGATCAATGTACACTTTTATTTACTACATTTAACTTAAAATATTTAAGGTGCACATTTTAAACGCCTCTTAAGAAAGACTGATGTAACCAGTCATCTGTCCTGATTCCAAGTCTCCTCTCCTCCTGCTGTGAACCACATGGACCCTCAGCTCAGGAGGAGGAACCACTACATCCACCTCTTAGGCAGGACCATAAACCTCCACTAAGTAAGGTCTGCCCTCAGAAGGAGCTGACGGGTCTGGAGGAAAAGGCCTGTCAAAGCCCTCACTGTCACTGGCAGGTCTTTCTCCCAGGCTCTAGTGGACCCTGGAACCCTGAAGGCCACTATCACTTATAAAGAGCCATTGAAACTGGTCTCAGCAACCCTGGAGATCAGCTAGTTTCCCCTCTCCTTAAAAACCCATTTTCCTCACTCACCTCCTAAAGTCTACCCCTCTCCAGTAAGCTTTCCCATTGTTGCATGTTGCAATGCTTCGTGTTTCCTCTCCCCTACCTCATCTCCTTTCAAACCCATTCATGACCCTATCTCAAACTCTCACATGTTGGTTGATAAATGCTCCTGTACTCTAAATTACAATTTTTTGAAATTCTCCTTTTCTTCAAAGAACCCGTTTTATCCTGCAACCTTCTCAAGTGAAAGCAGTTCATGCTCTCAATCCTGTGCATTGGGGAGTCGGGATGTTAACTCCATGCTCCTCTAGGCAGACTACTTTCCAGAGACCACAGTTCCTTTATCCTCTCATATAAAAACCCCTGTTCCCTTGAGGATGAGGCTATCTGGCTGTACCATCTCTCACTATGCTCACTGTAGTTATGTAACAAATTTGTGGTCACTGCTCTTTGTTCACTGGCAGCTCACTTTATGAGGTCTTCTTTCTTTAAGTGCTGCTGTCAGCCTTCACTTTAATTTCAACAACAACCCATTTAACACCTGGACCTCCCAGTTCCATTGCCTCACCTTCAGGGACAATCCTCATCCTCTTAGTACAATCTCTTATCTCTGTGGCTCAGGTATTCTCAACTTATCTGTTCCACAAATTCCCTGAGAATTTCAACCCTTTAACCAGACACCTTTCCCCCTTTTTAGAAGCTCCTGTCTTTACTTCTTTCCTTATTCAGCTTAGATTGTATAGATCTTCCCTTCTTCCGCTCTACAGATAATGTTAAGTTTTCCTGCCTCCTTGTCTTTTTTTTTGTAGAGACAGAGTCTCACTGTACCACCCTCGGGTAGAGTGCAGTGGCGTTACACTGCTCACAGCAACCTCTAACTCTTGGGCGTAGGCGATTCCCTTGCCTCAGCCTCCCGAGTAGCTGGGACTACAGGCGCCCGCCACAACGCCCGGCTATTTTTCTGTTGCAGTTTGGCCAGGGCTGGGTCCGAACCTGCCACCCTCGGCATACGGGGCCGGCGCCCTACTCACTGAGCCACAGGCGCCGCCTGCCTCCTTGTCTTTTTATAGCACCTTCCTTTCCACATGTGTCCCCACGCAGCCTAGTTCTACCGGGGGGAGGGAGGGAGCAGCTCATACTGCTGTGAAGTCATGATGGACGCCCTCATGGGTCCTTTACCCCTGACTAGTATCTTCCAATTACAGTGGTTAACTGCCTCTCCTATTCTCCAAAAGGTGACTTCTAACTTTCTCCACCGATTCTCAGCTGTGTCCTCCCTCTTCACTTTCAGCATCTGGCTTGGCCTTCAACTTAACTCCTCATCACCAAATCTGCAAAAGGGCCTCCATATTAATCCATGCCTAAAGAAAAACAGGGGAGATGTGACAATGCAGTATTTGAAGAGATATAGCTGTGATTTTCCAGAAATGATCAGACATCAACCTGGATTGCAGAAGCCTAATAAATACCAAACAGGACAAATGAAAGGATATCCATACTCAGAATGCTGCAGGGAAAGGAGACAGAGAGTATGAAGTGTGAGTTCCAACTTCTCCCTCCAGTCATGTTCTCTAGAGCCCAACAATTTAGTAAGTACAAAAGCAATCTCTTCACAAATCTCTTCATACTATACCTCCATCACTGTTCCCCTCCTCTGTAATAATGTCCAACAGTCTCTCAAAGGCATTTTCAAAAGCAACAATTTTCTGGATTGCTCCATTGCTTCTTGTTAGTGCCTGTAGTAGCAGAACACCCTTAAGGAGGAAGAAAGACAGTGTTTAGTGGAATACAGCATTTACAAGACATTTTAAAATCACAGAAGTTTCATAAGCCAACTCCTTTACTTTACTTATGGGGAGAACAAGCACAGAAAAGTTAAGCAAACTCCCTATGGTTGTAGACTTCCAAGGGACAGGGCCTAGACTAGAATCCACGTCTAACAGTTCCTAACTCACTTCTCTTTTCACAGTACAAAAGAAAGATACAACAATTCTTCCATATTCATCAATTACTACATAGCTTTCACTATAGGTTAAGAGAGTTGACCATAATTAGATCTGCCTTGGGAATGGCAATTTACATGCCTCATAGGAGTAATAATGGAAGGCTGTCTTTCAATGTGAACCAACAAACACTGTCACCTATGAGAGAAAGTTCAGAAATCCTTGTAAATATCTAGCCACCAAATTCCCAAAACTTGATTCTAAATCAAAAGAAAAAGGAAGAAAATTCATGGCTTATGAATGGTACACCCAACATAAGACAATTCACAGCAGTCTTTGCATCTTTTAGTTTTTCCTAGCTAGACTTAGTTCATTGATTTTGCAATCTCTTTATCATTCACTGCTATCCATTTTTGCTCATTTTTGTATCAATCAAGTATGTTATGAGCCCCTAAGCATGAGACAGTATCATGATGGTAAAAAGAGACAGCAAATATTTTGTGTAAAAAGCACAGCTTATTACTTGACAGCAAGAATAGCAGCATAGGTCATTCAAAAGTTCTTCAGAGGCAAATTCATTGTTGGTATTGGTACTAGGCAGATAAGTGTTCACATGAGACCAAAATGTCCACAGCCTTACTGAGTTCATGCCACTTAGTTCAAACTGACTGTCAAGATTCAACACTAAGATTAAGAAGGCGAAAGTGGTTATTTTTAGATGCCAAATTCTCCCTCTTTTTTTTTTTTGGAATCTTAATTTCAGAGTTTTATTGTATTGCACTAAAGGGACAGCGGGACGGTTATACAATTTTCTTTGTTTTTAAAATCTAAAGTACTTGCAAATTCTTAAGAATACCTTTACCACCAGATTAGAATAGTAAGCATAAGAACGAAGTTCTTAATAAGCAATGTTTTACAAATAAAAACACATTCAAAATAGCTTTAAATGCATTCTTCACAAGCAATTCAGCATATTTTTATATCATGTTCATTTATGCTTAAGAATTAAAGCAAGTATATTTGTTACTCTGGTGGAAATACAGGAAATCTCTCATTCATGCAATATACAGGGATAATATTCAAGTCAAAGGGAAAAAAAATTACACTCTTATTCTTGTAAACGTGCCCATATATGATCATCTCCATGATATCTGGGGAAACCCAAGACATTTCCCACCTCAGATACATATTCCAGCTCATCATAGCACCTGATACATACAGCTGATTTGTAACTAGATGTGTTTCAATAAAACCAAAACGAGCCCTACAAGTTCCTATGAACCAGAGCTTCCAATGGACTAGGACAGTCAGGGATCAGTGCAGTCATCCAGAGGGTTGGGGCTGTTCCTTAAGGAGTGCAAGTTCAAACCTGCCAATTCTGGAGGTAATCACTTCATATTAATTTATACGTAATTCCACTTAAATTCTTTATCCGAGTATAACATATGAAAACAGTCTTTCCACAAGCAAAAAATGTGGAAACATTTAAAAAATAAGGAGTCATTTTTTTAAAGTAACTGAGCAGATTCCATAGGCTACTCTTGGAAACAGGATCTTGCTGGATAGAACCCTTCATCTGGAGGCTTTTTGCATGCACTTAACTGGACCGATTCTTCCGTGTGTTGTTCTAAGAGCTCACCAAAACATAGATCATGCCGTATAGGTAGTAAAAAAATGCTAGAAGATAAAAAGCTAATTTGCACCATCCTTCTTTCTGACAATATGCTAGAATGTCCACATTCATGATGGTGGTGGGGTTATAGAGCCCGGGTCCGCTCATCACTGGTCTACTCATATACGGGATTCAGGGTATTACACTGGTCTATGGGATTCTTGTAATCAGTCTTCAGCTCATCAAATGCTATAATGTGCCAGATGGCGAAGAAGATGAGCGTGGCGGTGAGCAGCAGCGCCAGCATGTAGCAGAAGGCCGCGAACGTGAACCCCATGGCCGGGGAGGAGCAGGGAGCAGCGCCGGTGCCAGCGGAGAAAGGCGGTGCACGGCCCTCTGGGTAAAACCATTCACTTCCCTTGGCCACAGCCGCGACAGCCGCCTGCCGCGGCACTAGATGCCAAATTCTCCCTCTTAATGCTGCCAACTTGGGTTTAAATGCTATCGAAGGGAAGAAGAAATACAGAGGAAAGAAATCTGAGGCTCTGAGATAAAGGGGGTTTAAAACTGACTGCCTACTTACCAGTTGTGTAACTGAAAGCAAATTACATAAATCACGTATAGTAATGTATGCAACTAATGTTATTAGGCTGATAATATCTTTATATAGGGTTTTTATAAAGACTAAAAGAGATAAAATATTAATACCTTCTATAGAGCTCACTATATTTTAAATTCTCAGTAAATGTTAGCTTATTTTCCCATTATCCTCTTTCATAGGTCTACTGAAATTTAAAAAAAAATGGCTTTTAGAACATGTAAAAACCAAAAATCTATACATTACAACAAAAACAGAACTTAATCCCAACTGTAAAATTAATGAAATTCAAAATAAATCATCATTTTATTTCTCTCAAAAATTGAAAGAAAAAAGGGTGAGTTAAAGAAAAATAATACATTTAAGAACCAAGATAATGAGTTCAACACGGTGGCTAATGCCTGTAATGTTGAGCTTAACAGTTCAAGACCAGCCTGAGCAAGAGCAATACCCAGTTTTTACTAAAAACAGAAAAATAGCCAGGCATTGTGACAAGTGCTTGGTGTCACAGCTACTCGGGAGGCTGAAGCAGAAGGAACACTTGAACCCAGGAGTTTGAGGTTGCTGTGAGCTATGATGCCACATTACCCTAGCCTGTGCAATAGAGTAAGACTCTGTCTCAGAAAAAAAAAAAAGAACCAAGATAACACAGTTATTAAAAAGGAATGATTTTATATCTGGAAATAAAAATTATAATGTATTAATAGGGAAAGTTAGAGATATTTATTTATTATTATTATTTTTTTGAGACAGAGACTCAAGCTGTGTCCTAGGTAGAGTGCTGTGGCGTCACAGCTCACAGCAACCTCAAACTCCCGCCAGCCTTGGTGTATGTGGCTGGCGCCCAACCCACTGAGCTACAGGCGCCACTTATTTATTTATTTATTTTTTTGTAGAAACAGGGTCTCACTTTACTGCTCTTGGTAGAGTGCCATGAGGTTACCTGGCTCACAGCAACCTCCAGCTCTTCGGCTTACACAATTCTCCTGCCTCAGCCTCCCAAGCAGTTGGGGACTACAGGCATCGGCCACAATGCCCGGCTATTTTTTTGTTGCAGTTTGGCCGGGGCTGGGTTTGAACCCGCCACCCTTGGTATATGAGGCTGGTGCCTTACTCACTGAGCAACAAGTGCCACCCGCTTATTTATTTTTTAAAAGATAACTTTTTTTTTTTTTTGAGACAGATCCTCAAGCTGTTGCCCTGGGTAGAGTGCCGTAGCATCACAACTCACAGCAACCTCAAATTCCTGGGCTCAAGCGATTCTCCTGCCTCAGCCTCCCAAGTAGCTGGGACTACAGGCGCCCGCCACAACGCCCAGCTATTTTTTGGTTGCAGCCATCATTGTTGTTTGGCAGGCCCAGGCTGGATTGGAACCTGTCAGCTCAGGTGTATGTGGCTGGCGTCTTAAGCTGCTTGAGCCACAGGCCCCGAGCCTAAAAGATATCTTTTTAATTATATTCTGTTGGGCAGCGCCTGTGGCTCAGTGAGTAGGGCACTGGCCCCATATACCGAGGGTGGCACATTTGAACCCGAACCTGGCCAAACTGCAACATGAAAATAGCTGGGTGTTGTGGCAGATGCCTGTAGTCCCAGCTACTCGGGAGGCTGAGGCAAGAGAACTGCCTAAGCCCAAGGGCTAGAGATTACTGTGACCTGTGATGCTACAGCTCTCTACCCAGGGTGACAAACTGAGACTCTGTCTCAAAAAAAAAAAAAAAAAAAAAATTACATTCTGTTTAAAAAACTGACAGCCAAGAGAAGAACACAACAGCAACTTTAGGCTTAGATTTACAGTCGTATTTTAGTTGAGGAAAGATACTCAAAATTCCTAATAGACAAAGGTCCATTTAAACAAGCAATTCTTAAAAGGTAACATTTAAAGAAATAATAAAAAATGTCCTCACAAATTATATTACTATATAATTTCATTATCTATGATATTGCTTTGACATACAAACTATAAAATTTCTAAGATAAACAGTTAAAAAAAAACTTTCTAAGTGAACTACAAGCCAAAAATGCTTCTGTTTTATCTCTGCTTTGCCACTAACCAGGAGAGCAAATGGTATTGACTAGCAATCAGGATGAAAAGGCACAGGGCTGGGGACCAGCAACACAAAGACGCAGCAACAAGGAATGACTTGACTTGGTTTCTGTGGGTCTTGGGCTTTTCACTAGAGATATGAAGATTTAACTAGTTTGATATAATCTCTTTAATTGAATTGAATTAAATCCAGAACTCAACTTTACACTTTTCCCATTTCTTTTTTTTTTTTTTTTTGGTAGAGACAGAGTCTCACTTTATGGCCCTCGGTGGAGTGCCATGGCATCGCACAGCTCACAGCAACCTCCAACTCCTGGGCTTAAGCGATTCTCTTGCCTCAGCCTCCAGAGTAGCTAGGACCACAGGCATCCACCACAACGCCCAGCTATGTTTTACTTTTTTTTTTTGGTTGCAGTTCAGCCGGGGCCGGGTTTGAACCCGCCACCCTGGGTATATGGGGCCGGTGCCTTACCGACTGAGCCACAGGCGCCGCCCACACTTTTCCAATTTGTATCTGAAGTATTACAGAGTTTTGATTAAGTTGTAGGTATCAACAGAAAAAAATAATGCTCAAGTAACAAAATAACATGGCACCAATACAAAATATTCAAACTTCTGTGCAAATATTAAAATAAATAATAGAAAATAACTCCAGAATCATGCTCTACCCTTAAATAGCAACACCCAAGAAGATCCTCAGAAATACCCAAACGAAGGCAGAACTCCAAACACAATGCTTTGTCAGAGTCACACAGCTCTATGTCTGGGGATATCTCCCCTTACTCATTGGGAGGAAAAGGAATTATGGAGGTAGAGTTTGGTGTAAAATGAAACCCTCTGGAAGATGGCAAAAGAAATTCTAAAGTTATGGAAGGAATAATTTTGAATAGCAAAATGGCCTAAGCCAAATACTAGATTAGATAGGAAAGAAGTAAAGAATGTAGCTTTGTATGTAGTAACTTAAAAAGGTCATTGTCCCAACTTACTCACTTCTTGTAACAAGGAATGAGAGCCAACAAAGATTTTATTTACAAAAAAGCTGCAAATTTACAAAAAAGTTATACATTCTTGGATTTTGTTTTCAAATTTAACTTACATCATTACGTATAACTTCCCTGGAATCTGCTAACAAGTCCATCAATCTTGAAACACCTAGAACATACAACCACATGAAAAGTGCTGGCAGACATATTTATATAAATAGTGATTCAAATTGTTAACGATTCATGAACACATCATTCCAGTCCCCTACTCGAGGAAATTATCCTCATTTTTTGATTGAAATGACATAGCAAAGTTAAGTCACTTACCCATGGGACTAACTAAAATAATTTGTTGCACCTGAGGCCCCAGCTGTTTTAAAAGAGAAGTAAGAAGCTTGACACCAGGCCAACGGACATGGAAATCAAACTCCTGCAATGTAAGAATTTAAAATATTTAACATCTATAATTCACATTTTTAAGAAAAACATTTTTCTCAACTTTTAAAAAGTGAAACCAGAAACTATAAGTAAAAAAATAGAAGTTCACCAATGTTTTAAAAAAAGTATTTTAAGAAATAAAAAAATAAAGAAAATAGAGTTAATGTATAATAAAACAATTAAACTGATCAAACTGTCACTGATGGGCTAAACAGTATTTTGTAAAAACAGAAATAAGACGCAGACATTTAAGAGTATATTTCTTAATGCATGTGGACCTCTGGCTCTGATACAATAAACTTCACTGCCTTTAAAGGTATGTACACATTGCTCCTTCAGTAACATCTACAAAGGCAATAAAAGAAGCTATTAAGATGGAAAAAAAAAAAAAAAAGCCAAGGTTCCCTATTTACCTCCAATAAAGACAACAGAAGGGTGACATTTTCTTGTTGCTTAATGAAAATTTCTGTAAACTGGCTTCCCAAATCCTCACTCTGTCTTGTGGAGTTTTCTTCTGTAATTCAAAGATAAAGAACTTCAACATGATGATATGTTAAAGTAAGTATCCTTTAACTGAAGAGTTAAGCAGAAATGATATGCTTCCTGAAACAGTATGGCTGGTGGTGATAGCACAGTTACGATGTAAAGCTATATCCTTAAAATAAACTTTCATATTCACTTAAATTCTTTTTAATTTGTCGAGTGCTTAAATATGATATCTTAAGAAAAGATAATTAAATATTCACATTTTCTCAAAGACATTTTTACCTTAAATTTCTGTTAGGGGTTAGGAAACTGAAGTGATAGAAATATTCTGTCTTGAATGTGGTAGTGGGTATATGTCTGTCTACTTCTGTCCAACCTCACAGAACTCTACAACTTCAAATAGTAAACTTTTCTGTATAGAATCTCAACCCCCACATCCCACAAACATTAGCAAACATGTAGTCCCTTCTAATTGTTAGTATTACTGTATTTATTGTAAAAGTAAACCAATTATCTGTATATTCGCCAGTATTTTTTTCACATTCATATCCTATAAAACTATTTGGTGATAAAAATCAGAATTTTAGCCAGGTGTGGTGGTGTGCAGCTAAGGCAGGAGTATTCTTGAGCCCAGGTGCTAGAGGCCATAGTCACTGCACTCCAGCCTGGGCAACAGAGCAAGGCCCTGTCTCAAAACAAACAAATCAATAAATAAACAAAAACCAAACCAAACTAAATAAAACAAAAAACCTCCTCCATATTTGACATTTAATTTACCATTTACTCTTTAAAAGATTTTGCTTTTGTTCTTAAAGCTTAAAAGTCTTTCGGATTAAACTATTTGTTGTTTCGATGTACTTTGTCAAAAAAATGTAAAGGATCACTAAAAATGGGAGCAACAACTGCCAAAACAAATTATCATTTAAGATCTGCCTATATTCTAAACTCAATTCCGAGACGACGAATACACTATTCCCATCCCTCACCCACACCAGACACACCTAACTGATCCCAACCTCAGCTGAGCATCAGAGTCCTCATCAACGTCATGCTTCAGGAAGTTGTAAGTCAATGGAGCTGAAGGTCAAGTTCAAGGCTGTTATCCCTGAAAAAGTTCTTTTCTAAATGTGAGGGGGAGGGGGGAGACACTAGATGACAGGAGAAAAACAGCAAAGCAATCCAAGAGTAAGAGATAATCTCATCTAATTATTTGTAGAAATAAGAAAAAGAAAGATACCTAAAATAGAAAAGAAATGTTTTCCACGATCAACTATCCAAATGTGCTAGGTTTATCCTTCAGAAACTTTAAGAAACATTTCTCTCAATCATCTCTTGTATTATTAAAAGAATTCACTGCTTCTTAGCTTAAAACTATATTACAAAAAAAAAAAAAAACAGGGAGATTGCTTTGACTGCTATGCAGAGAACAGATTACAGGAAATAAAGAAAAGAGAATGACATGGCAAGAGGCAATAATCAAAGTTGGAGGTAAAGGTGGCTTAGATCTTAGGGGCCATAATTCTTATGAAAACAGAGGAAAGAGGATTCATCGACATACTGCATAGAGGAATGTGGGGGTGGGAAAGGAGAGTTACCCCAAGGTTTTAGAAGAACTGGGAGGATTGAGCTGACATTTACTAAGATGGGAAACACTGTGAGATAAGCAAGCAGAGAATAAAGAGAAAATCAGAAATTGAGTTTGGGAAGTGTGAGGTTACAAAACCCCAAGTGAAGGGACCAAGCAAGCAGCCTTATAAATATGAGCACAGATGTCAGTGGAGAGGTCTGCACATATGTTAGAGTCTTTTTTTTTTTCCCATTTTTAATTTTTTTAAATTTATTTATTTTTATTGTTAAATCATAGCTGTGTATATTAGTGCAATCAAGGGGTACAACGTGCAGGTTTCATATACAATCTGAAATACTCTCATCAAACTGTTAATGTAGCCTTCATGGCATTTTCTTAGTTACTGTATGTAGGCATTTGTATTCTGCATTTAGTAAGTTTCGCCTGTACCCATTCTAAGATGCACTGTAGATGTGGCCCCACCCATAACCCTCCCTCCACCAAAATCTCCCCCCTTCCTTGGCCCCATGTTAGAGTCTTAATGAAAAGAATATTTAAAGTCACAAAGCTGGATGACAAAAGACAACTACAAAAAACTTAGAGCTAACATCATAATAATGGTGAAAGACTGAATGACTTCTGTTAGATCAGGAAGAAGACAAGAACGTCCACTCTTACCAATTCTAATCACTAATTGAAATCCTAATTGATGCCATAAGGCAGGAAAAAGAAATAAAAGGAATACAGATTAGAAAGGAAGAATTCTCAAATAAAAAAAAAGGAAGAACTAAAATTACCTTTCTACAGTTTTACATTTACAGATGACATGTTTGAACATGTGGAAAATCCCTTGAAATCTACAAAAAAGCTATCAGAACTAACAGTGAGTTTAGCAAAGTTGCAAGATAGAAGGTTAATAAACAAAATGAATTTATTTCCCTATGCTAGTAATATTAATTAGAAATTGAAATTTTAAAAACAGTACATACTTACAACAGCATCGAGAATGGACATCAGACAATAGACGGGTACTATTTATGCCTTGGAAACTGCAAAACATTACTGAGAAAAACTGAATAAGACCTACATAAATACTATAAGATACAATACATTCCTGTATTAGAAGGTATGATTCTGTTAGGATGACAGCTTTCCCAAACTGACCTATAGTCAACAAAATCCCAATCAAAATCTCAGTTACCAAAATCCTGGTTTTGCAGAAATTGGACAAGATGATTCTAAAATTTGTATGTGAATGAAAAGTACCTAAAACAGTCAAAACAATTCTGAAGAACAAAGTGGAAGGTCTTACACTAATTTCAAGACTACACAGCTACAGTAATCAAGAAGGGCCATGTCTCGATCAAGGGAACAGAAAGTGCAGAAATGTCCTATTAATTAAGTGTAAAACTAGAAATGAGCCACAGACCTAATTTTAAGAGTTGAAACTAAACAGATTTTTTTTTTTTCTTGTAGAGACAGAGTCTCACTTTATGGCCCTCGGTAGAGTGCCGTGGCCTCACACAGCTCACAGCAACCTCCAACTCCTGGGCTTAAGCGATTCTCTTGCCTCAGCCTCCCTAGCTGGGACTACAGGCACCCACCACAACGCCGGCTATTTTTTGGTTGCAGTTTGGTCGGGGCCGGGTTTGAACCCGCCACCCTCGGTATATGGGGCCGGCCCCTTACCGACTGAGCCACAGGCGCCGCCCGAAACTAAACAGATTTTTAAAAGAAAACACGATAAAATCTTAGTGATCTTAGATATGCCAGAGATTTCATTAATAGGACACAAAAGGTCTAAATTATGAAAGAAATTGATAAAATGTACCTAATGAAAATTTTAAACTTTTGCTCTTCAAAAGACAATGTTAGAAAATGGCACAGACTGAGAAATTTGTGACATATACCAAAGGACTTGAATATAAATTACATAAAGAACTTAATATATTCCTGCATTAAATATGACATTTTGTTTAAAAAAAAAAAAACACACACAGGGCGGTGCCTGTGGCTCAGTGAGTAGGGCACCGACCTCATATACCGAGGGTGGTAGGTTCAAACCCAGCCCCAGCCAAACTGTAACAACAACAAAAATATAGCTGAGCATTGTGGCAGGCGCCTATAGTCCCAGCTACTTGGGAGGCTGAGGCAAGAGAATTGCCTAAGCCCAAGAGCTGGAGGTTGCTATGAGCTGTGACGTCACAGCACTCTACCAAGGGCAATATTTCAACTCATTTAAGACAACCCCATAGGACACAAAGGTTTGAATACATCGCTAAAGAAGAAAAATATGTGAATAATAAAAGAAAGAAAAAAGTTACACAAAAGTCATTCAACATCATTATTCATTAAGAAAATACAAATTAAAACTATAATGAGGCCTGGCTGGCCTGTAATCTCAGTACTTTGAGAGGTCGAGTTGAGAGGATTGCTTGAGCCCTGTAGTTCAAGACCAGTCTGGGCCATACAGCAAGATCCCAGCCTCTGCCAAAAATAAACCCCCAAATCAGCCAGGCATGGAGGACTGGGGTGGGCAGATGGCTTGAGCCTAGGAGTTTGAGCTATCATCATGCCACTGACTGTCCTCCAGCCTGGGAGACAGCGCAAGAACCTATCTTTGAAAACTAAGAACAAAACCAAACGAAACTACAATGAGATATCATCACACATGTATTAGAATAGCTATAATGACACTTTAAAACCTGATCGTACTAAGTGTTGGAGATTATGTGGAAGAGACGGAACCCACACACCACTGGTGGGAATATGAAATGGTACAACTACCTTGAGAAATGTGGTTTCTTACAAAGTTAAATAATAAACCCACCATATCACTAGATCACAATTCAGGAGTGGATATATGTTGTTATTTCTCTTCAGTAAACACTATTCTATTACAGAGTTTTACTGAAGAGACATATACAACATACCACTCCTGAATTATGTAGAAATGTTTATAGCACTCAAAAATAGGACACAAAAACCTAAATTAAAAAAATTGATTAAATGGAAGGAATCACAATTTAATAGCTCAAAACTAGAAATAACCTAAATGCTCATCAATAGAATAGATTTACAAGTTGTTTCATCTTCATATAACAGAATACTACTTAGCAATAAAAAGGAATGAACTTCAAAACAATTATGCTAAGTAAAAGAAGTCAGATTCCCCAAGCCACCAAAAAGGGAATATACTATATGATGCCATTTATATAAAATTCTAGGACAATATCTGCACAAACTAGTCCACAGTGACAGAAGGAAAATGTGTGGTTCAATGGGGGCAAGGAGCAGGAGCAACAGATTACAGTATCACAGGTTCATACAAGTCTCGAAACTCATCCAATCATATATTTACATATTTAATGTAATGTTTGCATTGAGCACAAGCTAATAACTTGGTAAGGAGTTAATACCTTTGATTCATTCTGATATAGTAACCTATCAGAATATAATTAAGATTTCTTTTTTTTTTTTTTTGTAGAGACAGAGTCTCACTGTACCGCCCTCGGTAGAGTGCCGTGGCGTCACACGGCTCACAGCAACCTCTAACTCTTGGGCTTATGTGATTCTCTTGCCTCAGCCTCCCGAGCAACTGGGACTACAGGCGCCCGCCACAACGCCCGGCTATTTTTTTGTTGCAGTTTGGCCAGGGCTGGGTTTGAACCCGCCACCCTCGGCATATGGGGCCGGCGCCCTGCTCACTGAGCCACAGGCGCCGCCAAGATTTCTTTTTTTTGGGGGGGATAGGGATAGGGTCTTGCTCTGTCACCCAAGCTGAAGTGCAGTGGTGCAGTTATAGTCTCAACCCCCTGGGCTAAGGTGATCCTCTAGCCTCAGCCTCCCAAGTGGTTAGGATTACAGGCATCCCTACACCTGGCTAATTGTCTTATTGTTTTTTGTAGAGTTAGGGTATATTGCTATATTGCTCAGGCTGGTCTCAAACTCCTGGCCTCAACTGATCCTTCCACCTTGCCACCCAAAGTGCTGCGATTACAGGTATGAGCCACCATACACAGCCAAGACCTACATTCTGAAATGAACTAGTAAAACACAGTCCTGTTCCAAGTATTAATGGTTCCTTCTGGCTTAATGCTGTCAGTTAAAAAAAGTGTTAGTAAGACAGACTTCACTTCTTTTATGTTATAGGCATAAGATAGCATGTCTTACCTTTAATGGAGTTCCTCAAAATTAGGTAAGCAATTAAATAGACAAAGCTCATTCCTTAGTGTAGCAGTATTTAAGCTGTAACTACTATAAACTACTATATGAATTATTATATCTAAAAGTTGTAAACCAAAACTGAAAGCATGAGAAATTATATCTATTATCCATATAAGCAAAAGTATGAGACAAGTAAGCCATCCTCCTTCATCCAGTATACTGAGATTACAACTTCGAGAGCTTAGTTTATTTTTTATGTGCTATAATTTAAATGCTATATTCTACCATACACTTACAATCTGCAAAAGTAATTAGCCATTTATCAAAGATACATGAAAAAAATAAGATTAAAACAAAATGGCCCTCGTTACTATAGTAAAAGTAAACCCAAGACAGGAAGGTAAAACAAAAGACTGCTCTTTTTAAGTACTTTCACTGATGCTTTTCAATTTACAACAGAGCAAACTGAAAACATCATTAAATTGAAAATGCATTTAATATGTCTAACCTACCAAACATCATAGCTTAGCCTAATCTATCTTAACTGTGCTCAGATCACTTACATTAGCCTGCAGTCGGGCAAGATCATTTAACACAAAGCCTATCTCATAAAAAAGTGTCTCGTAATTTATTGAACATTGTGTTGAAAGAGAAAAACAGAATGGCTGTACGGGTACTCAAAGTATAGTTTCTACAGAACTGCAGAAGCCTTTGATTTATTGTTTTCATACCACTGGAAGTCAAAAAATTACAAGTCAAACCATTATAAGCAGTGACCCATACACCTCTGGACACTTTCAGACCTGTTGAGATGATTTGATTTTAACTAAAAATGTATAGATACATTTATTCTTTTTTTTGCAGTTTTTTTGGCTGGGGCTGGGTTTGAACCCACCACCTCCGTCATATGGGGTCGGCGCTCTACCCCTTTGAGCCACAGGTGCCACCCGATACATTTCTTAAAATGTGTTTACAGTTGTACTTTATTCAGAGGTATGAACAACATTCAAAAACATCTCTGGACATTTTCTTTGGCTCTCCACTCCATATCAAGTTCACACCTATATTATGAAGAACAAAACTGCTTTATAAATAGATATATTCTACTGAAAATAGTACTAACTCAAAGTGAAGGAATATCAAATAATCTTCTTTTATAATGTGGTCAATTAAAAAGGTACACCTATACTTTTTGACATTTGTTTGAATCTTCTATAAACTAATATGTAAGTTATATGATTTAATAAAGAATCTAGTCAGAAAAATAAAAATAAAATTGGCCACAATTTTTTCCACTAGAAATCAATTAAATACTAATAAAAAAAGAGAAAAATATATATTAAAAAATCCTCGTACTCACTAGATGATACCGCATAAGTTACATAAACTCTGAGCTTTCATTTTCTCATCTCAACATAAGAGAAAAATAACACCTATCTCAGAGGCTTGAGGAGGATTAAGGGAATGAACACGAAAAAAAGGCTAAGTTCTGAAGGCTTCATACAAATAGATAAAACAGTAACAGAAAAAAAGATTGAGCTGTACTACCCAACAAGGACACAGTCTGACAAAAGTCAAGTACAATGCTCTGGTATTTCAGACAAGGGATTCAAGTGTCACAAAAAGTGATGCTTCACACTTTTATAAGTTAGTTTCCTTGTTAGTTGTTTTGTTATGTATAGGTGACTTTGTTATGTACTATTTTAAAACTACTTTAGATAAGAATATTCCTTTCCTGATTTAAAAAAGCTAAACAAGTCAGGAAAATTGGTAAAACAACAACAAAAATTTGGTTAGTTTAATTATGAGGAAAAGAAATATCAATATTAAAAGTAAATGGAACTTGAAACAGATCATCAAAATATTGGTGAGTTTTACGAATTACTGTAAGAAATGTCAGTAACTAGAACAGTACCGTGCATGCACTGATTTTTAAAGGGACAATATCAATATACACCTATTCTCTGAACTGGAATAACTTCCAGTTCTTACTGAATATAGGTAAAATATGTATGTATACCTTGATAATACATGTATATATACTCAAATATCATATTTGTTTATTTTTTAGAGATGAGATTTCACTGCATTGTCCAGGCTGGGGTGAAGTGGCTATTCATGGATATGATCGTAGCTCACTGTACCCTCAAACTCTTGGCCCCAAGCCATCCTCCTGCTTCAGCCTGCTTGAGTCATAGCAAATATTAAATAAGCTATCGAAAAATTTTTTTTCTAGGAAGTATACATGAAATAATTTTGAATAAATTGTCTTACCAAAGAAAGCCTTTAATTTTATTAAGAGATGTACTAGAATATTTTATGTGTTCTGGACAGTAAATAGATTTAGTAGCCATAGAAATAATAGTAAGTTTATCAAATATTCCTCTTTAGTTAAGGAATTTTAATATAGTAAAACAAATCTTGGATTTCTTTAGCAGCCAGAAGAAACATCACTTGACAGTGTCCTTTTACATTATTAGAAATTATGCCTAAAAGCATCACGCATATGTAAATGCAATCTTTACCTTCAACATCATCTGAAAAGGTAGACAAAAATAAATAAAAGTGGGTGATAAAGAAAACAGTTTCTGATGTACTAGTATACACAATAAAATTGGAGCTTAAAAGTGTCAAACAAGCCATATATATGATACATGTATAGTTTCTCGGAAGAATATTCATTTTAGTTAAAGCTGAGATATCCTAAAAGAGATAAAGCACATGCTATATTTTTAGGACTATGACACAGTTTTATCATTAAAGGGTTACAAAATATTCCTAAAGTAAATAATTCTAAAGTAACGTTCATTACGTCAGCTAAGAATTACCTCTGAAGAAGTAGTAAAGTGGAAGTATCAGTAAAAGAACTGAAGAACACATTTCTCAGTATCTAGATTTTTATAAGACTAATTCTTCAGGATGAGTAAATTTTTAGAAGAAAAAGTCCTTTAAAAAAGTGACTCCATCACTGTTTATTGAAACAACTGTTTATCTTGTTTTATCCAAAGAATCCGTTTTGGATGCTAAATTAAAAGTAAAGAGCCTAAATATGCAAAGAAAAACAAAAAAAGGTGTTCTCTAAACATAATTATAATGTAAGTTTATAATAAAGGAAACCAATTAACTAAAATCTATTGCTGTTATATATATATTTAAGAACAGTCTTTTTCTTTAATGTGGTCAAACAAGTGTGTTGTATCTAATTTTCTTACCTTAGAAATAACTAGAAAAACAAGTATCTTTTTCTTTGAAGTATGCTGTGTTTATTGTATTTAAGTGTCATGTGACCAATACCCTCTTTTTCCATGGGTACCAAATTATATCCACTAAATATTTTTCACCCCTGAGGAATCAATAAAGTTGAGTAATAGTCTAGATATCACAGAGAAGTAAAAATGTAAATAAAAGGATAATTCGGTCTAAGGAATTCTGACTGTTCAACACAAACTTTCAAATGTCCTCATTACTAGCATTCTGTGAAGCTAATACCCACATATATTCCTGCTCCTTTATTTTAATAAAACAATGCAACAATATACACCTACATTTCTTTATGATTAATCTATTCACAATTTTGAAAGAACACTTAATTTCAGTGTAAATTAGACTTATAAAATACATGAATACATTCATCTTCTGACTTTATAAAATAATGGAAAACCCATTTTGTCCTACAGCAGCAGCCAATGTGATAGTAAGAATGTGCTCTCCAACAGAAGTGCACAGGGCTGCTCACCATGTATGTTTCCCTGCACATAGGACAGAACGGGCACAGACTTCCAAGCAAGAATTTCAGTGACAACAAAGTAAGTAAATGACAAACCGCCTTACTTTTAGTATGCAGTATTTTGAAACAAAAAAGAAAAAAGAGGATGCATGAGAGATATGTGTGGATTTCAAATTTATTCATTATCACTGCACACCAGACTTAATATAAAGAAAAAGTACTTTTTAAATTTAATAAATTGTTGCTCTAAACATAAGCCCTATGTGTAAAGTTTAAGTATTAGGAAAAACTCTTGAATTTCATATTGCCTACCAATAACAACATATAAATTAAAGAGTGTGATTTTTCAATCAATAGCCAAAAATGATTATTTAACTCAGAACTGGCCAAAATGTATACTGCCTAACTAAAACTAAATACAAAGAGGGCATATTATTACTTAAAAAAGAAGGTTCTTATTCCATCTCATTATAATGTTCCAAATCATTCACAATCGCCCTAAAAATACATTTCTAGAACTAAAGCTATATGCTTATTAAAGAAAAAAAACTTATACATAAATACATTTGTGACATAAACTCAACTTTAAAAGCAGCAATATTAGCGCAACCCAGGTAACAGAAAAGACAATAAAAATAACTCAAAACTTACCTACTTCTTCTTCTTCATCATTAGATATTATATTATATAGTGTGTCCAAAGCATAACCTATTATTTCAGAATCCGAACTGGAAAAAAGAAATTGTTAAACTTTTACACTGCTACTTAGAGTGTAAATTTTTATGACTGCTTTTACGTAGTCATTAAACAAAACCACATGAAACAAAATTCTACTTCTAAAATCCTATTCTAAGCAAATATCAGATTACAAACTATAAACGTATATGGAAGATTGTATAATTGCAAAAAATCAGAAACAAACTAAATGTTCAATAATAAAAGAAAATAGTATGGGGAGATGTCTGTGGCTCAGTGAGTAGGGCACTGGCCCCATATACCGAGGGTGGCAGGTTCAAACCAGCCCTGGCCAAACTGCAACAAAAAATAGCCCGGCCTTGTGGCGGGCACCTGTAGTCCCAGCTACTCAGAAGGCTGAGGCAAGAGAATCGCCTAAGCCCAAGAGCTGGAGGTTGCTGTGAGCTATTGACGCCACAGCACTCTACCAAGGGTGACAAAGGGGAACTCCGTCTCTAAAAAAAAAAAAAAAGGGAAAAAGAAAACAGTATGGCAAATCCATACATATCATGTAGCAATAAAAATGCTTTTCATTTTTGGGTTTTTTGAGATACTTTCCTGCTCTGTGGCTCTGACTAGAGTGCAGTTGCATCAACATCGCTCACTGCAGCCTCCAACTCGTGGGCTCAGTTGATCCTTGAGGCTGCCTCAGTCACTTGAGTAGCTAGACTATAGGAATATGCACCACATCCAGCTAATTTTTCTATTTCTTATGAAGATGGGGTCTCACTTTCTTGCTCAGGCTAGTCTCTAACTCCTGGCCTCAAGCAATCCTCCTGCCTTAGCCTCCCAAAGGGCTAAGGTTACAGGCAAGAGCCACCACACCCGGCCAAAAATGTATTCTTAAAGAACATATAAAGCCATGATAATTTTAAAAACTCCTGATAAGATGCCAAATGGAAAAAACTGAATAAAAAAATGTATGTACAGAATAATCACTGTATATCTGTGTCTATACATGTGTTTTAAAATAGTATACATTTATAAAATGAACCCAATTTTAAAATCAGCTAAAGTAGCACAACTCAGATAATTTTATGTATATGTGTTTATATATGTTTTTTGTTTTAAATATACATACAAACACACACATAACATTATTTCCAATTGGACTTTTAAAGTTTGTTTCCCTTCTCTATTTATTATTTTCTTAAAAGAAAAATCTTACAGCAAACAGGTACTATTTATACAGTCAAGAACTATAAGAATTTGTAGTTGCTGACAAACAGACAAATTCTGAAATAACGTAAAATGATGGCATTTAGAGCAGAAAGCAAGAGTGAGAGATCCAGGTTTAAAGATTCAGTGACTATGAAGAAGTGATCAGGACTGATAAATACAAAGATAAGGTATCAAAAGGGATTGCAACCAAAGGATATAAATATCAAAGTCGATTTTTAAAAAATTATTTACTGAGGTTGGGCACAGTGGCTCATGCCTGTAATCCTAGCACTCTGGAAGGTGAGGCAGGTAGATTGCTTGAGCTCAGGAGTTTGAGATCAGCCTGAGAAAGCAGTTATCTAAAAAATAGCTGGGTGTTGTGGCATGTGCCTACAGTCCCACCTACTCAGAAGATAGAGGCAAGAAGAGAATCACTTGAACCCAAGAGTTTGAGGTTGCTGTGAACTTCCACCTAGGGCAACAGAGAGAGACCCTGTCTCAAAAAATAATAATAAAATAAAAATAAAAGATTACTTTTGTTTTGTTTTTGAGAAATTTAGAGGGGCATCTTTTAAAAAACTTGAGAACCTAATAATGGAAGGGAACTTCTGCAACATGATAAAGGCATGTATGAAAACGTCGCACTCAACTTCCTATGTAGCGGTGAAAGATGGAATGCTTTCCATCTTACCGCTAGGGTAAGGAATAAGATAGTGATGCCCCCTCACCATCTCTAATGAACACTGGACTGGAGGTTCTAACTAGAACAACATGCAAGAAAATAAAAGGCATGCAGACCGGAAAGGAAGAAGAAAAACTATACCTTTTCACAGATTACATAATCTCATACATTAATTCATTAAAATCTTAAGGAATTCATTAAAACTTACTAGAACTAATAAATTCAGCAAAGTTACAGGATACAAGCTAAATATACAAATGTCAATTCTGTTTCTACAAAATAGCAATGAACAATCAGAAAATGAAGTTAAGAAAATAATTTCATTTAAATAACATCAAAAAGATTAAAATATTAAATATTAAAATAAAATATGTAATATTAAAACTTTGGAATAAATTTTACTACAGATGTACAAGATTTGTACACTGAAAACCAGAAAACATTGTGGAAAGAAATGTACCAGATCCAAATAAGTAAAAAGACATTCTGCACTCAGGGATAGGAAGAGGTAATACTGTTACAATGACAACTTCATTTACAGATTCAACACAATGTCTATCAAAATTCTTGTTCCTGTTGTTGATAAGAAATTGATAAGCTGGGTGGCACCGGCCCTATATACCAAGGGTGGCGGGTTCAAACCCGGCCCCGGACGAACTGCAACAAAAAAATAGCCAGGCATTGTGGAGGGCGCCTGTAGTCCCAGCTACTCGGGAGGCTGAGGCAAGAGAATCGCCTATGCCCAGGGACTTGAGGTTGCTATGGACTGTGAGTGCCACGGCACTCTACCGAGGATGATAAAGTGAGATTCTGTCTCTACAAAAAAAAAAAAAAAAAGAAAGAAATTGATAAGCTAGTCATAAAAGCCATATAGAAATACAAGGGATTCAGAATAACCAAAACGATCTTGAAAAAGAATAGCAAAGTTGGAAAACTCATATTTTCTGATTTCAAAACTTATTAAAAATTTACAGCAACCAAGACTGTCTCGAACCATGAAAAAGACAGACATATAGATAAATAGAATAGAACTGACAATGAAGAAATAAAAAGTAACATTTATTTCAAAACTGATTTTCAGCAAGGATGTCAGGACCGTTCAATCAAGAAAGAATAGTCTCTTCAACAAATGGTGCCAGGTCAACTAGACATCCACATGGAAAAGAATGAAGTTGGTTCCCTATCTGACAGCACATACAAAAATTAACTCAAATGGATCAAAGACCTAATGAGCTAGACCTATAAAATCTTAAAAGAAATCGCAGATGTAGATCTTCAAAATCTTGAATTAGGTAACTGTTTCTTAGATGCAACAACAAAAGCACAGGCAGAAGATAAAAGAAAGAAGTTGGAAATTTAAAAACTTTTTGTTTTTGTTCTCACAGGGTCTTATTGTTACCCCAGGCCAGAGTGCCAAGGCATCACCTGACTTATAGCAACCTCACATTCCTGGGCTGAAGTCATCTTCCTGCTTCAGTCTCCCAAGTAGCTGAGACTTCAGGTGCTCACCACTATGGCCAGCTAATTTTTCTGTTTTTAGTAGGGATGGGATCTCACTCTTATTCAGGCTATTTCTGCTCAAACTCCTGAGCTCAGGCGATGCTCTTATCTTGGGCTCCGAGAATGTTAAGATTTTGGGCATTAGCCACTGGGCCTGGCTAATATTAAAAAACTTCTGTGCTTCAAAGGATACTATTAAGAAAGTGAAAAGACAACCCGCAGAACTGGAGAAAATATCTGCAAGTCACTTATCTTATAAGGGACCTATATCCAGAATATACACATAACCCCAAAATGCAAAACACAAATAATCTAATTAAAAATGAATGAAAGATATGGATAGACATTTCTCCAAAAAACATAAACAAATGGCCAATAAGCACATGAAGAGATGCTGAACATCATTATTATTAGGCAAATGCAAATTAACACCACAATCAGAAAATATTATGGAATACCACTTATACTCACTAGGGTGGTTGCAAAAAGGGAGGGGGACAATAATAAGTATTGGTGAGGATGTGGAGAAACTGGACCTTCATATACTGTTGGAGAAAATATAAAATGGTATAGTCCCTATGGAACAGAGAGTGACACTTACTCAAAACGTTAAACATAGAGCCATCCCAGACCCAGCAATTATACTCCTAGGTATTATATATCAAGAAAACTGAAAACATACGTTCATACAAAAACTAATACATGAACGTTCATAACATCATTCAAAATAGTCAAAACCTGGAAATAACCCAAATGTCCAACAATTGATAAACGGGTAAATGAAGTGTGGTATATCCACACAATGGAATACTATTCAGCCATAAAAAAGAATGCTGTACTAATACATGCTTCAACATGGATGAACCTTAAAATGTCAGGCTAAGTGAAAGATGCCAGACACAAGACCACATGCTGTATGATTCTACTCATATGAAATGCCCCAAACAGTAAAATCTATAGACAGAAAGTGAATTAGTGGTTGTCAAGTACGGTGATGGGGAGGAATAAAGAATAGATATTGGATGTGGGTGTGTGATGCAATGCTCTGGAATTAGATAGTGGTGATGGTTGCACAGTTTTGTGAACATACTAAAACATACTTTAGAAGAGTAAATTGTATGATATATAAATTATAGTTCAAGTAAAACAACTACTGAGGTATCATGGATTGGCAATATTAAGTTTCAGACAAGTTTTGGGCCTTGAGTCTGAGAGTTAGGAGAATGAGCAGGGAAGCAGATCCACAGCCAGACGGAGCTGCAGGCTAAGCCAAGAAAGGGAACGTGACTCTCTTCAATGCTGCTGTGGATGAAGGGGATTCAGGGCAAGAACTCTCAGTGTTAGTTACACAGGCCAGGACAAGAAGCACAGAACAGTAATGAAGGTGAAGAGCAAGTGGAGTAAGAGAGAGATGGCTGTGGAACACAGACCTCTGCATTTAATGAAGTTTAAAAAAACATCCACAGAACACTAAAAACAGACGAAAATATGCTAATTTAGCACAAGAAAGGGAATGAAATACAAGATGGATCACAGAAGTTTTGCTTTTTTATTGTCTAAGAGTCCCAAGAAAACATTCAGCAGCCCTTGACATAATTACCTATTCACATATTCACAAGGCTATGTTGTATATTCTACTCCTAAGTATGATGGCTGGCACACAGTAAACATGCAACAACAATTTTAAGATCTATTACTTAATCTCTATCAAGAGCATTTACACATTTATTTCGTGCTGTGTAGTGAAAATAACAATGAAGTGGAACGCTGCATAAGAAGCGGTGTTCTACTTTCCACACCGAGATGTCAGTCATTTCATTCCTATCTCAGACTCAGGGAGAACATGCACCTGTGATCTAACAAATATGGAATAAAGAAAGCTTGTAAGTACGTATAAGCATCACACTAATCTTCCTTTTTTCCAGCTTTTCTAACGGCCACCCATATTCATTGGCTCATGACCCCTTCACTCCATTTTCTTTTTTCTTTTCTTTTCTTTTTTTTAAGAGACAGAATCTCACCCTATTGCCCTCAGTAGAGTGCTGTGACATCACAGCTCACAGCAACCTCCAACTCCTAGGCCTAGGCGACCCTCTTGCCTCAGCCTCCCGAGTAGCTGGGACCACAGGCACCCACCACAAAATCCGGCTACTTTTTGTTGCATTTTGGCTGAGGCCAGGTTTGAACCCGCCACCCTTGGCATATGGGGCCGGCACCTTACCCACTGAGCCACAGGCGGCACCCCCTTCATTCCATTTTGGGAGCCAGCAATAGCAGCTGCTCTTCTCCTATCACTACACTTCCACCTGTTTTGCCTTCCTGTTCCAATTTTAAGGACCCTTGCAATAACATTGGGTATCTGGATAATCCAGGATACTCTCCCCTTTTTAAAGTCCTTAACTTAATTCACATCTGCCACGTCCCTTTTGCATGTAAGGTAACATTTGCAGGTTGTGGTGATAAGCATATAGATATCTTTGGTGGGCCATTATTGTACCTTCCACAGTTATCCACTAGGATGCTAAGAAGACAAACAATTCTGACACATTCAATGCATTGATCCAAGTGCATTAGACTCAGTTGGCTTTGAAAGGTAGTCAGTGTGGGTACATTGTCTACAGAGAAGACAAACGTCTTAACTGGTATGAATAAGCAGCTAGGAATTGCTGAACTATAATCGAAACACAGGCCATGAAGTTAGATAGATAGGCAGTACCCAAGACCTATAATAGCTTAAATTATTTGCTTTGTTTGAGAAACTTGGACTTCACACTGGACAAAGCATCAAATAGGTGAGTGACAGAGATCTGCATTTCGGAAAGACAATTCTTGCAACATATGGACTGAATGGAAGTATAAAGAGATCAGAAACAAAGAATAGTTTACAGGTGGTGGAGATTTTAATTTATGTCTAAAACTCTTTGATACAGCTCTCTTCGAAAGGTAGAAGCTAATCCTCCCCTTAAGCATGGACTGTACTTAATAACCTGCTTCTAATAACTACACTGTGGTGGGACCAACAGTATGTGACTTCTGAGACTAAGTTAAAAGAGGCATTGTGATTTTCTCTTTGTTCTCTCCAGGATCACTTGCTATAGTGCAAGCCACATGGTGAGAAACTGTGGCCTCTTTCCAAGAGCAAGCTTGGAATCAGGTCCTCCCCCACCCCCGGTCGAATCTTCATATGACTGCAGATCTCTGTGTCTTGACTGCAACTTCATGAGACCCCAATATCACCGCAATAAGCCATCCCCCAATTCCTGAGCCCTGATCCACACACACTGAGATAATAAATATTTCTTATTTTGAACCACAAACTTTAGCAGTAATTTGTTATGCAGCAAAAGATAATTAAAACAGAGACTATGAATGTGGTTTAAGCCACTGATATTGAGAATAAGAACAAAGGCTGATAGAGGAAACGGAGAGAAAAATCATGGATTTCAGTTGTTTTTTGGTCTGTGAAGGCATAATGGGTTCAGAACAAGTATGAGGTCAACAGGAATACTCCAGTCTCTGGCTTGAATGGAAAGGTGCTATTGACCAGGCTGAACTCAGTGCAAAAGCAGCTGAAGGGGGCAAGGAAGGGCTAGAAACAAGAGAACTAGAGATACATGAGCTTTTGAACAATCTGAATTTAAGGTACCTGCAAGAGACCTTGGTAGGGTAGAAAGGTCTGATGAGCAGCTAAACCATGTAAGACATTCCACTAGAGCTAAGACTCAAAAGCTATCTGTACAGTTATTATAATCAAAGATGGAAATAAAGTCTCTTAAAAAGAAGTTGGGATAACTGATATACCATAATATGAATATTATAACATGGTATATATTGATAAGTGAATATCCAAACATCTGTTTGCACAGTTCAAACCCCAAATCTCAAATCTTTAATTAACAGTTACTTCATTTTTATATCTCTGCTTTAATACTTAGCATGACGGCTTACACCCAGTGTCCAATAAAAATTTATTGAAATAACAAGTGAAAGTAAAAACTTAATAGCTTAAATATGTTGATAACTTCTGGAATAGTGATATTGACTTTAAAATAAATTAATTGAAAGTTCATGAAAAATTAGGGAGAAAAATCATTAAACAGAGACTCACCGATCTGTTTGTAAAACATGGATAAGGTGTTCCATTGCTTGGATACCCACTTCCAAGCGATACTTCTGCACATAAAAAGGAAAAATGTTATTAAAATAACTAATATCCAACCTAAGAAAACTAACAACTTATGAGGTTTTACGGACCTTCGATAAGGATTTGAGAGCACGCACAGCATTCCTGCGATCATCCAGCAAAGTAGATGAAGCTACTCTGTCACAAAGCTTTTGAATCTGTCATGGAAAAATAAAATAACATTAAAAGAATAAAAAGAAAAAAGAGACCGTAAAGGTTTTATCCCCCAAATCTATAGCTCATAATATTAAAAAAAAAATTCAGCAAATAGGACATTGTGGAAATGCTCTCTCACAAATCTAAGTTATTTATTAGGTAGTATTATTATCTCATTGCAAAGATCAAACAGATTCTTTGTAAAGACCACAAAGCGGGAATGGGTGAAAGGGAATCCAATTAAAGTAAGTCACATAAATTCAGGAATTACGGAAAATCTTGAGTAGAATTACAACTTTCTAAACATGCCACAATATGACTGTTTGACTCAAGAGGAAGCATAATCCAATATGGTAATGATAGATGGCAGAAAGTTATTTAAATTTTTTAAAATAATAGTTTACATGGTAACTTAGGTATCCTAATCTTTCCATTGTATATTTGGTAAAGAAAAGTCATAAATGGGGTGGTGCCTGTGGCTCAAGGAGTAGGGTGCCGGCCCCACATACCGGAGGTGGTGGGTTCAAACCCAGCCCTGGCCAAAAACTGCAAAAAAAAGAAAAGTCATAAATGTATATCAATAAAGCTTTCGGTGTGCCTCAAAATCTATAAGTATAAAATATTCCTATTATAATTTGTAGGAATTAAAATCTGAACTAAATTTTAAAATAAATCTTGGAACATTACTTATAAAAGGGAAAAATAAGAAATAAGTTAACTATTAACTTACTTTAATAACATTTCTCAATGAGAGAAGAAAAGCTAAGTAAGTTGTGGTATTTTCTGGTGAAATACCATACAACTATTTAAAAGAATGAACTGTACCAACATGAAAATACCATGACACAATAAATATGAGAAAAAAAGCCTGCTATAACAACTATGTGCAAATTATAATCCTACAGAAGCAAAAGTACCAAACTGTGTATATTAAATCACATTAAAAAAGAATTTGGGCAGCTCCTGTGGCTCAAAGAATAGGGCACCAGTCCCACATGCCCGAGGTGGTGAGTTCAACCACCAGCCCCGGCCAAAATCTGCAAAAAAAAAAAAAAAGAATTTGGGGACTGGTACCCTCCAACCTTTTCAGTGGTGCATAGCTGAGAATAAATAACAGGGTGTGGCGGCTTACACCTGTAATCTTAGCACTCTGGGAGGGAGGATTGCTTGAGAGACCAGCCTGAGCAAGAGCGAGACCCCATCTCTACAAAAAAATAGAAAAATTAGCTGGGTGGCATGTGCTAATGGAGGTGGGGGATCACTAGAGCCCACATGTTTGAGGCTGCAGTGAGCCATGATGACCCTGTCTGAAAAACAAAGAAAATAAGGAGAAAATATTAAACTTGCCACTTAAAAAAAATAAATAAATCACTCTCGTTCTAAAACAAAATATGTTGAGTTTTAACAGCAAGTACATATTCTTCTCAACTGGGGATTGTAACTGGAACTTTCTCAACCCCACCGTAAACCAATGAGAGTCAAAGGTGAATCTAAGAATAACTTATTTATCTAGCACCATTAGAATAAATGAGTGATTTCAGATACCTGCTGTCAGATTCCAAAACTTTACCCTAGAAGTGAGAACAATGTAAACTAAAAATTGTACCCTCATATTAATTCGAAAAATAAATAAATAAATAAAAAATAAAAACCAAAATGGGGGGCGGGGTTTCTGTTTTAGTGGTTTCTGATGGCAATCCAAAACGAGTTACATGCTTCTTTATTTTTTTTCTGTTCTTAGAGTCTTGCTCTGTCATCTGGGCTAGAGTGCCACGACCTCAGCCTAGTTCACAGCAACCCCAAACTCCTGGGCTCAAGCAATCTTCCTGTCTCAGTCTCCCAAGTAGCTGGAACTACAGGCACACACCACCACACCTGGCCATTTTTTCTATGTTTAGCATAGAAAGGGGTTTCACTCTTACCCAGGCTGGTCTCAGGATCTCCCCACCTTAGCTCCCCAGAGTAGTAGGATTACAGGCATAAGCCACCACGCCAGTCTTCTTTGTCTTCTTAAACAAAGACAATTATAAACCTAAATTCTATTTAGCATATAAACCTAAATTCTCTCCTATATGATATAAAGAATGTGTTAGATATTAAATGAAGAAGTAGGCCAGGCACAATGGCTCACTCTGGGAGGCTGAGGCTGGTGGATTGCCTGACTCTTGGGTTCCAGATCAGCCTGAGCCAGAGTGAAATCTAGTAAGTAAAAATAGCTGGGCCTTGTGGCAGGCACATGTAGCCCCAGTTACTTGGGAGGCTGAGGCAAGAGAATCACTTGATGAGCCCAAGAGATTGAGGTTGCTGTGAGCTGTGACACCAGAGTACTCTACCAAGGGTGACAAAGCAAGACTGTTCAAAAAAAAGAAAGAAATATAAAAGGCTATGTATAGTACCTGGCATCTGTGAGTTCTCAATAAATGTTACTAAACTTTATCATTACCAATTTTCTTATGACTTCTTCTTCTTATTCCACCTTTTCAGGCTTTTGGCTAATATTTCTATCATCTGTATCTCTAATAGACCATCCAAATTTTACAGATTTAATTTGCTACATAGTAAGATACTCAATAATTAAATAGCACTGTTTACAACCAAAATGTTAAGGTTTGAAATTGATATTACATAGACTTCGCAACTTATATATCTGCTATTTGGAGGCCTTACTACCTCCCAATATTCCAGAAGGTTGAAGGTAAAAAGTGGTATCTCCAGGGCAGCGCCTGTGGCTCAGTGAGTAGAGCACCGGCCCCATATACCGAGGGTGGTGGGTTCGAACCTGCCCCGGCCAAACTGCAACAAAAAAATAGCTGGGCGTTGTGGTGTGGTTGCCTATAGTCGTAGGAGGCCAAGGCAAGAGAATCGCCTAAGCCCAAGAGCTGGAGGTCAGTGTGAGCTGTGACGCCACAGCACTCTACTAAGGGTGACAAAGTGAGACTCTGTCTCTAAAAAAAAAAAAAAAAGTGGTATCGCCATAAAGAGTGTTAAGTAGCTACTCTTTACAGACAATTAAAACCAAGTGAATGGAAAATGTATTACATATGTTCCAAAGCCTACAAAGATTTGCCCTTGTTTTAGTCCAAACAGGTATTTTTCAGCTGATATTTACCAAATTAAAATTTTGTAGCTCAAGTGTGCTTAATTTCTATTCAGAAAGATCTCAAAAACCATTATTCCATTTATTCCTCACTTGAAAAACCAACTCAATGCAGTTTAATTATGCTCCATTGTCCATTCTCTCCTCCTTCCCTTCAGCTACTTAAAGCCTCTGTGCTTTAGCTAGGCATGCGGCTTCTACCTAGACTCTGTCCCAAGCCTTCCTCACAGCTGGGCACGGACAGTGACTACATTCTGGCCAGGGAGTTATGGATACCTTCAAGTTCATGTCCTTAAAAGGAAGCTATTTGGCAGTGCCTATGGCTCAGGGAGTAGGGCACCAGCCCCATATACTGAGGGTGGTGGGTTTGAGCCCGGTCCCAGCCAAACTGCAACAAGAAATAGCTGGGCGTTGTGGCGGGTGCCTGTAGTCCCAGCTACGTGGGAGGCTGAGGCAAAAGAATAGCATAAGCCCAAGAGCTGGAGGTTGCTGTAAGCTGTGATGCCACAGTACTCTACTGAGGGCGACAAACTAAGACTTTATCTCTCTTAAAAAAAAAAAAAAAAAGTAAAAAAAGGAAGCTATTTGTTTCTCACTCCTCTGTCTCGTTGCTCAGTCTAGTCTGGAAGTTGAACCAGATGATTAACGAGGTACCATACGACAATTCAAACAAGTGCAGCATCCTAGGGGATGGAGAAGCAGATAAAAAGCAGCAAGCCCAGCTACTTTTTTGTTGCAGTTGTCATTGTTGTTTAGCTGGTCTGGCCTGGGCTTGAACCCGCCAGCCTCGGTGCATGTGGCTAACGCTGTAACCACTGTGTATGGGCCCCAAGCCTAGCCAGTTTTTATTAAAGTCAAAAATGTTTGCCCTTAGGTCTTTTATCAAAGTATTCTTTATCTCAATATACTATTAAGGCATAACATTTCAGGTGACTATTCTGAACACCTGGAACAGAATTTCACCTTCTGAATAAACACAGAAGTAAATACAGTCAAGGTATGTAAGGTTACAAATAGAAAACAAGAAACAGATCTTTGGCCTGTTTCTTTTTTTTTTTTTGTAGAGACAGAGTCTCACTTTATGGCCCTCGGTAGAGTGCCATGGCATCATACAGCTCACAGCAACCTCCAACTCCTGGGCTTAAGCGATTCTCTTGCCTCGGCCTCCCGAGTAGCTGGGACTACAGGCGCCCGCCACAACGCCCGGCTATTTTTGGTTGCAGTTCAGCCGGGGCCGGGCTTGAACCCGCCTCGGTATATGGGGCCGGCGCCTTACCAACTGAGCCACAGGCACCGCCCCTTTGGCCTGTTTCTTAAAATAAATCTCCAATATCTACCATTAAATGTTCTAAAAAACAAATACAGCTACACATCTCACAGTAACATTTTGGACCATGTATATGATGGTGGTCCCAAGACTATAATGGAGCTAAAAAATTCCTATCACCTCAGTGACAGTTGTAATCTTCTTATTGGTGGATATGTCATTGTGTTTGTGGTGATACTGATATAAACAAACATACTCAGCTGCCAGTGTACGGAAGTACAGCAAATACACAATACTTCACTATGCTACTGCCTTATGTATTCATTATACTACATACTTTTTAATGGTTATTGTAGAGCATACTCCTCTACTAATTAAAAAGAAAAGGTAACTGTAAAACACCCTGATGTAGATGTTTTAGGAGGTACTCCACAAGAAAGCGCTGTTCTTAGGAGATGACAGCTCCCTATGGATTTAAACCCCAGAAGACTTTAACGTGACACAAGACGTAGAGGTAGAAAACAGTGACACTGATTATTCTGCCCTACGTAGGCCTAGGCTAATGTGTGTGTGTCTTAGTTTTTAAACCAAAATTTTTTTTCTTTAAATAGAAAAACCTTATAGAATAAATATATAAAGAGGCCAGGAATGGTGGCTCATAGTTGTAATCCTACTACTTTGGAAGGCCAAGCTTGGCTGGAAGATCACTTAAGGCCAGGAGTTTAAGACTAGCCTAAGCTGGGGCGGCACCTGTGGCTCAAGGAGTAGGGCGCCGGTCCCATATGCTGGAGGTGGTGGGTTCAAACCCAGCCCTGGCCAAAAAAAAAAAAAAAAAAAGACTAGCCTAAGCAATATAAGGAGACCATGTCTATATAAGAAAAAAAAAAAAAAAGAAAAATATTTTTGTACTATACTATACAATGTTTTTGTTTTACGAAAAGTCAAAAAGTAAAAATTTATAAAGTAAAAACATTATTATAAGCTAAATAATTTATTGAAGAAAATTTTAAAAATAAATTTTGAAAGTCTATTTTCTATAATGTCCTAGGCCTTCACATTCCTTCACCACTCCCCCAGCGCAACTTCTAGTCCTGCTAACTTCATTCCTGGTTAAGTGCTCCATACAAGGACGTCACTTTTTATCTTTTATTACCATCTCTGTATTTAGATGTTTAGATACACATATACTTACCCTGTGTCACAGACGCCTACAGTACTCAATACAGCACATACAGTACAAGTCAGCAGCTCGGGCGCAGTGACTGTCCCACAGCAGCAGCACTGGTGGGCTATACCACCTGAGTCCGTGTGAGGGACTCCATGATGTATAAACAATGTCGAAATCACCTACTGACACATTTCCTAGATTCCTGTTGTCACATTCCTGACAGAAATGACTGTATCAGAATATAATTATTCCACTCATTTGTGTAATTATACACAGTGGTAAATACAAAGAAAACACTCTGGAAGGATATACAAACTTTATTAGAGATTACTCTTGTGATGAGAGATGAAGTTGTGAATGAAGAAAGAGGCAATTTTAGACTAAATACTGATTTGAATCATTTACAATAAGCATGTTTTTACTATTGCTTCAATTAACTAAAGAGAGAAAATATAAAGAAATTTCCAGAATATATCAGACCTTGCTTTTATCCTACTACCTGCTCTAACCTGATTACCCGAATGCCTTACTATTCGTGTCCTTTATGAATACAACCGATTCTCATTATTTGCAGTAGTTATGTTCTATAAAGTCACCATAAACACTGAATTAGAAATACTAAACCACCACCCCTAAAGGAAATTCAAGGTTAGTTTTCTGAGAGCCTCTGATCACAAAATTTTTATCAAATGACAAATACAAAACCTTGTTTTATGTGTATTCCTGTTTAAAGACTTCTTATGTAATACATACCATACTTGATCACTCATGCTGAACTCATGGCCAGCAGCACTCTAACTCACGTCTGAACAAAGCTTATGCAACGTACACCTCTTGTCTGTAAAGAGCATCATAGCCTTCTTGTGCTACATTTGCAGGCCATTTTGAACAGGAAAATCACCAAGAAAAAAATACAAAAAAATGCAAAAAACGCAACAACATTTAGACTGTGAAAAGGACTCCTGTTTGAAATAAGGAGACAGAGCATCTCCTTAGCAGGGAAATGTCCACTGGGGACGTCAGATTTCCTCACCGCTCTGTGCATGTGAGTATTGTTTTGGGGGTAGTGAGTACGTGAATCTGCAAATAGTAAGTTGACAAAGCTCAGCGCCAGCCACATACACCAAGGCTGACGGGTTTGAACCCAGCCAAACAATGACAACTACAACAAAAAAATAGCCAGGCGTTGTGGGGGGACGCCTGTAGTCCAAGCTCCTTGGGAAGCTGAGGCAAGAGAATCGCTTAAGCCAGTGGTTCTCATTGCCTCCTAATTCCGTGAACCTTTAATACAGTTCCTCATGTTGTGGTGACCCCCAACCATAAAATTATTTTCGTTGCTATTTCATAACTGTAATTTTGCTACTGTTACAAATCGTTAATATAAATATCTGATATGCAGGATGTATTTTCATTGTTTTTTTTGTTTGTTTTTTGAGACAGAGCCTCAAGCTACAGCCCTGGGTAGAGTGCTATAGCGTCACAGCTCACAGCAACCTCAAACTCCTGGGCTTAAGCGATTCTCAATGCTTGGCTATTTTTTGGTTGTAGTTGTCATTGTTTGGGCAGGACTGGGCTGGATTCGAACCCACACCTCTGGTGTATGTGGCTGGCGCCTTAACCACTTGAGCTACAGGCACTACCCTATATTTTCATTGTTACAAAGGGGTCATGACCCACAAGTTGAGAACCACTGGCTAAGCCCAAGTGTTTGAGGTTGCTGTGAGCTGTGATGCCAATGCACTCTACAGAGGGTGAGGGTGACATAGTGAGACTCTGTCTAAAAAAAAAAATAAAAAAAGTTGACATAGAATAAGAATGGACTGTATCTTATTTATTTATTTATTTGCGATAGAGTCTCACTTTGTTGCCCTATGGTAGAGCCCTGTGGCATCACAGCTCACAGCAACCTCAAACTCTTGGGCTCAAGCAATTCTCTTGCCTCCGCCTCCCAAGTAGCTGGGACTACAGGCACCCACCATAACACCTGGCTGTTTTTAGAAGGTCTTGATCTGGCTCAGGTTGTTCTCGAACTTGTGAGTTCAGGCAATTCACTCACCTCAGCCTCCCAGAGTGCTGGGATTATAGGCGTGAGCCACCTGCCCGGCCTGTACCTTAAATACAATCTTTCTAAGTCAGTTTCATCATCTGCAAAATGGAAGGATAAACTAGGTGAATTCTAAGGTTATGTAACGCTCAAAACTTAGAATACTAGAATGATACTCAATGTTATCTAATAAGTAATAATGTATAGTATTCACTATACTATTTGAGTATTTAACCAATTTTTAAGCCAACATTTAAAAACTGAAAATTTTCATATAAAAATCCAGATTTCTATCTTTTCTTGAAAAATATTAGCCTGATAGCTAATGGTAGCTGACACTATATTTCATACAATTAAGAAGTCATCAATTTAAAGATCTACCATATTATCAAGAAAAAACAACAACCCCAATTGTGATTACAAAATGCACCCTGATTTCAGAGATGTTTAAATGCTATGTGTACCTTAGAATCAGTAAAATGTTACACATTTACATTTACTATGTGCGAGCTCTATCCTAAAATCTTACATTTTAAAAGTCATTTAATCTTCACAAAACCCTGTGAGATAGGCACTATTACTACCTATCCACATTTCAGGGATGAGGAAACAGGCACAGTGGTTAAGGAACTTGTGCATGTTCACAAAACTAAGTTGGTGAGCTAGGACTCAAAGCTAAGCAGTTTGAGGGCTTACCCTCACGTTACATTGGCTCTGGCAGCCTACATTCCAGTAGCCAACAACTGGCTGGAGCTTAGCACTAGCCCCATCCTTGACACAGGATAGGGAGGCTCCAGTTTCATCTCTTCTCTGACCAGATCTGCTGCTTCACTGATTCCACCCAACTGGAACTTGAACTTGTAACCATTGTGTTAAACAACAGGACACTATACATTAACAAGAAACAGTTCTAGCAGGAAAAATACATATCTGAGTAAAATTTAACCCATAGTTTTATTTAGGACCAGAAAGGGGAGAAAGGGGCGATAATAGGAAAAATTTAAGTGACAGAAGTTTATCAACTAATTCATATTATGCTAACTAGTTTATTAGGTGCTCTGAGAGACACAAAGATGAACAAGATATTGACTGTGTTGTCAAGAAGCTTGTACAGACCAGGCCAGTGGCTCACGCCTGGAATCCCAGCACTCTGGGGAGCCAAGGCAGGTGGATTGCTGGAGCTTAGGAGTTCCAGACCAGCCTGAGCAAGAGCAAGACCCATCTCTACTAAAAACAGAAAAACTAGTCAGGCCCTGTGGCAGCCGCCTGTAGTCCCAGCTACTCAGGAAGCTGAAGCAAGAGGATCACTTGAGGTTGCTGTGAGCTATGACATCACGGTACTCTACCCAGTGTGACAAAGTGAGAGTGTGTCAAGAAAAAAAAAAAGCTTTTATAGTCTCTTAAAAAAGATTATAGTGTGCTTAACAAAAGTAACTGAAAAACTGCTAATTTTAATACTTTCTAATAAAGCTCTATATGCTTTAACATGAAAGGATCACCAAAACACATCAATGAAAAAGGTAAGCTACAGTATAAACAGTATGTTATTTATTTTAAAAAGAACAAACTTGCTAATGCTCATACAAATACATAATTCTATACTACATAGAGACATGATTATGCACAAAGGTCTGGAAGGACTTACACCAAAGTAGTAGTGGTCATCTCTAGAAAGATAACTGAGATCAGAGATGGGAATCAAGGGCTTAAAATTTTCTAGAATCGTTTGCCACTTTACATAATAAAAAGATGAAGAAGATAATACAAGGTGTAACATTAAGCAGCTCACGCAGATGACTGTGTGAGAACTCTGTGTTTTAAAAAATTTTTTTAATGTATTTACTCAAGGCATATGCCATGTTTTGACATACAGTGAGTGTACTTAGGCAAATGAATAAACTCATCCTCTCACACGGGTACCCTTTATGTATGTGTGACATGAACACCAAAAATCTACTTCACTACATAATACAAAATTGTAACTATAGTCTTCATTTTGTATCTTAGATTTCCAGATTTATTCACCTTTCACATCTGCAATTTTGTCTCTTTTTCCCTACATTTCCCTATTTCCTACTCCGTATAGCCCCTACCCCCACACCCTGTAAGAACTCCTCTTTGTTTCAATAATTGTCATTTGAGATTCACAATTCCACTTATCAAGTGAAACATGTAAAGGGAAAATAATCCCACTAACCATTGGTAAACTGGGCATAATTAGAATTATAATAACTAACTTGTCATATTAAAAAACTTTCTTTACTATCCAATAGTGCCATTTATTTACATTTAATAATATACAGAGAGAGACCCAAAAAGCAGCAGTGAGAATAGGAATGACTAGGACAGAAAAAACTGAGATGAAGAATATGAAAATGCAAAATTACCAGAAGGGGAAAAAAGAAGACAGTATAAAACTACAATGGGATACACTTAAAACTTAAAGGACCCTGGTATTAATATAGTTTGCAGTATCTTCTTACAACTGCTAACAAAAATCCTTCCTCCCCACTCTTTTTTTTTTAGTATTCAGTAACTAATTACCTAACTTGTAAAAAGGAATGCTATTAAAACTCTAACTCTAAGCCCGATGTGGTAGCTCACACCTGTAATCCCAGCACTCTGGGAGGTCAAGGCAGAATATCTTGGGCTCAGGAGTTAAGAGGTCAAGGTAGGTGGATTGCTTGAGCTCAAGAGTTTGAGACCAGCCTGAGTAAGAAGAAGACCTCATCACTACTAAAAATAGAAAAAAGCCGTGGGTGTTGTGGGGATGGCTGTAGTCCCAGCTACTTGGGAGGCTGAGGCAGGAGGATCACTTGAGCCCAGGAGATTGAGACTGCCATGAGCTGATACCATGGTCCTCTATGGAAGGCTACAAATGAGACTTTTTCTAAGTAAATAAAAAAAATTACAAATGCAAATAATGTAATCTAATTATGTGTCTTCATATTAACCCACAATAGAAAAGAATTAGAAAAATTAGCTGCACATTGTGGCGGAAACCTGTAGTCCCAGCCACTCAGGAAGAGGCTGAAGCAGGAGGAATGCTCAAACCCAGGAGTTTAAGGTTGCTGTGAGGTAGGCTGATGTCACAGCACTCTAGCCGGGCAACAGAGTGAGAGTGCCTCAAAAAAAAACCCTTCAAAACAAAAAAATCTCCAACCATTCATTTATTCAACAAATATTTATTAAGAACCTAATAACAGCTTAATATTACGATATAATCTTGCCCTTGTCTTCATGAAGCTGAAAATATAGTTGTACCTTCCTGAAAAAGAACTTCCCTAACCATAACTATTTACTGTAGGACTAAAAAATAATTCATGTTAGGGCGGCGCCTGTGGCTCAGTGAGTAGGGCGCCGGCCCCATATGCCGAGGGTGGCGGGTTCAAACCCAGCCCCGGCCAAACTGCAACAAAAAAATAGCCGGGCGTTGTGGCGGGCGCCTGTAGTCCCAGCTACTCGGGAGGCTGAGGCAAGAGAATCGCGTAAGCCCAAGAGTTAGAGGTTGCTGTGAGCCGTGTGACGCCACGGCACTCTACCCGAGGGCTGTACAGTGAGACTCTGTCTCTACAAAAAAAAAAAAAAATAATTCATGTTAATAGTCAACTCATTAATAGCTTTAATGGAATTTAAAAATTACTGTTTTAGAATACAAAAAAAGAGCCAGAAGTTAATTTGTTTTAAACTGAACTCTGTAAGTGAAGACTTCATTAAAAAAAGCAAAAGCTGATCTTATCTTCAGATGGCCTAAATTATTATAATCTAAAAAAAGATGTGAGAGCACTACACAGTGGAACGCAAGTGTCTCTGCAGACAAATCCAGTCACTCCAACACAGTTTGCTTCCATTAGGATCCCCTAGAAGACAGCCAAAGGAACACACGGCTTCATCTACTCTCCTTGATTTCTCCTAGAAATGAACTATGTTTTTCAAAAGAACACCTTTTTAAGCATGAAATCTACCAAATAACCTACCACAAATGGTAGCATCTTTAATCTTGAGCAAAAGATGAATGACTTTTTATAGAAAGAAAGTTTTGGGCATTTCTGCCTGACAGATAAGCATAATAATAACATGCATAACTTTTCTGTACCGACCATAGACAGAAAGCAGAATACAAAACAGTGTAAATAATAAAATGTACACATAAAAAAAGAGAAACGGTACTTGTGTCAAGAAATTTATGTAAGGAATTCTTCTGGGCTCTCCTAAAAAATAATAAGATTCAAGAATGATTATAATTACTTCTCAAATCCTAAGACATCAGGACTTACACATGTATAACCTCCAGGATAATTTTTCCCCAGGTATGTTCCTCAACTTACTAAACCTACAGAGTTTCCTAAAGTAAAAAAAAAAAAAAGGGAAGGAGTTGGTCAAATAAATTTGGCAAACACTGCTTACTTCGTATCTTCATTTTAAAAATATTGACACAGGCTCTGCGCCTGTAGCTCAGGGGTTAGAGTGCTGGTCACATATACCGAGGCTCGCAGGTTCAAACCCGGTCAGGCCTGCTAAACAACAATGACCATTGCAACAACAACAACAAAATAGCCGGGTGCGGGCATTGTGACGGGCACCTGTAGTCCTACCCTGTTTCCCCGAAAATTTTAAGGTGTGCTCCCAAAGATGCGCTAGGTCTTATTTTCAGGGGACATCTTACCTTTCCTGTAAGTAAGTCTTATTTTTGGGGAAACAGGGTAGCTACTCAGGAGGCTGAGGCAAGAGAACTGCTTAAGCCTAAGAGTTTGAGGTTGCTGTGAGCTGTGACACTACAGCCCTCTACTGAGGACAATAGGAGACTCTGTCTCAAAAAACAAAATTAACACAGTGCCTGCTTACCAAACCTTTTATAAACATTGGAGGTTTTTATTTTATTTATTTTCTTTGTATTATCAGTATTTTGTTTTGTTTTTGATTATTACAGTACACACTTCCTTGTTAATAAAATTCTTTTCAAGGATATTTATTCAAAAATTTTGGATCATACCTTGGTAACGTTAGGACATGTAAAGTTCAAATGATTCCAGTTTTCATAAATTACCCTAAATAACCTACATAATTAATCTTCAAAAGCCATGTAGTATTTAACAGACACTACTTAAAAAGAGTATAAAAGACATCTTTGCTTGGATATAGAAATGATCAAACACAAATTATTAAGGTTTTCTCTGACATTGTCATTGCTCAAGACAGGCCAAGAGAGAAACACATTCCAGTTGTGACATTGACCTAGTTATAAATATGGGATATGAAACATTAACCCAAATAGGAGTTTCAGACTTCACATTTATAGCAACACGGTATAAAATGTGCTTGACCAAACAAAAACTATGTCTAAATTTAAGCCACACTCCTTAATAATGATTTTTATTAAAAGAAAGTATAACTGCGTCTATACTATTAGCCCTTTTGTTTTCTGAGCTAGCTGATCAAAGCATGATCTAAAAAGAGACGGAACAGCATAGAAATTCTGAATGCTTTCTCTGGACTTTAGCTACCTTCAGGCCTCAGGATCCAACGTGAGAACAGAAAAATGCTCCTACGATTTATCAAAAGTAGTTAACATGTCTTCTGGAATTTTCAAGAAACTAGCCTTAAACAAAGGTACTAGTTGGAAGGCACATGGAACACCAGACACATGTGAGCTACAACAGCATGAGCAGCCCCTTTCTAGTAGTTAGGGGGAAAAAACACTGAAAACAAAAGCATGAGTGGGATTTTTACTATATGTTTATTTGCACCAAGCAAATGGTGTCAAGCCTGAGGCAGTATCAATCATCAGAAATCACTGTCTTTTCCTACCTTAAGAAAGAAATCAAATTCAAAAAATGTATGATTCTATAATGCAAAACATTCAACGTGGATAAAATTCTGTATTTAAAATATCCAGCACTTTATCAAATTATTGACTATCCTATGATACATACATGTATTTACTACTTCACCGATTCTGAAGAACATCTTAATTATCAGTCCAAAATGATTCTTTTTTATTTATTTATTTTTTTGGCCGGGGCTGGGTTTGAACCGGCCACCTCCGGCATATGGGACCAGCGCTCTACTCCTTGAGCCACAGGCGCCGCCCCCAAAACGATTCTTAATTAAGATTATGAAAAGCTAGAAACTGAATAATCAATACTATAACTCTCACACTTTACAAGACATTTAGTAAAATTAGAAAAATTAAGACAGTGGTCAAAATATTTAATAATCTGAAAAAAATAAAAATTTGACATAATCAACCTCAATCATTTGAAAACTTTGATTGCTAGTCTTTAAGAAGTATTGTTTAATCCTAATAATTGGTGAGTAGCTATGATTAAGATCTATGATTTATTTCAAATAAAACAATTATTCATTTTACAAGTACTAATTGAACACAGTAGGTGCTCCAACTGAGCATTTTGGAACAACAGATTAAAATACATATGAACCTGCTCTATAGATATTTTAAGAGTCTAGAAGGGCTAAGTTACATATACGTATGGTAGAAAGCATAAGAAATTCATAGTCTAGTTAAACTACAAAATTACTCGGAGGTGAAAGAGTACGTATGTGCAGTGTGGTAGGGCAAAGAAGCTCAGAGTGCAGGATAGAAAAGCACTGATGATGAGGCTGAAGACTAGGCAGAATTCAGACAAAACAAAGAGGCCTTCCATTGGAAAAAGATCAGAAAAGCAAAGAAGATGGAAAACTACAATGAAAAAATTCAATTTTGCAGAATGGAAAAAAAAAATACAACATACTACATGATAATAGCAAAGTTAGAGGTTCCAAGCTCTGGTAACTCAAAATATCCAGGCCAGATCATATTACCTGTGAAAACATCGAATGTTGTACTAAACACTCCAATGATGCCCTACAATGCTTCTAAACTAGTGACCCATGATCCTTTATATCTGTTGAACTTCCTGATGGAAGGAGATGATGAAACAAGTTCTGTTCACACTGTAACTCAGAGTAAATGAATTTTCTTCAGAAGACAAATACTTTTCCAAGTTTCCAAAGTTAGGCAAGAACCACTTTCTTTTCAATTTATATATTCAAGCTTCATTTAGAAATCACAATGCGTTGCTCCATTCGCAGTGGCAAGATCAAAGTGTTCTAGTTCCAGCTCTGCGACATTGTGCAAGCTGCTTTAGTGTTTTATGCTTGTAAAGTGAGGAGGCGCTACCAGGTCCCTTTAAAATCCCACACTGTGACAAATTTTATACTATCCTTACTAGCGAAGTCACTGTGAAAAGACCAACTATAAGAACAACAAAAAAAGGGTATTCTTCCCCAACCACACACAGTAAAAACTACCATTTATTGAGCACCTACTAAGTGCCAGGCTCTTTCTATTTATTTCACTTAATCCTCACTTCATCCTGAAGAGTAGGCATGTTCTTCATTTTACTTTGAGGGTAATTGCCATCTCTTGCCTGTTCAATCCAATCAGGGGTAGAAAGCCAGGAGTCAAATCAAGGTCTTATGCCAAAGCAAGATCTACTAAACCATATTTTAAAACCTGGTCTCTCAAATACTAACATTAGACAAAATAAATGAAGATCATTTATTTTTGGACTATTAGGGGGTACACATGTTTTGTTTACATACTTTTTATAAAGACTGAGTCAAAGTTACATTTGTGAGTGTGCCCAGAATAAATTTATTTTGAAGTTCAGTTGGTATGTAATGGAAATGAGGACAGAGGGCTTTTAAAAGAAATAAATGTTTTATTTGATAATAATTTTAGATTACTTAATCTAAATCAATGCTCATCACGGTGAGCAGGTATGACTTTTAAAGGTAAACTTTGGATGGTAGTTGTAAGCATAACTTTTGTTACTGGGAATCTGAAGTTTTTAAAATAAACATTTTATTTGAAAATAATTTTAGATTACATTACAGTGAGCAGATATGATGTTTTAAAGGTAAACTTTGGGAAGTAGTCCCAGATATAACTTTGTTACTGGGAGCCTGAAGGGTTGCAGTTATGGTGATTGGGAAAGAACAAGGTCTTCTAAGAGGGCAGTTTGGCTGCCTCATCGCCAAGTAGGAATGCACTGGTGAAGCGAGATATTCTGTGTTTGTGTGTGTGAGACAGCCATCTCCTGATGTTCAAATGAAGGAAACAGTCATCAGCTTTAAACAATTCTAACCCAGATTTGTGTGGTTAATTCTAATATATAAATTTCCCAAATTCCCAGATAGCACTGAAATATGGGCATCAGCAATCAAGTCAAGGCTTTAAAGAAAAAAACACCTGGCTCTGGTCAGCAACCTGACCCTGTTCAAGATACTTCACTTCTCTAAGCCTCACTTCATTTGTAAAGTGAGGATAGTATCACTTATTTTGCAAAGTAGTTAAGGATTTAGAAATGTGGACTATAAACAGCTCAACACAGAACCTACTATAAACTAGGAGTTTGACAAATGAAAGCTACCATTTTTACCCTTCAAGCTCCCAGTAACAAAAAGTTGTATCTAGGACTACTTCCCAAAGTTTACCTTTAAAACGTCATACCTGCTCACTGTGATGTAATCTAAAATTATTCTCAAATAAAACGTTTCTTTTAAAAACTTCGGATTCCCAATAACAAAGTTATTCTTATGACTACCATCCAAAAGTTTGCCTTTAAAACGTCATACTTGCTCAATGTGATGTAATCTAAAACTATTCTCAAATAAAACGTATATTTTAAAAAAGCCGTATGTCCTCAGTTCCATTACACACCAACGAAACTGGAATATAAGTTTACCCCAGGCACACTTACAACTTTGATTCAACCTGTACAAAAAGTATATAAACAAAACATGCGTACCCCCTAATATTCCGAAATTTAAATAAAGAAAAAAAGCTCATCCTAAACCTAAAATCTAAGCCCTAGCAAATACTGTTTTCAGTAGCTAATACTTTCTAAAAATGATATTGCAAATCGTTGTCATTCAGGCAGAAAGCAGGAGGTCTCCCCAGAGCGCAAAAGATCACAACGACGTCCAACTAAGTATTTGCCAAATGACATATATTTGGGTGAGCCCAAAAAGTAAGGTCTGAATTAACACCAAGCAGAACGACCGTCCTTCCAGTTGATGGGACAGGAGCAGGTGGCTTTGTGCCCCAAAGAATATCGTTTTATTCTCCCCCACATGCTCTCGCCAACAGCTGGGTTTTAAACCTTGCAGTCTTCCCCAAAGCCCAAGTTTCAGACTAGGAGGGAGGGAGAAGGACTTCACTGGACTCCTCTCCGCCAGTGGAGACCCAGGCGAAAGACAGGGAGGGAGGAGTCGCGGCCCTGAGGGGCGTGGGAGACAGGTCGGGCCACCTCTGCCGGTGGCTGAGGTGTCCTTCGCTCCCCGGGCCGCACCGCTCGCGGACCACTCTGCTCACCCCGAGCTGCGGAGCTCGGGAGCTGCGGGCGCGGTTGCTGTCAGCCCGGCCGAGCCGTCGCGGCGGGGACTGTGCTGGGAGCGTGAAGGAGTAACTGGGAGATTTCAGGAGAGGAAAGAAAGAAAACGGGGAGGCGGCATGTGGATCCCCAATGCACGATGGGGCGCGAGAGGTGACCTCTAGACCCCCCGGCGTCCCGTCCCGCCCGGACCCTTCCCAAGTCCCGGACCCGCCGGTCCTCTCACCGTCTCAGCTTCTGTGTGCTGGGGGCCGGCACTCCGACCTCCCATTACCCCACGGAGGAAATTCATCTTGCAGCTCAGCCACCGGCTTTACCGGCCCTTTAGGGGAAGAAAACAAGACCACTTCGCCCGCGCTGTGCACTCCCGGGCCGCCGCCACCACTGCTTCCAGCACGGCGGCGGCTCCAACCGCCTAAGGCCGGAAACAACCGCCACCGCCGGACAAGGTGCGCATGCGCGGGGACGTGGCATTACGTGGCGGCTCGAAGGGCGAAGGCAAAAGGGGAGAGAAGCCGAGAGGAACCCGGTCGCCAGGTTCCGCCGCAGGCCCCGCCCACCATGCAGGTCCCGCCTCCTGCCGCAGAGACACGCCTCCTGCTCCCGCCCTTCGTGGATCTTTCCCGCTGGCCGCTGCCACCCACGTGGTAGAAGCCGGGCCCTGCGGACTGAAGTGGATCTGGTTAGACTGCGCGTTTCCGCTTGCACGGTTGTCGCCGAGAGGGACTTACTGCAAGCTATTGCCAGATCTGGGTTCTTATTTTGCTAAGTCGAAAGTGAGATTTTACTTCGTCCGACGTGACAGGTAAGGGGTTCCATTCCCTGGGAACGTTCGTTTGGTTGTGCGGTTTAACAGTACCAGCGTCGTGGCCTTCTGAGCCCCATAAATTGCATCTCTTCACAGGGCTTTGTTTGGTGGCAAAAAGGTGCTAGAGACCCTTCCTTCCACGGCCACTGGGGGGCGTGTTTCTCAGCTCTTGCTCGTCAAACCTGTTAAAAGGAAGAGTGCGAGGAGGAAACCCAGGGAACCCTGCGTACAGCTTACATCGTTCTGCAGTGTCACTTGGGCAGAGACTAACAATGTTACTAATTCTCAGCCCCTGTATTTTCAGTTTTTTTTAAACAAAAATATCGTTTTTTTCAAATCAGTGTGCCTGTTCCTTTTAAAATGAGGTTGCCAGGTACACGTACTTCTGGAATAGTCTTATAAATTTCCTAGGACTAAAAAGCACAGAATCTAGTTAGCTAACTGACTTAATGAAACTCTCGTATTCCCACACAGACCTCAGATTCAGCACTTAAAATTGAACTCGTCACCTTCCCCTGCCTCCCTTAAAGGAAAAAAATCAATATGCCCTTCTACTGTGTGCCCCGCTATGCTCAATAAATAGTACCACTATCCAAACAATTGCCTTAGCCAGGAGGAGGAACCTGGGAAGAATCCTAATCCCTGACTTCAACTCCTACATGTCCAGTCAATAGTCAAGTCCTGTAATTGCTATTTACAGAATGTTTCTCAGATAGGTCCTGTGCTCTCCATCCTTTCTGCCTGGGACATGTGGTTATATTCTTTTCAACATTTCTGAGGTTACAGCAAGCGCTTCCTAACTAGTTTGTCTGCATTTAGCCCTGGCTTCCCTCCAGTCTACCCTTGGGTGAGCTTAACAACAACAAAACATCTGTTCATGTCACTCCTCTTCCTACAATCCTCTGGTGGTTCCTGGTTCTCTCCATAATAAAATGCAAACTCCTTAGTACGGTTTAAAGGCCTGTTACGATCTGGCTCCTGCCTACCTTTCCAGCTCCTGCCTCCTCCACATACTCGGGGCACTTCTCTCATACCTAGATAGGCCCTTCCTCTTGCTCCTCCTCATTAAGCAAACTCTTGCTAATTCCTTAAGATTCAACTCTGGCATCCTCTCCTAAAAGCTTTCCCTGAAATCCAGATGCGTATCTATATGCTAGCACTTTACGTTTATTAATATTCTATGTGGGGGCACTCAACAAATGCTTGGTAAGCCAAACTGTTAAGGGCATGACTGTATTCATTTTTGTATCTTCTCTTGCTTACCACTGTTTCATAAAAGGTGATATTGATGGAAAAATAAATCATTGAAAGAGTATATGAATATTATGCTGAGGAGGAGGTACTTTTTTTTAACTGTAAAGTGGAATTGTAGAGAGCTATCACAGGCTATGGTGAACATTCATTTCCCAGTGTCAGGGTTTTAAGCCTGGGTGACTTGGAGAATGAATGGTCGGGTCACACTGCCAGAAATGCTGCGTGCTAAGTATTGTCCTCTGCTTTAAAACTAGACACTTGACATTTTGCTTTGTACATTTTCCATGGCGGCATTTTGTTGCAGCCTAAAAAAAGTAACTAGTAAATACTCAGCATATTTATTACCAAAGTAATGTGTTCAGGCTGAGTGCAATGGCGCATGCCTGTAGTCCTAGCACTCTGGGAGGCTGAGATGGCCTGAGCTCAGGAGTTTGAGACCAGCCTAAGCAAGAGCAAGACCCGTCTCTACAAAAAATAGAAAAACTATCCGGGTGTTGTGGTAGGCACTGGTAGTCCCAGCTACTCAGGAGACTGAGGCAAGAGGAATTCTTGAGGTTACTGTGAGCTATGACACCCTGGCACTCTACCCAGGAAAAAAAAGAGAGAGAAGTAATCTGTGCGAAGAACCTCACCCATACCCTGAGGCCTACTCTTAGCCCTCCCAGTGCCCCATTTTACCCTGTCATCATGGATGAGGCTCTGAGATTCAGTGGACTCATGGACATCTACTACCGCTTTTACTTGGTAATAAAATGACAGTGCCTTGACATTTTGGCATAGTTGTTTTACGGCATAAGCCTTGTCAAATATCCTGTTTTGTGTCTTCCCTAATGACATCCCCTGAGCAGGAAGGATGGACAGGTGGGTGATGAGAGTAGAGTCCCCCAAGACTGGTTACACTGTCTTGCCTCTGTTCTGAGAATGTGTCGAGCCACTCCATACCTCCAGCCTCAGGAGGCAGAGAAGGAATGGTGGCTAATTTGTCCTCCAGTTAGTGTCTGAAAGAGGAACAGAGGCATCGTCGACGGACTGCTTATTTCAGAAGAAGAGGGTTATGTATTAATCCACTTGCACCGATTTTTGTAGAGAAATATCAGGGACTTTGTCTTATTCCTGTCTGCTCCCCTTAATCATCTAGCATAATTCGTTTAACATGTAGGTGCTTAAGAACTGTTAATAAAAGAAGAGAAAAAATGAAAAAGTTGTGACTGCACTTAACACTATTATATGTCTGACTTTCATAAACCTAAGCATTTAGGCTAAGAATGCCATGAATCATTAAAATACACAAAATCCAAAATTTGGGGTAAATAATGTTTTTCTTAAACCAAACCTGACAATAGAGCAACTGATAAAATTTGTAGGCTTGAAATCCATTTTTTAAAATTGCTTTTTTCAGTGGCTCACTTTTCCAGCTTTTCCTCCTTCCTTTGGCAAAAGCAATGAAACATTGCCCAATATTGTTTTTAAGTTGGGAATAGGTAGCGGGGTGGGGTGTTGTCTATACCTGCTTAGGAAGGAAAGCAGAAATGATAATTTATGTTTGAAATACATCCTGTACAGGTTTTTAAAGACTGGTTACTGGAAAAATCAGCCTCCAAAATTATTGTTGATACTATCAGTTACCCAAGCAACATGCAGCAAAATACATTGATAATGATAAAGCAGCAGTCAGTCAAACACACAGTGTTCTTTCCTTGCCAGACTGTTCAAAGTGCTTTGGTTAAAATAACTTACTTAATCCTCACAATGGCTCTGTGACGGGGGTAGTGTCATTAGCCCTGTTTTGCAGATGGGCTACTGATGAGGAGGGCGACTTGACCAATGTTGGATGACTAGAAGGTGGCACAGCTGAGGCACAAGTGGGCAGTCTGGCTCCAAAGCCTGTGCTCTTAGGTACTGCATTAACCTGCATCTCTAGATTCAAGACAGTGATCGCCCGTTAAGTAGAAAGGGGGCCTACAAGTCCACACGTAATCTTCCCCCTTCTCTTGTTTCCCTGAGCTCTCTTGTTTCCCTTGTATCTTCCAAGGGTGGGGACGCTGCAGCCTTAAGGCCACGTGTGGCCCTCTAGATCCCTAAGTGTGGCCCCTCATCTGAATCCAGACCTCACAGAACAAATTCCTTTATTGAAATCTCATTCACTCCACTCCAGATGTACTGGCCGCCTTCCTTGATGTTGCTGAAACTTGCTACCCCGGTTACCTTTGCATTTGTTCTCCCTGTTTGGATGGTTGCTCCTCCACCCACATAGAGATCCGGTTGTTCTATTTCTTCCTGGCTGAGTCTAGGGAGAGGATGTGATTTTAAATATTGATCCATTTCCTTCACATTGTCAAATTTCTGGGCATAGAGTTTCTGGTAGTATTCAGACATGATCTCTTGTATCTCTGTGGGATTAGTTGTTATTTCCCCTTTATCATTTCTGATTGAGGTTACTAGAGATTTTTACTTTTCTATTTCTAGTTATTCTGACCAAAGGTTTATCTATTTTATTTATTTTTTCAAAAAACCAACTCCTTGTTTCATTAATTTTCTGAATGATTCTTTTGTTTTCAATTTTATTGATCTCTGATTTCATTTTGGATATTTCTTTTCTTCTACTGGGTTTAGGCTTAGATTGTCCTTCTTTTCCAATTCCATAAGATGGCTTGTGAGTTTGTTGGTGTGCTCTCTTTCTGTTTTTCAAATGTAGCCATCTAAAGTGGTAAATTTTCCTCTCAAAACTGCTTTTGCAGTATCCCACAGGTTTTGGTAGCTTATGTCATCATTGTTGTTACGCTCAAGGAAGTTAATGATTTCCTGTTTTATGTCTTTGTGACAGTTGGGTAACTGTCATTCAAAAGAAGGTTGTTTAATTTCTATGCCTTTGTATGGGGTTGAATGTTTTTGTCAGAGTTGAGTTCCACCTTTAGTGCTTATGGTCTGACAAGATACAGGTAAAATTTCAATCCTTTTGATTCTGTTGAGGTTTGTTTTGTGGCTTAGGATAGGATCAATTTTGGAGAATGTCCCAAGGGGCGATGAGAAGAATGTATATTCTTTATCTTTGGGATGGAGTGTTCTATATGCTTCTATCAAGCACAGTTGTTCTAGGGTCTCATTTAAATCTCTTATATTTTTGTTGAATTTCTGTTTAGAGGATCTTTCCAGCTCTGTAAGAGTAATGTTAAAGTCCCCTGTTATTATAGTATTATCTGATATCATATTGCTCAGAGTGAGTGAGGTCTGTTTCAAAAATCTGGGAGCATATAAATTGGGTGCATAAATATTTAGAATTCAAATGTCTTCTTGTTTAATTTTTCCCTTGACCAATATAAAGTGACCACCTTTGTCTTTTTTTGACTTTAGTTGCTTTAAATGCACATGTGTCTAAAAATAAGATTGCAACTACACTTTTCTTCTGAATTCCGGAACTCTGAACTGAATAAACATTTATTCTTTATAAATAGCCCAATTAGTGGTATTATTTTTATAACAAATGAAAGAGGACTGAGACAGCATGTGTGGGCTCAACCATGCCCTTACTCAACCACAATCACCCTGGAGGGAATCTTTGCTCTGAAAAGTGATTTACTGGCCAGGCATAGTGGCTCACAATGGTAATCCTAGCACTCTGGGAGGTGGAAGAGGGTGGATTGCTTGAGCTTAGGAGTTTGAGACCTGTGTGAGGCAAGAGAATCATTTGAGTCCCAAGAGTTGGAAATTACTGCGAGCTATAATGCTATAATACCATTTATTGGGCTATTTATAAATAGCCCTATCTACCCCGGGTGACAGAGTGAGACTCTGTCTCAAAAAAAATAAAAATAAACAAACAAAACACAAAACTGATTTACTCAACTTGTAGGCATGCTAAATGTGTGAAGACAATAGCAATAGATAAAACTGACATTTTATGGCAAAAACAATGACAAGAAAACCTCACATTTCCACATGCGTAATTCCTAGAAAACTTAGGTAGGTGCTGGTGGACAAAGTAATAATATAAGTCAATCCTTAGCTCGATTCAACCCCAGTCAGAGCAGCAGTGTCTGCACCAGGCAGGAAGAACACAAGGGAGGTTTTTGTATCACTTCCCCCTTGGTCTGGAGCACTGTGTAAGTGTTAGTGTTACCATGATATGCACAGCAGTAATAGTCAGCCTCATCCTCAGCCTGTAGCCCAGAGATGTGCAGAATTGCTGCATTAGCCGAGCCATCTTTGGATCCAGAGAAGCGGCTGGGGACCCCAGAGCCCTGATGCTTATCTGAGTCAGACTTGAATCTCAGGAGATACCGGGGACGGCCCCCTGGCTTCTGCTGGTACCACGTCATGTGATAGCCACCAACAACAGAACTGCTGCTCAGGGTGCAGGTGAGTCTGGCTGATGCTCCAGGAGAAGCAGAGAGGAAAGGTGGCTGAGTCAGCACAGGCTGGGAGAGGGAACCTGCAAACACAGATGTTCGTGGTTGAAAAACCAGGGACAAAAGTGGAGCTGCATAGAGACATGAGACAGAGGGCACTGGCTGGGCCAGGGGGCTGCTCCAGGACATGGAGGCCCATCCCTACCTGAGAAGTAGCAGAGGAGAAGGAGGAGGAGAGGGGGCCAGGCCATGGTGAACACGGTCCTCCTGAGGTCCAGAGCAGGACTGGGATCCCAGGCCTCTCTTATCCCTCCACTGAGGTCACAGGGGAGGGGTTATGGATGCAAATATGTCCCACCCATCACCTGCCCTGCCCAGCCGCATGCATTTGTTGAGGATCTGGGGGCTGGTGGAGGGGGGAGTATGTCAGGCATAACCTGGGAGGAGGCAGGTGCTAGAAAACCACACTGAGAGAACACAGCTGCAGAGTCTGTGCCAGGCTCCACTGCCCCAGCTATAGGCAGTTTGGGGGTTGGCAGCTGTTGGTGTCCCCTGTGCAGACCCCAGAAAGAGCCACAGCGGCCCCCCTGCTCACTGCGCAGGCTGCAGTCTGTCAGTGGGAGTCTATGTGAGTGGCCCCACCAACGGCCTGTTCACTGTCAGTCCACAGAGTCCACAGCCACACCCTGCTATGTCCTGAGTAACCCATGGTCATAATCAGCCTTTCCAGTAAGGACGCCTGAATCACTAGGAGAAGCCATGTGGGAAATATGATGACATTCCGGCGTTGGAAGCTGCAGTGAGGTGGGGGGATGCAACGGGATCTGAAAGCAAAGCCCTTAGCAGTCCCTTCCCCAGGAACCAGGGAAGGAGGCAGCTACTCCCTGGGTCTGAATGGAGAGTGGGCTCCTGTTGAGGGACAAATATGGAAAACACTATTTCTAAATGAAATAGATGCCCCTTCTAGAAAATGGAGTAGTGTATAAGTACAAAGGTTCAGATATGTCAGACTGTGGGGTGTTGAGAATGACAGAACTTCTCACTTCAAAGGTCTCCTGGTTTGGGGGTGATGCTGTGGCCAGGTCACACTGCGTGTCCATGTGTTGCTGCTTCCCTGGTTACAGATGACCTTGCTCCAGCCACCCTAGCACTGTGCATAAAAAAGTCAGCACAGCTGGAACAGAAGGATGTGAGATAGCTTCTGTCTTGGGACTTTGGAACATGCATCCATACATGCAAAAAAAAATTATGAATTAATATTTATGAAATGAGTCTTAAAACTCAGTGGATTTACAGGCATGAGAATAGGAAGGGGAGAATCATGAAGCCCACTGTGAGAAATTAGGGGAAAGGAGAATGGGTGGGAGATGGTTGAAGAAGGGAGATGCCCCAGTGATGACAACAGGTTTTGTCATGGAAGATACGAATTTAACTTCATTAGTTTCCCTTAGTCTCCTGGTCAACCATGTAGGGATCAGTGATGTCTTTGGGGTAGGACTTCCTAATGGCATGGGGCTCTGTCTTCCTTCCTCTCTCTTTGTTTTCCCAGCTTTAAGAGAGTTTGCAATTCCACATACAATGGGGAACGTGAAATTGCTCCTTCTTTGGACAATCTCCATCAACTTCACCTTATGAGTGAAACAAGAAATAAAAGTCTTTTCTAAATTGTGGTTGGAAACTTCAATCATTGGCTTTACAGAATTTGGGCCTGTTATTTTTTATATTCATCTAATTTCTAATAAAGGCCCTACTGTTGTGCCCAGGAATTCCCAAAGACCACGCCATTACCCTAGCCGAATTAACATAAGAGTCCTCTATTGAAGAGCCAGCTGGCGACTGCCTCACTGCCCCAAGATGGGGTTTCTGAGAGCAGCCCCTAGTGCTTAAAAGGTCATGTTTTTAAGGCTCGGTCTGCATCGTGGTTGGCACGCAGGCTGTCTAGGTGCATCTGGGTAGGGTAGCAAGCAAGCATTGTACAGAAGCAGAATTTTGCTGCTAGTTAGCCATACATTTTTGTTTTAATATTTTTCCCCTATATATCTTAGTTTCAGTACTTTTCCCACCTGGTATTGTTTAAAAGTCAGTCTGGAAACAGTTGGTACCTCCCCGTCTGTTTCCCAGGGAGTTAGCCAACCAAGAAACTTGGAGTGAATTAGAAGCAAGAAATTAATTAGTACTTTCCCATCTGTCTTAGGTGTGAACTAGACTTCTTTCTTTCTTTCTTTTTTTTTGAAAGTTTATGGTCCAGAAATTTACCAGGAGTTAACTGGTATTTTTCCATTATAGCCTAGGCCTGACACCTTTGTGTCTTAGCCTAGGCTCACTAGGCCTAACACACCGTTATAGTTTATTTTTACTTTGGCCCCAACCAAAGTTGGGGCCTAGTAACACACTTCCCAGGGTGTCATGGGCAAGGTCAGTCCTGATCCTCTCACTGCTATGGTCAAGGGGAGGAAGGGAGGGAGACATCTGAGGACCAATGTGGATTCTCAGAACTGGGATGGAGGCCCAAGGAGGACATGACAAGGCTATTCTCTGTCTAATGGAAAAAATTCCTTATCGTCACCTGATTCTGGATGTGGCTGAAGTTCCCATACAGGTGACATTTGGCATAAGATATTCCTCCCTAACTGTGACTGTTGTATAAGTTTGTTTGTTAGACAATTAGTTTGGTTTCCTTTGATTATTTTGAGTCTTCAAAATTGTTGGGAATTATTTACTGGGAAATTACTGGGAAATATTTCTGATTCACTAAAATAATAGTGTGGGTATATTTTAATTTGAAATAAAAGCAATAGGCAGTTTTTGTCCCTCTTTCATCTGTGTGTGTCACTGTGAGTGGAACCACTGTGCCCAATGGCATGGGAATAGTGAACCTCATCCTCAGCCTGCAGCCCAGAGATGTGCAGGATCCCTGCATTGGCCGAGGCATCTTAGGATCCAGAGAAGGAACTGGAAACCCTGGAAGATCTGGGACTTGTCGGAATCTGACTTAAATTTAGGAGATACTGGGAGAGCTCCCTGGCTTCTGCTGATACCCGTGTATGCTAATGTCATCAACACAGAAGCCGCTGCTCAGGGGCAGGAGCATCTGGCTGATTCTCCAGGAGATACAGAGAGGGAGGGCGGCTGAGTCAGCACAGGAAACCTACAAACACAGATAAGCATCGGATGATGCAGAGGCAAGGGTACATACTCCAAGGGCATGATTCAAAAGAAATCAAAATAGATTTTGGGTTACCCTGGGCCTCTAGGACCTATCCCATCTACCTGAGCAGTGAGAGAGGACCAGAAGGAGGGCAGGAGCCAGGCAATGGTTGTCACAGTCCTGGTCTCCACAGAGGGACTGGACTGCCCCAGGTCTCCTTTTCTCCTCACCCTCTGTGGAGAAGGGGCTGCTTGTGCAAATGTGTTTACATCTAGGAAGTTGAAGCAATAGTCACTTGGATACTGTTTAGTGATTCTCCCCCAGGAAGGCATCCTCCAAGTCTCTAGATCACATCTGATGGGGCCACAGAAAATGCTCATGCAGTGTTTTGCTTAATGGCCACATATTCAGTATGTGACATGGGCAGAGTTAAGAGTTTAAGTTACTTTGACATGTGTGCTCCAAGGTGAGGCTGATACCTGGTAGCTGTTGGATCAGCCACCTTGAGCAGAATGTTTCAAGAATAAAGGCATACGGTTCATGTTCAGTAATGAGTGTTATGGGGATACTTTAAAAATGATAGAAATTGCTAATCTCTCATTTGTACTGATGTCTAGTGCACAATACATTTCAGAAACAAGAATCATAAGCAAAAAAAAAATAAATAAATAAAGAAGATGACCCCTTCTATAAATATAAACTATTTTTATGAATGAAAGAACTCTGGCATTATAGGCCTTGAACTCTTAAGAAATTTTTATTTGTTTGGCTTGCTGCCTGTAGCTCAATGGCTAGGGTGCTGGCCACATACACCGAGGCTGTCGGGTTTGATCCCAGCCTGGGCCTGCCTAACAACAAAGCCAACTACAACAAAAAAACAGCTGGGTATTGTGGTGGGCACTGGCAGTCCAAGCTACTAGGGAGGCTGAGGCAAGAGAATCACTTAAACCCAAGAGTTTGAGGTTTCTATGTGCTGTGATGCCATAGCACTCCATTGAAGGCAACATAGTAAGACTCTGTCTCCAAAAAAAAAAAAAAAAACAAAGGAAAGAAAAAGAAACTCATCTCTTAAAAAGAAAGAAATAGGCCTTGTGTTTAAGGAACTTTACAGTTCAGTGAGAGAAAGGGAGAAAATCCTTTACTAAACACTCTAATACAAGGTAGAATATAAGAGGTCTGTCAATGCAAGTTGGGGAGAACTTTCACAGCTTTAGAAAGCAGGAGAGAAGCAAGAACTATAGTTATGGGCTGGGCACAGTGGCTCATGCCTGTAATCCTAGCACTCTGGAAATGGCCTAGCACTAAGGCCATGGAATGCCTGAGCTCACAGGTTCTAGACTAGCCTGAGGCAGAGCCAGCCCTTGTCTCTAAAAATAGCCAGGCATTGGAGCTGCCCTGGGACCCGCTATCGGACCTCCAGAAGACCTGCGCTGGGACCCGTGATCGGCACCCTCCTGGACCTCTGGAACAGCTGGGCTGGAACCGGGATCAACACCCTACCAACTCCGGAAGAGCTGCCTTGTAATTGGCACCCTCCCGGACTTCCAGAAGAGCTGCTCTGGGACCTGCTACCCTGCCTGTCGGGACTCTGCACACCCTGACCAGGAACTTGGGGAGCTGCACAACCCCACGTCCTCCCTCCTGTACCCTCCCTGCCTCCACACCTGCCTGCTCATCTGGCCAGGGACTCTGGTAGCCATGTGCCCTCCATAACCCTCCCTGCCTCTACATGGAGCCCTCCTCCTGGCCAGAGACTGCTGGAGCCTTGGGCCCTCTGTGCCAAAGTCACTGGGCCCCAGGCACTCCCAGAAGTGTGCACACCATCCCCTGCCCTGTTGCTGGATCCGGGTGTGTCACACTCGGGAGCTGCTCCCACAACCAGAATTCCCTGGCTCGGGCAGCCCCAGAGGAGCTTCACAGGGTCACTCCCTCCAAAGATCCAGCAATAATAGAGTGATCCAGCTGGGGTCTAATCTTGGAGAGACACCTCCCCAACTCTGAGGATGGCCAGAGGAAATGGTATAAAACAATCATGAGGCGAAATCAAGGGAAATACTCTGGCAATATGAATAATCAGAATAGATCAACTCCCCAAAGGAACAATGGGGAAGACACAGCACAAGATCCCATGAACAAACAAATAGCTGAGATGTCAGAAATCAACTTCAGAATCTGGATAGCAAATAATATTAAATTAGAATTCCAAGCAGTAACCCAAAAGATGTCTCAAGAATTCAACAAATTCAAAGACCAAATGACCAAAGATTTTGACACATTGAGACATTTATCAAAAGGCTTATCAATATTCTCAATTAATGTGAATGGTTTAAATTGTCCTCTCACAAGGCTTATCAATATTCTCAATTAATGTGAATGGTTTAAATTGTCCTCTAAAGAGGCACATGTTGGCTGACTGGAAGTTTACTGCATACAAAAACTCAAGCCAGGTATCTGCTGCATCTCATCTTATATTAAAAGACAAATATAGACTCAAGGTGAAGTGATGGTCATCTATACCCCAGGCAAATGGAAAACAGAAAAAAGAAGGCATTGCAATCCTATTCTCAGACACAATAGGCTTTAAACCAACCGAAATGAGGAAGGATAATGATGGACACTTCATATTTGTTAAAGGTAATGTACAATATGATGAGATTTCAATTATTAATATTTATGCACCCAACCAGAATGCACCTCAATTTATAAGAGAAACTCTAACAGACATGAGCGACTTCATTTCTTCCAGTTCCATAGTAGTTGGAGATTTTAAGAACCCCTTAGCAGTGCGGGATAGATCCTCCAAAAAGAAGCAAAGCAAAGAAATCTTAGATTTAAAGTTAATCATTCAACATTTGGACTTAACAGACATCTACAGAACATTTCATGCCAACAAAACTGAATACACATTCTTCTCATCAGCCCACAGAACATCCAAAATCAACCACATCCTAGGCCACAAATCTAACCTCAGCAAATTTAAAAAAATAGAAATTATTCCTTTTATCTTCTCAGACAATCATGGAATAAAAGTTGAACTCAATAACAACAGGAACCTGCATACCCATACAAAAATGTGGAAGCTAAAAAACCTTATGCTAAAGGATATATAGGTTATAGATGAGATTAAGAAGGAAATCACCAAATTTTTGGAACAAAACAACAATGAAGATATGAATTATCAGAACTGCTGGGATACTGCAAAGGCAGCTTAATAGGGAAATTTATAGCACTGCAAGCCTTCCTCAAGAAAACAGAAAGAGAGGAAGTCAATAACTTAATGGGACATCTCAAGCAATTGGAGAAGGAAGAACACTCCAACCTCAAACCCAGCAGAAGAAAAGAAATAACCAAAATCAGAGCAGAATTAAATGAAATTGAAAAGAAAAGAATTATACAACAGATCAATAAATCCAAAAGTTGGTTTTTTGAAAAGGTCAATAAAATAGATAATCCTTTGGCCAAACTAACCAGGAAAAAAAGTAAAATCTCTAATTTCATCAATCAGAAATGGTAAAGATGAAATAACAACAGACCCCTCAGAAATTCAAAAAATCCATAACGACTATAACAAGAAACTTTACTCTCAGAAATATGAAAATCTGAAAGAAATCAACCAATACTTGGACGTACAAAACCTACCAAGACTTAGCCAGAACGAAGTGGAAACATTGAACAGGCCTATATCAAGTTCTGAAATAGCATCAACTATACAAAATCTCCCTAAAAAGAAAAGCCCAGGACCAGATGGCTTTACGTCAGAATTCTACCAAACCTTTAAAAAGGAACTAGTACCTATATTACTAAACCTCTTCCAAAATATAGAAATAGAAGAAATATTACCCAACACGTTCTACGAACCAAACATCACCTTGATCCCTAAACCAGGGAAAGACCCAACAAGAAAAGAAAATTATGGACCAATATGACCAATTAATATTGATGTAAAAATACTCAATAAGATCCTAACAAACAGAATCCAACAACACATCAAAAAAATTATACACCACAACCAAATGGGATTTATCCCAGGGTCTCAAGGCTGGTTCAATATACGTAAATCTATAAATGTAATTCAACACATAAACAAACTAAAAAATAAACACCACATGATTCTCTCAATTGATGCAGAAAAAGCTTTTGATAATTTCCAGCATCCTTTCATGATCAGAACACTTAAGAAAATTGGTATAGAAGGGATATTTCTTAAACTAATAGAAGCCATCTACAGCAAACCCACAGCCAATATCATATTGAATGGAGTTAAATTGAAAGCATTTCCACTTAGATCAGGAACCAGGCATGGTTGCCCATTGTCTCCATTGCTCTTTAACATTGTCATGGAAGTTTTAGCCATTGCAATTAGGGAGGAAAAGGCAATCAAGGGTATCCAAATAGGGTCAGAAGAGATCAAACTTTCACTCTTTGCAGATGATATGATCGTATATCTGAAAAACACTAGGGATTCTACTACAAAACTTTTAGAAGTGATCAAGGAATACAGCAATGTCTCAGGCTACAAAATCAACACCCATAAATCTGTAGCCTTTATATATATCAACAATAGCCAAGCTGAAAAAACAGTCAAGGACTCTATTCCTTTCACAGTAGTGCCAAAGAAGATGAAATATTTGGGAGTTTATCTAACAAAGGACGTGAAAGATCTCTATAAAGAGAACTATGAAACTTTAAGAAAAGAAATAGCTGAAGATGTTAACAAATGGAAAAACATACCATGCTTGTGGCTGGGAGGAATCAACATCGTTAAAATGTCTATGCTACCCAAAGCAATATATAATTTTAATGCAATTCCTATCAAAGCTCCATCATCATATTTTAAAGATCTTGAAAAAATAATACTTCGTTTTATATGGAATCAGAAAAAACCTCGAATAGCCAAAACATTACACAGAAATAAAAACAAAACAGGAGGAATCACGCTGCCAGACCTGAGACTGTACTATAAATTGATAGTGATCAAAACAGCATGGTAATGGCACAAAAACAGAGAGGTAGATGTCTGGAACAGAATAGAGAGCTAATAGATGAATCCAGCTACTTACCGTTATTTGATCTTTGACAAGCCATTTAAAAACATTCAGTGGGGAAAAGATTCCCTATTTAACAAATGGTGCTGGTTGAACTGGCTGGAGATCTGTAAAAGACTGAAACTGGACCCACACCTTTCACCATTAACTAAGATAGACTCTCACTGGATCAAAGATTTAAACTTAAGACATGAAACTATAAAAATACTTGAAGAAAGTGCAGGGAAAACTCTTGAAGGAATCAGCCTGGGTGAATATTTTATGAGGAGGACCCCCCAGGCAATTGAAGCAGTACCAAAAATACACTACTGGGACCTGATCAAACTAAAAAGCTTCTGCATAGCCAAGAACATAGTAAGTAAAGCAGGCAGACAGCCCTCAGAATGGGAGAAAATATTTGCAGGTTATACCTGTGATAAAGGTTTAAGCAGAATCCACAAAGAACTCAAACGTATTAGCAAGAAAAGAACAAGTTATTCCATCTCAGGCTGGACAAAAGACTTGAAGAGAAACTTCTCTAAAGAAGACAGACACACAATCTACAGACACATGAAAAAAAGCTCATCATCCTTAATCATCAGAGAAATGCAAATCAAAACTACTTTGAGATATCACCTAACCCCAGTAAGAGTAGCCCACATAACAAAATCCCAAAACCAGAGATGTTGGCGTGGATGTGGAGAAAAGAGCACACTTCTACACTGCCGGTGGGAATGTTTCTTTTGGAAGGATGTTTGGAGAATACTTAGAGATCTAAAAATAGACTTGCCATTCGATCCTATAATTCCTTTACTAGGTATATACCAAGAAGACCAAAAATCACAATATAACAAAGACATCTGTACCAGAATGTTTATTGCAGCCCAATTCATAATTGCTAAATCATGGAAGAAGTTCAAGTGCCCATTGACCCACGAATGGACTACCAAATTGTGGTACATGTATACCATGGAATATTATGCAGCCTTAAAGAAAGATGGAGACCTTGCCTCTTTCATGTTTACATGGATGGAGCTGGAACATATTCTTCTTAGCAAAGTATCTCAGGAATGGAAGAAAAATATCCAATGTACTCAGCCCTACTATGAAGCTAATTTATAGCTTTCATATGAAGGCTATAACCCAAGTATAGCTCAAGAATATGGGGAAAGGGCCAAGGGAGGGGGGATATTAGGGTGAAGAGAGGGTAATGGGTGGGACCACACCTATGGTGCATCTTAGAATGGGTGCTGGAAAGAATAGGGGGAAGGGGAAAGGGAGGGGAGGGAGGGGGAGGTGGGTAGAGGGAAGGGGATTGGTGGGATTACACCAGTGGTGCATCTTACAAGGGTATATGTGAAACTTGGTAAACGGTCTGTGAAGCTAGTGAATGATGCCCCATGATTATATCAATGCACATAGCTATGATTTAATAAAAAAAAAAAAGAATGGGTGCTGGAGAAATTCTATTAAATGCAGAATACAAATGTCTACATACAATAACTAAGAAAATGCCATGAAGGCTACGTTGAACAGTTTGATGAGAATATCTCACATTGTATATGAAACCAGCACATTGTACCCCTTGATTGCATAAATGTACACAGCTATGATTTAACAATAAAAAAAGTGCTAGAATTATAGGTGTGAGCCACCACTCTAAGTAACTCATAATAGTGTATTTTCTATGACTCAAAATGATTATGGCATATATTTCCATTGGATTCTTTATCTTTTTGTGATTTGAAACTTCATGACAATGTAATTCTTGTGACCTATTTTCATGGATATTAGGGCAGATTTAACAAATGGTTTATTCAGCCATGTATTGTAATAAATCTTTACTGAGTAAAAAAAAAAAAAAAATAGTCAAACATTGTTACAGGTGCCTGTAGTCCTAGGTACATGGGAGGCTAAGGCAAGAGGATCACTTAAGCCCAGGAGTTTGAGGTTGCTGTGAGGTGTGACATAACAGCACTCTACCCAGGGCGACATAGTGAGACTCTGTCTCAAAAAAAAAAGAAATTTTGTTTGAAAGCTTTTGGAGTTAGCACCCTCTAATCCCACCCTGGTTGAGTAAACACTCCTGCCATCTCAGAGACAGAATGTGGGGACAGTGCCTGGGACAGAAGTCCCTGGGCTGTGAGGGGCCCTCAGGCAGCTCTGAGTCCTCACCTGGCCTAAACCTCAGTGAGCAGAGGGAGGAAGGAGGGGAAGGGGGGAGTCCAGGTGTGGGGAGCACCTCTGCTCTGTTCCCTGGCCCCCCTAATGGAGCCCCAATACCCTTGTCTCCCGATCCTCCCCTCTCCCTGGACAGAAACAGCTCTTTCTTCAAACCTGTGATCCTCCCCTGGGCTGTGCTGCCCCACTCAGGGCAGAGTGTGACCTGCCCATGGGAGCTGGTGCTGGGACAGAGACCACAAGGAAGGAACAACCTGCATACCCCAGAGGCTCTGGGAGGGACAGCAGGTGGGACAGATGGCCCTGCATAGAGGACACTGACAATGGTTGTTCCGTGATCTTTCCCAGAACCCCTTAGGAAGAGGCCTAGGTTTTGTTCAACTCAAGATCTCAGGTTGACAGGTCACCTCTTTGTCACAGCTCTACTCCCCATGTGTCCTCTCACTAAGGGTCACAAAATACAGTCTTTCCTTCATTGTTGCACCCCATTACCACATCTGCCCCAGACCTGTCCTCTGACCTCCCCCTGCTCGCTTCACTTTGCTTTTCTGCATAACCCTGGGGCCTCGGCCCCCTAAAGCTGTCTCTGCAGGACCCACACTGCAGAGAACTCAGCACCTAACAGGACAGCTGGGCCTCTCTCTCACTTCCCTTCTGCACCAGCCCTCGGCCAAGCCAGAGCCAGGCCCTGCAGATGCTGAGCCTACATCTCCCTCAGGGTCAGACTTCACTGTCACGGTCAGTTCCTGAGGGGCAGACGTGGAGTTGGAGATTCTGTCTGAACAGACTGCTGGAAGTGCTTTCTGATCATCCCAGACACACACTGTCTGCCTATTAGACAGTTATCCTCGCTCCTCCCAGCCTTTGGTCACTAATCGACAGTGGAGGATTAAAGACCTGAATACCACAGAAAATTCCAAGGTTGAGGAGCTCATCATGGTGCACGAAGGAGCAGGGAGCAGAGAGCAGCTGCCCTGGTGGCTCTTGGTAGATGCTGGACAAGGTGACAGTGCTCTGTGGTCTGCCCTTTAGTAGTTCACAATGCAATGAGGTGCACCTTAGTATCATCCTGGTAACCAACAACATAGACAGGGGTGGGTGGGTGAGGAATAATTAAGGCATGTGAGGTTAAAGTTGAGAAACTTTAACAGATACAGTGCACTCATCTGGATGAAGGGCACACTTAAAACTTTGACCTGAAATCAAATTATGTAATCAAAATGTGTGTACCTCTATAATATCTGAAATAGGTAAAACATAAATAAATAAATAAATAAATAAATAAATAAATAAATAAATAAATGCAAATAAACAAAGTAGGGAAGGTGAGCAGTGATGGGCCCCAGAGCCATCTCCTTTTGGGGATCGTTCATCGTGTGTGTGAGGATCCAGGAGCTTCCTGTGGACACACTATGAAGAGGAAGAGGACACAGGTTCCCCAGGATTTCAGAGATCAGAGAATAATGCAGAAGTCTGAGCCAGGTGCAGGTGCCATGTGGGGTGTGGACAGAAGGGACCTGGGGCAGCTTGTGTGACATGGCAGGTGCCCCAGGTCCCTTCTCCCTGTTGCCCCACCCACACATGGTGGGGTTCTTATCTCAGGAAACGAATGTTCTATGGCCATTGAAAGGCCAGTAAGAAAGGGCTTTATTGCCCTGGATTAGAGAAATACTAGCCTAGTTGAGAGAATCAGACCTCCTGGAAGCACAAGTAACAGCAACAGCCACAACCTGAGCAGGAAGGGCCACGGGATGGATCCAATGAAGGGCGTGGAGGGAAAATTCTTCTCTCACTCTCCATGGATGGGAGCTCTCAGTGGCATCTGGTTTTATTCAGTTGTGACAGTGATGATCAGCCTGACCCTCAACCTGGAGACCAGGGGTGTCACGGAGGTTGTGCTGACAAAGAAGAATCAGGTTGGTGCCCCCGAAGGTCCATCACTTCTTTGCTGGGTTATAAAGTGAGAGGTTCTTCCTGGAAGCCCGGGCACCAGTCTCCGTGGTAGCTGTGAAAGAGTGTGCAGCACTCTGTGCAGGAGAAGGTGACTCAGGATATGGGCATGTCACAAGCTGCTGGGGACAGCTGGGTGATACATGCACAGAGAAGTTTCTGCTCCCTTATGCCCCTCAGACACACCTTCCGCCTCAAAGCCCAAACTGTTGAAGGGACCACAGTTAGTGTCTTTGGGCTCAGGAAACCCACCCTTGGGGTCCCAATGTCCCTGAGTGGGATCAGGTGTAGGAAACTCACATTCATTCCCCCAACTCCCTTGGAGCAGGCTCAGCATTTCACAGCAGAGGAGGAGCCTCCCCTTCCCCTCTCACCTCACACGAGGACATTGCTGACCTCACAGCCATTGTTGTCCCCATAGCTACCCCTCTGTCCTGATGTGACAGCTAACGCTGTGAGTACCCATGAGTGAGCCAGGCCACCTCTATGCCTGGAATTCCTCCCTGACCTATGTCCTCAGGCAGGAAATCACTTCCCATTGTCTGGTCAACCACAATGTAGGGAGATTGGGAGCCTCAGGCAGCCCTGAGCACAGGTGACTGGGAGGGAATGGGAGGTGTCTGCTTGACAACCAGAAGGACAAAGTTCATGCTGTAGGACTGTCCACCTGCTGAGATGGTCCCTGGGTTCTGACCAAGATGTGAGTCAGAAGAGGCTCATTTTCCACCTTTGAAGAAAACAAGACCAGCCCAGCAGACACTGGGTTTAGCACATTTAGATAAACAGGCAACATTTCAGGGTCAGCACAGGGGTTTGTTTTTGCTTTGAGTTTTCCTGAGACTTCAGAACCGTTGAAGGGAATATAGAGTGGAAAGATTTTAAATCCAATGTGCTTCCAAGGAGAGTTTGTTTATATGGTACATATTTTAAACTCTGAAAATTGTCATAGAACAAGACCTTAAGCAGGCTGAGGTTTTTGTCCCACTTCCTCATCTGCCCATGTCACTGTGAGCAATATCACTGCTGTCATAGGACTGACAGTAATAATCAGCCTCGTCCTCAGACTGGAGGTTGGAGATGGTCAAGTAGCGGTCAGCCCCAGAGCCCGAGCCTGAGAAGCGGTCAGGGATCCCGTCCCCCTTGCCATTGGTTCCATCATCATCAATCCACATCAAGAACCGAGGGGCCTTCCCTGGCTGCTGCTGGTGCCATGCAATGGTGTAGTCACTGTATCCACTGCTCAGGGTGCAGGTGAGCTTGACTGAGGCTCCCAAGGAGGCAGATGCAGAGGGCGTCTGAGTCAGCACAGGCTGGGAGAGGGACCCTGGAAACACAGACACCCATTATGACCTGGAGGAAGGACAAGGGGGAAGGACAGTCCTGGCATGGATGTGGGAGGAGGTGTCAGTGGGCTGGGTGGTCAGGGTGCTGAGGACCGTCCTGACCTGTGCAGTGAAGGAGGAGGGTGAGGAGGAGGAATGGGGTCCAGGCCATGGTGCAGACACCCCAGAGCTCTGCTGAGGCAGACACGCTGCAGGTCTCTCTTATCCCCCCTCCAGCCCCAGAGGAGAGAGAGGGGCCCTGCATGCAAATGTGCTGCTCAGTCCAACCCTCCCTGGGCCTGTGTGCAGCCTCACTGTCTGGGTGTCATTTCTGGGAGGGAGGCTGGCCTAGGGATCAAGAGTGAACACAGCTACTGGCACCAGCGAGTCCTTAGCAGAGCCCAGGGCCAGGAGTCTGGGTTCTCAGCTGAGCCCCACAGAACCCTCAGTGTCAGGCCCGCAGTGCCCCCTGCTGCCCACTTCCAAGGCCAGCGTGTCTGTGACCAGAACCCAGGGGGTCCCGAGAGAAGCTTCTGCCCCCACCAGGGCCTTGATCACTGCCCACTCCCTGCCCAAGGGCACAGTGAGGCTCCTTCCTCCTCAGGGCAGCTCCTACCTCATCTCAGTCCTTTGTTTTCTAGTTCTGGCTCCTCAGTAGGAACAGGACACACAACTCAGCCCTCATTAAGGGGATGGGATGTCTCATACACAAATTGTACATGAATTAAGACGCCCATTAGCTAAGAACAGGACAGTTCAGCCATGATCCCACTTCCCAGGCTGCTCTTGAAGCCTGTTTCTCTGTCCCCATTGGATCACTCAGGAGATCACACACAGGGAGCAGAGTGGGGAGGTCAAAACACTCTATCAGTCATCACAGCCTGAAAACAGAACCCAGAAACAAAAATCAGACACGTGACAGGACTGAGGAAGGAAGACAGAGGGACCCCTTTAAAGGATTGTCTCAGAAATCTTTTTGTACCTGGGCAAAGAGTGAGGAGGAAGAGTCCAGGCCATGGTGTGGACTTTCCAAAAATCCTCCAGACCAAGACTGTTTCTGGACTCTGGGATGGTTCTTTGATCTCCTCCTCAGCTCCGTGGGAGGAGGGTGTGTGTTGGGTTGTGCATTATGGGAATATGAGCCCTTCACTAACAGCACCAGCACCATCTGATTCTCGGTCTCCCCAGTCCAGGGAGCAGCAACAGTGTGAGGCAGGCTGGGTGCTGGGAGCCCCTTAGGAGGAAGCACTGGTGTCCCCTCCAACTCAGGCCAGTGAGCTCAGGCCCAGGGAGCATTAAATTCGAGCATTTGAGTGTTTTTCAGCTCTGGCTCAGCCCTGAGAAGACCCACAGCTCCCCCTGCTGGGCTCAGGTAACTGTGGTTCATACTTTCTTCTCTACTTAGAGTGAAGTATCTTCCCTAATGTTTGAATTTTAGTTTCATATTTACTTGTACTTGAGTCTTTACAAAATGTTCTATTAAAAGGCCATTTTATTTCAATAAAACTTTTTGTTCTATAACTTCCATTTAGTTTTTCTGACGTCTACATTTTTCTGAGATTTTTATCCTTTGCCATTTGTTTCAAAAATATCTGAAATAGCTGATGAAAGGAATTTTACAATTGCCGACTTAAATCCATCAGCCATACAATTTCATCACCTAGATCATCTCACTGTCTATGTCTGTGGATCCTGTTTTCCTCATTCACGTTGTAGTTTTCCTTGTTCTTGAAACGACGAGTGATTTATTTTTGTATCTAAGATGTTTCAGATATTATATTATGAGACTCCTGGAGGTTTTGTCAATAGAGCTGAAATATCACCTGGTGTTTGTTTACTAGTTTTCTCTATTGGTTTTCATTTTGTCACTCTAGGAAGAAATGAGACACATTACATTTGTAAAAATTTAGCTTCAGGGTTTGAAGTCAGTCAAACTATATTGAAAATAAAGTTTCTGGCAGTCTGCTTTCTGTCTGTTGAAATGGTCCTGAAGCCTCATGTCTCTCTCACCCTGTGTCACGATCTTCCTCTCTGAAGGTGGCCACATATGCCCCAGTGATGCTTAATGACTTGAGGAAGGGGAAATGCACTTTGCGTCTGCAGTGATGTCTTCACCAGATCAGCTCCCCACGTACACTTAGTGACCTATGTCCTGCATTTCTTCTGTGGAAACTTTGTGGCTGAAGGATGAGCTGAAGGATGAGCTACAAGGGTCTCCACATCCTGCCCCAACAATGGCGTCTTCTCCAGAACTGACCTCAGCCCTGGGAACATTTTTGGCCTCCACAGGTGATTCAACTTCATGTCTTCTGTGTTGGTCATTAGGGGGTCTTCTCCCCTAGCATGTGCCCCCTGGGGACTCTCAGAGCCCGTGGTAGGGTCTGGGGTTCCAATTGTCCCAGCCCTGTAAACTGTGTTCAGTAGCAGCCGTGAGAAGACCACGCCTGGGTGTGTGGCAGTTAGAGTGTCACTGCCACGCTGGGCTGCTGACCCTCCTCCGCTCGAAGTGACTGCCAGTGGCCAGGAAGAGCTTCAGGGGAGCTTCCCATTCTGAGCAGAAGCAGCATCAGTAAAATGTTTCCTTTCAACATCAGAAACAGCCAAATAGGAAATCAGGTGTCTCATAATCAGACCTGTGGGGCAGGGACCTGCACCTGACCTTGGGCCTCTGTTCTGACTGGCACTGTCCTCCCTGGACTCACTTGGTCACCCAGAATGAAATCCGAGATCCTGGACTTCAAACCACCCTCCCATCCTACCATGCCCCAGACACAGTCAGTAACAGGGGATTGAGCAGGGTCGTCCCAAGGGCTGTGCTTCATCACTGTCTTTATTGACCATTTATGTTTTTATTTGCTGATATTTCCTACTCATCATTCTCTGCACACGTACTTCACACAAGGACGACAAGATGCATCTTTAGATCAATTGTGGAAGAATGATTATATTACCACAATGAATTTTTCAAAGCCCAAAATATTCCCATAAATGAATTGAAACTTTATGTATTTTTTACAAGGTTTCATAATTTTTCAGTTTGTAATACTTTCAATTTTTTTCACATGTGCAGTTAAGGGTTTCATATTGATATTGCTGTGAATTGTAGGGTTTCATTTTTATTTTAAATGTCATGGTGGCCTATTGCTATTGGAGAGGATAAAATTCCTTCCTGTAGGGTGTTGTCGTATCCTAAAGGCACCTGGGAAACATCTCTGAGTCACTCCTGGCTCCTCAGCTGTATGTGCTGGAATCAAACTATTTTGGTCCCTATAAGGTTTCTACTGAGAAAATTTTATCTCTGTGAAAATAATTCCTGTGGAAATATTAGTAGAGAGAAAAGATATGAGCAGTGGATCAATCTGAAAGTTTAGCTGAAGAAAAGGATGTGCCATTGTCAGGCCTGCTCCCTGAGGACAATCACTGGAGACGTCATCCCTGAGCTGGACGTGGTCACAGTCACCACCAAGGGGGGACTGCACCAGGCCAGGAGAGCAGGGGTGTTTTAGTCTCACTTCCCCGTGTGATAGGAGCACCGTGTAACTGTCAGAGCTGCCATGATATGTACCACAGTAATAGTCAGCCTCGTCCTCAGCCTGCAGCCCAGAGATGTGCAGGATCCCTGCATTGGCCGACCCATCTTTGGATCCAGAGAAGCAGTTGGGGACCCTGGAGCCCTGGTGCTTATCTGAGTCTGACTTGAAACTCAGGATTTAGCGTAAAGGACTCCCTGGATTCTGCTGATACCGGTGTATCCAGAAGTTCCCAACACTGAAGCCACTAATCAGGGTGCAGGTAACTCTGGCTGATGCTACAGGAGATGCAGAGAGGGAGGGCGGCTAAGTCAGCCCAGGCTGGGAGAGGGAACCTGTAAACACAGACACAAGTGCTTACTGGGGCAGAGTCCATGGAATCTTTGCCAGAAGATCCAGAGTCATTATAGGGGCTGTTCCTGTCCTATGAGGGCTGTCCCTGTCCTCTGAAGCCTGTCCCTACCTGAGTAGTGAGACAGGAGCACAAGGAGGACAGGAGCTCAGGCCACGGTGGACACAGCCCTGGTCCCCACAGGCCCCCTTTTCTCCCCAAACTCTGCACAGGAGGGGCTGCTCATGCAAATGTGTTTCCATCCAGAGCCTGCCCAGTCCCTCCCTGACCCTGGGCTGGGGCTCAGCTCTCCCTGCAGACTGAGGAGTGGGGAGGTTTGCTTTGGCCCTTGGGAGAGCCCTGGGAGGAAGCACCTGCTGTGATCATACAAAGGTCCCTGCTCAGGGGACTATGCCAGGCCAGAAAGGACACAGCTTCTGAGTTTCCATCAGTGAGCACAGGCCCATCCCTGAGGCCCAGGCTCCTTGGAGTGACTGGTCCTTCCTGAGCAGGTGTGTATGGTTCACGGGGCAGTCCCCCAGCGCCCCCTGCTGTTCTCAGCACACAGCTCCCCATGGTCCAGACACCCGAGGGCCCAGCTGGTCTCTGCAGCTCCCCTGTCACTGTCTGTCCACACTCCCATCATCTGAACCCTACGTTGGGTGATTCTGAACTGTTGCACTTACTGCTGTAGTTCCTCACTCCCAGGAGGAATCTTGTGTGATAGGAGGTAAAAATATTTACATATACCACTTGTAAGAGGTATCTGCACTGCCAGAGTAGAGAAAGCTTAATGACTCACATGTACCACCAGGCTGAGCATCACAGGTGCTGTCATAGTTGAGATGGTTTCGAGCATGTGTAGGGGCTGTTCACACAGTAGGATAAGAAGGCGATTTCCTAGGAAATAACACTTAGTCGCCTTTTTACAAGACGGAATGCAGCAAATATTCCATGGAAGCCTTCAGGTCAAGTGATTCTTTTAGAATTTTGATAAGGCTTAGATATGATTTAGTATTTGTGAAAAAGTAGCAGATGGAGTAGGCTTAATATTCACTAATGAATAGTAGGTGTTTTTTTTATTTTATGAATGATCTTTATCTTTCTAGGTTCTAGTTTCCTACATTTTTTTGGATGCACTCCACATCAGGATTTTGTCTTAGCTGTCAAAAAGATTGTTTATTATTTAGAAGAATGCTTTCCCCTATATTCACTGTCTCACTGTTTTAATGATGTTGGGTGGACCATTTGTGGTTGTGACAGTTGTGCTGCGGAACAAGGTGAATGCAAAGGTCCTTGGCTTCTCCCTGTGGCTGGTGTTCAAATCTGCAGGCCCAGGTTGTCCTCAACTCAAAAGCTCAGAACCTGCCAGGTCTTCTCTTTGTCACAGCTCTAGTCCCCATGTGTCCTCTCACTAAGGGTCACAAAGAACAATCTTTTCTTCATTCTGAACCCCCATTACCACATCTGCCCCACATCTGTCCTCTGGCCTCCCTGGGCTCACTCAGTTTGCTTTTCCACATGACCCTGGACCTCAGCCCACTAAGGCTGTCTCTGCAGAGAGCTCAGCCCCTGACAGGACAGCTGGGCCTGGGCTTCCCACAGCTGAGCCTCTCTCTTGCTTCCCTTTTGCACCAGCCCTAGGCCAACTCAGAGCCAGGCCTTGCAGATGGTGAGCCTACAGGTCCCTCAGGGTCAGACTTCACTGTCACAGTCAGTTCCTGAGGGGCAGACGTGGAGTTGGAGATTCTGTCTGAACAGACTGCTGGAAGTGCTTTCTGATCATCCCAGACACACACTGTCTGCCTATTAGATGCTCACTCCTCCCGCCTCCCAGCCTTCGGTTCCACGTTGACAGTGGACGATTAAAGACCTGGATGGTGCAGAAAATTCTAGGGTCCAGAGGCCCATTATGCTGCAGGAAGGAGCAGGGTTCAGAGAGCAGCTCTCCTGGTGGCTGTTGGTAGATGCTGGACAAGGTGACAGTTCTCCGTGGGCTGTGCTTTTATCCCTTAGGCCCCAAGAACTGAGGTGCAGTCCAGCATCATCTTAACTAAGGAAACAGAGAGAGGAGAGACTCAGGTTCCTGGGGACTAACGTCGGGAAGGTAAGTATGAGGAGTCCCAGAGCCATCTCCTTACAGGGAGGGCTCATGTGCACCTGGAATCCAGGAGTCCCCTGGGGTCACACTCTGGGGATAAAGAGGACCCAGATTCCCTAATGCTTCAGAGGTCAAGGAATGATTCACAAAACCCAGGCCAGGTGAGGTCAACATCCAGGGGGCTGGGCAGAGGGGTCATGGGTGTGTCCGGTCTAAGCTGCATTTCTATTCCTCACCATACTCCTTTCCAATGTGGGGGGCTCTTATAGCCTCTGGAGACAAAAGTTCTTCTTGCACAGAGAGGCCAGGGAGGGAAGATGGGATTCTCATTGACCCCATGAAGATGAGCCAAGGCCAGAGCCTTAGGCTTTCTGGGAGCAGTGACAGTAGAAGCCACAACCTGAGCAGAGGCTGGTACAAGATGGGGACAGGGGAGGGATGGATTTGAGGGTGAACATGAGGGATTCATCCCTGTGTAACTCTCCCATGGATGGGAGTTTGTGGTGGCACTGGGTTGTAATCAGCTCTAACAGTGATGGTCAGCCTGAGGTGAGAGGTGTCAAGGAGCCCCTGGTGACAAAGGAGAATCAGGCTAAACCTCGGAAACCCCAAGACTACTGTCTAGTCACAAAGTCAGGGTTTCTATCTTAGAATTTTGGGTCACCACCCTCCATGGTCCCTACCAGACTCCTGGTCTGCATCACTCTCTGTGCAGTAGAAACTAACTTTAGGACCTGGGCAAATCATACATAAGCTTCCCACGGATGGTGACACAGGGACATGTTGGGGAATTTCTCTTCCCTGATATCACACAGATCCACAATCATTCTGGACTGTCGAACAGCTCTAATGAGGCAGGAGATGGGAGGACAAAAGTTAGTGCCTGTGGGCTCAAGGAACCCCATCCATGGGTTCCCATATTCCTGAGTGGAATCAGCTGTAGGAAAGTCACATTCATGGCACCTACTTCCCCCAACTCCCCAGGAGCAGGCTTAGCATTTCCAAGCAGAGGTGGAGCCTCCCTATCCCCACTCACCTCCCACAAGGTGTTTGCTTCCTCAGCCCCATAGCTGTCCCCCCCCCCAGGAGAGGCTCATTTTTCACATCCTGTACAAGGCCAGCCCCACAGGCAGTGGTTCAAACACATTCGGATAAACAGGCAACATTTCAGTGTCATCAGGGGGCTTTGGGTTTTGCTTTTGGTTTTCCTGAGACTTCAGAAACATTTGGAGAGAAACTGAGAATAGAAATATTTTAAACACCAAAGGTGCTGCCAAGTAGAATTTGTGCATTGGAGCATATTTTGAAATTTGAAAATTGTCATAGAGAAAGCTCAAGTGCAGGCTGAGGTTTTTGTCCCACTTCCTCATCTGCCTGTGTCACTGTGTAAACCACTGCTGTCACCACTTCCACAGAAATAATCAGCCTCGTCCTCAGACTGGAGGTTGGAGATGGTCAAGTAGCGGTCAGCCCCAGAGCCGGAGCCAGAGAAGCGGTCAGGGATCCCGTCCCCCTTGCTGCTGCTCCCAGCACTGCTAATCCACATCAGGTACCGAGGGGCCTTCCCCGGCTGCTGCTGGTGCCAATACATGTAATAGCTGCTGTGTGCACTGTCCAGAGTGCAGGTGAGCTTGACCGAGGCTCCCAAGGAGGCAGATGCAGAGGGCGGCTGAGTCAGCACAGGCTGGGAGAGGGACCCTGGAAACACAGACACCCATTATGACCTGGAGGAAGGACAGGAGGGAAGGACAGTCCTTGCATGGATGTGGGAAGTGGGCTGGGAGTTCAGGGTGCTGAGGACCGTCCTGACCTGTGCAGTGAAGGAGGAGGCTGAGGAGGAGGAGTGGGGTCCAGGCCATGGTGCAGACACCCCAGAGCTCTGCTGAGGCAGACACGCTGCAGGTGTCTCTTATCCCCCCTTCATCCTCAGAGGAGAGAGAGGGGCCCTGCATGCAAATGTGCTGCTCTTGCCCTGCCCAGCCCACCCTCCCTGGGCCTGTGTGTAGCCACAGTGACTGGGTGTCACTTCTGGGAGGGCGGTTGGGCTGGACTTTTCTGAGCCTCCCCAACGTCCCAGAATATACTCAGTTACTGTCCCCAGAGAGTCTTGGGCAGAACCCAGGGCCAGGTGTCTGGTTTCCCAGCTGAGCCCTAAAGAGCCTTCGGTGACAGCTCCAGATCGCCCCCTGCTGCCCACGTCCAGGTCCAGCATGTCTGTGACCTGATGCCAGAACATCCTGGGAGAGGCTCCTGCCCCACCAGGGCCTTGACCACTGCCCACTCCCTGCCAAAGGGCAGAGCGAGGCTCCTCTTCAGGGCCGCTCCTACCTCATCTCAGTCTTTCATTTGAGTCTCCTCAGTGGAGACAGGACACACAGCTCACCCCCCATTAAGGGGATGGGTTGTCTCCTTTACAAACTGTACAAGAAAAAAGATGCACATTAACTGTGAACAGGACACTTCAGCCATGAGCCCACTTCCCAGGCTGCTCTTGAAGCAGGTGTCTCTCTCCCCTGGATTCTCTCCTGCCCCTTGGCTTATAGCTGCACGAGTCTCTTCTCTGCCTCCATCAGCACCTGACATTCTCTCTGTATCCCCTGTCTTCACACGACCACCTTTTTAGGAAACCAGGCCCATCTCTCCAGGAGGTCACCCTAGTAATGGATGATCTCAGCTTAAGTAATTTCATCTGCAAAGACATTGTCTTATAAATAAGGTCACCTTGGGAAGTACCATGGGTTGGAAGTTTGACATATATTGCCAGAGAGACTGATTTAAATGTAATATTACAGATAAGAATCTTCCTTTAAAAAATTATATTGTTAATATTTTTGAAAGATGTTACATCACATATACGTCTTGTATTAAAATGGAAGCTAATAAATTTACTAATGTACAAAAAAGGTTTCTTCCTTTTGCTCTTAGTGAGAAATATACCATGAGAGACGCTTCTTTCCAAAGGAACGGTGTCTGAATTTTGTTTTTAACTCTGATTCACATGTTCCTATTGATTTTAGAACATGGAATAATTAAATTCTGCTTTTTGTGCTCCACGTGTTTCCAAACTGTTCCCTCATGTCCTCCACAGTAAGATGCCAATGGTTATGGGAATTAATTAAGACCCTTGCATTCGCCTTCTCTCTCAGGACCATTCTAGCCTGAGGACTTTAAGGACCAGAAGCAGTCACTGTGATGACGTTTTCAAAGATGCATTGAAAGGACTTTGTCATAAATGTTCCTCCACTTGGACTGGGAGGCCAGTCACGTAGGAGGCAGACTCTGCAGGCAGAATCTGTATATCTGAGGAATTTCCTGGAAGGGCCTTGAAAGCAGAAGATCAGAGCATATGACTTGGCCTTGAGGTCACCAGGAACAATTACTCCCCAAAACCTGGCATCTTGTTTTTCAGTATCGTTAATGTTTACCTTATAGTTAGAAAATCCCATGCATGTATTTGTTAGATTTACTGACACCAGATGGCATTCTTGAGAGGTCGGTAGACTATAGATTAACTATTTGCATGTGCAGTGTGGTAGTAAAAATCCCCCATATAAGCAGGAGAGAAATGAAGAGTTTTGCTACTTGCCCGAAAGAGCGATAGTCTTCCTCTTTCTTCCATATTTCAGCTGCTGGCTTAACCTCTGCGACTCTGGCTCGGCACACTTCACACAGCAGACCATACCCACACGGCCTCCCCTGACAGCACAAGTGTCTGGTCTTGTCACAGAGCAGGATTCTCCTAGGACTGTCACCCTACTGACATCTCACCTTAGACTTTCCAACCTGAGCTGGGCATGGCCCGGACGAATGTCCCTTGGTCTCATTCAAAGTGTCCATCGACAGATTTTTATCTTTAATGAGGAATTTCTGCCTCACAGCATGAGCAGGCTGAGGAGATGTGAACAGTGGATCAGCCTAAAAGTTGAACTGAAGGACAGGGTGTGACATTGTCAGATCCACATGTTCATTGAGATTTGTTTCTATATTTTTCTAAGTGTTTCCTGGTTTTAACTATGGCATTTGTATCTTTGATCCACTTTGCTTTACTTTTGTGTGTTGTATAAGGCAGGTGCCCCTCCTTCTTATTTTTAGTATATATGATATAGATCCAATTATCTCAGTAATATTTCTGATGATCTGAAGAACTCACTGTGTCACCTTCTACGTTCTGTGAACCACTATGCATGGATTTGTTCTGAGCTCTCAGCAGTGCCCCGCGTAATCACGGGGTTCCACAGCCCTGCTCTGCACGATTTTGATCAATGTAGGTTTATAGTGAGTTTTTAATTGTGAAGTGGAAGTTGTACAACTTTCCCCTTCTTTAAACACTGCTGTGAGTGCTTCAAGCCCTTTGCCCCTGGTTTCTTCTAGGGTCAGCTTTTCTATTTCTGCAAACAACACCATAAAGAAGAAAAGAACACAGATCTTCAGTCTGTGAATTGCTTGTCAGGTCAATTGCACCCCCTTTCTCCAGGGTCCCCACCTCTGTGTTCGGCCAATCATAATCAAGGGTGTACAAAACACATAACAACACAAATAATGCAAAGGCATCTACAGCACAACTGTTTACCTACCATCTGCATTTTATTTCTTATTATAAATAACACAGACATGACTTGTACATTAGGACGTGTGTAGGTTAAATGAGGTTGCTATGACATTTCCTATAAGCACTTGACCATCCGTGCATTTTGTTATTTACGGTTAGTCCTGGAAACAATCCCCCTGGATACAGAGGGATAATGTAACAACATTTAGTCATCTAATCATGAATACAAGATGTCTTTTTATGTATTTAAGGAATCTCTAATTTTATTCACAAATATTTTGTAGTGTGCGTGCCTTTCACTTCTTTGGAAAGCTAATTTCTAAGGATTTTTTTTTTTTTTTATCGTTGGGGATTCACTGAGGGTACAGAGAACCAGTTTACACTGATTGCATTTGTTAGGTAAAGTCCCTCTTATAATTGTGTCCTGTCTCCAAGAGGTGTGTTACACTCTGTGACCCCCAGGCCCTGGACACGGAGGCTTCTCTAAATGAGGCTGGCAGGGCATGGCCTGAGCCTCCCTGGGGCTGAGATTAAGCAGCTAGTCTGTCCCAGGAGATAGTGAGCAGCACCAGGCCCCCAGCAGGGAGCAGGTGGCTTGTCTCCAGCTGGGCAGCCCCATATCGCCCCCTGCTGTTCAGTGTCAGACATACCCATGTGTCCCCTCTGCCCCTCTGTGCACTGTATCCTCCCACAAAGAATGGAGCTGGGCAGAGTCCATGCCCCACACACCTTAGTCCCAGGTCTCCACACAGCCTCCTCCCTTGGGTTCCCCTGTCCAGCTCCCTGGCAGCAAAGGAGGAAGGCCAGTGGGGACAGGGCAGCCCCTCCCTCCAGGGCACCAGGAGCTGCTCCTTTTCCTCTTCCCTGGGCAGAGAAGACCCTGCTTGGCAGGTGGCCAGGACCTGTCTTCTGGCCCAACCTCTACTTCATGGACCCCTCTTCCTCTAGGTCCTCACTGACACAGATCTCAGAAAAAAAACGTGAATGAATGAATGCATTTTGTCCAACCCAGACATGCATTCCAGGGTGATGCAGACACTGAGTGCAATTTTGAGGGAGTGAGAGGAGGTGGCCCTGGAGGGATGCTGGTTCCTGATCCTTCTCACTCCTCGTTGGGCACTGAGAAGAGAAGATTAGTGTCAGGCTACCACACCAGGGGCAGGGTCTGCTAAGACCTGTGGAAACTGGTGGCAACCGATTGGAGAAATATGAAGTCAGAATTGACGATAAAGAAAGAGACATGAGACGTAGAGTAGAATTAAAGGTGGGAGCTCAGGGGTCCATTGCCCACTTGTGGGCTTCTGGCAATGGCCCAGAGTGTTTGCTCCACTTTGCTTTGATTGAAGTCTATTTGCCCAGAGGGTAAGATGAGGGAGAGAACAAAGACACCAGCAGTTTCTCTCACTGAGCATTCCAGCTCTCACTGTTATTATTATTAACCGTAAGGGTAGCCTTCAGAAATGTGAAATCTGTGCCTTGTAATGGGAGAGCCTCCTGCTTGAGATCACACACACAGATTTCTAGAGGTGTTAAAGTCTGCTAATTTCCTGTGGAGTAAAATGCCACTGGCATCAATCTCCTCTGAGGAATAGGTGGAAGGGAGGAATTTTCCACCACACAGGATCTTCCTCTGCAATAAGGGATATAAGCTCTTCTGCCCATATCTCAGGGCTCAAGCTACTCCCTTGATCTCTGCCCCAGGGAAATTCACATCTCCACAATGGGTATTTGCTTTGCCTGTTTAATGGGCTGAAAACACCCTAGAAGATGTGTCTTTTGCTAGGACTTGCTACAGTCTCTCTATGACCATTATTTTCCTCAGAGTTCTCAGAGACCAAGCAGGGTGTTTTTAAGTTGTATCCCCAACAGGCTAGAATTTCAGAAAAGGCAAGAAGCTTGCTAGCAATGGCTAGCTTAAATGTAAACTCACTGATTTTTCTTTGTTCCAACTCACTCAGCTTACTTTTTAATTTTCCTCTTATTCTTGGAGTGCTTTCCCTTGCCAAGATGGGGTCTTTGGTTTTCATTCTCTCAGCAATTAGCACCTTTCAAGGGGGCTTCAGCACTCTCTAATCCCACGCTGGGTGAATGGAGGAAACACTCCTGTCAGATTCTGAGACACAGAGTGAGGGAACAGTATTTGAGACAGAGGCCCCGGCTTGGGCAGAGCCCTCAGATAGCCCTGAGTCCTGACCTGTCCTGAGCCTCAGTGAGCAGAGGGAGGGAGGAGAAAATGGAGGAGTCCAGGTGAGGGGAGGACCTCTCCTCTGCTCCCTAAAGTTCTTATTGGAGCCCAGATGCCCAAATATCCTCACCTACCCCTCCCTCTTGGCATAGACAGTCTTTTCTTCTCTGCTGGGCTGTGCAGCCCCACTGAAGACAGAGTGTGACCTGCCCCTGGGATCTGGTGCTACACAGAGATCACAGGGAGCATGTGACATGCATACCCCTAGAGGCTCTGGGAGGGACAGCTGATTGGACAGGGGACCCTGGAGAGAGGAGACAGGACACTGACATGGTTGATATTGATCTTCCCAAGGTCTCCTGTGGCTTCACAGTTCAGGTCCTCTCCTGTTTTCTCTTTTTCACTGATCTAGGCCCCCCAGTTTTTCCCCCTATGGGTCACAAAGAACACTCTCTTCTTCATGCTACACAACCATTACCACATCTGCCCCACACCTGTCCTCTGACCTCCCACTGGTCACTTCAGTTTGCTTTTCCACATGACCCTTGGGCCTCAGCCCTTCTCAAGCTGTCTCTGCAGGACCCATACTGCAGAAAGTTTACCCCTGGCAGGACAGTTGGCCCTGGGCCACCCATGGTTGAGCTTCACTCTCGCTTCCCTTCTGCACCAGTCCTAGGCCAAGCCAAACCCAGGCCTTGTAGATGTTGAACTCAAATGTCCCTCAGGGTCAGACTTTACTGTCACAATCAACTACTGAGAAGCAGACATGGAGATGGATATTCTGTCTGAAAAGACTGCTGGAAGTGCTTTCTGATCACGCCAGACAGACACTGTCTGCCTATTGGACAGTTACTCTTCCTCTCACCTTTGGTCACCCACCAATAATGGAGGATTAAGGATCTGGATGGCACAGAAAATTCCAAGGGCCAGGAGCCCATCGTGGTGCAGGAAGGAACAGGGAGCAGAGAAAAGCTCTCCTGCTGCCTTTTGGCAGGTGCTGGCTGAGATGACAGCTCTGTGTGGGTGGTGCTTCTTATCCCTTAGTTCCCAAGAACTGAGGTGCATTCCAGCATCATCTTAACTATGGAAACAGAGAGGGGAGACAATCAGGTTCATGGAGATTAATGTCAGAAAGGTAAGTGTGAGGAGTCCCAGAGCCATCTCCTTATAGGGAGAGCTCTTGTGCACCTGGAACCCAGGAGTCCCCTGGGGACACACTCTGAGGATAAAGAAGACCCAGATTCTCGGAGGTCAGGGAATAGTTCACAGAGCTCAGGCCAGGTGCACGCAACATGTAGGGGGATTGGCAGGGGAAACTTGGGTCTGTCATGTCACCTAAGCTGCGTTTCTATTCCTCATCATTCCCAACCCACATGTGGGGAGCTCTTATAGCCTCTGGAGACAAAGGTTTTATTTGCACTGGGAAGCCAGCGAGGGAAAGAGTGATTGTCACTGACCCCATGAGGATGAGCCAAGGTAAGAGACTCAGGTTTTCTAAGAGCGGTGACAGTAGAGGCCACAAGCAGAGGTTTATAAAAGTGGAAACATGGAAAGGATGGATTTGAGGGGGAAACATGAGGGATACATCCCTCTCTCACTCCCTCAGAGATGGGAGTTCATGGTGTCATTAAGTTAATCAGCTCTAACAGTGATGGTCAGCCTGACCCTGTTCCTAGAGGTTAGGGGTGTCAAGGAGGCCATGGTGACAAAGGAGAGCCAGGCTAAACCTCTGAAATGTCAAGACTGGTCTAGTCGCAAACTCAGGCTTTCTTTCTGGGAACCCTTGGTCACCAGCCTCCTTGGTCACTGCAAGACCCATGTCTGTGATGCTCTCTGCACAGTAGAAACTAGCCTTGGCATTTAGGCACATTGAGATCCCCAGGAAAGGTAACACAAGCTCAGGTTGGAGGGTTTCTGATGTCCCACAGATCCACAATCACAGACTGGCCAGTTGAAAAGTACCAGGGAGGCAGGAGAAGACACAAGTCATGCCTCAGGGCTCAGGGGAACCCACCCACAGGGTTCCCGTGCTCTGAGCTGGAATCCGCTGTAGGAAAGTAACATTCATGGGGACCTACGCCCCCCCAACTCCCCTGGAGAAGGCTCAGCATTTCCCGGAGATGTGGAGCCTCCCTTTCCCTGTCACCTCCCACAAGGAGGCTGAAATCTCATAAGCTTCTGCCTCAGGTCTAGAGATGCCCCCACACCCACCCTTTAACCTGATGTGACAGTTAAAGCTGCAGGAACCCATGAGTTAGCCAGGCCAGCTCTATGGCTGAGTCCTCAGACAGCAAATCACCTTCCCCTGCCTAGTCCCTGGTATATAGGGAGCCTCAGGCAGCCCTGAAAACAGATGAGTGGGAGGAAATTGGGTGTCTTCTGTGACAACTGGAAGGGCACTGTCCATGTTGTAGGACTGTTCACCTCCTGGAGGGCCCCGGGCACTGACCCAGATGTGAGGCAGGGGAGGACCATTTCCCACCTTTTCAGAAAACGAGTCAACTCCACAGACACTGGTTTGATACATTGGGAAAAACAGAAACATTTCAGTGTTATCAGGGGGTTGGGTTTTGTTTTTAGTTTTATGAGATTTCAGAAACATTTAGAGAAATTGAATGTAGAAATAATTTAAATCAGAGACACTCCCAGGTAGAGTTTATGTACATGGAGCACTTTTTATTTAAATTTGGAAATTGTCGCTCTCCACCCTGTGCCTGTCGGTGGCTCCAGCACCACGATGACCTGCGGGACCCTCTTTCTGGAACCCTCCCTGAAATTTTGCCTGACACACTCCATCCTTTAAGGTTCACCAAGGGCATGACCTCTTCCAGGAAGCCCTCCCGGATGCACTCCCAGCAAAATGTGTCCCTACTTACCAAGCAAGCTGTTCAGCCAAGCTGTGGAACAGCACGCCTGACTTTCAGACCTACCTTTGGTATATTTCAGTTCTGTGACCTCAGGCAATAATTGCAGCCTGTCTCTGCCTCATTTTCCTCAACTGTTAAGTGGGGAATATCAAAGAACCCATCTCCTCAAATTGCCCTGAGGATGGGGGGTGAGAGTTAAGCCTGCGAGATGTTTGCTGGGAGCCTAGCCCATAAGCAGGTGCTGGGTAAGTCACCACAGGCAGTTGCCCAAACTCTGTCATCAGGGAAGAAAAGCTGAGCCTCAAACCTTCTGATGGACCCTCTGTCTGAAGATTCTTGTCTCCTGTGATTTAAAGGATCAAACACAGCCTAGCTTGGCGTGGGGCTACTCCTCCCCCAGCTCGGCAGCTGTAAACATGAAGACTTGGACCTGTCTCTGACCCTTGCTTGTCTCCTCTGGCTCAGCAACTCCATCTTCTCAGAAATGAGCAATGCTGTTTTATTTTCCGTGAACTTATCGTGCTATCAGTTTCTTTCTATGGCAGGCAAAATTGGTTTCTCAAATTAGAGCATATAAAAAAAATTTTGGAAATTGTCATAGACAAAGCTCCAGAGCAAGCTGAGGTTTTTGTCCCACTTCCTCATCGGCCTGTGTCACTGTGAGGATTCCAACTATAACTGCTCTGACAGTAATAATCAGCCTCATCCTCAGACTGGAGGTTAGAGATGGTTAAGGAGCGGTCAGCTCCAGAGCTGGAGCCTGAGAAGCGGTCAGGGATCCCGTCCCCCTTGCTGCTGGTTCCATCACTATTAAGCCACATCAAGTACCGAGGGGCCTTCCCTGGCTGCTGCTGGTGCCATGCAATGCCGTAGTTGCTGTATCCACTGCTCAGGGTGCAGGTGAGCTTGACCGAGGCTCCCAGGGAGGCAGATGCAGAGGGCGGCTGAGTCAGCACAGGCTGGGAGAGGGACCCTGGAAACACAGACACCCATTATGATCTGGAGGAAGGACCAGAGGGAAGGCCATGGCATGGGTGTGGAAAGTGGGCTGGGGTAAGGGGTGTCGGGGTGCTGAGGACCGTCCTGACCTGTGCAGTGAAGGAGGATGATGAAGAAGAAAAGTGGAGTCCAAGCCATGGTTCAGACACCCCAGAGCTCTGCTGCGGCAGACACGCTGCAGGTCTCTCTTATCCCCCTCCAGCCCCAGAGAGAGGGGCCCTGCATGCAAATGTGCTGCTCTTTCCCTGCCCAGCCCATCCCTCCCTGGGTCTACGTGCAGCCCCAATGTCTGAGTATCATTTCTTGTAGAAGTGGGTGTATACTGGGCCTGGCCTGAGTCTCCCAGGGAGCCAGAGAGGACCCAGCTGCTGACTCCAGTGAGCTTTGAGCAGAGCCAGGGAGCAGGTGTCTGGCTTCCCGCTGAGCCCCAGAGAGCCCTCGGTGACGGCCCCACAGCGCCCCCTGCTGCCCATGTCTAGATCCAGCGTGTCTGTGACCAGATGCCAGGGGGTCCTGACAGAGGCTTCTGCCTGTTCCAGTGTTCAGGAAAAGGGCGAATTAAAACAGACACCTACAGCAAGAGTATAGAGGAGGGAACCTTTAATTGCTGGAGACAACTCAGGTGCCTCAAGGCATAAAATGCTGAGTTCCGAGGAACAGTTTATTTCCAGGCTCTTTTATACCTTTTTTTCCTTCAGTTCAACATCAGCTACATAGTTATGGCTACAGATGTTAGAACCCAGGGTACTGTTGTTAGTTACAGAGTCTGTTTTCCTTTGGCTTTTCCAGGTTGTTCTGGTTCAGTGTAACGTGTGTTCTCTTAGAGGAGGAGTTCTTCCGCAGCTACCTGCTGCTTTCTCGGGATCACTAACAAGTATGAGATTTATTTCTCTTTCCTCATTCTTTCTTTTGAGACCCCATCACTCAGGAATGGGGTCTCATCTCATTTCCTGTCGGTATCTATAGCTCCTTGATAATATCACTGAGCTACGAGCATTTGGCTTGCGTTCTCTTTTATCACAACTGCAGAGACTGTGCCTTTCAGAAACTACATAAAGGGAGGTAATAAGCGAGGCAAAGGCAAACATCTTCCAATCATAAAAACAAAACTTATCATCATAGGTTTAAATCTTCTTATTTTCACATCTCCCTGTGTCTTTTCAGGTGAAAAGCATAAACTGGGAAACCTAACAGTTCCCTGGTCTCTGGGGGCAGCAGGAAGAAGAAGGGTTTGGTCACACCTATGACACGACTCTCACATCATCACCAGGAAGCAGAATGTGGGCCCCTTGTCTGCAGATCGAGCAGAGACCTGGGGGAGCCGCCCAGTTAATGCTGATCCCTGGACAGTCTCCAGCACAGTGGTTCTCAGGCTTCCTAATGCCTTGAACCTTTAATACAGTTCCTCAAGTTGTGGCGACCCCCAACCATAAAATTACTTTTGTTGCTGTTACATAACTGTAATTTTGCTAGTGTTATGACGGCCAGTAGCAATGACCTTCATAAGGTAAATATCTGATATGTAGGATGGTCTTAAGCGACCCACTGGTTGAGAAGCCCTGGTGTAGGCTGAGGAGTCGCATTTGTAACAAACTCCCAGCTGATTATATCCTCTCAATACTACATCAAATATTCCTTGGTGTCCATAGTGAAATCACTGAGGATGTGTCTGTTCATGCTCCTTGAATAAGAAGAGGCTTGCTGGTCGTGTTGGCTTTTGGGTGTTTGGGTCTCACTGTGGGTTTATGTATTTTGGAGCACAGCCCCTTCCCTAGTACCCCATGCAGAGGGAAAGAGGGAGCTCGTCTTGGAGGAGTCACACTGGGGAGGTGGATATACCCTGGGACAGACTGGAGGAGGCACACGGCAGTGACCCCTGGGTAGGAGAAGGGGACAGGGAGACGCTGAGGCTGTGGGGTCTGCCTTCCCCACCAACGCACTTCTCTTCTGCTGGGGAGGGCTCAGGCGCTGTAGGCAGCAGGTGTTTTTGTTGCACTTCCCCGGGTGTTTAAATCACTGTGGAAATGCCACCACCCACGTACAGTGAACAGTAATAATCGCTCTCGTCCTCAGCCTGGGCCCCCGTGATGGTGAGGGCGGCTTTGTTCCCAGCAATGGAGCCTGAGAAGCGACCAGGGACTCCAGAGGGGCGGTTGTTCGTGCTGTAGATAAGCGTTCGTGGAGACTGGCCTGCTGCCTGCTGGTACCAGCCTGGGTAATATCCCGTAGAGACTGACCCAGAGCTAAGGCCACAGGTAAGTGTGGTCGTCCCTCCTGGAGACACTGACAGTGACGGTTCCTGGATCACCACAGTCTGAGATTCAGCCCCTGCAACCCACAGGAGAGACACAGTTATTGGTATGGCGATGAGGGTCACCCTGAGTCCCTACTTTCTGTGGCCTCCCAGGAATACAGGGTCCCTTCCCCTGACCTGAGCTGTAGGCAAGCAGCCCAAGAAGGAGCGTTGTCCAGGCCATGGTGAAGACACTCACAAAGGTTTGACGTCCCCAGACTCCTCAGGTGAAAATTGGTGTCCTTGGGTCCTTTTCATGCCTCCCCAGAGCAATTAGCATGAGGAGGCTCTTCATGCAAATCAGTTTCACTGCTCTTCCTGCCCCAGTGTTCACGCTGATGTCCGCTGGCAGAGACCTTGAGAGAGGCACGTGCTGGAACCTCAGATAGACCAGTACCTACAAGGACCTGAGATACTGAGGGGTGGGGTCAAGTTCTCACCAGACTCAACTCCTGGCAATGCCTTTGTGACCCAAGTCCCAGGGTATCTGACTGTGGCTCCGCACCTCTTCATATCTGCTCCTCCAGCACCCATGGTCATCGCCACACAGGGAGAGCACACGTCATCCTAGCTTCAGCTCCCTGCTGTTCAACATGAATCTTTCTTGACATAGCTGGAGTTCTGCTTACTTATATATTGGATAACATTTTTTCAGCTGTCAGCTACATTCATAAATAAGATGGGAATTTTCTTTTTTTTGTCATTGATATGGGCTTTATATTTGGCTGCTATCTGATCTCTAGGACTGAATCTTTATTGATAATAGAAATCATGTTTTCATAGAAGGGAGTGAAAACATAGCTGATGTCCAGAATTGAATATTATGGACACACTCTTTCTAATAGGACACACTTTCTGGCATTCAGATAAGCTGTCTTTCAGTTGTTGTTTTTCTTTTTAATTAAATCATAGCTGTGTACATTAATGCAGTCATGGGTTACAATGTGCTGGTTTTATATACAATTTGAAATGTTTTCATCAAACCGGTTAAAATAGCCTTCACCGCATTTTCTTAGTTATTCTGTTAAGACTTTTATACTCTACACTTAGTAAATTTAACATGTAACCTTGTAAAATGCACCGTAGGTGTGTTCCCACCAATCACCTTCCCTCCAACCCTCCTCCCTCTCTTCCCTCCCCCTCTTCTTGGGCTATAGTTGGGTTATAGCTTTCATATGAAAGCTATAGATTAGTTTCATAGTAGGGCTGAGTACATTTGATACTTTTTCTTCCGTTCTTGAGATACTTTGCTAAGAAGAATACGGTCCAGCTCCATCCATGTAAACATGAAAGAGGTTTATATGAATGAAAAGTCTCCATCTGTTTTTAAGTTTGCATAATATTCAATGGTGTACATGTACCACAATTTATTAATCCATTCATGGGTCGATGGGCACTTGGGCTTCTTCATGAATATGAATTGGGCTGCAATAAACATTCCGGTGCAAATATCTTTGTTATAAAGTCATTGTTGGTCTTCCAGATATGTACCTAGTAGAGGAATCGAAGGATTGAATGGAAGGTCTATTTTTAAATCCCTAAGTGATCTCCAAAGATCTCAAATGTATTTGCAAGAAAAGGACAAATGATCCCATCATAAGCTGAAGAAGACTGGCGCACAGCCTACAGACATATGAAAAAAATGCTCATTATCCTTAATCATCAGAGAAATGCAAATCAAAACTACTTTGAGATATCATCTAACTCCAGTAAGATTAGACCATATCACAAAATCCCAAGACCAGAGATTTTGGCGTGGATGTGGAGAAAAGGGAACACTTCTGCATTGCTGGTGGGAATGCAAACTAATATGTTCCTTTTGGAAAGATGTTTTGAGAACACTTCGAGAGCTAAAAAAAGACCTGCCATTCGATCCTACAATTCCTCTACTAGGTATATACCCAGAAGACCAAAAATCACATTATAACAAAGATATTTGTACCAGAATGTTTATTGCAGCCCAGTTCATAATTGCTAAGTCATGGAAGAAGCCCAAGTGTGCATCGACCCATGAATGGATTAATAAAGTGTGGTATATGTACACCGTGGAATATTAAGCAGCCTTAAAAAAAGATGGAGACTTTACCTCTTTCATGTTTACATGGATGGAGCTGGAACATATTCTTCTTAGCAAAGTATCTGAAGAATGGAAGAAAAAGTATCCAGTGCACTCTGCCCTACTATGAAACTAATTTATAGCTTTCATATGAAAGCTATAACCCAATTATAGCCTAAGAATATGGAGAAAAGGGAAAAGGAGGGGAGGGCCGGGGGGGGATGGATGGAGGAAGGGTAATCGCTGGGACCACACCTACGGTGCATCTTACAATGGTACTTGTGAAACTTACTAAATGTGGAATATAAATGTTTTAACACAATAACTAAGAAAAAGTCAGAAAGGCTTGAGCCCCATCAGTAAGCACAGGGCCCAGGCCCAGGCTCAGGCTCCTTGGAGTGACTGGTCCTCCCTGGGCAGGTGTGTAGGGACCACAGGGCAGTTCTCCAGCGCCCCCTGTTGGTCTCAGCACACACATCCCCATGGTCCAGACACCTGCGGGCCCAGCTTGTCACTGTGACTCCCCAGTCACTCTTTCTGTCACAGATGGATGGTCTTATTCCCCTACATTGTATTTCTGTTAGAGTGTAATTTATTACTGTAACCTTTTTATTCTCAGAAGGAATCTTAGACTACAGGAGGTACAAACATGTGCATTGATGACAACTCAAGGTCTTCTCTTCCCAACAGAAAATCCTGCAAAGAGCGTATGACTCCCCTGGTATATGATTTAAAGTATACACATATGTTAGTGTTACATAAAACTGCTCATACAGGAATACACTCTGACCACCCTCACATGAATCACCTCGTAGCAGAGTCTCCTGTGCATTTAGCTGTTTTAATTGCTCTGCTAGCAGGAAGCACAGCGTGGCTGAGGTGAGCAGCTGTGGGCCAGGCTGTGCCGTGTGTCAGAATCACACCCAGCCCACACTGACACTCTGGGACACCCCCTCACTTTCTCCTCATCCTCTACTCTCGGTGCACACTCCTGTTTCCTGGGGACACAGCCCACAGCCCTCCATCCTTCCCTCCTGAGTTGTCTCACAGGGGCTGTGAGGGGTTTGGGACTGAAGAATTCAATATGTGATTGTCATTAACCACATCATTGATGATCAGCATGGAAAATATATTTTGTTGACAAATGACTATAGGTTCTTAGTTTAATAAAATGTCAGTTTGCATATGGGGCCTCCTTGCTCAGCACCTGCAGGCCCATCACGTCTCTCTCCTCTGTCTGCAGGAGCCCGTGGGGTCTAGTCCATGCTACTGGTCACCTTCCCCAGGGCTCGTGCCCACCGTCTTCTCTTGATCAGTAGACCCCGTAGTCTAAGCTGTTACTTAACATCTTATCTTGAATGAACTCAGGACCCCAAATGGCAAATGTCCAGACAGAAGAAATTATTGGCTTTGGCTCAGACCCGAGCCTCTTCCTGGGATTCTCATTTAGGGGACTCCACCTCCTCACTCCGTGGATGTGGGCTGAGTGTGTCCTTTGTGCCGAGCCGTGCTCTGAACCCTGCAGGTGCAGCAGTGAGGAAACAGAAAAATAGCAAAGACAAAAGCCGTTCTCATGGAGTTCTGGTCCCTGTGGAGAAAACAATTCACTAACCACAAGGACCCTCGACCCTCCTCAGACCCACAGGCATTTGGAGCCCATCTCGACTGCTTGGAGCCCCTCACGCCCCCCAAGACATGGACACTGACCTTCTGCAAGCTTTGTCCACGCCCCCACCCCATCTCCTCCCGGTGCTGCTCCGGGTGCTGAGTGCCGGTGCCCATCCCCACTCAGCTGGGCCCTGTGGAGAGCTTTGTACTTTCCCACCATATTTACCTTATTTCATTTCATGCTAGACGCCTCTGTCTGAGTAATAGTTCTAATACATGTATCTGAGAAAGTTCTCTCTAAAAAAATGTCCAATAGATTCTATCTTCATGAAAATTAAGTAAAAATCTTCATTTTACAGTCCAGGTCCCTCTGGTCCTTGCCCTGGTGTCACTGTCACCTGCTGCCTCTCATCTCCTGCTGTGGTCAGGGCAGAAGCAAATAGTCTCCAGCTGCCAAGGGGATACTGGACCCTGGACCCCCATGTTACCTTTCCTTTAAACCCATAGCTGCCCCCTTACCCACCTCTACCCTGATGTGACAGGTGAAGTTTCAAGTAGCAGCAGGTGAGCCAGGCCAGCTAAGTGCCTGGAATTGTGTCCTGACCCAAGTCCTCGGGCTGCATCGTTTTCCCTCCTATTTTCTGGTCCCTGGGATGGAGGGAGCCTCGGGCAGCCCTGAGCATGATGACTGGGGTTGGAAGGGGCGGTCTCTGCCGTGACCCTTTTGGAAAGTTCTTAGAAATTGCTTAGAAATGTATTCTGCCAGCTGCCCTCACGTCCCTCCTCACGTCGTCCTCCCACAAGCCCTAGAGCACCGACACTTTGCACTCTGGTTCTTTGCTACATCTGACAATGGTGACGTTTGCCGCTCTAGTTCCAAATAAATTCTTTATTTCCGTCTGCAACCTCATCAGCCTGGTCTGCACCGTACATATTTCCATTAGTACTGTGGTGACAACCAGTTAACAAGTGTCTATGGAATTCCAAATCGCTTCTGTCTTGTCTTCCTCTGAGTCCTCTAAACGCTTCAAGCCTCTGCCCATTACCCAGTTCCAAAGCTGCGTCCAGATTTTGGGTGCTTTTAAAGCAGCAACTCACACCTCAGAACTAATTCCTGTGACTATCTATTTAGCATTCCTAAAGGCACACTCGAGTCTGAGGAATTTGTAGAGAAAAGAGGTTTCATTATCCTTGTACTTGGACATAAAAATTAACTTATGTAAGAAAAAAAAAGCAAAATCACCTTTGGGATGATGGTTCTTCACTTTTACAAATACCTCCAGCACAGGGGAAATTTTATATTGTTTTCAAGAAGCTTTATTAACTGTAATATTCAAAGTCATTCCAACTAGCACATAATTTCATTCATCTGTAAAACTCAGGAATCCTGTGGATTTGACATTTTCAGTCATTTTCTTGTCTTTTTTTATCAATATTGGGTCTTACTTGACAATTGTAGATGTACTTGAAGGTTTTTAATCTTCAACTTGAATAATTATAGCTTTATTTTCTTTATACTAGACACTGTATCCATTTTTTCAGGTTTCTTTCATTTATTTATTTATTTTTTTTTATTGTTGGGGATTCATTGAGGGTACAATAAGCCAGGTTACACTGATTGCAATTGTTAGGTAAAGTCCCTCTTGCAATCATGTCTTGCCCCCATAAAGTGTGACACACACCAAGGCCCCACCCCCTCCCTCCTTCCCTCTTTCTGTTCCCCCCCATAACCATAATTGTCATTAATTGTCCTCATATCAAAATTGAGTACATAGGATTCATGCTTCTCCATTCTTGTGATGCTTTACTAAGAATAATGTCTTCCACGTCCATCCAGGTTAATACGAAGGACATAGATCATGTATACATTAATGCATTTATTGGGTACAATGCACTGATTTCATATGCTATTAGGAATGCTTACATCACACTAGTTAATATATCCCTCACATCGTTTACTTAATTATTGTGTTAAGACAATTATACTCTATGCTTAATAGATCCAACATGTACCCTTGCATTACGCACCATAGATGTGATCCCACCATTCACCCTGCCTGAATCTGACCTTCCCTCTCCCACCCCCCCACTCCCTCCTTCATCCTGGGTCATAGTTGTGATCTATTCTTCATACAAAAGTGTAAGTGATTGTAAATTGGTTTCATAATAGTAATTAGTACATTGGATATTTTTTCTTCCATTCTTGAGATACTTTACTAAGTAGGATATGTTCCAGATCCAATCATGTAAATGTAAAAGAGGTAAAGTCTCCATCTTTTTTAAGGTTGCATAATATTCCATGGTATACATATACCACAATTTATTAATCCATTCATGGGTCGATGGGCACTTGGGATTCTTCCATGACTTGGCTATTATGACTTGAGCTGCAGTGAACAATATGGTGCAAATATCTTTGATACAAAGTGATTTTTGGTCTTTTGGATATACACCTAGTAGTGAAATTGCAGGTTCGAGTGGCAGGTCTACTTTTAGATCCCTGAGTATCCTCCACACTTCTTTCCAAAAGGGACATATTAGCCTGCACTCTAACCAGCAATGCATAAGTGTTCCCTTTTCTCCACATCCAGGCCAACATCCGTAGTTTTGGGATTTTGTTACTGTATCCAATTTTTAGCTAAGAACATATCATCAGCCAACAGGATTAGGGTGATTTCCTCTTTCTTAACTTGGATGCACTTTCTTTCTTTTTCCTGCCTGATTGTTCTGGCTAGGATTTCCAGTAGTATATGGCAAAGGCTGGCATCCTTGTCTTGTTCCAAGTCTTACAGGGAAACCTATTACTTTTTCCCCATTCAGTGGGATGTCAGCTGTGTGTTTTTTATATATGGCTTCTATTATTTTGAGCTATGTTCTTTCTTTGCCTGGTTTTTTGAAGGTTTTTATCATGAAGAGATATTGATTGGATGTTGTCCAATGCTTTCTCTGCATCAATTCAGATGATCTCCTGGTTTTTATTTTAAATTCTATTTCTGCAGTGAATGACATTCACTGACTTGCATATGTTCAACATCCTTTCATCTCTGGGATGAAACCCATTTGATCATGGGAAATTATCCCTTTGATGTGCTTTTGGATTCAGTTTGCTCATATTTTGCTTGAATATTTTTGCACTTCTCTTTATCAAGGGCATTGGTCTGTAGTTTTCTGATTTTGTTGTGTCCTTTCTGGCCTTGAGGTCAGGGTGATGCTGGCGTAATGAGTTAGGGAGGGTTCGATCCTTTCAATGTTATGGAATAGTTTTAGTAGGACAGATATCAGTTTTCTTGAGTTCAGCTGTGAATCTTCTTGTTCTGAATGTTTTTGTTTGGGAGATTCTTATTCCTGATTTTCTTTTCTTTTCCTCTTAATCTAGCTCTTATTTTTTTTTTATTAAATCATAGCTGTGTACATTAATATGATCATGGGGCACCATACACTTGGTTCATAGACCATTTGACACATTAAAGAAGCAACTTGTGGTGTCTTTGATCATTTGGGTTTTTTGTTTGTTTTGTTTCATTTTTTACTTTGTTTTATAATTTCTCTTATTTCTGCTCTGATCTATTTCTTATCTTCTTGCAGCTGTGGGCTTGTTTCTTCTCATTGTTTCCATTTCCTGAGGGTTGGCATTTTTCTTTTTGGTGCAGACATTTACTGCTATAAACTTCCCTCTTGGCACTGCTTTTGTTATGTCTCGGAGATTTGGCTATCTTGCAATGCCTTTGTAACTTACTTTACAATTTTTTTTGTTTGTTTTTCTTGTTGATTCCATTGTTCAAAGATTATTTGGCTGAAGGTTGTTTACTATCTAGGTATATGTTTAGTTTTGGTAGTTCCTTTTTCAATCGATTTCTACTAAATAGTTTTATTCCACTGATCTGAGAAATTAGTCATATGGTATAATTTTGATTTTTGAAATTTTCTGAAACTTGGTGTATGGCCTAACATATAGTCTAATTTGGAGAATGTTCCATGTGTTGGTGAGAATAAAGTATATTTTCCAGTTTATGTGTAAATATTCTGTAAATATCTGATAGGTCCATTTTCTCTGGCATCTCTTTCCAGTTCTAACATCCTCTTCTGTCAGTGGAGGTTGACAGCTCTCACCATTCTCATGTCTATTCTTACGAGTAGCAGCATCTGTTTTATGTATCTGGGATCTCAGGCATTAAGTGCATACGTATTTAGGGTTGTAATGTATTGTTGAATTGATCACTGTATCATTATATAATGACCACTTTTGCGTTCTTCAACTGTTGGTGACTTGAAGTCTGTTTTATCTTGATGCAGTAATAGCTACTCCTGCTGGAGTTGGGTTTCCACTCCCATGAAATGTTTTTCCCCCAAACCACTTTTCCTTCAGTTTGCGAGACTCTTAATGAGTTAAATGGGTTTCTTGGAGACAGCAGGTATTTGAATTTGGGTTGTGGGAGGGTTATTTGTTTTGTAGTGTTTTAATCTATTCCACGAGTCTGTCCCATTTAAATGGGGCACTGGGGGGAGTTACATGAAATGCTATCATTGATAAGAGAGACACTGTTCTGGTCATCATGTTCTTTGTTATCAGTAGCTTTGTATTTTTCTTCTGCTGCTCTTTCTTAAGAACTGTGACTTTTTAAAAATTAATTAATTTTTTCAGGCTAATACGAGACTGCGTATAATGAGGTTACAATTTCTGCATGTGTTAGGTAAGGTCCGTGTTGCAGTTGTGCCCCTCCCCCAGTAGGTGTGCTGTGTACCCTCACACTGTGCCCATTAGGTGGAAGCACACCCATCCCCCTCCCTCCTCCCCTCTCCCCTTCTCTCCTCCCCGTCACTCCCTAAAACTTGAATTAAACTGAGTGTTTCTCTTATGTGTATGTGGGCATCTATTTAGTTTGTCTACTGGCTTCATATTAGCATTGAGTGTACATTACATCTTTTTTATTAACCTGGATAGAGTTGGAGAACATCCTCTTTAGAAAAGTAACTAGGAATGGAAAAGGAAAACTGTGAAGTTTCACTTTTGAGTTTTTATACTGGCGTGTATTGACTATTCTGTTTGTTTTGTAGGGCACCTTGGAGCATTTCTGGCACTCCTCCCTCAGAATTATACCTGGGGTGTGCCTTTTAGTCTGGAATGCTCTCTTCAGAAGGAAACAACCTAATGACAGCTGTTTCTCATCAGCTGTTTTCTCCGTATCCCCTCTATGATTTTTTCCAGTGATAGCTTGCCAGGATATTAACAGATATCTTTACAAGCCATACATTACTCTTTAGAATTCTTCCAGGTAGAAATTGATGGAACATTTCTGTTTTCATTTTTGTCTCTCTGTAGGTAATAAGGTTTCAGCTTTCAGGTAGTGGTAGATGACCATCTTTAGCCGCTTAAGTGTCTTCTTTTATAGCAATCAAATGAAACTCTACAGAGAGAAAAACTAACTATAAATATTAATCAGTATTTTTATGGATATACTATGAATACAAGTCTTTTTTATACATCTTATTGTTCTGAATATGTTCCCTTCTCTTCCTTGACTTAGGTTTGTAATTGATTGACCGATCACATCACTTTTTTTTGTTTGCATGTTTATTCCTCCTCCTCCAACTTTGGAAATGATGACCCTTGCCTCTACTTTTCTTGCAGAATACATTTCTTCAGTGTATTCCTTTTAGTTCCTCTCTGTCTCCATATTTAGTTACAACTTTCTATTTAGTAGTAAGGTATGTGTGCCTCTCACTCATCAGTCCTTACCCAATAGGGTTTGTTCTTGTTTATGTCTTTCTTGTAAGTACTAGAGTGTCAAACATAACAGAAACACCTTCTACTACTTAAAGTGTCAACCAATTTAAATAAGGTACTGCTAAAAAAACTAAACTCCCGGCGGTGCCTGCGGCTCAAAGGAGTAAGGCGCGGACCCCATATGCCAGAGGTGGTGGATTTAAACCCAGCCCTAGCCAAAAACTGCAAAAAACAAAAAACAAAAAAACTAAACTCCCACATATTTCTGGACAGGAGATGATTCATATGAATGTAAATCATGCAGATACATTTCAAAACATAACATGTAATTGATTTAAGTTTTTAACGTTCATTATCTCAGTGGTACTTGTAACTACCTGGGAAAATTTTTGTTCTAAGTTATTTGTATTAAGATGCTACTGGATATCATAATGTTTGTATAATAGTGAACAAGAAGTGAAGGCAGTAATATTTTGATGACATCTGTACGATCTCTCATAATCCTTCTCCCATGAGGAAACAGGTTAGAAAACGACAGAATAGAAGTTGGAGTCTATGTCTGAGTGACTCCACAACCTGTTTACTTTGCATTAGACCATGGAGTCGTGGTGAACATAGTTCTTAATTTATCTAGTTTAGTAGTTCTTATTCTTAAAGCTGTTGTCTTTTGTTCAATTGTAGATGTACTTGAAGACTTTTTTTTTTTTTTTGGCCCGGGCTGGGTTTGAACCCGCCACCTCTGGCATATGCGACCGGCGCCCTACTCCTTGAGCCACAGGCGCCGCCCATACTTGAAGACTTTTAATCTTCAACTTGAATAACCAATAAGCCTTATTTTCTTTATACTAGATACACTATCTAATTGTTACCTAAGATCCTGTGGTGTAAAGAGAAGAAATTAAGAGCTCTTAGTATGTTGCTTACAGGAGTATAAAAAAACCCATGTGATATTTAACATGGGTTTTATGTTTCTTTCTTAAATTATGGAAGTACATAGGAATGCCTCAGTGCTGTAATCACACAAATGCAGACGCATGTCTTCCACAGTCTAAAACTTTTATGATTAATTTTTACAAAGAAGTCTCCTTGCAGTGTCTTGAACCAGTGCTTTAAAATTAAATATTTTTTATTCAATTTAAAAATGCACATACCAACAATGTTCCAGAAATAAATGTTTAAATGTATTAATAAAAGTATATTTTATATTTTCAAAACAGATATTAAAATATTTAAGTGATAAACTGAATTTTCAATTTGTTCCCTCCTCTTGTTTTCTTTTTTTTTCATTCCTGTATAATCTTTTATTTATTTATTTTTTTCAGCTTTTCCACAGGGATGGTTTTCTTTTTTTTAATTTTTATTAAATCATCCTCCTCTTGTTTTCATTTTCAAAATTTGAGAATTCTGTGTAGGTTTGCGTTAATTAATTCTCCTAGTTTAGACTTAAGAACAATCTTCTTAACCTCATATACTTTTTCTAAGTAAGGTTATCTAATCCTACTCCCAATGTATATATTCAGAATTGTCTTCTACAGCCCCCGGAGGCCTGAAATTCCATACGTCACCAATGAAGATGTCCTGGGCCCTCATCTGACTCCTTCCTGACTTTTCCTAATCTTCTCTGTCATCTGGCTTTCCCACCCTAGTAAATGACATCTAGAACATAGCCCGGAAACAGGCAAGCAGGAATGGTCCTACCTCCAGCTAGTCTAGTCATTCACCAAGGGCTGTGTTTGCCACCTGCTTACTAATTTCCATATCTTACTACTCTAATTCACCCTTTCTTATAATTTTAAAACACTCTTTTCTAGTCACCTGCCCCACCTCAGCTCATTTATCTTTACTTTGCTGCTAGGATGACCTTTCTAAAATATATTCGTGATGATCTAAGTCACCTGCTCATTGAGCAGATCCCCATGACATGAAGGGGAAAGTGCATGTTCCAGGATGGTACACTCCGGTGGCCTTATTCTCCCCTTTTCTCTCCACCTCACTCCCTGTAACTGTGTTCCAGTTTTTCCACATTCCTGTTCTACCCTTCACCTGCTGTTCTGTTTCATGCCTCTGTGTTTAGCCCACGCTGCCCTGTCTAGAAACCCTGCACACCCTCATGCTTTGTCTTTCACAATCTGGTCCTATCTCTGTAGCATTTCCTGACTTTCCAGATAGAACTGACTGTTCCCTCCATTGTGTGCCCTTATCGTCCTTCATTCACTTTAATTTTAGAGCTAGTGAATTGTCCTTTTCCACTCTTGTTTTCATGCACCTCTACGCACACTTTAAAATAGGGTAGCATGTGCCTTCTCCCTTCATGTTCAGTTCCTCTGAGAATACTGCCCACGACTGATAGACACACTAAATATGTATTGTCTGACTGACCACGGGGATGAGTTAATGCCATAAACACAATGTGTTCTGAAGTCGGGGTTTTGTTTTTTAGTAGGAAGGAACAGAAAATCCAGCAACTGTAAAGAAGAAAATTGGCATTGGTATTATTGAAAATATTCTGCAAGAGCAAAAGAATAACATCAATTTTACTTTCATGCACAAAAATAACAGAAGTGGTAAGTTAGTGAATATCTCTGAAAATGTTTCCATGCTTAAATGCTGTTATTGAGACTCCAATTCATGTATGGAGATCCATATATAACATGCATTTCTTTTAAATATTTTTATTTTGCTGTTTTTCTTCCTACTATCAACTTTTTCTTCCTCAGACTACTTTAATCCTGAAATTATTTTCTACTATCAATTTTATTTCATTTAAGTAACAATGAAGGCTGATAGACTTGTGTATTTATAATTCACAGTACAAATGTTCTCATAAACAACAATTTAGAGTTATAACGTCTGCATTAGCTTCCAAAAAAAAAAAGGAGATACAGAAATCACCTTGGGCAGTAGCAGCCTTTGCTTGCAGAAGCCATGTGTAGGGGAAACAATGTTAAGAGGATTTTGGGAGCCTCCCTGTCCTAAAAATGGCAGCACCACCAGACAAGGGACTCTCCCAGGCATCTGGCCAGACATCCAGCAGGAGGTCAGAGAGGGATGAGCCCCCCCAGAACTGCAAACACTCTCAACTCATTCCTACCATGTGATTCGTAGGGGTGCCCACTGGCCAAGAAGACTCAAGAGCAGAGGCTGAAGCAGGTGGGAGCTTTCCCCTGCCAGTTCAGAGACAGAGTTTACTACAGGAATAGCATGGCTCTACTCAAACACCAGGCAGTGGCAGCCCCTTCTGTCCCCCTCCAACATACACACAGGGGGCTCAGGTGACTGCTGGCCTGGCTGAGGAGGCTGCCCTCTACACAGGGGGGCTCTGGCTCAGCCAACTGCACTGTGTGACTGTCCTCTAGCCATACTTAATGGGCTTGGAGGAGCCTTAACTGTGGCTAAGCCATTTTTGATAGAAAGCAGTGTTAAGAAAGTCACTGCTGCCTGTTTTGGTAGGCAGGAGCCATACAGGACGTAGGTCCTCAGAGAGAAAAGAATGAAAGGACTGCTCAGAGGGGAGCAGAGAGGAAGGATGCTGAGAGCTTTCCTGATGTTGGCTTTCTTTCTGAAGCCACCTGTGGTCTTGGCCTTGGGGTCTGGAGACAATCCACTGTCAGGGCAAATAAAGCCCCCATGTTTGCCTTTCACATTTCTTTTGTGTGGGTGGACCCCCTATGCATCCTTCCAGATTCAATTCAAGCACCTGTTCTTGAGAAAACTGTGTAACTTCCTCTGTGCCTGTCAGAGAGCTCAGCTTCTGTCCTCAGCCAGACTCTGGCTTCCCTGAAGGGACAGGGTCTAGATCCATCTTGGCAGCCCCAAGAAAGCTTGACCAAGAGCTCAAACAGAGTTTTAAAATAAAGTGCTTGACAGAAGGAGCTTCCCCAGAAGTATAGCCCAGGGGGAGTGTAAAATATGTTCATAGCTTCTGGCAATTAGCTCACTGGTATCTTCCTCAGAAAAGAGTTTCGCATGAATTGTGGTAGGAGAACCCAGAACATCACAGACTGAAGAGTGGTCAGGAGGAATGCGAGGAAAAGGAAAATAAACTAAGCAAATTTTCAAGAAATTTGGCATGAAGAGGAGTAGGGTTTGTATCTAGATGAAGAATGAAATGATTTATGGAAGAATAAGAGGGCCCAGGGCAGCAGAGGCCCTGCTGTTCCCAGTGAAAGAGAGTGACCATTGGGGGCTGTTCCTGGCTGTGCAACACCCGAAATGACAGTTTTCTGGGTTTTGAGTTCAGATATCACTGCTGAGCTACAAGGGACAGGCACACCCAGGACGAGGCTTTAGACAAATCTTACAGGTAGTTAGAGGAGCCTCAGCAGTGCAAGAGGAGAGGGTATTCTTCCTAAGAGAGTTATTGTGTGATTCTGAGTTGCTTTTGACAAAAGTATTTAAGTAGGCTGGGATGTTGAGAAACATCTACATCAGTTGATGCTGCCCTTGGCACCATTTACAAAGTGTGGGAGAACAGGGCTCCGGTTGAGGTGAAGACCTCCAGGAGGGGAAGAAGAAAAATGAAAGTGACAGGGGAGCAGAGGGGAGCCTGGTCCCTGTGGGATGCCAAGGCAAGGTTGGGAGCCAGTGGCAGTTACTGGGAGCAGTTGCTGGGCAGGACTATTGGAATCTTGGACAGTTAGTGGTTGGTTCTGTCCACAGCTGTGGAGGGAGGGACAGTGACTGCCAGAGGGGCTGCAGGTGACAGGCTGGTGCTGGGCAGAGGGAAGAGCCAGACAATGACAAGCCGTTGACACACTCCTCCCTCTCTGCTTTCCAAGTCCCCAGTTCCATGCTGGGTGTCAAGTCCCGAGAAGGGGAGGTTGGAGGGGCCTGCATTCTGTGGGGGCAGTGATGGGGCACAGGGCCTGGACTTGTAGAACAAGTTTGCCCTCTTCTGACAGTTCCCACTGTCTGGCAGCTACTCCGCACACTGAACCACTCACTGGGACACCATCACGAGGCTCCACCGGGCGGAAGCAAGGCTGGCCTCACAGACAGGAGGACAGGGCATCTCAAGGGAGACAGGCAGTAGCATCTGTCACGTCTGTTGGATTTGACAAAAAAATTGGCTCCTTTTTCCCAAGCAGCCTGTGTGAAATGAGAAAAGAGCACAGGAACAGAGACCTGCGTGCACCCGCCTCCCCAAACCTCACAGCCTTCACTGGGCCCTGTGACATTTCCAAAGTGCATCATAGATGTCGCTTTTCTTAGTTGCTTGACTGATTTTGGTTACTCTGCGCTGAGCAACAGAGGAGAGCTGTGTCATTCCCTTTTAGTGCCTCCAATGTCTTCCGAGGCTTCCCCGACCTCCGGGCCACTTCTTTTCTTCGACCTCCTGCTCCCAGCCCTGGGCTGTTCCCACCTGGGCTCACAACCCGGCTGCTCTCAGAGACCCCCCCCTCCCATGGCCCCTGGGGCTCCTCTAGGACTAGCACAGAGAGGCCTTGCAGGGGTTTCCCGTCTGATGGTGCCGCCCTGCCCTGCCTGTCTCTGATCTGCTCCTGTCTCTGTGGTCCTTATCAGACATTGTGCTTGTCCCAGCATCTGCCAGAGATGGTGTCTTGTCAATCCAGCATTTAATACCTGTGTGCTGCATACCGGATGAGCACACAGAATCGGAGTTTCCCTTTTCTACAACCTAACCTGGGAGGGGGACTCCATTTGCATGGTAGTTTCTTATTAGTAGCTTTGATTTTTTATAAATTAAAGCTACAGTGTGTCCGCCGTACTTTCCATGGCTCCCCAGGCCTTTCTTGCCACTCTGTCCTGGGTGGTCAGAGTGAAAACAACAGCTTTTTCTAGACTTTGTGGTCTGGCTGTTTTTCCACAGTTGGATGCATCTCTGTCTTCCAAATATTTGTCTTCCAAATCTTCCCATTTCTGCCTTCTAGAATGTACGGATATATGACTGCATAAGGGTAGTGGTTTTTTAAAGCTGTTTTGATCACTTATGCATCTATGGAGCACTGACTGGTATCTGCACAGTCATAAATACTAATGGGATAAGTCTTTTAAAACGTGTCAAGGAACATATACAGGTTCGTCTTTATTTAATGACACTGAAGTCTTAATAATTTAAGAGTTTCAGATTTTCTAATTACAAAAAATAATCAGCATGAAAGTAACATTCCTACATGGTCCTTGTCAGTAGTTTGCGGTTATTCTGAATATTACTGTAACTTGTCAGCCAATTTCTGCCTTCTTTAAACTCCACCAAACCTGCTAGAAGGATGGATAGATTTGCTATTTCATCACAGATGTCAATGGGAAAATAGCATTTGGATTATAGAAGTCTGCTTTACAGTTGAATATTTCAGGGCTGTGGTCCTTAGGCACAGTAGCATCTAGGCAGCAGGACAGAGGGGGGAAGTAAAGTTCTGCTCCAGGCGTCACGATACGGCAGGTTAGACAGCTGCATGATGGCAGGCCAGGGACTTCTCCTTCATTCACTTGCTGCATCTGTAAACATTCTGTTAGGGTCCCTCTAGTTTTAACATTGGGAGGTTTATTTCCTGATCACATCTTCTGCCTCTGAAGGTCACCTCGATATAGTGGAAAGTGACGTGATGTGAGTTCCAGGAGGTATGAAGTCTTGATATCTTGCTGTGATAAAAAAAAAAAAAAAAAGCATGTCGGGAGCTTGAGTTTAACGTCTGGGCTGCACAGTGCCTCCTACATGGGGGTGGGGTAGAGAGGCGCAGCCCTTGCTGCCTGAGAGTGGAGTCTCTGGGCTTGCAAAGCTGATAAGCAGAAGCCCTGAGGCCCAGCCAGGACGTAGCTATTTTTAGCTTTGTGCAGGTCTGGCTTCCAAAGTTTTGGGGAAGATAGCCCAAATGCAGAAAGGCTTACTGTTAAAACAATCTACAAAATAAGGGTTGTGGTGACTAGGAAGAAGATGGTATTCTAAATTTAGTTCTTTATACCGTGACAGGTGACGCTTTAGCCTCCTCATTAACTGGTAGTGTTTGTGGTGTTGGGCTAGTTACTTGCCCAAGACACTGGAACGATGTTTCCAGGCTCCATTTTCTTCAAAACAAAGAGGTTAAAATAGATGACCCTTGGACTCCCTTTCGTCTTTCTCAATCCGTGACTTAACTTTTCCCCCCTGAAATAATAGGTGCTAGATGAGTTTTTGGCCTGATCCTACCCTCTTTGGTGTTGTGACTTGAGATCCTTTGTTGGTAGGGTCTGGGGCCACAGCTGTGAAAAATTCATGAGAAATATCATACAAATGAGTTCTGTCATCTCTTGGGCTCCGTGCCGATTGGTTCAAATAGAAAGCCCTATCCATTCACAGTATGTATTCATTCTGGTGGAACGAACTGATATGATGCCCAGGATATCTCAACACTGCTTGGTCCTCTAAGTCTCCCTGAATTCCCCCATGTGACATTATCTGTCATCTCCATGGAATAGATGACTCTGAATCCTACTCCAGTTCTTTCCTGCCTCTCATGTGGGAAATGTGTACGGCACAGCATTTTCCTCATTATCTTGTTTGCCCAGCTAAAACTTGAAGCTTGATGCATACTTTTTAATATCCATGCTCCCTTATTTTACCAAAATAACATTTCTTTTAAGAATACGGACATTTGCACTAGATTGTTTATTGCAGTTCAATTTACAATTGCCAAGATGTGGAAACTAAACTAAATGACCATCAAGTCAGGAATGGATTAACAATTTGTGGTATATACATACCGTGGGACACTATTCAGCCATAAAAAGATGGTGACTTCAATGCCGGAATTTTGTCTTCAATAGGTTCTAGGTCTCAGTGATTTGGAGAATAAATCCACAGACCACAGATCAGTGGGAAGACAGGATTTATTTACAGAAAAGAATACAAAAACACCAGAGCTCCTGACACAGTGGGACAACTCGAGTCAGGAGAAAAAAGTGCTCTCTCTCCCTCTGTCTGTCTGTCTCTCCAGGCTTTTTGTCTAGGGGTATATATAGTCTCATGGGGCCCTCTGTAGTTATATTTAGTGGGGCTCAGTAGTTACATTTAGCATGTCTGGGACCCTCTGTACTTGCATTTAGCTTGTCTGGGATGTGAATGAATGGCTACAATGCCTTTCATTCCCAGGCCGAGGCCAGGCCTAGAAAATGGGAGTTCCCTGTTCAGTCATAGGTGCTGGTGTCTCCCCAGCAGTTGTCTGGCCCCTCTGGCTACTGGAGCTTCCTGCAGGGCCCCCCTTCTACCCTCCAACCCCCTGTTTCCTCTGCTCCCTGCCACCGCATCAACACCACCAAGGCAGAGGCAGCTGGTCCGGCCCCCAGCTCCACAAGCTGGCTGAGATGCCGCTTGTCCTATATCAAGTAGAAACTCTAACTTCTGTTAGGGAAAAGGGACGAAGACTGGATCTAACTGCTTCCTGCTGAGTCAGGCAATGATAGGAGGGTGCAGTTAGGGTTTCTCTGGAGGAAGAGTGATTCAGGGGTTCACGATAGAATCAGGTCTTGGGCTGGAACCATCTTTACTGTGTGTGGCTTGATGACATTTCTGGAAGACACAAATCTGATTAACAAAAGGCAGGGGTAGAATAGTGAAAGGAGGGGATTAATTGCAGGGTCAGGTGAGAAGAACAAAGTCAGTGATGTTTAATAGAAAACTGTATTAACACTTTTCTTGCTGTCTCCTAAACAATAACTTCATTAGGCTCACAAGTGTAGTTGGACTGTGGTTGATTCTCTTCATGGCCTGCTTCTGTAGAAGGTGGTGAGTTCCAGGATTTTACCCATGAATGATGTATCCAGGAATCTATTTGCATAACTTTAACAGCTGTGAAAGAAGACAAAATAACAGAAAAGGGACCTTCCCAAGTTGGCATTAGGGAAGGTGAATTAGAGGGGAGACTTTTGATCATGACCAGATCTCTAGGAGAGAAAAGCTCCTTTAGTGTTGAATGTGAAAATGTAGTTGGGAGGTTTTTAAGGATTTGTTAAAATTTAGCTGAAGAAGTAATATGTTTGACTAATTCTGTAGTTTCTTGATCTAATAATAGTTAGTTAAAAAGGGTCTTCCATATAATAATTCGAATGTGCTCCAACCGAGCCTCTGAGGCAAATTTCTTATTCTAAGGAGAACAATGGAAAGCAATTTAGTCCAAGGGAGACAAGTCTCTTGAGTTAGTTTTCCTAACTGTCCTTTGATTTTATCATTCATTTTTTTCTACTTTCCCAGAGAATTAGGGCTTCCAAGAGCAGTGTAGATGATTTTTTATGCCTAAGGCTTTAGATATTCCCTGTGTAACAGCTGCCTTGAAGGCCGGCCCATTATCACTTTGCAAACTCTTAGGGAGTCCAAACCTGGGGATAATCTCATGTACTAAAGCCTTTACAACTTCCTGGGCCTTTTCTGTCCTGCAAGGGAATGCTTCAACCCAATTAGTAAAAGTATCCACAAATACCAGCAAATATTGTATACCATGTACCTTAGGGAGATGAGTGAAATCCATTTGCCAATCTTCACCTGGATATTTACCTTGTCTATGTATACTTGGGGGATGTGGGGGCTAGACAGTGATTAAAAGGATTTTTTCTTTGACATACCTCAAAAGCCTGTTATCTGTTTTATGGTTTTAAATAAGTTTTTTTCCATTAAAGAGAGCTTTAGCCATTTGATAAGTACTTTCAGTGCCAAAACGAAAAGACTGATGCAAAGTTTTAAGTATTTTCCCTTGGCTTGTGGCAGGTAATAGCAAAAGTCCCCTTCTACTTTGTAGCCAGCCTGATGGAAAAAGTAGTGAATAGTCTCTGGACAAAGCCCATTCCTTTTCTTTTGGGTTATATTGAAGTGCATGATTGTCAAGTGATCCCTCCCAAATAAGGGGTGCCACCAGAGGAATTATTCCTTTCTGTGTTGGTATTTTAGCCTCTTTATCAGCAAGTTGGTTACCTTCATAAATCTCATCTAAGGTCTTTTGGTGTCCCTTACAATGAATAACTGCCACTTCTTGTGGAGCATGAACGGCTTGTAACAACCTATTTCATAATGATATTTTATGGGAGAGCCATTGGAAGGTAGATATTGTCTCTCCTTCCAAATAGCAGCATGGGCCTGTAAAATGAGGAAGGCATATTTTGAGTCAGTGCATATATTGACTCGTTTGTCTCTCCCAATTTCTAAAGCACGGGTTAAGTGTATTAACTCAGCTAATTGTGCACTGGTGCCTGGAGGAAGAGACCCAGTCTCCATTACAGCGTACTGAGTAACTACAGCATAGCCTGCTTTTCTAGTTCCCTGTTGTATGAAAGCACTTCCATCTGAATATAAAACCATGTCAGGATTCGATAGGGGGGTTCCTTGTAAGTCTTCTTTAGCTGCATAGGTCTGTGCTATGATTTGTTGGCAATCATGCCCTGTCTCCTCTTTGATTCAGGGAGGGAAGTGGCAGGATTCAGAGCAGCACAGGTGTATAATTGTAGCTCTGGTCCTTCTCGTAGTAAGGCGTGATATTCAACAAGGCGGTTAGCTGACAGCCAAAGATTGCCTTTTGAATTTAAAAGTTCAGTAAGGTCACGAGAAGTGTAAATAATTAGATCTCTTCCTAAAGTTAGCTTGGTTGCTTTCAGTGTGGCCATACCTTGGCCACGGTGTCAATTTCTTTACTAAGATATGCGACAGGTTGTAGAACTGGACCCCCGTGTTGGGCCAGAACTCCCAGAGCAATTCCAGTTCATTCTGTAATATACAGATTAAACTGTTGTCCAGTGGGAAGACTCAACGCAGAGGCCTGCAAAAGAGCAGTTTGCAACAGTTGGAGTGCCTTATCTGCTTCCAGTTCCCATTCTAGAGTGACTAGACCCTCTTTTTTTTAGCATTTTTAATTAAAGAATACAGTGGTTTAGCTATTTCATTATATCCAGGAACACAGAGTCTGCAAAAGCCTGTCATTCCTAAGAAGCCTCCAAGTTGTCTGAGAGTTCGAGGTTTAGGGTGAACCAATATTGGTTCTATTCTTTCTTTGCCCAAGGCTCTTTTCCCCCTGTGAAAGCTGCAGACCCAAATAGTGAACTTCTGGGATACATAATTGGACTTTAGCTTTGGAAATTTTGTACCCACAATCAGCTAGAAAGTTGAATAGAGTTTGTGTAGCTTTGTATTCCTCTGCATCTGAGGCTCTCAAAAGAATGTCATCTACATACTGAATAAGAGTCACTGTAGAATATGAGAAATGACTCAAGTCTGGCTAACTCTTGTCCAAACAAGTGAGGGCTGTCCCTAAATCCCTGGGGTAACACAGAGCATGTGAGTTGGGTGTTGGAGTCAGAAGGGTCTTCAAAAGCAAAAAGGTATTGGGAATTTTCAGGAAGTGGAATGCAAAAAAAGGCATCTTTTAAGTCTAGGACTATGAAATAGGCAGCCTTTTCAGGGATATGAAACAATAAAGTATATGGATTGGGAACTACAGGGTGGAGAGGAATGACTGCTTCATTTATAATGCGGAGGTTTTGGACTAGTTTCCAAGTTCCATTTGGCTTTGACACTCCTAGGAGTGTTACATGGACTATTGCAAGGTATTAATCATTTCTTTCACTTTAGATTCTGTATTATGAGTATTAGTCCATTCTTAGCATCTGCTTTTAGAGGATATTGTTTTGATTGGGATAGATGACTAGATTCTTTAATTTAATTTGGACTAGTTAAGCATATCTTGTGCTTCCCACCTGTCCCTCAGTAGCCCACACTTCTAGGTTAATTTCTGTCTCTAATAAGGAAAGGCATAATATAGGTTCCTGTCCCATATTCATATAAATGGTTGTTCCTGCTTTAATTAGTATGTCCCTCCCCAAAAGGGGAGCGGGGCTTTCAAGCATGATTAGGAAGGCATGAGAGAACAGCCAGTCATCCCAATTGCAGCTTAAAGGCTGAGAGAAAAATTTGGTAACTGGCTTTCCAGACATTCCCTGTATATTTACAGATTTGAGGGATAAAAGACCAGGGTTAGAGGGAAGTAAAGAAAAGGTTGCGCCAGTGTCCAGAAGAAATTCTATCTCCTGGCCCTCCACTATAAGACAAACCTGGGGCTCCTGAGGGGTGATGACACAAGCTGGAGCCATGAGAATCTGCCCCGGGCACCCTCAGTCCAGTTTGGGTGCTGATGGGATCACTGTCCCCGGAGGCCTTTGCCTCTGAGGACAGGCCACCCTCCAGTGGTCACCCTTGCATTCTGGACAGCCCAGCCAGTGGTGCTGCTGGGGCCAGTCTCTTCTGAAGTGGCCAACCTGACCACATTGGAAGCACTTGTTCTTAGCGCCTCTGGCTTCCCTCTGCCCCTGAAAGGTGCTCGTTTGTCAGAGTGCCATTATTAGAGCTATCATTCTTTTCATATCCCTTTTCTTTCTTTTCCTCCTCTTTCTCCTGATCTCGGTTATAAAAGAGCACAGTGGCCATGTTAAGAAGATTTTCCAGGCTATGATCTGGGCCTAGAGCCAATTTCTGGAGTTTTCTTCAAATGTCTGGGGTTGCGTGAGTGATAAGAATTTATCTTTTAAAATAATTTGGCCCTCTAAGGAGTCAGGTGTTAACTGAGTGTGTTTTCTCTTTGCCTCCCTAAGCCACTCAAGAAAGGCTGAGAGACTCTCTTTTTGCTCCTTGTTAATAGTAGATAACTTACAATAATTCATAGGCTTTTTCTTGGATCAACATAAACCTTCCAGGATACATGTTAGAAACTGTGTACGTCACCAGTCGCCTTATTTCTCAGGGTCCCATTCAGGATCCTCAAAGGGAACTGCCTGTCTTCCCGTGGGGTATCTGTCCCTTTCCTCAGAAGACATACCGCCATCAGTATTGTCCATGAACCACAAATCACCCCACTTTCTTGCTTCATCTAAGACTTCATCTTTTTCTTTAAAATTTAAAGTTTGATAAAAAAATTAAAAAAAAAAAAAAAAAAAAATTTAAAGTTTGATCTAGTAGTAACATTACATCTCTCCAAGAGAGGTCAAAGCTTTGTCCTAACCCTTGGAGAACATCTATGTACTTATCAGGGTCATCAGAAAATTTTCCTAAATCAACCTTGATTTGCTTTAAATCTGCCAGAGAAAATGGAGTGTATACTTGCACACTTCCCCTTTCACCACCCGCCTCAACCAAGGGACACAAAGAAGAATACGGTTACCTTCTCGGGGTCCCAGTAGGAACAGACAAAACTCTTGACACAGCCTCCCTCCTGGGGTTTTCTGAATGCACAGAGGATGGTACAGGAGAAGTAGATCTTGAGTTTGAACTAGGTTGTGACAGCGTCTCCCTGGGTAATCCCTAACCATTTGGGGAAGTTACTACAGACTGGAGAGCTGAATCTGACAAGTTTTTACACAGTTGGGGGTTGTCCCTGAGGAAAAAGAAAGCTTACATATAGGGCACTTCAGGCCACTTTTCTTCTTGTTTACAAAAAATATCTAACTGAAAAATGGTGTCATAATTTAAGAGTACCCTCTGGAGGCCATTGTTGACCAGTGGAGAGTTGATACTGAGTGGGTGCAGGAGAAAACCATTCTTTTTTCAGGGTCTGGGGATAAAACATGTCCCAGTGCTTCAGAATACAGCCCAGCACAGTGTTCCGGCAGCACAGGCCGAAAAATCAGTTGTCTGGGAGCCTGGTCCCACATGATGACAGTCGCTTGCCAAGAGAATGTTACCCATCTGTGGGAAAGAACAAACGTCCAGCATTTTAATCAATCCCACCCTGTATTCCTGGATTGTCAAAGCATACTCTGACAAACCCAAGAAGCCTTCTGGCCAAATAAAAGGAAGCATCCTTCCAATGCTTGGGGAAGAAGCCCTGAGGAGAGTGGCCGCCTCAGCCCAAGCTTGTCTGGAATTAGACACTCCAACCTAGCACTTAGTACCTGTTGGCTCTCCTGTGCTTATAACATGCTGGCAGCACAGCCTGAGAAATCAGGTATCAGGGGGCCTGGTCCCACCTGATGCATATTTTGCCCCTTTCTGCCCCTTCCCCCCTCCATCTTCAGAGTATCAATCAAAGTGGAGATGAGCCCCACCTGGAAAAGACGGCTGTGTGGTGCTTGCACATTTAACTCTCTATAATCTGTACAAGCTTCTTCTCAATTTCCAGTAACAACGGAAAATAACAGGTCTTAAATGCTGTGTTTTCCAACTTCCCTTTATTTCCCCAAATTTAGCCAGGCGACAATAATTAGTGACAAATCAGAGTTGGGAGACATTTTGAAACTTGTGCATTACAATTAGTTGAAGTCTTAAAGAAACCTGGATGTATTTTAAACTTTCCCATCTATACCAATAAACCAGAAGAAATCAAATACCCAGGGTCATTTTCATTGCCTTTCTTCATTTTTAAGAGACTGAACTGTAGCTGAGGGTTTAGGGCCATTTTTGCCTTGGGGAGTTGCCCTGGGCTTCCCTTTACAGGCCTCCAGTTGCCCAGAGAAGCCGTGTAGGGGAGTCCTTTTGTCCTGTCTTTGGAGATGACTTGTAGTTAACACGGTTTAGCCTTTTTTCTTAGACACATGAAAATGCCAATTGAATTTAATTTTGCAGTGAAAAGCAATATAAAGGACCTTACCTACGACATTTGAGGCACACTTAAAACATCCGAAAAATACCAGAATGAGCCCGTACAAACTTAACTAGATATAAAGCAACCCTTTACCAACAATCAGACAAAGCATGCAAACTACAAGGAGAGAGAGAGAAGCAAAAGAGGTCTATAGAGATTCTAGAGATGAATCAGAAAAGTCTGGGACCATGGAAGAGAAGAGAAGATAGTAAAAGCTGGGAGGGCATGATTTTCTGAAGGCCCTCCTGTGTCCTGGGGTCAGAATCATTTCTGGGGACCCCAGGGCCTCTGGGTGCTACCTCTTTGTTTGGTTCTCAGCCAGAGAAAAGGAGTAAATCCGGAACAGTTTAAAAAGTCTTCTAACATTCTCTTTGACTCCTTTCTGGAGCCAAGGGGAATTAGAAAGTTTGTTCCCCAATAGCTTCTCGCCTGTGACCTGGAGGTCAGCAGCCACACTGTGCACATTTACCGGCTGATGGGCATCAAAATGATTAAGCTCCGTTATTATAACTATAGAGAAAAGCAGGATAGAGGTAAGAGGTCCCATTGCTTACCACAGATCTTCAGTCCCGGACATAAGCCCCAAATATGCCGGAATTTCGTCTTCAGTAGGTTCTTGGTCTCGCTGATCTGAAGAATAAATCCTCAGACTACAGATGAGTGGGAAGACAGGATTTATTTACAGAAAAGAATATAAAAACACCAGAGCTCCTGGCAGAGCCAGGAAAACTCAGTCAGGAGAGAAAAGTGCTCTCTTTCCCTCTCTGTCTCTCCAGGCTCTTTGTCTAGGGGTATATATAGTCTCATGGGGCCTTCTGTAGTTACCCTCTGGGATGCTATGTAGTTACATTTAGCATGTCTGGGGCCCTCTGTAGTTACATTGAGCGTGTCTGGGACTCTCTGTGATGTATTCGGGATACTCAGTAGTTACATTTAGCATGTTGGTAGTTACATTTAGTGCAGCTGGGACCCTCCGTGATGTATCTGGGACACTCAGTACTTACATTTAGCATATCTGGGACAGCGTGTCTGAGACGTGAATGAATGGCTACAAGGCCTTTCATTCCCAGGCCTAGGCCAGGCCTAGAAAATGGGGGTTCCCTGTTCAGCCATAGGTGGTGGTGTCTCCCCAGCAGTTGTCTGGCCCGTCTGGCTGCTGGAGCTTCCTGCAGGGCACCCCTGTCCACCCTCTAGCCCGCTGGTTCCTCTGCTCCCTGCCACCGCATGAAAGCCACCAAGGTGGAGGTAGCTGGCCTGCCCCCCGCCCCCCCCCCGAGCTCCACAAGCTGGCTGGGATGCCACTTGTCCTGTGTCAACTTTATATCTTTTGTTTTAATCTAGATGGAGTTGAAACCCTTTCTTCTCAGTAAAATAGTACAAGAATGGAAAAGTGAATATCCAATGTACTCCATACTAATAGGAAGCCAGTTGTTGATCTAATACACTCCCACATAAGAGAAAAATTAATTTCAATTCAAGTTGGGAGGAGGGGGAAAAGGGGAGGGGGGAGATGGGTTGTGGGGTTTCAGGCACTCCCATGGAATGGGCATAAGAGGGACTCTACCTAACAACTTCAAATATTGTGATTTGGTGGTTTGTACCCTCACATTAACCTGAAAATTTAAAAAAAACACCATGTTTAATAATTACAAAACCCATAATAATAGTAGCCTACAACGTATTCTCATACATGCTATGATCACATAATTATGAGATTTCCTTCACAAAATTTCTAACAAAACAAATGTAATATACTTCCTAGTTTTGGGGGAGTTTTTTTTTTTTTTTTTTTATGGCCGGGGCTGGGTTTGAACCCGCCACCTCCCAGATATGGGGCCAGCACCCTACTCCTTTGAGCCACAGGTGCCACCCTAATATATTCCTAGTTAAACTAATAATTTAACTGTATCAGTTCATAAAGTTTTATTTCTGATTGTGGATTTAACAGTCAAGATTCTTGGTTGCAAGTGACAGAAACCTAACGTGAACATGTTTAAGCAAAACAAAAATAAATTTAGTGAATCAGTCAACTTGGAAGTCTTAGGATGTGACCATTTTGAGCTTGACTACATCCACAGGCTCAAATATCACCCAGGCCCTGGCTGTGTCTACACTTTCTCTCTTCATTGGCCTTGTTTTCAAGTAAGCTCCTCCGAATGGCAAACATGACTTGTTGTGTTTCAGATCTAGTTCTTTAAGCTCCCAAGGGATACTTGTTTTGTCATAAGTCTAGCAAAAGTCCTGGGAAGCAATCTGACTGGGCAAACTTGACTCACATGCTCACTTCTGAATCAGTCCTTGTGATTGTTGAGGTCACAGAATGAATGGAGCTAATGCCTCTTCCCAAGCTCCTTAACATTCCCAGGGTTCTATCACTTCCCAAAGTTTTGCTGAGATGCAGTGACTCATTTAACAAAGAATTCTCGTGCCGGGGGCTGATAATTCTCTTTTAACTGTTTAAGAACAGGTTTGGTGCCATACTTTGCATCCAAAGCTAAATGCAGGTGGAAAAGCCTCCGTTCCAGGTCAGGGTCCCTGGGCTCACATTTTGGCCTTGATTTTCCTAGGTTTGATGACCAAGGACTAGCCCCATGTCACCTCACTTTCCTGATTGGCAGAACTGGGGGTTGGGGGGTGGTGAGCCCATCGATTTCTTCTACTTTAGAGGGTTTGCAGAGATCAAATGAGATTATGCATGGGAGAGTACTTGAATAAAAATGCAAATAGTTATGTAAGTGGAGATGATATCTTTTATAATTTAAACTAATATGTAAATGTATGCCCTCAGAAAGTTTGCTAGAGTAAGTACATTTAAAGTGTTTTTAAAATTGTGTCTACTTAGTAAAGCTCACATTCATGTTCAGTCAAGATATGACTACCTATTTTTGCTGCCAAAATATGTCACAACATTAGGATTCTGTGCAAAGCACAGAGTGGCCCAGATGGGAGACAGAGCCCATGGACGAGATTAAGGGCACAGAGCGCCCAACCCTGAGGGACCTGCTGTGCAGAGACAGACCTGGTTCTGGGCACTGAACACCTTGGAGAGCCTGTGCAGGCCAGGACATGGCTCACCTCTGGCTTTTGACCTCTCACATGCTGGTGGCTCCAAAGGTGCAGGGACCTGTTCTAAACACCAGATATTTAGCCCAGAAACTCCAGTCATCTTATTCAATTTAAGTGGGTATTTTAAGAAGTTGTTTTCTAGAAGGAAAGGAAGCCCTGGGAGGAAGTATTCCTTCTGCTAACTGCTCTTTATGACCTGGGGTCTGAGCTGGGGAAGCTGCCACGGGTGGGGACAGTCCTGGGACATAGACTTTGTCCTCTTGGGTGGAGATAATATTCCATGAACTGAACTGAACTGAAAAGGACACCCTTTAAAAGCTTCTCTTTCGTCTTCCCCTTAGCTTCTTTGAGGAGTTTTGTGTTTGCAAAGCACCTGAGTTTTGAAGGAGAACTCAGGAGTTAAGCTTAGTTACTTATCCGTTGAGTCTTCTAGGAAAAAAAAAAAAACACACAAGGGGGAAAATTCTTAACTTTCTAAAGAGACTTTAGAAACTTTCATCAAATCATTGATGAAAACGTGAGTCTGAATGATAACCAGATACCCGATTTAAAAAAAAAAAAATCCACATTTGCCAAGGCTCACATGTACCCTTGTAAGATGCACCACAATGTGGAATGTAAATGTCTTGGCAAAGTAACTAGGAAAATGCCAGGAGGGCTATGTCAACTAATGAGATGAAAATGTGTCAAATATTCTATGAAACAAGTGTATGGTGCCCCATGATCATATCGATGTACACAGCTATGATTTAATTAAAAAAAAAAAATCCTTTAGTGTTCCTTAAAAGAGAGCCAGAGAAGAGATACTGCTGTGTTGGGACTCCATGTCTGGAGATAAATGTGCAGTGGCGATCTGCACCCCTCAGGAAGTGGTGGATATGCTTGTGTGCCAACCCAAGCCCTGAGCGGCCAGCCAGCAGGCAGGAGGTATTTGGCTCACTCAGAGCCAGTGTTTGAAGAAAGCCTAAGATGGTTACAAACATTTAAAACTTAGTACTTTCCAAACAAAAGATTGTGTTTCTGGTTTCTCTGGAAAGCACCAGAAGACCAGGCATCCCAGCCACACGTGTCCATGGGGCAAACTCCAGCTGGAGCTGAGTAAGGCTCCAGTGGGCCCTATGGTCTGCACACTCCTCTGCTGTCCCTCTGTGACAGGCTGGGTCATCTTATGCCTCCTGCCTGGACCCTGTGATTACCTGAATTTGTGACCCTTGATGCTAAGCTCTTCCCTGAAAGAAGGGAGGCTTCAACAAGGAAAGGTTGCTGAAGACCTGAAAAACGGAATGTCCTTGGGGAAGCCAGACCAGATCCTGGGTGTCTGCAAGCAGTGCCTGGTGTGAGCCACACTGGGCTGCAGGCCTCCACTTTGATCTTGATTGTCTTCCCATGCTTACTGTTGGGAACACAGTTCTTTGGAAAACAACAGGCTTTTCAAATTGGGCCGAGGTTAAAGAAGCAGATGGAAAGGAGAAGCAGGGAGGTGGGAGTTCTGCACATGGCTAGCACCTGGCTCTAGTTGCCCTCTTTGACCTTTGCCACCTGCAATGACAAGATGCTCTTGTTTATTTTTTGGCCATTTTTGCTTTTTTCACATTTGTCAAGGAGAAAATTTGGTTGGCTGAGACATGAGGACTGAGAGAGGAATAAAAACAGGAAAACACTGAGAAGAAAAGGAAAACTCAGAAGACAGGAGCCAAGAAGTCCCTTTTTTCCTATTATTTGCAGAATTTTGAAGCTTTTGTTTTGTTTTGTTTTGTTTTTTAATGGAGGCTGAAAGCCTATAAAAACCTTGTAGAAGGAAAGGGATTCATAGTATGGTTTGGGAATTCACTTCTCACTTATTTGGAGCATAAACTCTCTCTCTGTTCAGGGGAAAGCTTAAATCATTTCACAGGCCACATGTAGGCCTGGCCCTGAGTAGCATTTAGTGAGGGCTCTTATGGTTTCCTGCCTGAGCCAACTAACTGCATCCCAGCACAGGACAACAGCTAACTGCATCCTAGGAGCTGAGGACAATTTGACCGCCAGGTGCTGGCAGCTCACCCAGGCTGGATCCTGCCAGGAAGCCTGACTGGCTTCCTTGCTGGCCTCACCTGCTGCCCGGAGTCATCGCAGCCTCTGACACACACACGCTGATGAGTGGGATTTGCAGCCCTGTGTGCCACCACTCAGTGCTCTGTATCTCTTGCTCTCTCCTGGATCCATGGATCCCTGTCGCATCCTTTTCTTCTAAGTCTGCTTCCAAGATGCTTTCTCAGAAGTCCCTCCAAACCCACCCTCTTTTCTTGCTACCTCATTTCTTAAAACCTCCACAGCATTCATTCATGTCAGTGGGGGAGGCTATAGAAACGTTGCCAAAGCCAGCTTACCTGTTCTCTTCAGTGAGACCCCTTGGGTTGGGAGCCAAGAAGGGTCTCAGTCCCCACTTAACTGCTGCTAAGATGTGGACTCTGATGAGAGATACTTACCTTTCAACAAAAACAAAGCTACACCTCGGATTTCTATGTAAAACCAGAGGTAAAAATAAAAGAGTAATAAGAAATATTAAGAACCTTGTGTGTAATGAATGACTGCAATTGTCTCCCCTGGGGGAGGGGATGGGCTGCCACTTCCATCCATGGAAGCCCAGAGAGTTTGCCAAGGTGACAGGTGAGAAACAGGAAGGCTGAATCATACTGGATTTGGAGCAGGAAGGGATGAATTTGGAGCCCGCTAGGCTGGACACTGTGTGTTGGGGGAGCCAGAGGCACGGCCATCCACCCCAGGAGCCACACAGATACAAAGGACTTTGATGAAAGGAAACATCCAGGGTCCTGCCAGGTTTGGGGTAGGACCTCTAAGACCGTGTTCCCAGGGAATAACGTGTAAAGTCACCATTGCTCACCAACGCTTTGGGGGAGAGTTGGTCCTTTTGGGGAAACTTGAAGAGAACATTAAATTTCATGCCTCAAGAGGAGTGAGTGGTTGTGGCTGGGCTGGGGGCATGGCTCAGGGGGGCGTGGATGGAGAGCCACCATGAAGCATCCTTGGGAGATTGCAAGGATGTTGAGAAGGCCTTGGTTTCCCCTGGCCTGGCCAGGAGGAGATGAGTGAGGTTCAGGAAACTTCTGAGTGGTTAGAATCTCAGAGCCTGGCAGGGCAGGGGCGGGGTGGGTGGGGTGCTCTGCAAATAGCAAAAGCCACTTTTATTAGCCCCTCACGCTTTTTATTGACCTTCAGGCTCTGAGAAGAAAGTTGGGAGAGGCAATCAGTGTGAAAGCTGGACAAGAAAGGCTGTTGAAAGGGGCAGGAAAGGCTCAGCAAAGGGTGCCAGTGCCGTGTCTGCCCAGAATCCAAGAGCACCAGCGATATTTTTAAGATTCTTCCCTTGGTTTAACCCGGTGATGCACCTGCCTTCCCACAGCCTGCCTTTTGTGTTGCTGAACGGGAGGAGGTTCTGATGCACCTGCCTTCTCAGTGCAGCTGGTGGGCGCAGTGTGCCTGGCAGCAGCCTGGCCCTGGCCTCTGCCCCTAAGGCTGTGCTCTCTAGACCTCCTTCATGAGTGTGTGAACTGGATGTGACGGCAGCGTCTACTGCCTGGCTTTGTGGTGAGTGTTGAAGGAGATGAGTGCAAAGTGTTTAGCATGGGTTACCCCGGAGCAAGCATTCAATGTACATCACAGCCCACAGCAAGAGGTCCTGATCTTCAGTTATTCTACTTTAATAGGTTCATGCCGAGCTCTCATGAAGATCCAGGCACCACTGCGGTACAGTGAATGAACCTCTTTCCTACCTTGGTTGGGGCGTAACTGACTGTAATCAGAACCGCCGTCACGCCCCCAGACATCCTCCATCACTTGATGGTGTTTAACAAGCACACCTAACCCCATTCCCAGGCATGGAGTTCAGAGGAAACCCACTTTATGCTCAGGATGGAGTGAGAATCCAATTGCCAAGGGCTAGAGCTGGTCCCTGCTGGCCTCCCAGCTGTCCTGCTCTGCTCCCAGCCTGGAGGTTGGGTGGGGAACTTCAGGGTCTGCTTTTTACTTCCCAGGGTTCGTTCTCTCTCCTGCCCGGCTCCTCGATCGTTGTTCATGTCCTTTCCAGGTTTCGGAAGGCTTTCCCTCTTCTTCCCAAATTAGCACCATCTCCAAGGTGCTGCTCCTTCTGACAGGAATGTTAACAAAATTCTGCAGCCTATGTATTTAAGCACAAAGGGGAACTATCAGGTTAACTGCCTGATACTATAAAGCTGCCTCTCCCCCCAGGACGAATAAGCAAATGTGAGGTCTGACATCGCCAAAGGGAAACTTGCAGCCGTATGAACAGGCCCCTTCCTTGTGATGCTTCTGTGGTAACCTGGCTGCTTCTCACAGTCCCTTCCCAGCTGGTCTCTCAGCTACCTCTTGCTTGTCTCTCCTGTGGTGGTGACACATTCATTTGTCAAACAAAGTGTCTTCTATTTTTAGTTAGCTTTGTGACTGTGGCCGGACGATGTGTTTTGCCTGCCATAAAGCCCTCTGCCCACTTAGGATAAAATCCAAATTCCTGGTCTGGGCTAAGAGGGCTCTGTGCTGAACTCTCTGAGTTGCATTCACACCATCCTTCTCCTGAGTCACCTGGTCTTTTGGCCTTTGTTCCACATAGGGGACATGTCCAACCTGTACCTCTTATCCTTCCACCCAGGAAGCCTCTTCTCCCAGGTCTTTGAAGACTGTCTCCTTCTTGTTACTGCCCAGAAGATCTGGTCTCAGTGCCCCCATCCTTAATAAAGGCCAGACGCTCTCTGTCACATCCACTCAATGATCTCCCTCTGAACTCATCTTGTCTATTTCCCGGCTTTTGTGCTGTTTCTCCTGCTGGGTTGGAAAGTCAGCAAGGGCAGGCTGGTCTCCCGAGCTTACTGACTTGTCTGTACCCATCACAGGGCCCGGCACATTGCCATTTTAATAGAACCTACTGGATAAATCTTTTGCTTCTCCAACTAGATTGTAAGCACTTGAGCACTGGAATGGAACAGTTTAATCTTTCTTTCTTCTCCAAAGCACCCAAACATTCACTTTAGATGGTTGAGTGTGACTGGCTATTGTTTGGTAGACATGAGCTGGAGAGGAAGACATCTGAAGTAACACGTTTGCAAATGGAGCTACGAATTTTCTCTTAGGCAAGTTGGGAAGAACTTTGCTTTAGATTCTAGTTCTGTAGGCCAACGACATCATTGGGTTATTTCCATTTGGGTTTTTGAATAGATGTAAGTGGACATTAGTAGTGCAATCTCAGTGTGATGATACAAGAAGCATCATTCTTTCCAGGAGGGAGAAGAGGCAGAAAGGTGAGAGAGGTAGTGGCTTGAATGAGAAATGAAGAGGTAGGTGTTGGGGGAGAGGACTGCATGGCTCTGCGCCGTGCCCAGTCCCCTTGGCCACTGCGGGCTGTGTCCTTGAGTGCTCACACCACAGCGGATGGCTTATTTGTGAGAAATGGCAGAGAAAGAGACTGGGTGATGGAAACGAAAAGCGCAATGAACAGGTCACATCCTGAGTTCTCCCGTCACTCTCATGCTACATGGACTCCAGAGAAAAAAGGAAAAAGCCACTCCATGAAATGTTTTCCAGGGAGAGCTCTACTTAATGCCAAAAAGTGCATGGAATGGGGAAAAAGATGCACTTCAGAGGGGTTTTAGGAGTTGAGATTTTCTATGTGGATTTACAACGTACCCCTTGCAAGTGACACATGGGCATGTGAACAAAAAATAAGATTCCGGTACTGGCTAATTGTGCCTTGAGGAAAAGGCACTGTAGGGAAAGCCTTGCTCAGCTGCTTACACGGGGGTTTCTGTCGGTTCCCACCTGAAGATTTTTCTTCACTTCATTTCCCGGCTAATCTTAACTGAGGCTGGGGCATCACAGTAGCCTTTGTAATCACTCTCTCACCTATGGAAGGCAGTGAGGCCACATCCGTCCATCTCCTGCCTTGTCCTTGTGCCTGTGCTTGTCCTTTCCCCTGACCAGTTGTTCTAGGTTATGTGGCTGGGTCTCTGCCTCTCTTTCCCTGTGCAGAACCCCAGATCCCTGCAGGTACTGGAGTACTTCCCTCTTGTGCTTGTGTGCTGAAGACACCTGTGCCTGACTCTTGGGTCCTCTGGGACAGAGCATGCTCCTTTTCCTGCTGCCATGAGCAGGCAGTTTCTGGATGTGAAGAGCCACCTGGCTACCTGGGGCTGTGTTCTTGACATCTTACCCAAACCCTTCAGAAGACCACCGCAATGTCACTGACTCTGAATCTGCCAGACCCCTTGGGCCTCTCTGTAGGCAGAGAGGGATAATCCTTCCACTGTCTGCAGGGTCATTTTCAGAGCCACCCATGTACTCAAAATTGGCTCAGGTCCCCTCCTCAAGGCCCAAGGGGCAGTATTATGTTTCATGCCCCCACTCTCTGGAAGCACTTGACCTCCCTGAGAAAATTCCAGTGAAACTTCTCTGAGAAAGACAGTTACTCCATGTTTGAAAACAATCTCAAACGCTATCTCCTTGAGAGAGTTTGGGAGGCTGATGTGAAGTTTATCTTTGAATGTTCAGAGACTGAAGACAATTAAAAAAAAAATAAGACAAAATTAACAAATGACTTCAGGAATGAATAAATTGAGAAGAAAATAAATGAACCACATGATTTCAGAGAAATATGTTACTAGCTATCAGCCAGAGGGGCCTTGAGGATAGCAGTATTTTTTTGATGGAGAGTGCCAAGAATGTTCAGGGATATTTGCATCTTTCATCATTTTTAAGTCTTGATCTTTTGATCACTATATATTTTTTGGGGGGCACATTGTGAGGCGAAATATTCATGGTAAACAGCCCTTTGGATAAGATTTGCAAACCACGTATCTTTCCACATTTCAAACTATTTTCTGTAACAAGATAGGCATGTGAAATAGTAAGTCATTAGACTCATTGTCCCAAGAGTTCTGGAATCCTCAGTAGAAAGCAATGAAAAGTTTACCAGCCCTACCTGATGCTAAAGTCTTCTTTGCAATACTCCTGCCTGTGCCTGTCTAGCCTCTATCCCAGCACCTCTGGTGACAAAGAACCCATACTTTTCCAGGAAAGACAATTTTAGATATATCTTGTATTGACCTAACACATGTCTTCTGAGGGCCCTCTTCTCCCATTCTTAGCTTCTAATTCCTCCTTTTAGGGGAAAATGTGGAAGTAAACCCTCATTTTAACTTGGATTCTCTGGAAATCAAAGCCTGAGGCAGAAAACAAGAGCAAAGACAAAGGGGAGGGAGCCAAGGTGCGCCCACCTTGGAGTACTTGGCTTTGCTAAGAGAAGCTGACTTCCCAGTATATGGGACTGGCCCCCTTAGAAGCCACACGGGCTGTCCATAGGATGTCTCCTCGATGGTGGGATGGGGAGGATTTGAATCCTGGCTCTCCTCTCAAATTGGGCACTAACTTCCCTGCACTCCACATCCAGGAACATCTCCAGAGTTGGAGGAAAGAGGTGAAGGGTCCCTGGCAAGATACGTGTGCATTAAGTTGTTCAGAACTTGGGCGACCATATTTTTTGGTAGCTCAAATCAAGACATGGTTGAGAGTGAATGGGAGACATAACCATTACTCCAGGAAAGCAGGCATAAACTTGGAGTGTTCTGAGTAGGATGGGAGGCATAGTCAAACTCCTGAACCTATGAAGAGCTGGGCTAAGGACCCAAGAGACCTCAAGGCTCTGCAGAGGCACACAGGATTGGGGGCGAGGGGTACAACTCTGTGCCAGGCCCCAGGGAGGCAGAGTGAGCATGACCAGGTGAGGCCTCTGTTCTTAGGAGTACATCCTTTAGGAAAACAGACATGCCCTTTAAACAAATAATCACTCAGTTATAATTGTGCAGTTGCAATCCCACAGATGTAGAAACTCTATGGATACGTAAAAGGACATAGACTCTTCTGGAGGATGCCATGAAACTTAAGGCTTTAAAGTATGAAAAGAATTGGTCAGATTGGGCTGGGAAGAAGAGACAGAGAAGGGAATCAGGAGGTAAGGAAGGGTGTTAGGGACACAGCACACCCTTCAAAGGTTCCCAAGGTGAAGGATGCTGGCACCCTACATCCCAGGCCTGAGGCCTGACTGGGATCACAGAATTCAGCAAGGTGAGAGTCTGAAGTTCTTACAACTGGCTTCTCTATAGGACAGCACAGGGAAGGCTTGTGGGATGCTCTTAGAAGTTTCACGGTATAGAAATTATAGTTGCTTTGGTTAGGATGGAGGGAACAGAGATGAAGAACAGTGGATGGGGTTGAAATGTATTTAGGAGACAGAATAGGTAGAGCTCTATTCTAGGCCCTCTTGGATGCAACAGTGGAAGAGGGAGAAAGGGGTCAAGTGTGGGTTCCAGGCTGCGCATGCTAGGGTAGGAGGCTGGGGTCCTTTGCAAGAGATGTAAGGTAGCTGTCCCAGAAGGCTGGAGCTCCGCGGAGAGCAGACATGCACCTGGACTTGGAAATGTGGGCATTATGAACATTTGAAGCCATGGGAGTGGAAAACACCTTTGAAGAGAGAGATCATAGAGTAAAAACTAAAGTGAGAGCAGAATTTTGATAAAGTCCTAGGTTTAAAGAAAGGTTGGGAAAGGGAGGAGGAGCCCTGGAAAGAAATTCAGAAAATGGTACCAGAGAATCAGGAACACAGCTCCATAGGAAGCCGAGGAAAGAGTGTTTCAAGAAAGAACCAAAGGTCTTAGCAAAATAACTAAGAAAATGCTACAAAAGCTATGTTAACTAGTGAGATGAAAATGTGTCAAACGATCTATGAACCAAGTGTATGGGGCCCCATGATCATACCAATGTACACAGCTATGATTTAATAAAAATAAATAAAAAAGAAAGAACCAAATGATTAGCTATGTACAAGTCTTCTGAGAAGACAAAGAGAAGAAGACGGAAAGAGATTTATCAATGGGCAAGTTACAGCTGATCTAAGAGTCATTTTAGTGGCATGAAGTTGGGTTGGAGGGAGTTGAGGTGTGAGTGGGAGCTGAAAAGTGGACTGTGGATGGACAGGGGTATGGGTCAAAGCGAAGCTCTGAGAGGACAAAGGTGAGTTTTCAGAGACACTTCCAGGAGGGAACCTGGCAGGGGAGGCCCAGGCTGCAGGAGATGGAGGGGGAGAAATAGAATTGCCTGCGGGTGGGACTTCTCCAGAGCATCTAGAGAAATTTTGCATTTTGTTTGATGGGAGGACAGACCCCTTGTTTTAAGGAGAAAGAAGACATGTTGAGTGGCAATATCTGAACCCTGGGAGCTTTAGGTTTTCTTTGAAATATCTGAGGTAAAGTCATCTGCCATGTAGTGGCAGAAAATGTTACAAATTTGAGGACAATGGAGACTGCATGAAATTGGAATTGTGTGTGGGGGGGTGGAGGTGGGAAGTACTTTTGGTGGCATTTGTTAAGTTTCATTATGTGAAGATGAACTGGGAAAGTTCACCAGCTCCTCCATATTTATAATAAAATATCCCCAAGGAATTAACTAGCTGAGCTGGGATGCAGACTGTGGTCACTTCTTTTAGTGCTGGTGCTGGTACTTGACTTAACCCCAAAGCAGCTCTGAACTAAAATAGGTTATGATGGCAGGAGGGGCATTATGGTCTGGGATGGTGTCCCTGCCTTTATAGTTTACCCTTTCCAAAATAATTTTGCCAACGAATTTCCTCTGCTCCCTGTGTGGAGATCTGAAATGTGGTTTGAAAAAATAACACTTACTGGTAATGTCTGTGACCCAAAGTTGACAAAGCCTATGCCCTTTAGAACAAAGTCAATTTTGGTGATCCTGACTCTGCTCTGTTGGTTGGGTGGGGGTGGCTGAGTCAAGTCCTGGAGGCAGATTTCACTGGTGCAGAAGGCCCCATATGCAGGAGACCAGAGGGGACAATTGCTCCTGTCCATGTTCTCAGGGTCATGTCTAGAGGCGTGAGTTTGCTAAAATGTGTGGCACACCCAGACACTTTGTATGAGAAGTAACTCATAAAGGACATTATTCCTCCAGGGAATGCCATAGAGATTTAACGGATTCAACATTCTGGAACTATCTGGAATAAAATTTATTCCAAATCACTATATTGGAGAACGGCCTAATTCTGACTTGTTTCCCTGATGCCCGGTTAGTGAGCCTAATCCCTCATGAGGGAGACAAAATAAAACGTGGTGGGGGGACAAGTTGATCTGGAAGTGGTGGTTTAGTGGTACCGGACATCCATGGATATATTTATGAGAAGTATAAGCTTTTCACCTGAAATTATATTATGTCCTAGAAATAGAATTGCTGTTTATGAATTTAAATACTGCTGCGTGTCCTATTTTATTTTTGATCCTCCATGATCCAGTCAGAGTCCAATCTAGTCTCTAATTGCCAGCAGGAATTTCCCACTCTATCCTCGTTGATGAAATGAGGATGAATGGCCCTTGACTCGGGCCCCTGGAGTACTCACGAATCAAGCTCTTCTTTCACCTTTGGGTTACCAGGTTCTTGAAGACAGTACGTTGTCTCAGGCTTGTTTCTATCCCCAGTGTTTTGCACGGACTAATACTTTTTCTTGTTTTTTGTACTTACCTCCTCTAATTTTTGGAAAAGTAGCTGGATAAAAGAAACTAGACATTCCATTTGCTGTTGAAATTGATATTTCTAAAGCTGGGGCCTTTTTTTCTTTTGCTGTGATAGGGGTATATTTTACTTTCTGGTGTTTTTTTTCCTGTGGGACTTCAGTTTCTTCTTCAGACCCAGGGCTGGCCACCTTCCTCTTTTGCTCTTTGTCACCACTCTACAGGCATATAAGGAAGACGGGAGCTAAGGAGAGCAAACCATTTGGAAAACAAGTGTCTGGTATTTCGTACCTAAAGGTTTCTTTACGTGTGAATTTCGTTCCACACAACAAACATAGCCCGAGAAAACGAGCAGGGGTGCTCTGGCCGCCTGCAGGATCCCCAAGAGGTCCCTGTGCTGTAGGTGCGGGTAAGGGAGTGCGTGGATGGAGAAACATAGCTTCTAAGAGACCTAGAGGCACAGCCCATTAGGTCCTTTGGAGCCATCCTTGCATCTGTGAATTTGGTCAGTGCATGTACGTAGCATCCCTGGCAGAAACTGTGTTGCCTTAAAATAAAATGCTATTTCTGCTTTGGTGCCACTGGAGCTGTCCTTTGCCAATTCACACCCTAGACAGAAGCTAAAGGGAGACAGGTGGCCTTGTGAGTGCAGCGTGCCCAGGGGAGGTGCCAAGCCCTGGCCCTTCCCTAAACCGAAGTTTTCCTTGTGAAAAACCAGGTGGTGTGGCTAAACAATTTCTAAAGGACCCTTCCAGCTGAGTGTCTGTGCAGGCAGCCCAACCCCGCCTTCCCAGAGATGGCAATCCAGGGGGCGCTCTGGTGAGCCTGGGGCCAGCGCGCTATTGGTGAGCAGCCTGGCCTGCCTACTTTGCTGGTGGCCTGACGAGCTGTCACCTCTGAGACTGGACCTAAATAGTTGGATTTGCAGGAAAGTGCACAGGCACATCATCTCTCTTCCTTTCACAGCCAGGTTTCTTGAAAGCAGTTTCTATCTACATCCCCGATTCCCCTCCCTGTCGTGGTCCATCCCTGACCCACTGCAGGACGCTTTCCTCCCTGACCTCTCACCCATGACCTGCACATTGCTGGGCAGTTCTCATTCTTGGCGCCAGCCCAGCCCCCCTGTCCTGGTCATGCTCATGGTCTTCTGCTTTCTCTGGATGCTAACGTCCAGCATTAAGGGTCCCTCTGCCTTTGTTTCCCTTCAGGTTCTATCTCAGATGCTTCTCAGTTTTGCTTCACACACTTCCACAACAGGGAGGAGAAGGACTGGTACAGACCAAGTGGGAGATGCCCAAGGTGGGTGGGCTAACAAGCCCGACTTGGCTCTGCTTGTCATTCAGAACTCCTAGGAAGAGAGTGCAGCAGGGGTGTGGCGCTTCACGAAATTCTAGATGAAAGGAAGTGCCAGTCTGTGCCTGAGCGTTATCAGCCGTGTGTCTGGCTGGGAGGGCCCTGTGCGTATCCACAGGGGATGCAGGCTGGATCTGAGCAACTCGCCCTGCCGGTTGCCAAGGTAGGTAAGGCCGGCCAGGGAAGTTGTATGGTCAAGGGTGGCTGCAACGTAAGAAGCAGACCCCCAAAGGCCCTAGCACCAGCAGGAGTCAATGTCGGGTTTGTCAACAAGAGAGGAGAGCTCTCTGGGAGGGACACATCTCCTTGTGTAGCTAGATTGTAGAGACAGGACAGGCCATCTCAATGAGTGGAACCAGCCATTGGGCCTGGGTGGGGCGTATCGGGAGGCACAGACCTCTCCCCCAGGCTGACCCTCTGGGATAACAGCAGAGGTGGTAGGAGGAAGTAGGAAGCATCGTTTACCCCAGAAACCACTCAAAAGAGCTCATTTAGTTGGCAGGGACCGTGTTAACAAAGTGTCAGTACAAAGTTTACTCATCCCCATTACTCAGGAAGGTGTAGGCTCATGAGAATATCCAAGTGCTTATAGGGGATTAAGGACATGCATTTTCTTTGCCCATCTGATTGTAAATCAAAACATTTACATATTTTGGAAGAAACTTGAAAGGACTATTATATATCCTCAGTAGTAAAATACATGAAGTCTGTGGCCCAACATAGAAACCTGTAACATGTAATACATGCAAGTGAGCAAAGAGTAAAACTATGAGTTTGATTTCAATCATGTTAAGTTATGTGCACTTCTAGAAAACCTAGGAAAAATCATCAGGAAATGAAATCAACTCTGTCACTGTAGTAGGCATGTGGATGGATTTTTAAAATTCTTTTCATTTTATTTATTAACAATAAAATTAAATTATTAATAAGTTTAGTTTCTTGATTACAGTATGTTTTTAAAGTAATAAATAAGAGTCATATATTCACTTTTTTTCTGGTGGTGTAGTCAATCCCACATTAATTTTTCTTTCACTGGAACTAATGTTTCTATTTAGAAACCAGACATTATAAACATTTCAATAGTCATCACTTTCTTTAAAAAACATAAAAGTGCCATGTCATTTCCTTTTGCTCTAAAAAATTATATAAATTTTAAGTGTAAAACAGGAGATGGTAAGTATAGCATGATCTCATTTATGTAAAATGGCTTATCCCAAACCCCTCATTCTACCTTTCTGTTATAAATTCCTTATTGCATTTTTCATTCCCCTTGCTTCAATGTACTTTTTGTGTGAATTTTTTTTTTTATTAGGAAATATGTTAGTTAACTACTGCTGCATAAAATAGTACCCAACACTAGTGGCTTTAAACAGCAATAACCACTTGTTATCTTTCACTGATTCAGTGAACCAGGAATTTGGGATCAGATTAACTGGAAATTGCTCATGAGGTTGTAATAATAGAGTTCCTGAGATCTTTGCACTGGGATGGGTGCAATGGCTTCTGTACACTGCTGGGTCTATAGCTTCTCGCATTAGTTACCTAAACTTATTAGTTATCTATCACTGCATTAACAAATTACCTCACAAGGTAGATGCTTAAAAGGATCATTTCAAGAGCAGCGCCTGTTTCTCAAAGGAGTAGGGCTCTGGCCCCATATGCCGGAGGTGGCGGGTTCAAACCCAGCCCTGGCCAGAAACTTAAAAAAAAGAAAAAAAGGATAATTTCAAGGTGTCTCACTCATCTGACTGGCAAGCTGGGGATGTCTGCCATAGGAGCCCTTAGTTCTTGCATGTGGACTTCTCCACAGGGGCTTGTGGCATGTCCTCATGGCACAGTCACTTGATCTCCCCAACACTGGGTGATTCAAGAAGACTCAAGGGTAACCCGAATGTTTTGTATTACCTAGCCTGCAAAGTCACAATTTCTGCACTATCCCACTGGTTACGTATGTAAGCTCTGCTCATTGTAGAAAGAGTACCAGAGCGTATGAATACAGAAGGCAGGGCACACCTTGGAGACTGGCTACCATAGTCTTCCCTCTGTCCTCCAATGACTCATATCTTTCCTGCGTGCAAAATACAATTATCTCTTCTCAAGGTTCCCTAAAGTCTCATTCCATACAAGCATCACTTCAAAAAAATCCAGGGTCTCATTACCTAAATCAGGCCCAAGTGTAGTCGAGGCTACTTGAGTCTGGTTTCTCACAGTCTAAGAGACTGTGAATTAAAAAGACAAGTTATTGGCCTTTCAACATCCAGCATCCCACAGTGGCACAGGGACTGGATAACTGCTATCGATGTTACTACCTGAGGGAGGCAGACCACTATGAGATGGTGACCAATGTGGGGCCCTCTTCACAGTACTTGAGTTTCGATTCGTATGGGTTCTTCCCATTTCTTGGTAATTTCTTGGAGATTGCTCTATCCAGGTCCCAAAAACTTGGTCCCAAAGGGGCTTTCCCACCTCAGCAGGTTAAACTCTGTCCCAAACAGGCTTTCCCACCTTTAATCAGCTACATAAGCTGCTAGATTGTGAGAGAAGCTGCCTTTTGACCCAGGTTGAAGGGCCCTCCAAGTCTTATGTGAATAAGCCTGTCTTGATTGTTGAGCGGCACTCTGTGCCCATCCTCTCCTGACCCCTCTCTGTGTCCTTCTGACATTTTGGTGCCACATGTGAGGAGCAGTTTACTGGGGCTGCTCCACTCTGTCCTTGCAATGCAGGAAGCAGTAGGCAGTGGCAGCTTGTCCTGGGGCTAACTCCTCCACTCCAGACAGGGGATGATGACCCACAGTACTTGGCACCCTTTTGTCTCAGCCTGGCTGTGTGAGGGTGGCTGCCGCCCAGGGAGAATGATGAGGTTCTGGCCAGGGTAGACCCTGGTGAGCACTCGAAGGCCCCTGGTCCTGGGCTGACCCCTCTTACGGCTGCTCGGGAGTAGCCTCGCTGCTTTCGTTTTCCTCCTTCTCTTCTCCCTACCCAAACTTCTCCCCTCTGTGGCTTCAATCACTGGAGTCCATCTTGCTAGTTTTCCAGACCAAACAGCACCAGCCAATTCATCAGGGATAAGTTTTGCTCTCTGTCCTCTAGGGTCTTCTCTGAGGTACCCAAAAAACAAATATTTGCCACTGATTTCCAGGGAACCTTCAGGCATTCTCATTGGAGTGGCTGTTGGGGATGCCCTCACCTTCCTGAGACTCTCAGTCTCCCTTCAAAGGATGACCAAGTTATCTCTTCATCACCTGGATGCCCTGTGAGGTTTAGATCAGTCTCAGCAATAACTTCCCCCAAAACTAAATTTAACAAAGATAGGGGTCTCCCACTCTACTTCACATGCAGGAATTCCTGCAGACACCCCTCTGGGCTATCTCCTTGATAATTTTTCAAAATTATCACTAACAGATATAAAGCCAAAAAAGCTAACCTATGTCTGTAACACAACAGGACTGCAATACTCCATGCAATGACTCTAGATGGCCTGAAAATGAGACACTTGACCTCCAAATTTTATGTAACTTAGACAATTATCTAAAAATAAATGGCAAGTGGTCAGAAGTTCTTATGTCCAAGCTTTCCTTTGACTCTGTAAACCTTGCTCCATTTACCAAATGTTGCTTTTAAATGAAAAACCTCCAAAGAAAAAGACTAAAGAACCCCTGCAACTCCTTTTGACCCCACAAATGAACCATCTACTTACTCCCACCTTGCCCACAGAACAACCTTCCACCTCACAACCTCCACAATCCACCATGTGTCCCCTCTACTCCTCTACCAGATTCTTTTTTCCCCTGCCTCAGTCCCTGGTTCCACCATCTCATCTCCCCCTACCCCTCCATCTAGACCTCAGACATGTTCTTAAGCCCAGTCCACCATCTTCCCCATTAGAGAAATTGCAGGTGTCAATGGCCCGACCCAGGTTCACCTCCCTTTTTCTTTTTCTGACCTCTTTCAAGCTGAGGACAAACTAGTATCTCTCGGTGAATACTGCCCAAATTCAGAAAGGTCTCAGACTTAGTCTTTCTATTTTACCTGACAAGATATTAACAAAATCCTAAAATCCAACTTAACCTGTGGAAAAAAAAGAGCTTATTTGTAAAGTAGCAGAGGACTTTGCTGATGATATGCAAGGCCAGGCTTTCAACAGACACCCCATAGTCCATGAGACCATCCCCCAGACTGACCCACAGTGATACTATCAGTCTAATAGAAATGGGGAGGGCTAACAAAGCCACATGATTTTCTGTTTAGTGGCAGGCATGGAGAGACTTCACCTACAATTTATCTCTCAATTGGCTCCCGATATTAGAAAAAAATTCTAGAGACTAGAAAAAGGCCATATCCCCACATAGTTCCCCTTGACATGGCCTTTAAGGTTTTCAATACCCTGGAGAAGGAGATTAAGGTTCAAAAAGAGAGGGACTTACATAGGAAAATCCAGTTACAAATTCTTGCCTCAGCCCAGACCGATCCTATAGCCTGGGGACCACCACAGGACCAGTACAGGGGCAGTTATTGTCCCCTGCTCACCCATGCACCTGTTTCAGGTTTGGAGGAGTGGGTCATTGGGAAAAAGCATGTCCCATGCATCCCTAAAAAAGCCATGCCTGGCATATGGACAGGGGGAGCTCTGAAAAATAGATTGTCCTACCCTGAAGCTCCCCTTCTGGATAGTGGGTGTGCCCAAACCAGCCCCCTGGCCACCTTGAGAGACAATTGCCTCCCTCTGAGCCATGAATGAAGCCTGACAAGGCCCAGAACCCTCAGCTGCTACAGCTGGTGAGTCCCTGGAGCTTTGGGTAAATGGGATGGTGTCAGGAAAGAATGTTTATTTCTTATAAGACACTGAGGCAAGACCCTGTTTTACCTGAATTTTCTGGTCTCCTCTGCCTTCTTGCACTACTGTCATAGGAGTGAAAGATATTCAATAAAAACCTCTTTAAATACCTCTGTTGACCTGATTTTTTGAAACTTTAATCTTCCCCCCACTCCTTTTTGGTTATCCTGAGCTGTCTGGTCCCACTCCTTGGATGAGATATACTCAACAAATTAGGCGCTACCCTTCCCCTCACCCACCTAGCCCCTAGTAGATCTTATCTACTACCATGCAAAGGCAAAAAGTTAAACCAGACACTGCCCCAAGAATTTGAGAGTCTTCCCTCTATAAATGCCATTATCTGGAACTTCGAATGCCCAATAATTGCCAAACACCATTCTCCCATTCATATTTTGCTGAAAGATCCACATAGTCCAGATTTGCATACCCCAATATGCAATTACCTCCAAGGGACTAAAAGGAATGAAACAAATAATTATCCATTTCCTCACAACCCACATATTACTCCCAACCCATTCCCACACAACGCCCTCATTCTCCCTGTAAAGATGACTAAAAGTTTTCACTGGTTGGTCCAAGATCTTCATCAGATTAACCAGGCAGTCTGGCCCGCATGCACTGCAATTCCAAACCCCTACACCATCCTGTCCTTAATCCCATGATGCCTTCTTCACTATTCCCATAAACCCCGCCTCCCAAAATCTCTTTGCTTTCACTTGGGCCAACCCACAAACTAATGTATCCCAAAAGCTCAACTGGACTATCCTCTCTTAGGGTTTTTGAAACAGCTGTCATTACTTTGGGCAAGCCCTACTGAAAGATTTATCTACCTTAGATATAAACCCCACATCCTTTTATAGTATGTTGATGATCTACTAATCTGCTCCCCTTTGAAACAAATTTCTCTCCAACACACAGCTATATCCTAAACCACTTGGCAGGTTGGGGTTATTGGGTGTCAAAGAAAAAGTCCCAAATAACACAAACCTCTGTCACATACCTTGGCCTCCTCACTACCCCAACCACCAGATCCATCCCCAAAACTAGAAAAAAGGCCATCCTGGCCCTCGCTGTACCTAGCGTAAAACACCAATTAGAATCCTTGCTTGGATTAGGGAGATACTTTAGAATATGGATTCCCAATTTTGCCTTAATTGCAAAGCCTCTATATGAAGAAGTAAAAGATGACCCTTCAGCTTAAATACCCTGGATCATGGAAATGAGGCAGGCAGATAATCATTTCAAAAGGGCCCTTATAGGAGCAATAGCTCTTACCCTCCCAAACCCCATCAAACCTTTTATCTATATGCTCATAGTCAAAAAGCCTTGCTTTAGGACTACTTGCCTAGCTGGCTGGTGTTTTCTCCTTTCCTATTGCCTACCTTTCTAAATGATTAGACCCACTATACCTGGGATGACTGCTCTGCTTAAAAACCTTAGTATTCACTGTTCTTTTAGTTCTCAAAGCCCACAAATTTACCTTCCACATTGCCCTCACCATCACGACCACCCATAATCTCCCTGATATGCTCAGCCAAACAGAATCATCTTCTCTTTCAGACTCACACCTCTAGACCCACACGCCACTCTTATCCATCCTCTTATAACTCTAAAATGCTGTCAGCCCCTCAACCAAGCCACCCCAATCCCACCAAAACCCTTACACTCAAATATAACCCTAGATGAACATAACTGCACAGACATCATTCATCACTCTCAGACCATTTTTCATCATCTCACAACCCAAGGCACCAGATTGGTTTATCAATGGTAGTGCATCCAAAACCTCAACAGGATCAGGAGGTTGTACTATCATTGAAGGATTTCATAATGACTTAGAATGTTACCCCTCCCCCCACTGAGTAGTTGAAGCCACCCATCTTCCTCCTGGGACCACATCTCAACAAGTAGAACTTACTTCTTTAATCTGGGCTCTCACACTAGCCTCCAACATGGAGATCAACACATACAGATTCCAGATATGCCTACAACATCTCACATTCAAATGCCCATTTCTAGACTGAGAGATGGTTCTTAACCACTAAAGGCTCCCCTATAATTAATTCCAAACTAATTTCAGCCCTTTTAGAGGCCACCTTCTTGCCCAAAAAGGTAGCCCTCATTCATTGTAAAGGCCACCAAACCGATCAAGGATTTATCTCTTCAGCCAATAGAGGAGGAGACAAATGGGCAAAAGAGGCAGCTGCAGGCCATCCCCTGCCCCAACACCTTTCCCCTTTATTTCATTCTCCACCAGACCACTATTCTCACCAAGAGCATACCTTTCACTCCTCTTCAGGAGCAACATTTCACTTCCCCTACTCATGTCAAGATGGAGAACTTCTACTTCCAAACACAGGGAAAATAAAGTTTTTAGAAGATATAATATAGTACATTGCAATCCTTTCCCCCTAAACCAATGTTTACAGACACACATTCAACTCACCCCTGACATACATCACCTTTTATGAGAAATAACACTATTGTATCTTACCTGTCAGAAAACCACCCCTCAGATTAACCTATCCCTTTCCTGTTTCCCAACTTAATCACTTCAGAGAACAATTTCTCAGAGAGGATTGGCAGATAGAGTTCATTCACACACATGCTGGCAGTTAGAAAATTCAAATTACTCCTAGTACTAATAGACACATTCTCAGGTTGGATCGAAGCCTTTTCTACCACTAACAAAAAGGACACAGCAGCTAAGATACTAACAAATGAAATTATTCCCTGCTCAAGTTTCCTTCTTCCATATAGTCAGATAACGGAAAATAGTTCATTTTAGAAATAACCTAGGTATGGGCCAGAGCCCTCAGAATTTCTTAGAAGTTCCATATACCCTACTGACCTCTATCCCCAGGAAAGGTAGAGAGAATGAATGGGATTCTAAAAACTGCCCTTACTAAAGTAGCCACTAATACTCAAAAGGATTAGGTCATCCTACTCCTTCTAGGACTCAAAAAATAAGAAAACCCCTTATGATCAGTCCATTTGAATTGATGTATGGCTGACCCCTAGCTCCCCTCATGGGAGACATACCTAGCTCTCAACCTTATATCCTTGACCATTCACAAGCTCAAGTCTAAAGACAGTAAGGAGCCTTCTTTGGCAATCAGTTGACAGTAGGCTTCCAGCTGCTGACCAGAATCTACATCAGATTTTTATTCCGGGAGATAGAGTCCTTCTAAAATTACCATATTCAGCTCCTTATTCCCTCAAACCCAGATTGGAGGGGACTTTTGCAGTCATTCTCACAACCCCAATGGTGCAAGACTAAATGGAAAAGAGCCCTGGTATCACTTAGCCTCCCTGAGGAAAGTTCCTAATCCAGAATCCCTGACTTCAACCATAAAATCTATAGATTTCTTTTCTTCCATCTCTACAGGTCCTTTTTAGCTAGGCTTCAGCATACAGACCTCTGGATGAGCTTAAACACTCAGAAATTTGAACTATTCCTGACTGAGGATCTCAGTTTTTGTTGACTCAATCTAGGAGCTATAGAGAACATTTTAAGAGTACACAAAGGAACAAATCTTTTTTTTTTTTTTTTAATCTTTCTGCTTACTCTTCCTTTTGGCCTAGCCATGACTGCATATGTCAATACTACTCTGTCCCTAACAGCTAACCTCCTTACCTTTAATAAAGGAGGGATGAAACTTCCCTGCTGGATTTGCCTCCAATTTTCTTCAATTAACAGATTTTCCCATCCCAACTTCTACTCCTATATGAATCTTAACTAAAGCAGGAATCTATTTCACTGAAGTTATTCATAACCTAGGCCGAGGCTCTTTCATTTAAGATATTAGTGTAGGATTCATTCTAGGATTGAAAAAAGACCTACAAACCCTAAGACCAGGAAAAAGACCCACAAAGCACCATTCAAGATAGGTATATCCTTAGCATTTCAAACTCCTCTTTGTATCCACCACCCATCCTTTACTAGCCCAAGACTGTAGGTACTCTAAATCTCTCAGATTGTCAGTCTACCACAAATCTAGGAATATGCTCTAATTACAGAACCTCAACCACCTACACCATGTCTCAAAAAATCTGGTCTACCAACATATCACGTTTCTCTGGGAATGTCTCCACTAGGAGCTTCTCATACTGCTCAGGACAAGGACAGAGACCAATCTCATTCACCTCTAACTCAAAAGTTTTGGGGCCCCAAACAGAGATTTGATAACAGACTTGTAACTGGATTCTCATGAAGAATTCTACCAGTGCTTCTTTTTTGAAAGTAGCACTTTAGCTGTCTTTCCTGAAGTCTCTTATGCAGCCTCTCTCCCACTTCTAGCTTAGGACCTTTGGGTGCAGTTGCCCTGGGCTTTATTCTCCATTTCAGAGGAACCCCACTTCATTCCCTACATGGACTAGAACACTTTTAGTCCCTCTATCAACCTTCCAACTCACTCCTTGCATTGACTATTCAGAACGACCCTTTTACATTTATGGACAATCAATTTATACCTGTCTGCCTACAAACTGGATTGGTACTTGCACTTTAGATTACTTTTCCCCAACCATTAATTTTGCTACCCCAGATATCCTCATTCCCACCCTTGTCACCACACACAAGGGCAAAGAGGACAATACAACATATCCCGCTGGTCAGTGTCCTGGGCATTCTTACTGGTAGGAACAGGAGTCACTGGCCTTCAAGTCCCCCTAGCTGAATTTTCAAAACTGTCAAAAGAATTTACTGCCAGCCTAAATGAAGTTTCATATCAGCTTTGAAGTTTCCAAGAACAAGATGACTCTCTAGCAGGGGAGGTACTTCAGAAGTGACATGGCTTAGAACTTGCTTACCACTGCTCATGAGATCTTTGTGTCCGACTCCAGGAACAATACTTTTTTTCATCAATAAGTCAGGGCTAGTCAGGAACAGGGTTCCTAGGCTCCAAAAACAAGTAGAACGTCTACTATCCCACCACTTCCCCTCAGCATCCCATCCCTTTATCAATGGTTAGCCACTTTCCCAGTACCCCTAACAGTTGAAGTTTTTGCTTTTTTAATTCCCCCTTGCTGAATAAGTCTCTTCCAGAGCTTCTCGAACAGCTACATCACTACAATTTTCCAAGCCACCACTTTGGAGCAAGTAGCCTCTGCACTCCTCCTTCACAATCTCAGGAAGAAGCAGTGCCACCTTCAACAGGAAGTAGCCAGAATGAACTTGTTACCCACAAATCTTATCAAAAATTAGAGCCAGGAACGAAGGAAGCAGACGACTGCAAGATAGCACCCAATGTGCGGCATCACAGTACTTGAGTTTCAATTTGTCGAGGAAGCACCATTTCTCCGAGGTTGGCCTGGACCATTTCCAAAAGCCCCAAAGGGGTTTTCCTGACTCAGCAGGCAAAAATCTGCTCAAAATGTGTTTTACTGCCTTTAGCAGGGTAAACTCCACCCCAAATGGGCTTTCCTGCCTTAACAGGCTATATAACCTGCTAGATTGCAGGGAAGCTGCCTTTCAGCTCAGGTTGAACCCTTTCCAAAGTTTATGTGAATAAACATGTCTTCATCATTGAACCATACTGTGTTTGTACTCTCTTTACTCTTCTTTACATCTGCAATTTCACTATGGAAATTGGGGTGTATGGGGGGCATACAGGGGTCACCGGTCCTTAGCAATTCTGCAGGCTATCTGGGAACATTTTGAAAGTCACTTGAATAGGACTCTGCCCTACTCCTGCCTGGGAATGAGTCTTCTTGCCTCTTGGCTCTGCCCTCCTGTCCTTATTTTCACCTTTGTATCATTCCCCTAGAGTAGCCTATGTTTGTAGCTGAGTCATATTTCAGTCTCTGAGTCCGTAGATGTTTAGAGTTCAAAGACCACTTTCATTTTCTGTCACTTTCATTCCAAGCTGATGGTGGTTTTATCAAAACCATCCTCTTAAAAGTCTTTGTGGGTCTCCTATCTTTTTTTTTTTTTTTTATTGTTGGGGATTCATTGAGGGTACAATAAGCCAGTTACACTGATTGCAATTGTCAGGTAAAGTCCCTCCTGCAATCATGTCTTGCCCCCATAAAGTGTGACAAACACCAAGACCCCACCTCCCTCCCTCCATCCCTCTTTCTGCTTCCCCCCCCATAACCTTAATTGTCATTAATTGTCCTCATATCAAGATTGAGTACATAGGATTCATCCTTCTCCATTCTTGTGATGCTTTACTAAGAATAATGTCTTCCACTTCCATCCAGGTTAATACGAAGGATGTACAGTCTCCATTTTTTTTAATGGCTGAATAGTATTCCATGGTATACATATACCACAGCTTGTTAATCCATTCCTGGGTTGGTGGGCATTTAGGCTGTTTCCACATTTTGGCGATTGTAAATTGAGCTGCAATAAACAGTCTAGTACAAGTGTCCTTATGATAAAAGGATTTTTTTCCTTCTGGGTAGATGCCCAGTAATGGGATTGCAGGATCGAATGGGAGGTCTAGCTTGAGTGCTTTGAGGTTTCTCCATACTTCCTTCCAGAAAGGTTGTACTAGTTTGCAGTCCCACCAGCAGTGTAAAAGTGTTCCCTTCTCTCCACATCCACGCCAGCATCTAAGTCACGGCTGAAAGTATCTTCAAAATAAGTCTTTATCTACCTTTGTCTGTGACTGTGCCTGCTTAAAAGCAATACCTATTATGTGTACATGACCTTACTGCATGACTGAGCAGTTCTGTGAGGCCATGATAAAGTCTTTTGCAGTTTTGCTCTTGGCTTTATCCTTAGATTGTGTTTTCTTGAGAGGTCCGTGGTATATAAGATCTTTGCCCAGAAGCCATTTCTTAATTTTAACATCCTTTGCCATGAGGAAAGCAGAGAGAATTTCAAACCCAACAATGTTTTTTCTTGTCTAACATTCCTTCCTTTAGCTCTTCCCTGTTATGTATTAGTTATTAAGTGGAAGGAAAAAAAAATCAATGATGCCTTCAGACTTCAGCTCTATTTCTCGGTTCATTAGGTACATTTTCTACTTTCCACATTCTATGGATGACAGCGTTGCTATACTTTTTGCCACCGTGTAACCTCCAGTCTCTACTAAGTCTACTCAGTTTCCTTACGTCCTTATGGGCAATCTTCTCAAATGTCACCAAACTTTTGCTAAAAATCCCTTCAAAGTCCTTTAGGGTCTCATTAACATTTCTCAAAGATTTTCAAGCTTATTCACTTCCAAATCCATAGGTTCCCCCACATTTTAGGGTTTAGCTATGGTGGAATTCAATTTCCACATTCCATAACCTATCATTTATTGCTACATAAAAAATTACCCCAAATCTTAGATGCATACAACAATAGGCACCATTTATTATGTCACACCTTATCTGTGATCAGGAATGAGAGAATGACTTGTTAGCTGGGTGGTGCCGACTTAGGATCTCCTATGAAGTGGCAGCTAATGTCAGCTGGAGCTGCAATCCTTTGAAGGCTTGCCTGGGGCTTGCATGTGCAGTTTCAGGATGTCTCACTTATGTGTCTGGCAGGTTGCTTCTGGATGTTGGCTGCAGGCCTCAATTCCTTGACATGTGGACCTCTCCATGGAACTGGTTGAGATTCCTCACAACACAGCATCTAGTTCCACTCAGAACAAGTGAGAACTTTATTTTTGTGACCTTGACTTGGAAATCACACAATGTCTTTTCTGCAGGGATGGCCTGTGCTGCTTATTGTGGCATCGGGCCAACTATACGGACATGATGCCAGAAGACACGGCCAACGAGGCTGTCTAGGAGTTTGGCACATGAAAAATAGATTGTATGGTCATACGTGTACATACATGTATTCACACTAAACAAAGGCAACCCTCCAGAAAACAAAAGATCACACACATGTGAGCACATAGGGTAACAGAATAAGATTAAAAATACCAGGTATGAGAAATAGAACATAACTGACAACTTTAATTTTTAAGACTTTATTTTCTACATCTCATTCCTTTCCTGAAATGGGAAGAAACTGAATTTTGTTGTTGTATTTCTTCAGCATTCCTTAAGGCTTTTTTTGAGGGGTGATATTCAAAATATTTAACCACTATATGACATAGGCTCTTGCCAATGGATAGGACAAGGCCATGGACACAGAACATCTGGTCCTCACATGCTGCCGGTACCATGCTTGGCTTTAAACTACCTGCATTTGCATCTCTAAACAGTATATTTAGTTTTGAATGTTTACAATTCTTTCTTTTGTATTAAGTTATAGTTCTGAGATTTATTCATGCTGATGCATGCAGGCATAGTTCATTTTTACTGCTATATAGTATGACCAAACTTAACCCAAATTGTGGATTAATACATTATTTTACTTAATCTTTTTCCTGACTATTATCATTATATCCTTTCAAGTTTCCTTTTTTTTTTTTACCACTTTAATATCATTACTAGGAAATTAGTCATCTATCTATTTCTCTTGGTAGACCAGTACAAGAATAATTCTAGGTATATGCCTAGCAAAGAAATTGCTAGATTTCAAAATAAACATGTTTCAATTTTAGAAGGTAATGCCAAATTATTTTTCAAAATGGACAGAAGAATTTGTATTCTCACTAGAATTTAAAAGAGTTTTTTTACTCAACATCTTGGTGATGTTAATTTTATATTTTTTCTCATCTGACAGATATTGAATGGTAACTTAGGTTTTAAAAACTTTCTGTTTCTTGATTATTAATGAGGAGGATCGTTTTTATGTGTTTTAGCTTTGGTCATTTCTATTTTTTCTGTTTTAAATGTCAGTTCATGGTGGTGGGGGGCAGAGCAGGATAGAAGACTAGAGACATCTCCTTGATGCTATTCATGGTGAGACAGGGGAAAGTGGACTTCAGCCACCTGTGGCTGGGGGAAATCGTCATAGACACATCACTGTGGGGGCACAGCAAAGCAGCAGGAGACTTCAGGAGCCACCAAGGATGTCCGGAGCTGAGGAAAACTGACAGTGAAGGCAGGTGCTTGTCACAGGCAGAGGCCAGTTGGTTCACTGGCTTTTCTGTGTAGGTCTGGGGATGGGAAAGGGCTGTCCTGTAGTATTTTGATTTTGGACTGGGCTGTTCAGTGGAGTAGACCTGAACAGTGTCTGGTGGCCAGGTCTGAACTCCAGGCAGGGTGGTTCTCCCATCAATTTGGCTGCTGGTGGGGCACTGCCATTGTGGGAAGGCTACCTATGCAAACAAATAGTCTGTGGGGTGTTAGTGCATGGCTGGCTCTAGTGCACCTGCTGAGTTTGACCAGCCATCCTTTGGGGAAGCTGAGTAGTTGTTAGAGAGCATTTTCTATTAGATTTGATTTCTTCTAAATTGAGATTTACTTTGTGGCACCAAATATCAATCTTTTTGGTAAATGTTATATGTACACTTGAAAAAAAAAGTGCATTCTGCAGTTGTTGGATAGAAAGTGCTATAAATGTCAATAAGCTCAAGTTACTTTATACTGTGGTTCAAGTCCTCCATACTCTTATTTTCTTCACACTTGTTATTTCTATTATTTAGAGTGGAGTGTTAATGTCTCCAACTGTAACAGTGGATTTGTCTATTTCTCCTTTCAGTTTTATCAGCTCTTGTTCTGTGTATTTTGAGACCGTGTTATTAGATTTTCAGTATTTAGAATTGCTATTATGTCACTTGTCTTATCATTATGAAACAACCCTCTTCGTTCTGGGTAATACACCTTGATATGAAAACTACTTTGTCTAATAGTAATATAGCCATTCTAGGTTTCCTTTATTAATGCAATCAGGGCATTTTTTTATTCTTTTCTTTTTAATCTGTTTTTATATTTAAATTAAGTCTATTGAAGGTAAAACATAGTTAAGTCATGCTTTTTTTTTTTTTTTTTTGGCTCTTTTTATCCAGTCTGATAATATTTGACATTTAATTGGGTGATTTTTTTAGACCAATGTGATAAATGATTTGATTGGGTTTAAATTTATCATCTCATTTTTATGTTTTCTATTTGTTTGCTTTTTAATTTTTATTATTTTTATTTTTTTATTATTAAATCATAGCTGTGTACATTAATGCGATCGTGGGGCACCATACACTGGTTTTATAGACCATTTGACACATTTTCATCACACTGGTTAACATAGCCTTCCTGGAATCTTCTTAGTTATTGTGTTAAGACATTTATATTCTACATTTACTAAGTTTCACATGTACCCTTGTAAGATGCACCGCAGGTGTAATCCCACCAATCACCCTCCCTCTGCCTATCCTCCTCCCTCCCTCCCCTCCCTCTCCCCCTTCCCCATATTCTTAGGTTATAACTGGGTTGTAGCTTTCATATGAAAGCCATAAATTAGTTTCATAGTAGGGCTGCCCAATTCATAATTGCTAAGTCATGGAAAAAGCCCAAGTGCCCATCGATCCACAAATGGATTAATAAATTGTGGCATATGTACACCATGGAATATTATGCAGCCTTAAAGAAAGATGGAGACTTTACATCTTTCATGTTTACATGGATGGAGCTGGAACATATTCTTCTTAATAAAGTTTTCTATTTGTTTTATCTATTCATTATCTCCCTTTACCCTATTTCTTGTCATCTTTTGGTTAAACTGAGTAAAATTTTCTTGTGATTCTATTTTATCTACAAGTTTGTTTTATTAACAATACTCTAGTTAGTGTTTGCTTTAGTATTTGTGGTATACATCCTTAACTTATAAGAATCCATATTCAAATAATATAACAACTTCATGTACATGTATAACTTCATGTACAACTATAAGGACCAAAGGTGTCACCACAAAATTCTCATGTTGAAGCCTTAGCCCCAAATGTGACGGGAGGTAGTTAGGGTTAGATGAAGTGCTTGTGATGGGATGAGTGCCCTTACTACTGTGGTACATTTCCAAAAACAAAAACACTGATGTTAGTACATTTCTCTTAATTCCAGGTTTTATTTATATTTCATCAGTTTCTCCATTCATGTCCTTTTTCTGTTCCAAGATTCAATTCATGGTACTACATTGCTTTTAGTTGTCATATCATCTCCTCTGGATTTTGGCAGTTTCTCAGTTTTGTTTTTTATAATTTTGTTAGCCTTAAAGTGTACAGGCCAGACATCCCATAGACTCCTCTTTTCCCTGCCCAATCTAGGTTTTTGTCATGATTAGACAGAGGTTATGGATTTCTAGGAAGAACACCACAGAGATGGTGTACTGGCTTTGTCACATCGTAGCAGTGGTGCATCCACATGCCAGCACTGGCACTGTTAATCGTTACTCAGGTAAGGTAGTGTCCACCGGCCTTCTCCATTGTGAGGCTACTCTTTATCCCTTCTCTGACTCTATTCTCCAGAACTAAGTCCACACAAATTGTTTCAAGATCTTTTCCTTATCTCCAGAGCTCTGAAATACTTCAAGTCAGTTCTTGCTCCCAGATCTATTTTCTCATGATCATGTGGGTAATGAAAAGAAAATATATCTGTGGTCCTTAGACGAAATGCAGTTAAAGTTCCGTTCAAATTAAAGAGCATTAAATTAGAGTCAGGGGATAGAGTTTTGTTTTGGGAACAAGCTTAATTGAGATATAATTCACATATCATACAATTCACCATTTAAAGGATTCAATTCAGTGGTTTTAAGTATGTACATACTCAGAAGATTTTGTAATAATCGCAGAACATTTTTTTTTTTTTTTTGTAGAGACAGAGTCTCACATACCACCCTCAGGTAGAGTGCCGTGGCATCACACGGCTCACAGCAACCTCTAACTCTTGGGCTTACGCGATTCTCTTGCCTCAGCCTCCCGAGCGGCTGGGACTACAGGCACCCGCCACAACACCTGGCTATTTTTTTGTTGCAATTTGGCCGGGGCTGGGTCTGAACCCGCCACCCTCGGCATATGGGGCCGGCGCCCTACTCACTGAGCCACAGGCGCCGCCCTCGCAGAACATTTTTTATCACCTCCAAGGAAAACCTAAGGTCTATTAAGTGGTCAGCCCATGTCCACTCCCTCCCTTCAGCCTCTGGCAACCGCTAATCCCCTTTCTGTCTCTATAGATTTGCCTATTCTATATATTTTATATGCATGACACCATATAATGTGTATTTTGGGTTTTTTTGGGGGGTGGGGGGACAGGGCTGGGTTTGAACCCACCACCTCAGGCATATGGGGCTGGTGCCTTACTCCTTTGAGCCACAGGCACCGCCCCTATTTGGGGTCTTTTTTTATTTAACATAGTGTTCTTAAGGCCCAGCCATGTTGTAGCATGTGTCGGCTCTTCATTGCTTATTACTACAGTGAATAGCACTGTATTATACATCACATTTTATTTATTAATTCATCAGTTGATGGACATTTGGGTTTTTACTGTTTGGGGCTATTAAGAATAATACTGCTACAAATATTTATAAAAGTTTTTAAGTGGAAAAGATTTTTTTTTGGATTAATGTGAGGGTACATACAATTAGGTTACATTATTTGCATTTTACTTTTATTGTTGGGGATTCATTGAGGGTACAAAGAACCAGGTTACATTGATTCCATAATTGTGTCCCACCCCCAAAAGGCGTGTTTACATACCGTGAACCCCCACCCCGCCTCTTTCCCTCTCTCCCTTCACCCCTTCCCCCACTCCCAACCATGTACTAGTCAGCAATTGTCCTGATACCAAAATTGAGTACATAGGATTCATGTTTCTCCATTCATGTGATGCTTTACTAAGAATAATGTATGCCGCTTCCATCCAGGTTAATACAAAAGATGTAAAGTCTCCATCTTTTTAAATGGCTGAGTAGTATTCCATATACCACAGCTTGTTAATCCATTCCTGGGTTGCTGGGCATTTAGGCAGTTTTCACATTTTGGTGATTGTAAATTGAGCTACCATAAACAGTCTAGTGCAAGTGTCCTTCTGGTAAATTCTTTTTTTCTTCTGGGTTGATGCCCAGTAATGGGATTGCAGGGTCAAATGGGAGGTCTAGTTTGAGTCCTTTGAGGGTTCTCCATACTTCCTTCCGAAAAGGTTGTATTACTTTACAGTCCCACCAGCAATGTACAAGTGTTCCCTGCTCTCCATATCCACACCAGCCTCTGCAGCTTTGAGACTTTGTGATGTGGGCCATTCTCACTGGGGTTGGATGATATCTCTGGGTGGTTTAGATTTACATTTCTCTAATAATTAGGGACAATGAGCATTTTTTTATATGTTTGTTAGCCATTCGTCTGTCTTTTTTAGAGAGGGTTTTTCTATTCATCTCTCTTGATATAAGGGATTGTTGGCTTTTTTCATGTTGATTAATTCGAGCTCCCTGTAGATCCTTGTTTCATTTCTCATATGTCTATAGCTAAGAATGGAACTGCTATGCCATATGATAACACTAAGTGTAAGGCTTTTAGGAACTGTCAAAGTGTTTTCCGCAGTGGCTGCAGCACTTAACATTCCCACCACAAACAGATGAGGGCTCCAGGTTCTTCCCATCCACAACACTTGTTTGTTTTCATTATTTTGATTATAGCTATCTTGATGGGTGTGATGTGGTACCACACTGTGGTTTTTGACTTGTGTTTTCCTGGTTGCTAATGTTGAGCATTCTTCATATGCTTATTATGTTTTTACTATTAAGTTGTATGATTTTTTTATATATTCTGGATATAAGCGCCTTATGAGACATATGATGTGAAGTTATTCTCCCTCAGTCTCTGGCTTGCTTTTCACTTTTTGAGGGTTTTCTTTGATGTACAAACTTTTCTCGTAAAATCCAATTTATCTTTTTTCTTCTGTCACATGTATTTAAATGTCATATTTAATGAGGCTTTCCCTAACTAAATGTCACAAAGACTTACTTCCACATCTTCTCCTAAGAAGCTCTTACATGAGGGTAGATTTTTTTTGGGGGGGTGGAGGGATTTATGAGTCCATTCTGTGTTAATTCAAAAATTAACACAAATTGTATTGTATGTGAACAATTGACTCAACATTGTTTGTTGAAAAAGCTTATTTCTTTTCAATTGAGTTTTCTAGACATCTTTGTCAAAAATGAATGTAGGGCTTTATTTCTGGCTATCAGTTCTATTCAATTGATCCATAAGCCTATCCTTACGTAAGTACCACAAGGTCTTGATTACTGTAGCTTTGTGATAAGTGTTGAACTTGGGAAATTTGAGTTCTCCAACTTTGTTCTTCATTCTTAAGATGATTATTGAGACTATGCCAGGTCTCTGAATGTTCCATATGGATTTTAAATCAGGTTGCCTATTTCTGTAAAGTCAGTTGGGAATTTAATAGAGACTGCATTGACTCTATAACCTGTATATAATTTGGGGAATACTGTCCTCCTAACAATATTAAGTATTTTTAATTCATAATATTGGATATCTTTACAATTATTTAAATCTTTAATTTCTTTCAAAAATGTTTTTTCCTTTCCATCATGTCTGTCTGACACTTCTTTTGTTAAGTTTAATACAAAGTATTTTAGTATTCTTTTGGATGCTGTTATAAATACTGTAAATCATGTACAGAAACACAGATGATCATGTATCTTGCACTGATCTTATCTATTGAAACCTTGTTGAACTAAGGTTTTTGTGAATTATTTAGAACTTTTTATATATAAGATCATGATGTCTATGGTAAGCTAAGGCAGCATTTGTCTTTTTTGTTGTTGCAGTTTGGCCGGGGTTGGGTTTGAACCCGCCACCCTTGGCATATGGGGCCGGCGCCCTACTCACTGAGCCACAGGCGCCACCCATCATGATGTCTATGAATTGACATAGCTTTACTTCTTCCTTTCTAAACTGAATGTCTTTTATTTCATCTTGCCTAAGTGCCTGGCTAGGACTTCCAGTGCAAAGTTCAATAGAATTGGTAAAAATGGATACCATAGTTCCTGATCTTAGGGGAGAATTTTCATTTTTTACCACTGAATATAACAGATGGGTGTTTCTTTTACTAGGCTGAGAAAGTTACTTACTAGTCTGAGTCATGAAAGGGTGCTTGGTTGTTTGTGTGTGTGTGTGTGTGTGTGTTTTTTCCCTGTATCTAATGAGATGATTGTGAATTTTTTCCCCACTCGTCTATTAATATGATGTGTTATATGGACTGAATTTTGTGTGTGGGACAAATCTTGCATTCTTCTTAGGATCCATCCCACCTGGTCATGATGTATAATGCTTTGTACATGTTGCTAGATGTGGTTTGCTGATATTTTGTTGAGGACTTTTCCCTCTGTGTTCATAAAGGATGTTGATCTATAGAATTTTTTTCCCTTGAAATGTCTTTGTGAGATCTTGCTATCTGCATAATACTAGCGTCATAGAATGAGTTAGAAATTGTTATTTTTCTCTTCTATTTCTATTTTCTTCGGGAAAATTTGATAATTTGATAAGAGTTAGTGCTGATTCTTTTCAAATCATTTGATATAATTCACCAACAAAGCCATCCAATCCTTGACTCTTAGTTGTGGAAATTTTTTGGATTACTTATTCAATATCTTTATACTTGTATATTTAGATCTTTTACTTCCTTTATGTCAAATTTTCTAGTTTACGTGCTTATAGACATTTTTCTACTTTATCAAGATTATTCAATTTGTGGACATATGATTTGTTCATAGTATTCTCTTATAATAATTTTTATTTTTGAAAGTACTATGGTAAAGTCTCCTCTTTTATTCCTGAGTTTGGTAATTTTAGGCTTCATTTTTTTTTTTCTTGGACGTTCTAGCTAAAGGTTTTACAACTTTGTTGATTTTTTTAAAAAAAGAAAACAAATAATTTTTGATTTTGTTGCTTTTTCTCTGTCTTTCCATTCCCTATTTCACTTATTTATCCTTGAATCTTTACTATTTCCTTCCTTTCTTTAGCTTTTGGTTTAGTTTGCCCTTCATATTTATTTTCTTAAAGAAGCAAATCAAGTTATTGATTTGAGATTTTTCCTCTTATTTAGTATATGCCTTTACAGTATACATTCCCTACTTGCCCTGCTTTCACTGCTTCCTACGTGTTTTGATAGCTTATGTTTTCTTTCATTTATCACAAAACATTTTTTTAATTTCCCTTGTGACTTAACTCCTTAACCTTTTGTCGTTTATCATGTTTATTTTCTACATGTTTGTGAAGTCCCTTATTTCCTTTTATCATTGATTTTTTTTATTCTCGATGAACGTACTTTGCATGATACCAACCTTTTTTTAGAGATAGGGATCCCTTTTGTCATTTATGCTGGAGTGCAGTGGCATGATCACACCTCAGTGCATCCTGGAACTCCTGGGTTCAAGTGATCCTTCCAAGTATCTGGAACTATAGGCATATGTCACTCTGCCCAGGTAATTTTCCTCATTTTTTTTTTTTTTTTTTTTTTTTTTTGTAGAGATGTAGTCTTGCTATGTTGCACAGTTTGGTCTCAAACTCCTAGCCTCAAGCAAGTCTTGTGCCTCAGCCTCACAAAGTGCTGGTATATAGGCATGAGCCACTATGCCTGGCCTGTATGATATTAATCCTTTTTCTGATATTGATTTAGTCACTCCAGTGTGCATTCTCTCTCTCCCTCTCTCTCAATCTACTTGATCTACTTAATCTCTCATAATCTACTTTCCCTCATTTTTCTTTTTACTTTCCTCATGGCTTTATATTGAAAGTGTATCCCTTGTACACAAATAAATTAGATTTAAAATATCTATTTAGTCAATCCCTACCACCTAGTGGAAGAGTTTAATTCATTTACATTTAATGTAATTATGCTAAGGTAGGATCTATGTGACCATGTTGCTATTCGTTTCCTATCTTTTTTGTTCTTCAATTCTTCCATTGCTGTCTTCTTTTTTTATTATTGTTAAATAGAAATTTTCTATTATATCATTTAAATTCCCTTTTACAAAATGATATTTTGGGTATTATTTTCTTATTGATTGCCCTGAGATTTATGATGAATGCATTAATTATAACAATCTAGTTCAGATTAATACCAACTGAATTTCAATATTATGCAAAACTTTGTTCCTATGTAGCAGTGACTCTCAACCTGTGGGTCGCGACCCCTTTCACAGGGGTCACCTAATATCAGATATTTGCATTATGATTTATAACAGTAGCAAAAATTACAGTTATGAAGTAGCAATGAAAATAATTTTATGGTTGAGGGTCACCACAACATGAGGAACTGTGTTAAAGGGTAGTGGCATTAGGAAGGTTGAGAACCACTGCATATAGTTTTGTTTCCCCTTCCTTTATGTTGTTATGTAACAATATTACACCTTTCAACATTTTATGATTATCAACACAGATATATAATTATTGTTTTTTTTTGTTTGTTTTTTTTTTGTAGAGACAGAGTCTCACTTCATGGCCCTCGGTAGAGTGCCGTGGCCTCACACAGCTCACAGCAACCTCCAACTCCCGGGCTTAAGCGATTCTCTTGCCTCAGCCTCCCGAGTAGCTGGGACTACAGGCGCCCGCCACAACGCCCGGCTATTTTTTTGTTGCAGTTTGGCCGGGGCTGGGTTTGAACCCGCCACCCTCAGTATATGGGGCCGGCACCCTACTCACTGAGCCACAGGCGCCACCCATAATTATTGTTTTTTAAATTGTCCTTTAAATCAGATAGTAGGAAAAAGAGAAGATACATATTAAAAACTATATTTATTCTATTTTACAAAATACTGTATTTACCTCCATATTTACCTTTACTGGTGCTCTTTATTTCATCACGTGAATTTGTTTAATTGTCTAATATCCTTTAATTTCAGCCAGAAGGGCTCCTTTTAGCATTTCTTGTCGGGCAGTTTTGCTAGAGATGAACTCTCACAGGCTTTGTTTATCAGGGAATGTCATAATTTCTTTTTCAGTTTTGAAATACAGTTTTTCTCTTTGCAGAATTCTTGCTTGGAAGTCCTATCCCTCCCCCACCAGTTTGTGTATGCTACCCCACTTCATTCTGGTTTCTATAGTCACACTGCCCTGAACATGCCTGACCTTGTCCGAATTTTGTCTGGGGCAGATAAAATTCTGAGCAGTGTCCTGGCAGAGGCTTCTCTGAGCAACTGTGCTGCCAATGCACAATAAGCTTGTGCTGTTCCTCTACACTTGTGCTGGATACTGACTGTTGCTTTTTCTTTAATCCCTTCCCCATGTCCTGCCTGCTGGCATCTCTCTTATAGTATCTGTGCAGATGGTGATGGTTAAAATCCCTCCACATCTTCATGGTGCCTTGGTCTGTCCTTGGAGTGGTGGGAGTGGCCAGCTCCTCCAGAGGGCAGTGAGGAGAACCCTGTCTGTCATGAGGAAGAAAAGGGACGCGGAGCTGGGCCTTTGCCAATCCCACCTCACAGAAGTCTTTAATCAGCAGGGTTTTTATTTGGAGGAGTAATAAATTAACCCTTTATTAAAAATGTCTTTAAGTAATTTACTTGAGAAGTTGAAGAGTAATAACAATTTTAAAGCTTCCACCCCACTACACTCTAGCACAGAAATAGTCTGCTGACCAATGGTGGACTTTTTCCCTCCTTTAATGCAGGAAATCATGCCCAAAGGTTCAGCTTTAACATGCTCATGAGACATGCGATGTATGAAGAAGCATGATCACAGGATGTGCAGCTGCCAGTAAAACGCACATCTGAATGTTGTGATTTCAGTGCTAGTGCTAAACTCTCTTTCTGCATTATTGCACAAGATCAGGTTCGTTCAGGGTAGTGTAACTGTAGGTGGCTGTTTCCCTTTTAAAAGTTCCCTCACCTTTAGTTTGGAGAGCCAGTTGAGTTGCTTCTTAGCCAGGATTGTGTACTTTTTGTTTGAGCAAGAGCCCCTGATAAGGCCCCACCAGTCTTTCTGGTCTCATGTTTATTTCTATTGACTTAGGGTCCAAGAAAAAAAGTCAGGTCGGCTCCATTCCAGAACACCTGCTGGCTCTCCAGGCTGGGATGAGGGCAGCCACCCAGGCCTCTCAGCCCCACCTACGACTCTCCCAGAGGCCCCTCACACCCTCTGCCTTTGTATCCAGGGTAGCTCACCCTGCAGGCCCACCTGCTGTGGCCTCCTTAGCTCTCCTTGGAACCTCCTGTCTTGCCCTCTCTCTGCTGGGAGGTTTAAGGTGTCCTTCCCAACCATCTTCCCTCCCACCACTTTCCATCTTCATATTCCTTTTCCTGTTCTGCCTCTTTCCTTTCCAGTCCTCTCCCAGAGGCTTCTTCTCTGCATTGCTGTACTCTAGCTGCAGACCTGGCTTCCCCGAAGGTCTTGCTTTGTCCACTTACCTCTGTCTCTGAGGGACAGCAGCTCTGCTGGCACAGCCTATGGGGGCAGAGGCCATGACCACACCCTCTGCACTCATGTACTGCACAAAGGAGGCCATCAGAGTTTCAAGAAAAGGTCAACCAGAATACGAGCACAAAGAAAGATGGGTGAAGCTCCCTCCAAGGGGGGCATTTGAGCAGAGAGGCCGTGAGGATGGTGAAGGAACAAGCCCTGTGCCCTGGAGGAGAAACACATTTCAAGTGATCCAAAGAGAAGATGGAAATACTCCGTGCAGGGGGTGCCTGGAGTTTTCCAAGAATGGCTGAAGGCATTGTGGTTGGGGCAGGGTGAGTGCCAGAAGTAGTGCTGAGGCCCTAGCTTATTCTCATGAGTTGTTCCCCACCAGCTCAGCTCATGCCCCTACCTGTAAGCACACTGCTCATTTATAGAAAAGTCACTCAAATGTCACCTCGTTGGTGAAGACCTTGTGGACTTCGCAGAGCCCAGGCAGTGGTGGACACGGCCACTGGATTGTGATGTCCTTTGACTTCTGTGTCTTAACCACAATGCTGCAAGTTCCTTAAAGAGACAGATTTTTGGCCTTTCATTTTCTGTGCCCTTAGTGATGAGAATTGTCATTGTGTAGTAGGTATTAAATGAATGAACACATGAATGAAACGAGTGACTACAACATTTTCTTCTGAATTGGCCTTGGCCTAGGGTGGGGGCAGGGCCCAGTAATGCTGCCAGACAGAACCTAGAAATGGTTGGTACTGCCTTTCACCATGTGGGAGGACTTTGGGAGGCATCTCAGGCCATAGCTTCCCACCTATCCCCTCAGAGAGACGTGGTGTCTGTCTGTGCTCTGCCCAGGGGAGCTGAGTGAGTTGACCTCTTGCCTGGTTTGGCACCTCCTTCCCCTCAGCTGTCCTCAGTCCACAGGGAACAGAAGTTGTCAGCCACATTGGGTTGGAACCCCAGGGCCTCAGCTGGTTTGAGTTTGCTTCAGTCAGCATTAGCATCAGCTGTCCCTGCACCAAGGGTCTGGCCCTGCAGCCTGGTAAGCTCTGCCACACAGGTGGTCTCCTGTCCTTCAGCCTGGCCCTGCTTGCTCCGTGAGAAGTCTCCTGCCTTCCACAGCCACTTCTTCTCCTCACCCTACCACAGGAAGTAGGAACCTCCTCTGACACTGGGGGACTCTGAGTGCTGGGTCACATGGCCAGGGTGGGCAGCGTGGGAAGAGGCGAACATGACCTGAGAAGTTGCACCCAGCAGGACCACAGGCAGGAGTGCACTTGCTAGAGGTCCAGGGTGCTGGGTACAGGTGGCAGGCTGGGAGAAGGCAGATGGAGAGAGGAATAGGAAAACTGAATCTTGATTGTGAATCAAATGCAGAGATGGGGACAGCAGAGGAAAGCCCCCTAAGGAAAGAAAAGCAGCACACACAGGGCAGTACAGTGCCTGGGGGTGTGAATTGAAGGAGTCAGTAGAAGTGGACAGCACAGAGGAGGACAGGACTGAGGTGTTGTCCAGTGTGGACCAGGACAGCAGAGGGCATGACAGGTCTCAGGCTGAGGTTTCGACCAGACTGGGAGGGAGATGGGTGTTGTCACTGCATATGCCTCCTGCAAAGCAAGGAAGGAAGGACTGGTTGTGCAGTGAGGCTATATGCAATCTAACAACACTGAATACTTGGAAATGATCAAGAAATTTCCTTGATTTTGAAAAGCCTATGGAAATACTTGCATTTGGTTATATTCTTTTTGAATAAAGGCCTCAACATTGATAGACTTCATGCCTCAGCTGACAATGCAGTGTAAAATTAACCACAGACCTAGGTTTGAGTCTCAGCTCTGCCTCATATTAGCTATGATTTATGGCATGTCCTTTACCCTCCCTAAGCCCCACTTCCTTATTTATACAATGGGGCATGATGAAATCAGGTTCAAGATGAAGTAAGCAATTGCATGTGAAATTCTACAGTGCCTGGGAGGTGACAGGTATGCAGTGTTGTCATACTTGTCATTAATTTCATGTCTTCAGAGTCAAGTCAGAGGCTTTTTACAAATGGCACACTGATTACCAGGGTGTTTTCCCATTTTTGTATTGCTATAAATGAATACATGAGGCTGGGAAATTTATTTATTTTTTTTTTATTAATTCATAGTTACGTACATTAATGCAATCATGGGGTACAATGTGCTGGGTTTATATATAATTTAAAATACTTTCATCAAACTGGTTAACATAGCCTTCACCGCATTATCTTAGTTATTGTGTTAAGACATTTATGTTCTGCACTTAGTAGGTTTAACTTGTACCCCTGTAAAATGCACCATAGGTGTGGTCCCACCAATTACCCTCCCTCCACCGATTCTCCCCTGTCCCCTCCCTTCCCCTTCCTCTCGTCTTTCCCCTTCTACTTGGACTATAGTTGGGTTATAGCTTTCATATGAAAGTGTGGGTGCTTATAAATTGGTTTCATAGTAGGGCTGAGTACATTGGATACTTTTTCTTCCATTCTTGAAATATATATCCAGAAGACCAAAAATCACTTTATAACAAAGTTATTTGCACAAGAATGTTTATTGCAGCCCAATTCATAATGGCTAAGTCATGGAAGAAGCTCAAGTGCCCATCGACCCACGAATGGATTAATAAATTGTGGTATATGTACACCATGGAATATTATGCAGCCTTAAAAAAGATAGAGACTTTACGTCTTTCATGTTTACATGGATGGAGCTGGAACATATTCTTCTTAGCAAAGTATCTCAAGAGGCTGGGAAATTTAGAAAGAAAAGAGGTTTATTTGGCTCATGATTCTGCTAGCTGTACAAGAAGCACAGCACCTAGATATGCTTCTGGTGAGGGTCTCAGGAAGCTTTTATTCATGGAGCAAGGCAAAGGGGGAGCAGGCCTGTCACATGGCAAGAGAAGGACCAGAAGAGAGGCTGGGGTGCTCCTGTCCTACCCCCTCTCTGCTGGAAGGTTTAACAAGCTCTCATGTTAACTTGCTCATTACCTCAGAAGGGCACCAAGTCCATTCATGATGGATCTGTACCCATAACCCAACACCTCCCGGTAGGCCCCATTTCCAACACTTGAGGCCAAATTTCAATGTAACATGTGGAGGGGCAAACCTCCAAACCATATCAACTGGGCTGGCCCATAAATGGATTTTCATCACCTCCCTGTTGTCAGCCCCAGGCAACAAAATGTCTCATACAGTTTTTATTCTTGTTCCAACTTGGTTCACCTTCTCTTTCCTGGATGGGTCCTGTCTTTTTCCTTCTTTCCTGTTGCTCTTCTTCATGACTGACAGGGTTCTTCTCAATGCCCTCTAGAGGAGCTGGCCATTGCCTCCACTCCAAAGACGGACCAAGGCACCATGAAGATGCGGAGGAATTTTAACCACCACGATCTGCACTGATGCTATAGGAGATGGTCTCTCTCCAAATCTGAACCCTGTCCCAATTGTGGCCGATGTGAAATGTCAGTTGCTGCCAGTGGCATATCTACTAAGGATGAAGCATGGTTGAGTGCACCCGTCTTACCAAAGGGAAGTTCAGAGCTAATTTTTGGTGCTAACTTCCTTGTCTGTTGCATGTAGTCTTGTAACCCACTCAGCAGGTCAATTGAACATTTGGTCATTTTATAGATCTTTGGTCAGATGGGCTTATGTAACGTGATGCTCTATACCTTGCCAGATAAGTTATTAAAGTTATAGAAAAAAAGAAAAAAATGAAATTATATCAAGTATTTTCTCTGACCCCACTGGACTAAAACTAGAAATCAAGCCAGGTGTGGTGGCATGTGCCTGTAGTCTTAGCTACTTGGGAGGCTGAGGCAGGAGGATCACTTGAGCCCAGGAATTAGAGGTTGCAGTGAGCTTTGATCACACCACTGCACTGTAGCCCAGGCCACAGAATGAGACCCTGTCTCAAACAAAGCAAAATAAAGAAAACTATAAATCAATAACAGAAGGAACATTGGAAAACATAAACACATGGAAATTAAACAATATGCTCCCGAATAGCAGTGAGTCAATCAAGAGATTAAGAAGGAAATTTAAGGGGCGGCGCCTGTGGATCAAAGAGTAGGGCGCGGGTCCCTTACGCTGGAGGTGGCGGGTTCAAACCCAGCCCCGGCCAAAAGAAAAAAAAAAAAAAAACAGAAGGAAATTTAAAAAATTTCTCAAAACAAGTGAAAATGAAATCACAACATATCAAGACCTATGGGATACTTTAAAAGCAGTAATAAGAGGAAAGTTTATGGCAACAATCGGGTACATCGAAACAGTAGAAAAGTGTCAAATAAACAACTTAATGATGCATCTCAAGGAACCGGAAAAACGAGAGTAAAATAAATGCAAAATTAGTAGAAGAAATAACAAAGATCACAGAATAAATAAATGAGACTAAAACAAAAAGGCACAAAACATCAACAAAACAAAAAGTTGGTTTTGAAAAGATAAATAAAATAGACACACCATTAGCCAAACTAAGAAATAAAAAAGAGATGACTCAAATAAAGTCAAAAGATGAAAAGGGAAACATTATAACTGATACCGAAGAAATCCAAAGGATCATTAGCTACTACTCTAAACAACCACATGCAATACATTGGAAAATCTAGAAGAATTGGATAAATTCCTAGCAGCATTCACCTACAAATGACAACATGACATTGATCCTTTTTTTCTTATGTTTATTGGCTATTTGTCTATCTTCTTTTGAAAAACTTCTGTTTACATCTTTTGCCCACTTTTTAATAGGGTTGTTTTTTTATTGCTGATTTCTGTGTAGTAAACAATACCATGATAGCCATATCTGTTCTCTTTTTGTCAAATACCCACCACTGGCCATTCCAGAATTGTCACCTCTAGCAGGCCTTACCATTCATCAAATACGTATGCAAAGAAACGGATTCCTCAAAAACAGGCTGCATGAAGTTTGTGTTATACCAGTGTACATCTGGAAAACAAAATAGTGATATTACACAAATAAGTGTAATTAGAGAGAACACAGGATGGGGTTAATGAGGAAATCAAAATCAGCCCTTTTATCAGATGTGTAGATTGTGAATATTGTGTCCCATTCTGTGGGTTGTTTATTTGGTCTGATTATTTCCTTAGCTATGCAGAAGCTTTTTTATTTAATCAAATATTTATTGTTGTTGCTGTAAGTGCCATTGGGGTCTTAGTAATAAATTCTTTGCATAGGTAGGCTGATATCTAGAAGTTTTCCTACATTTTCTTCTAGAATTCTTATGGTTTATGCCTTATATTCAAGTATTTTATTTATCTTCAATGAATTTTTGTGAGTGTTAAGAGGAGTACTGTTTCCTTCTTTTTTTTTTTTTTTTATTAAATCATAGCTGTGTACATCAATATGATCATGGGGCACCATACACTTGGTTCATAGAATATTTGACACATTTTCATCTCATTAGTTGACATAGCCCTCCTGGCATTTTCTTAGTTACTTTGCCAAGACATTTACATTCCACATTTGTCAAGGCTCACATGTACCCTTGTAAGATGCACCACAGGTGTGATCCTTTCAATCCCCATCCCTCTACCCACCTCCCCGCTCCCTCCCCACGCTTTCCCCCTTCACCTTGTTCTTAGGTTGTAACTTGGTTATAGCTTTCATGTGAAGGTCCTAAGTTAGTTTCATAGTAGGGGTGAATACATTGGATATTTTTTCTTCCATTCTTGAGACACTTTACTGAGAAGAATATGTTCCAGCTCCATCCATGTAAACATGAAAGAGGTAAAGTCTCCATCTTTCTTTAAGGCTGCATAGTATTCCATGGTGTACATATACGACAATTTGTTAATCCATTCGTGGATCGATGGGCACTTGGGTTTTTTCCATGACTTAGCAATTATGAATAGGGCTACAATAAAGATTCTGGTACAAATATCTTTGTTATGATGTGGGTTTTGGTCTTCTGGGTATATGCGCAACAGAGGAATTACAGGATTGAATGGCAGATCTATTTTTAGATCTCTAAGTGTTCTCCATATATCTTTCCAAAAGGAATGTATTACTTTGCATTCCCACCAGCAGTGCAAAAGTGTTCCCTTTTCTTCCACATCCACGCCAACATCTCTGGTCTTAAGATTTTGTGATATAGGCTAGTCTCACTGGAGTTAGATGATATCTCAAAGTAGTTTTGATTTGCATTTCTCTGATGATTAAAGATGATGAGCATTTTTCATATGTCTGAAGGCCGCTCGCCTATCTTCTTTGGAGAAGTTTCTTTTCAAGTCTCTTGCCCAGCCTGTGATGGTATCCCTTGTTCTTTTCTTGCTAATGCGTTTGAGTTCTCTTGGATTCTGGTTATTAAACCTTTGTCGGAGACATAACCAGCAAATATCTTCTCCCATTCTGAGGGCTGTTTGCTTGCTTTACTTACTGTATTCTTGGCTGTGCAGAAGCTTTTTAGTTTGATCAAGTCCCAAAAGTGTATTTTTGAAGCTGCTTCAATCACCCGGGGGGTCCTTCTCATAAAAAACTCACCCAACCCAATTTCTACAAGGGTTTTCCCTGCACTCTCTTCTAGTATTTTTATAGTTTCATATCTTAAGTTTAGGTCTTTAATCCAGTAAGAATCTATCTTGGTTAGTAGTGAAAGGTGTGGATCCAGTTTCAGTCTTCTACAGGTTGCCAGCCAGTTCACCCAGCACCATTTGTTAAATAGGGAATTTTTCCCCACTGAATGTTTTTAATTGGCTTGTCAAAGATTAAATAATAGTAAGTAGCTGGGCTCATCTCTTGGTTCTCTATTCTGTTCCAGACATCTACTTCTCTGTTTTTGTGCCAATACCATGCTGTTTTGATCACTATCGATTTGTAGTATAGTCTGAGGTCTGGTAGCGCAATTCCTTCTGCTTTGTTTTTATTTTTGAATAATGTCTTTGCTATTTGAGGTTTTTTCTGATTCCATATAAAACAAAGTATTATTTTTTCAAGATCTTTAAAGTATGACAGCGGAACTTTAATAGGGAGTGCATTGAAGTTATATATTGCTTTGGGTAGTATGGACATTTTAACAATGTTGATTCTTCCCAGCCATGAGCATGGTATGTTTTTCCATTTATTAACATTCTCGGCTATCTCTTTTCTTAGAGTTTCATAGTTCTCTTTATATAGATCTTTCACATCCTTTGTTACATAAACTCCCAAATATTTCATCTTCTTTGGCATTACTATGAATGGGATAGAGTCCTTAATTTTTTTTTTCAAAGTTTTTTCAGCTTGACTATTGTTAATATATATAAAGGCTACTGATTTATGAATGTTGATTTTGTAACCTGAGATGTTGCTGTATTCCTTGATCACTTCTAAGAGTTTTGTAGTAGAGTTCCTAGTGTTTTCCAGATATACAATCATATCATCTGCGAAGAGCGAAAGTTTGATCTCTTCTGACCCTATGTGGATGCCCTTGATTGCCTTTTCTTCCCTAATTGTGCTGGCTAAAACTTCCATTACAATGTTAAAAAGCAATGGAGACAATGGGAAGCCTTGTCTTGTTCCTGATCTAAGTGGAAATGATTCCAATTTAACTCCGTTCAATATGATATTGGCTTTCGGTTTGCTGTAGATGGCCTCTATCAGTTTAAGAAATGTCCCTTCTATACCGATTTTCTTAAGTGTTCTGATCATGAATGGATGTTGGATGTTATCAAAAGCTTTTTCTGCATTGATTATGAGAATCATATGATCTTTGTTTTTTACTATGTTTATGTGCTGAATTACATTTGTAGATTTGCGTATATTGAACCAGCCTTGATACCCTGGGAAAAGCCAGCTTGATCATGATGTATGATTTGTTTAATATGTTGCTGGATTCTGTTTGATAGGATCTTGTTGAATATTTTTGCGTCTATATTCATTTGTGATATTGGTCTATAATTCTCTTTTCTTGTTGGGTCTTTTCCTGGTTTGGGGATCAGGGTGATGTTTGCTTCATAGAATGTGTTGGGGAGTCTTCTTCTTTTTCTACATTTTGGAACAGTTTGAGTAATATAGGTACCAATTCCTCTTTAAAGGTTTGCTAGAATTTTGATGTGAAACCATCTAGTCCTGGACTTTTCTTTTTGGGGAGGTGTTGTACGGTTGATGTTATTTCCGAACTTGAAATGGGCCTGTTAAACATTTCCACTTGATTCTGGTTAAGTCTTGGAAGGTGACGAGCTTCCAAGTATCGGTCCATTTCCTTCAGATTTTCATCTTTCTGAGAGTAAAGTTTCTTGTAATATTCATTAAGGATTTTTTTGATTTCTGAGGAGTCTGTTGTTATTTCATCTTTGTCATTTCTGATTGATGAGATTAGAGATTTTACTCTTTTTTTCCTGATTAGGTTGGCCAATGGTTTATCTATTTTGTTGACCTTTTCAAAAAATCAGCTTTTTGATTTATTGATCTGTTGTATTGTTCTTTTGTTTTCAGTTTCATTTACTTCTGCTCTGATTTTGGTTATTTCTTTTCTTCTACTGGGTTTGGGGTTGGAATGTTCTTCCTTTTCCAGTTGCTTGAGATGTCCCATTAAGTTGCTAACTTCCTCTCTTTCCGTTCTCCTGAGGAAGGCTTGCAGTGCTATAAATTTCCCTCTTAGAACTGCCTTTGCGGTGTCCCAGAGGTTCTGATAGTTCGTGTCTTCATTGTTGTTTTGTTCCAAAAATTTGGCAATTTCCTTCTTGATCTCATATCTGACCCAGCTATCGTTCAGCATGAGGCTATTTAACTTCCATGTTTTTGTATGAGTATGTAGATTCCTGTTGTTACTCAGCTCAAGTTTTATTCCATGATGGTCCAAGAAGATGCATGGAATAACTTCTATTCCTTTAAATTTACTGAGGTTATATTTGTGACCTAAGATGTGATCGATTTTGGAGTAAGTTCCGTGCGCTGATGAGAAGTATGTGTATTCAGTTTTGTTAGGATGAAATGTTCTGTAGATGTCTGCTAGATCTAAATGCTGGATGGTTAGATTAAAATCTAAAATTTCTTTACTCAGCTTTTTGTTGGAGGATCGATCCCTCACTGCCAAAGGAGTGTTGAAATCTCCACCTATTATGGAGCTGGAGGAAATCAAGTTGCTCATGTCTGTTAGAGTTTCTCTTATGAATTGAGGTGCATTCTGATTGGGTGCATAGATATTAAAAATTGAGATCTCATCATATTGAGTATTACCCTTAACAAATATGAAGTGACCATTCTTGTCCTTCCTTACTTTTGTTGGTTTAAAGCCCATTGTGTCTGCAAATAAAATTGCAATACCTGCTTTTTTCTGGTTACCATTTGCCTGAAATGTGGATGACCATCCTTTCACCCTGAGTCTGATTTGTCTTTTAAGTTAAGATGTGACTCTTGTTAAGCAACAGATATCTGATGTGAGTTTTTGTATCCAGTCAGCTAACCTATGTCTCTTTAGAGGACAGTTTAAGCCATTCACATTAATGGAGAGTATTGATAAGTTTGGTGAAATTTTGGGTATGGAGTTTTTCAAAAGTCCAGTGGACAATTTTAATCTTTTCACCATTGTAGAAGTTGGAGTTTGATCAGGAGTTTCTGAGTGAGTTTACGTTTGTAGTAGAGGATTGGGTTGGTCATTACGGAGGATAGGTCTGAGAATATCCTGAAGAGCTGGTTTGGTTGTGGCAAATTTCTTCAACATATGAATGTCGTTAAAGTATTTAATTTCTCTATCATAGATGAAACTCAGTTTAGCTGGGTACAAGATCCGGGGTTGAAAGTTATTTTGCTTTAGGAGATTAAAAGTCGATGACCACCCTCTTCTGGCTTGAAAAGTTTCAGCAGAGAGATCTGCAGTCATTCTAATGTTCTTACCTTTGTAGGTAATGGCTTACTTTCGCCTGATAACTTGAGAATTTTCTCCTTCATGTTGACTTTAGTGAAGCTAATTATGATATGTCTGGGGAATGACTTATTGGGGTTGAATCGTGCTGGAGTTCTGAAACTGTCTGCTATCTGAATTTCAGAATCTCTAGGCATGTCTGGAAAATTCTCTTTCATAATTTCATGCAGAAGGGCCAGAACTCCTATTATTCATATATTTGCCTTCTTCGCATGATCCCAGAGCTCTCTAAGAGAATGATCCGTTCTTGCTTTCCATTTCTCTTCCTCTTTGAGAGTTTGGGAGCATTCAAAGGCTTTACCTTCGATGTCAGAAATCCTTTCTTCTGCTTGGTCCATTCTGTTGCTGAGGGATTCTACTGTATTTTTTATATCTTTAAGGGCTACAAATTCTTGCTTCATTGTGTCTAAGTCTTTGTTGGTTTTGTCTTTAAATTCGTTAAATTCTTGAGAGAACTTTTGAATTTCTCCTTGGATTCCTAATTCCATTTTATCAATCTTGTATGCAATACAAATTCTGAATTCGATTTCTGACATGTCTGCCAGTTGTTTATGAATGGGATTTTCAATGACATCCGCCATTTCTTTCCTTGGGGGGGTTGATCTATTCTGTTTATTCATGTTACCAGAGATTTTCTGCTGATTCTGCCCCATGGTTGTTTTACTCCCTTTGATTTTTCTCCTAGGGTTTTGTTGAGGGCCCGTTCAGTGTTGTAGCCTGAGAGACTGGGGCCCTGTCTGGTGTGGTGAGGCTGAGTGGTTCTGAATTATTGTCAGCTGGCTTTTGTTTGACCCCAGTGAAGCACTTACTCTGGGTTGAAGTCTCAGTTCTCTGAGTCGGCCCTACCCTGGATGTTTCCGGGGTCTGTGAGTCACCTCAGGCAAGTCCTATACTCAGGGGTGGCCTCCTCTGGTTGCCCAGGGAGGCAGGGGGTATGGCTTCAGCTGCCTCAGGGAACTGCCGCTCTGATGTGGGTCTCCCCCAGCCTCACTCCTGTATCCCAGAGTCAGGACCAAACAGCCGCAGTTCAGGCACTGTCCCCGCCCCGACAAATCCCTCAAGAATCTGGACTCCCAGGAGACAGGCCTCCAGATCCCAGAGTGAGGGTGGCGTGGTGCGCTGGGAGCTCAGAGCCACTGGCAGCAAGCTCACTCAATTCCTCCCAATCTTTGGCTCCACGGCACCGCCGCAGCCCAAGCCTCCAGGCTTCAGAGTGAGGGCGGGGTGGGGGGAGCGGCTGGAGCCCAGAACCGCCAGGCAGCAAACAGACTCAGCTCCACCCAGTTCCTTGCCCAGCCACACGGCATGCACTCAGTTCTCCAGACCACAGAGCGAGGGTGGGGGAGTGCCAGGAGCTCAAAGCAGCAGGGAGCTCAGAGAGCTGGTAGCGAGTTCGACTCAGTTATATGCCTGGTTGTATTGCTGCCAAAGTAGGGCTGCTGCACCTCGCCTAGGGGAAGTGCCGCCCTGGTGAGGGTCTCCCTCCACTGACTGTCCTCACCTCTCTCCCGTGCCCCAGAATCAGCGCTGACCAGCCGCAGCTCGGGGACTGTCCTCTCCCCTTGAGGAGTCACCCAAGAATCCAAACTCCTGGGGGACTGGCTTTCAGACCTCAGAGAGAGTGGAGGGAAGTGCTGGGTGCTCAGAGTTGCCTGCAAAGGATATTTACAGATTTATACAGTTTTATGCCTGGTAGAAGAACGCCTAGGCATCCTAGTAAGGGAGGTAGGTCCAGTTTGTAGTAGGTCTCTCCTGTGAAGTGTAGTGGGAGGGCCTTTGATTTCTGCCCTTTTGTTTGTGGGGCCCTTAAGCCAATCATGTGGGGTGGGGGGACTCCCATCCGCTTGGTGATGGGTTTTGTACCTTTTGTTTGCTTCCTTGTGGTCGCAGCTCTCCTCAGCAGGGTTGATGTGCGTTCTTCAACTTTCTCGCTTGGTGTTACTCGAATCCATCAGGTTACTTGCTAAATTTTCATCCCCTAACTCTCCTTCAGGACGGGAGCCTCTGTGGAAAGCTGGCTTCAGTCCGCCATCTTCCCATCATCCTCTCAGGAGTCCTGTTTCATTCTTCTACATATAGCTATCCAATTTTTCCAGTATCTCTTAAAGATTTTATAGATGACAATCAGGATATAATATAAATAATTAGGCAGAGCCAGGCAGCTTTACCAGCGACTGAACACCAAGAGCTCCCAGAATTCCAGATATGCTTTCCCATTAGGGCTTTAGGTTCCGTTTTCATGCACTTGTTTCTTATTTATTTTCAATGATGACAAAGTTATACAAGTTTCCTGTACCATTTTAAACATGTATAAAAACGTACAAAGGAGGAACTAAAAGTGTCTATTCGAAGTGAGTTATTATAAACATTTTGGTATTTTTCTTAGTCTTTTTTTTTTTTTTTGTAGAGACAGAGTCTCACTGTACCACCTTCCGATAGAGTGCCGTGGCGTCACACGGCTCACAGCAACCTCTTAACTCTTGGGCTTACGCGATTCTCTTGCCTCAGCCTCCCGAGCAGCTGGGACTGCAGGCGCCCGCCACAACGCCCGGCTAATTTTTCTTAGTCTTTTAAAAAATATGTGTATGTATGTTTATTTTTCACTTAGTTTTAATTATTTAATTTTGCACTTTATTTGTTTTAAATACCACATTTTTAAAGGAAGTTTAAGAAAATAATATTTCCAACATGGACTCCACAAAAAGCAGACTGGCCTTTCTGCACTGCTGGTGGGAATGCAAATTAATACCTTCCTTTTGGAAAGATATATGGAGAACACTCAGAGATCTAAAAATAGATCTGCCATTCAATCCTGTAATCCCTCTGCTGGGCATATACCCAGAAGACCAAAAATCACAACATAACAAAGATATTTGTACCAGAATGTTTATTGCAGCCCAATTCATAATTGCTAAGTCATGGAAAAAGCCCAAGTGCCCATCGATCCACGAATGGATTAATAAATTGTGGTATATGTACACCATGGAATACTATGCAGCCTTAAAGAAAGATGGAGACTTTACCTCTTTCATGTTTACATGGATGGAGCTGGAACATATTCTTCTTAGTAAAGTATCTCAAGAACGGAAGAAAAAGTACCCAATGTAGGGTGGCGCCTGTGGCTCAACGGGTAGGGCGCCGGTCCCATATGCCGGAGGTGGCGGGTTCAAGCCCAGCCCCGGCCAAAAATAAAAAAAATAAAAAATAAAAAAAAAAAAAAGAAAAAGTACCCAATGTACTCAGCCCTACTATGAAACTAATTTGGGGCTCTCACATGAAAGCTATAACCCAGTTACAACCTAACAATAGGGGGAAGTGGGAAAGGGGGGTGGGGTGGGTAGAGGGAGGGGGATCCGTGGGATCACACCTGTGGTGCATCTTACAGGGGTATTTGCGAAACTTGGTAAATGTGGAATGTAAATGTTTTGGCACAGTAACTGAGATAACGCCGGAAAGGCTATGTTAACCACTGTGATAAAAATGTGTCAAATGGTCTATGAAGCGAGTGTATGATGCCCCATGATCATATCAATGTATACAGTTATGATTTAATAAAAAAAAAAAAAAAGCAGACTGGCATATCGAAGTGGAAGTGAATCAGGTCTGAGCTTCTCTCATTTGCAGGCTGCAAGGGATCAACCTTATGGGTCCTGAGGGTTTAGTTTATGTATGAGAGGTATCAAAGGCCATCTTGTCCTCAAATATCTTCCGTGACAATTTATCGTGGTTTGTAGTGTTCTTCCGTTCTCCTGAATACACTCTTAACAATTTGCTTTTGCTCTGTGGCAGTGGAGCAGAGGCCCCGTCAGAATGCAGCTCGCTCACTGCTCATTCACGAAGAGCTAACGGGCCGCGGGGATTCCTGCTCTTAGCTAAATGGAAAAGAACAGCAGAAATAGCAAGTATGACAAAATCGCAGCAACTCAGGGGCTGGCTACTTATCGTGCTGCAAGAAGAAAGGAGCAGCAGGTAGGAGCCTGGAGCAGGAGGAGGAAAGACAGTCCCAGTAGGTTCGCAGCACCAGGCTGCAAGCCCACAATCAGGGCGCAGAGATCTCCCGCACTCTGAAGCTGCAGGCGAGTGGGCCAGCCCGCTCAGGCCCAGTGCTGCAGCCACCACCCGCAGCCGCGCTGCGGGGAAGCCCAACAGCCCCTAACTGACGAGGAGAGAAGGGTTGTGAGCAACCGTTTTTCCCCCACCAGGGCACATGCCCAGTGGCGGGGATCTGACGCGCAGGTGCATTGCGCTGAACGGCTTGGCTTGGCAGGACCTGGCGGTTGACTTGAAGTGAGAGTCTGAGAGCCGCTTTTCCTTCTTGGAAGTTGTGGCTGGACTCTCTTGTTTGGATTGGGCTTGAGGGCGTGGGCAGCGGAGGGGGTGTGGGATCTGAGTTTTCCCTGAAGCTCGCAGCCGGCACCATGAAAAAGATGTTTGACTTCATCAGGAAGAAGAGCCAGGAGAGGTCGCCGTCCTCTCCTGGCAAGTGGGGGGCCGCAGGGGGCGTCCGGGACCAGGTCCCTGACCAGGCCTTCTCAGAGCCTTGGTACGACATCCAGCCCCAGCATCTGCTGAGGCTGCACATGGCTGCCTGCCTGGGTCAGGTAGCAAAAGTTGAGGATATCCTTTCCTTTGCGCCATCCACGCTGAATGAGAAAGACTGCAAGGGCAGGTAATGGGGATGTGGGCCACGCGGGCAGCAGGCGGGTGTGGGGGAAATGGGCCTAACTGGGCCTGGCATGACCCGTCCCTCTACCCTGAGGGGGCTGGGCTGACCTCCCTCACGTGGCCGCAGCACCTGGAAGATGGACACCTTGCCCGGATCCTGGGCTCAGGTCACTCTTCTGAGCAGGAACACAAAAGAAAAACTTTGTCCAAGGTCGGCGCCTGTAGCACAGTGGCTAAGGCGCCAGCCACAAACAATAGGGTGGTGGATTCGAACCCAGCCTGGGCCAGCTGAACACCAATGACAGCTGCAACAAAAAATAGCAGAGCTTTGTGGTGGGCGCTTGTAGTCCCAGTTACTTGGGAGTCTGAGGCAAGAGAATTGCTTAAGCCCAAAAGTTTGAGGTTGCCGTGAGCTGTGACCCAAGGGCAGGGCAACATAGTGAGACTCTGTCTCAAAAAAAAAAAAAAAAAAAAGTACTGATTAAAAAAAAAAAAAAGAAGAAGAACTTTATCCCATCTCCTATCCACTCATCATTCCCCTTCAAGAGGCAAAAATTTTAGATTTATTAACAGTTTTAAAGTAATTGGACAAACAAAATTAAGTATTGCATTTTAATTTTATTAAAGCAACATGTTATATACATTATAGAAAGGGGCTTAAGGACAGAAAAAATTCCCATACTCTGTTGACTTCTAGGCAATAAATCTTTGCATATATTCCAATATCCACTTTATAATATATGAAGGCACACCTACAGATTTGTGTTATTTACTGAGGGACCTTAGAAAGAAACTTAGATATGAGTATGAGTAGATTGTTCTGTATTCTATTTTTTTTTTTTTTGGAGTTTTTGGCCAGGGCTGGGTTTGAACCCACCACCTCAGGTAAATGGGACCAGCGCCCTACTCCTTTGAGTCACAGGCGCTCCCCTGTTCTGACTTCTTTCTGTATTTATCAATGCTATATAGACCAAATAGAAATATGAAGGTTTACAATTTTTGAGTGACTCATTCTTTGTCATTTACTATTGTGATGATCTTAAGAAAATTTTGGAATGGAGGGAGCAAAGCCTTGTCCTTCTGGATTTGAAAAGTTGCTATTAATTTCCTTAGGGTGCTCATTTACTAACAATTAAAGAGGCAGATAAATGAATGTAACGGAGTACAAAATCCAGAAACTTCCCCAAAATATATCTTAAGAGTTTAGAACTTTATAATGGTGACTCTTTATATTAGAAGACAGAGATGAATTGTTGATAAATGAAATGCCTGTTACCTGTCTGGAAAAACCTAGCTAGATTTTTATGTCACAAAAAAAATGTTCCTGAAGGAATAAAGGTGACAAATTTAAAAAATAGAGAATGAGAAAAGTACCAGAAGAAAACACAAGTGCCTATTTGTACAGATACATTTTTATGTTGACAGAGACCTTCCTTAGAATTACCTCACCGTCATTCTGAAGGTTAGCAGAACAAAAATTTAGACCCACTGTATTCTGTTATTTCAGAAAAGTTTTAACAAAATAAAAAGCAGCAATACTTGCAAATTATTTGACAAACCCACATGCATGTATCAGCTGAAAAATGTTAATTTTAGAGAATTCTTTCAAATTGACAAAGAAAAAACTGAACTCTTATTCAAAATTGGGAAAAGTACTTTTTTACTGATGTATAATTGACCTGCACATGGAAGATAAAATATTTAGCAGCCCTCGTAAGAAAAGTCATTTGATTTAAGAGAGGAATAAGATACCGTTTTCTTTTTTTATTAATATTAAATCATAGCTGTGTACATTAATGCACCATACACTGGTTTTATAAACAGTTTGACACATTTTCATCACACTGGTTAACATAGCCTTCCTGGCATTTTCTTAGTTATTGTGTTAAGACAATTATATTCTACATTTACTAAGTTTCACATGCGCCCTTGTAAGATTCACCACGGTTGTAATCCCACCAATCTCCCTCCTTCTGCCCATCCTCTCCCCTCCCTTCCCTCCCCTCCCTCTCCCCCTTCCCCATATTCTTAGGTTATAATTCTTAGGTTTCATAGTAGGGCTGAGTACATTGGATACTTTTTCTTTCATTCTTGAGCTACTTTACTAAGAAGAATATGTTCCAGCTCCATCCATGTAAACATGAAAGAGGTAAAGTCTCCATCTTTCTTTAAGGCTGCATAATGTTCCATGGTGTACATATACCACAATTTACTAATCCATTTGTGGATTGATGGGCACTTGGGCTTTTTCCATGACTTAGCAATTGTGAATTGGGCTACAATAAACATTCTGGTACAAATATCTTTGTTATAATGTGATTTTTGGTCTTCTGGGTACATACCTAGTAGAGGAGTTATAGGATTGAATGGCAGATCTATTTTTAGATCTCTGAGTGTTCTTTCCAAAAGGAATGTATTAATTTGCATTCCCACCGGCAGTGTAGAAGTGTTCCCTTTTCTCCACATTCATGCCAACATCTCTGGTCTTGGGATTTTGTGATATGGGCTAATCTTACTGGAGTTAGATGGTATCTCAAGGTAGTTTTGATTTGCATTTCTCTGATGATTAAAGATGATGAGCATTTTTTCATATGTCTGTAGGCCGTGCACCTGTCTTCTTCAGAGAAGTTTCTCTTCAAGTCCCTTGCCCAGCCTGCAATGGGATCACTTGTTCTTTTCTTGCTTATACGTTTGAGTTCTCTGTGGATTCTGGTTATTAAACCTTTGTCAGAGACATAACCTGCAAATATCTTCTCCCATTCTGAGGGCTGTTTGCTTGCTTTACTTACTGTGTTCTTGGCCGTGCAGAATCTTTTTAGTTTGATCAGGCCCCAGTAGTGTATTTTTGAAGCTGCTTCAATTGCCCGGGGGGGTCCTCCTCATAAAATACTCGCCCAGACCAATTTCTTCAAGGGTTTTTCACCATTAACTAAGACTGTCACTGGATTAAAAATTTAAACTTAAGACACAAAACTATAAAAATACTAGAAGAGGGCGGCGCCTGTGGCTCAGCGGGTAGGGCGCCGGTCCCATATGCCAGAGGTGGCGGGTTCAAACCCAGCCCCGGCCAAATTAAAAATAAAATAAAAAATAAAATAAAATAAAATAAAAAAAATACTAGAAGAGAGTGTAGGAAAAACTCTTGAAGATACTGTTTTCTATTCATGCAGTGTGTCATTCTATTATGCAGAAGCATCCTTAGGGAATAATCAGATACATGCAATTTGTTTTTTTATTCTGTTCAAATAGGCTTCTCTTTCATCAATGTAGAGAGGAATAATAGAATTGTATTTTCTTTACAAGAACATTAAATACCTGTTTTGAAGGCAGAACAATCACTTGCTGTGTCATGTTTGAAGTTATGTAAATCAATTTCATAAAACATCCTTTCACTTTTATAGGTCTGCTCTACATTTGGCCTGTGCCACTGGGCAAACAGAAATAGTAAGATTCCTGGTACATAGAAAGTGTAAACTTGATACACATGACAGAGAAAGGAGGACACCTCTGATGAAGGTATTCGGATTTTTATTGAATTATCAGTTAGCTATTTCAGCATGTGACAGGTTTGATTTAAATACATGGAATAAAAAATGAATGTATCTCCTTGCACTATGACTCACTGATGAAATCTGTGGAAAGTTTATTTTGAATTTCTGGCAATTACTATCTATCTATTTATGGTCTAATACTGACAGGCCGTCCAATGCCAAGAAGAGGAGTGTGTGGCTATTCTTCTGGAATCTGGTGCGAATGTACATCTTACGGATGTTTATCACAACACTGCCCTTCACTACGCTGCCTATCACCATAATACATCAATAGCAGACAGACTGCTTGCATATGGTTCATATATTGACCCCAAAAACAAGGTAGAGATCAACTCACATTACTTTTAAAATATTTGAAATGAATTTGCTTTAGCATTGACATGTATGTGTCAGTTTTCCCTGTGTGGAAACTCAGTATTCCATGAGTGAAAATATTTTGAAATAACATTTTACTTGAAGTATTGATATTGTTAAAGAAACATTAGAGGTACAGCTTTCCTTTATGCATTTATGGTAAATATTTGTGACAGTACTGAATTTGTTAAAGGTAAAACTTGTTTATTCCAGAATTTTTTTCAACCCCAGGGTTTTTTTTTCTGTATAGTGTAAAACAACACAGGAAAGACAAATTTGCCCTAGAAATAGCAGTTAGCTTGAACGTCAAACAAAACAAAAGCGTTTTTGCTAAATGGAAGTCTTGCTCCTATTAACAGGTTTCTTAAAAATGTGATTTGTGTAAAAGTCATTTATCTCTAAGTGGCAAGACTTAAGAGGAGCAAATGGAAAGGGAAAAGGTGACCAGTCATATAAATATACAAACCAGTTTGAAAATTAGGCAATTGAGAGGAAATACCAAGATGTGTTTGTGTGTCTTTTGGGTGTTTGTTTGTAGTTCATATGTTTAGATCAGGTGCAGTTCCATTTGGAAAATACTAATTACCTTTTTAGGAGAGAGACAGTTGTAAACTTGCCTAGAGATCAGTTTTAGGAGGTCTCCGAGGAAACTGTGTTGGCAATGAATATGTGGTGATGAAGTGGGAAAGTCTTCAGAGGAGGGAGGAATAAGTAAAACTGACTTATCCTACTCTTGCAGAAGCAGCCACTTCTATCAGAGTCTATTAGAATGTTCTTATGGGAAGGTGGGTGATAAGGAGCTTATAAATAGCAAAATGGAGTTGCGTTTTGAGTTTATTTGTCCCTGTTCTACCCCAATGCATTACAATTAAATGCTATCTCGTACTCTTTCCTGTTTTTGGCAAAATTGCCAAGTAATAACTGGAATTGGCTCTTTGAGAAATGAGACTGAAGTGATTGCTGTTCTAGTTCTCAGCTAGAATTGTGTATCATGATGACTTACAAAAATTTTCAAAAGTTACAGGTCTAGGCTCTCCTGGGATGATACTGATTTAGTAAATCTAGTAAGAACTTGACAAGTATAATTAACAATATTTCCTCAAAGCTGGGTGTGATGGCACATGTCTGTACTCATAGCGACATGAGAGGCTGAGGTGGGGGGATCACGTGAGTGCAAGAGTTTGAGTTCAGCATGGCAACATAGTGAGACACTCTCTATAAAGAAAAGTCTCTTCCCCTCAAGATTGTGATATACTGTTGGTTTAAAATTGCTGAATAGATAACTAAAATATAAATTCCCACATTTCAAAGCTTAAGAAATCTCTAGGAGATTTGGAGTTTGGTAAGTGTTACTTCCTTCAGACTATTTTGTAATATTATACTGTCTTTCTCTACCACTGTGGTTGGGAAGTTAAAAGTAATATTATTAGTAATGTCTGTCAGCTTACATAATAACACCCTTTTCTTTCCAACCATCATTCATGCCATTTAGAGGGTCTTTAGAAATTTGGACATGGGCAGGGTAGTCAAAAGTAGAGATGTGCACTCTGTCAGGATTTCATGTCTCTTTGCTATCATTTAGGTGATTAGCCTATAGTCTGGACTGTATCAGTATGTTTCTCTTATGTTCATAGAGCTTGGCTGTAATCAGGATGGCAGTTTTAAACCCTTAAAATCATGAAGTTTGTAAGAATAGATAGGAATTCTTTTACTGATTTAGTTTCAGCAGTTATATGAACTAATTAACCATTTGGTTAACAATCTGGGAAAATTAAATCCCCAAAATAGATCGTAAATGAATAGATGTTTGAAAAATTCTTGAAGTGGATGTTAGGAGTCTTCATGGCAATTTGTATTACATGTTGGTGCCGGATATTTTGGTAAAACTTATGATACTAAACAAAGGAAACTTTTACCTGCAAGTACTTGCTTTATGCACAACTACTTGGAAACACCCAAAACACATGTTAAAAACACAAGTCTAAAGGTAGCCCATAGATTGGTTGAGTTTGCCTCCTTAGATTGAATCAACGTGTAAAATTTAGGGAACAAGTTGAAACCTGGATTTCTAGCTTCTTTGAAAGAACTAAAACTGGTCTCTCTGGAGCCTGTATTACCATTTGAAGTACTTCATTTCTAAGGTCACCTACTTAGTCCCCATAAGTATGTAAGCCTATAGCTTCTGTTTTATAGTACATTTTGATAAAGATTCTGAGGTTTCCATGAGAATTGATACTTACTTGTTCCTACTCTATAGTGTGTTATTAAACCTTTATTAATGGAGTTGAATGTCAGAATTTAGAAGTTTTCTTAAAAACTCTTTTTCTTTCTATATAATAAATATTCACCCTCCCATTAGAATGCCTATAAGCCTTTTTAGGTTAATCATGATTATATTGGATAGGTTATACATATTGCAGACTGTATTATGTCTTTCTCCTGAGCATTGTCCTTCAAAATTCAAGTGATTTGGGGTCTTCGTTATGCTACAAATAATCCATATTGATCAGTATTAGAACCATTATTGATAAGTCATTGTATTTTATTTCCGATTTTACCTAAGACAAAAATAATTTTATGTATCAATTAAAATTTAATCAGAATAAAAGTGGATTAAAATAAAGTAGATATGCATTAGGGTCCCAGAATTGTCATGAAATTGGGAATAAAATTTCAAACTGAGATAAGGTAAAAGTGTATCATCTTGTCATAAGAGAAGCCGCGTGGACCACTTAATATTAAGAAATCCAAGTAGATTTCCAGTCTCTCTCTTTTAATTCAGAGCCCATTTCCTTGGGGATCCCTCTGAGGAGGAGTGCTTAATGTTGGCACTGGGTATCTTTATAGCTTGGATGGGGGAGAATCAAGCACGTCTGTGTCACCTGGAGGAAATCTCCACCTTTATTGGAAAGCTCTCAAAAGTATGTCCCTGAGGGCATAATTGTTCACATGTTAATGTTTACTACACAAAATTGTCAAATAGGAATAAGCCAAAGTTCCAGAGATTTCTTTGGTACTGGTCATAGAGTGCAGAGTTTGGTAATACTTTTCTAACATAGATGGTCATGGGGGCTTTCTGTTGAGGTATAGTCCTTAACTTCTAGTAAAATACATAACCTTTGAAATCTTGTTTAAGAAACACTGCTCTACCAATAATTTAGATCATCGATTCAATGAAAATACTTAAAGTACTGTGTCTTGGGGATGAGGAGATGCAGCCCTTGCCCTTAGAAAGCTCTTGGTATGGACGGGAAACAATAATTACACTAGAAAATAATAAATTCTGTGATAAAAGAAAAAACCCTTTGAACACATGACTGTTTGAAGTGACTTTTGGAGTGGCAGCAGGTAATGGGGGAGCCAAAGGGAAGGGTATTTCCAAGGGAGGGAGCAGCACGTGGGAAGGCTGAGTAGGGGTTGAGTAGGAAAGGGCACTTTTGGTTTACTTTCTGTACACTGTTGTGTTTAAGTTCATAGACTATTATATATGGTTTTCAGTTCAGTTAAGAAATATGTAATTTTGGCTCAGCGCCTGTGGCTGAAGCGGCTAAGGCACCAGCCACATTCACCTGAACCAGCAAGGTCGAAACCAGCCTCGGCCCGCCAAACAACAATGCAACCAAAACATAGCTGGGCGTTGTGGCGGGTACCTGCAGTCCCAGCTACTTGGGAGGCTGAGGCAGGAGAATCACTTGAACCCAGGAGTTGGAGGTTGCTGTGAGCTGTGATGCTACGGTAGTCTACCCAAGGTGGCAGCTTGAGTCTCTGTCTCAAAAAAAAGAAATATGTAATGTTGTGAATGATGAATTGTTTTTGCTATATTACAGAACGGTAGCACACCACTTTTACTTGCTATTAACGAAAATAGAGAGAAAATGGTGGAATTTTTACTGAAAAACAGAGCAAACCGAAATTCAGTCGATAAGTTCAACAGGTACAGTGGTTCTTTTTTGTATAAACCTGAGTGTCATTCTAGAGTGGTAACAGTCACTCAAGTCAGAAACACTAAATTAATGAGAAGAGTAACACATTGATTGGTATATTCTGTAAACATCAACACAAATCATCAATAAGGTAGAAAAGCAGTTATTTGAACGAGTCAACATAAAAATAGTATAGAGTAGGATTCATCTTCTCTTATAATAGTTGCTGATGTTTATTTATAATCTGATGGCTGGTCATACGACATTATAGTAGCTGAAGGGATTTCATGTTAGTTTTCATAGTTTTCTAAAGTGTGAACTTTAACTTTTAGTTCACTTTCTGACTCAGCATTGAACTTCTTAATGTTTTTATAGTATTTTTTAAACCTCTGCTTCTTACATACTTTTCCTTTAAAAATATTGATAAATTGGAGTTAAAAATCATTTTGTCTTTTGGATGACTTTCTGCTTTAAGTTGCTTTCTTTGAAGAAAATTTATGTTAGGTTATCCTTAAAGGGCTTTTAATTCCTATTATAAGATAGTGTGGGTTTATCAAGATTGTTTTTCATTTCTGGTGGTGTTCTGATGTTTTACTTTTTAATTTGTATGGGTAGAGGGAACAAAGACAGCTCAAATTGAATAAGTGTTTCCTTGAATGAAGACAAAGCATAGATGGATGACAAGGAGCAAAGAGACAGGTTTTAGATTCACACAAGACTAGATTTAATTTCTGGCTTCCCCATTGAAATTGCTATGACCATTACTGTGCCCATTATTACGAATGTTACTGTTTTATTCCTGAAGACAGCTCTTCCTTATCTGATCCCTTGGTGACTTTGAATTATAACAGATTATATCAGACTAGGGAATACATGGAGAATTCTTCATTTGATTTTTTGCCTACCTTAGATAACTGATCTCTGCAAAGAGTTACCAACTTCTGCTGTCATACCTCAGAGGGACAAGAGGCTGGTGGTAATTTACAAAGACGGAACACTTCAATACTCAATGCACTGATGTCTGTTGTATGTGTGAATGGTTAATTCTGTTCTGACGGGCAAGGCATTAAATTGCTAAAGCCTAAGAAATTAGCATTTGATGTAACTTTATTAAAGCTCCAAAAGGTGAAGTTATTTCTCTGTTATTTTAGAAATGCTCTCCTACTTGCGACAGATAATCAATCATCACACATAGTCAAACTACTTCAGCAAGATCTCTTGGTAAAGACTATGGAAGATAATGCTGTTGCTAGTGGTTTTAGTGGGTAAGTATTTACATGAAATGGCTGGATAACACTAAATTGAGATTTGAAATAATCAGAACTACTGTATCTTATACATCAGGTGAGATTTCATAGTTTGGTTCAGGTAGTGTTTGCATGGCAATGAATTAGTCTACTTCAGCCATCAAGCAAAAGTCTAGAGTAGTTAGAAGTATCAATGGGTGCAGGATTCTTTATCTCAGGACTTTTAAGACCTTTCTTCTTAGAGATCCCAACATTGTCCTGTTGATTTCAAATATAACCCCTTTTTAGGGGGGGGGAATCAAGTCACGTATTTGATTTAGCTAATTTGTTGTTTGGATCTTGAAATGTCCAGTTTAGAAGAATATACTGTCCTCTACCCTCCTGTTGGAAATCTTCAATAAACTAAAGGGTTTCCCAAGTGCAAGGAAGACAGTTCTTCTTATAAGTCAGGAGGAGGGGAAATCCAAGTGTGTTTCTTCATGCCTGTATTGCCATCACTTCAGAATGGTGAGTCAGGAGGATCACATGAGACTAGGTGTTCAAGACCAGCTTGGGCAATGTAGCTACATGCCCTCTCTAAGAAGAAAAATTAGCCATGGGTGGTGGCATGTGCCTGTATTCCTAGCTAGTCAGGAGCCTGAGGCAGGAGGATCACTTGATCCCAGGCGTTTAAAGCTACAGTAAGCTATGTCTGTGCCAGTGCACTACATACAGCCTGGGTGCCCGAGTGAGACCATGTCTCTAGAAAAATAAAAAATAAAAATAAATCTGAAAAAATGAGAGGGATAAAAGGACATTTTATTCACTTGTTTGATTCTGTTGCTGCATTGTTGCTCTTGAAACTCCTCCTGCAGTTTGGTAATGATTGATCGTTGCTACCAGAATGCCATTAATGATCCAGATCCTTCAGTCTTGGAGATGAACATAGACAGATTAAGTGCTATTCTAACAAAGACGTGTGGGTTTAGAGTTTGAGTAGGTAGAGAGGGAAGAGTAGTAGTCCAAGCCACGTCTTGGCATCCATTAGTTTTCTGCTCTTGATGTTATTGATTAGTTCAGTAATAGGGGACAATTATGTTATCTAATTAATTTTTTTTATTGCTTTCTTTTTTTTTGTTTCATTTTTTTATTAAATCATGACTGTATACATTGATATGATCATGGGGCATCATACACTCGCTTCATAGACCATTTGACACATTTTCAGCAGGGAATGTTTATAAGTAAAATAATAAAAATTATAAATAAATTTTGTTAAAATTATGAAATAACTTGAGATGCCTCAGATTATTAATATAAGACACAAGTGTGACAGGTATTAAGCAAAAGTAGGACTTAACATTTTGTGAAAACTGCAATATTTCAACATTAGAACATATGGAAAAATATAATTGGGTTTTGTTTGGGATTCCAAAATCAAATTTCAACAATAAATTTCAAGAATAAGTTATGCCATTCCTTCTGTATTTTTCTGAGCATTGTATAAATGTTATCTTGTGAAATGTTCACTAAGAACCTAATGGTGAGCTAAGGCAGAACAATCCTTATGTTTAGAAAACAACGAGCCTAATAGAAGCAGCTTGTCCAAGAACAAACATCTGTTGCTTCCAGAGCTAGGACTTCTTATGAGTTCAGGACACTTTCCATTATGTCAAGTGACTTCTTTTTAATTGACTGATTTATACTGGCCTCACTTTATGGGTATATCACGTTATTTGTTTTTTTCTTTAATTAGCAGCTTAATGAGAAGTTTGTCAAGCTTACAAATTTGAGATATATGGGATAATTAAAGTTCTGATATTAGCTCTGGTATTGTCTAAAATAGTTTAAGAATTTAATTTATTTGGTAAATGTTTTTCATGTCAGTATTCAAAAAACTAATTTCATATATTACATTTTTTATACATAGCATTCCCCAACAAATTTCTGAAGATAAAGAAGAAAAAGTACTAGGAAATACTTCTCAAAATAGCAATCCAGGTTAGTCTTCTGACAGTGAATGACTCTTGGTGGTCCTACCATAGATCTGAAAATAAAAGTTTCAAGCACAAAAGAGCAGTTTATAGAGTCAATGTGTAAATTGCATGTATATTTTTCCTGATTTTTTAAATTAGTCTAGAATTCAGGATTGTTTTGAGAAGTTAGTTATAGGTAATTTATAATATCAAACAATATTGTCTGAAAAAAATCATTTATTCAACTGTGGTTCCCATAATGCTGTATGATATTTTTGTCTAAATAAGATAAAAGATTGTTAAAGTAATATGTTCCATGTTTCCTCTATAGTCACATTATAGTGAATTTCACTTGTTATAAAAATGGGTTTTATATTTAATTTTTATAATAAATTATTTGCATTTAGTGAATACTAATTACATTTGATCTTGAATAACATGAGTGTTAGGGGCACCAACCCCCCCCCCTTCAGTCAAAAGTCTACATGTAACTTTTTACTTTCCAAAAATTTACTGATAGCCTACTATTGACCCGAAGCCTTACAGTAATATACATAGTTAACAGACAGTTTGTATATCATGTGTCTTGTGTTCTTACAATGAAGTAATCTAGTGAAAAGAAACTGTTATGAAGAAAATCATAAGGAAGAAAAACTGCATTTGGTGTTCATGAAGTGGGAGTGGATCATCACAAGATCTTTATCCTCCTCATCTTCACCCTGAGTAGGCAGATGAAGAGGAGGAATGGGCCAGGTTGGTCTTCCCATCTCTGGGTGTCAGAGGCAGAAGAAAATCTACACATAAATGGACCCATGCAGTTCAAACCCCTGTTGTTCAAGGCTTGCTGTGTAACTATATTACATAGTGATTTGTATCACAAAAACAACTGAGAACTCAAAAAATACTTTTTCTGGTAACATAAATAAATGGCAATAATAACTTTAAAATACACCCCGTGTGCACCATTACTAATAGGAAAATATTGTTTCATTTACTTATTTGTGGAGACAATGTCTCATTCTGTTTCCCAAGCTAGAGTGCAATGGTGTTATCATAGCTTACTGTAACCTCAAACTCCTGGGCTCTAGTGATCCTTCTGCCTCAGGCTCCTGAATAGCTGGGATTACAAGCATGTTCCACCACCCCTGGCTAATTTTTATTTTTATCTTTATTTTTCTTTTTTTATAGAGACAGGGGTCTCACTATATTGCTTAGGCTGGGCTCAAGCTCCTGGCCTCAAGGAGGATCTTCCTACCCTGGCTTCCTAAAGTGCCATGATTAAAAGCATCAGGAGAGACCATGCCCAGCCAGAAGATTATTTTATTAAAGATACCTGCCGAGTATAAAAAAGCAATTCTTGCTGAGAAACACAGATTGTGTTATAAATTCTTACAACAATAAGGCCTCACTATTATTGACTTCAATCCCCAGAAACTAAACAAAATATATTTATTTATTAGAAGGAGATATGTTCTTGTATCTGCTAGACAACTGTCATGATAACAGTGACTTTGTTTCCATTATCCAAAAGATTATCATAAGAAATATTCCAGTAGATCAACTCTGGATCTCTGTCAACAAATTATAATAAAATACTATGCTCAAATATATAATAAAATATATTTTACTATATGAAATACTATCTACCTTGATGGGACACCTACTTTATTGTACAATCTGAACTATATGAAGACACCTTAAAATTTACTATATGTATTTATCAAAGAACTTCTGCAAGTTGGGTATTACAAACTGCAGGAGACAGAGGTGGAGTAGATATACTTTTGGTCTTTAAGGTGCTTGTAATAAATTAGACCTACTGAATTGTGTTTCTTCAATATAATTGTCAAAGAAATCATTTGTATTCATTTGTTCACTTGTCCACCTCACAAATAACTACCAAATATCTTTTGAAATAATCATTGTTCCAATGTCACTGGTCACAGTCATTTCAAAAATGCTGTCAGCAGCTTGTTATGTTTAATGTCATTTTTATTACCTACTACTTTATTCAGTGCTCAGCATGTGTCAGATGCCCTCTGGGAGCTTACAATCATAATTTGTTATGTACTTACTATGTTAAATATGTGCCAGACACTGTAAGTCCATGGCGCAGAATTACAGCTTCAGAGCAGTGAATAGGATTTAAGATAAGCAATGCAGAGTGAGTAGAATTTTGCTAGATAAAGAGTCAGAAAGGTGGTACTTGGCAGAAGAAATATCTAGGAGGATTGCTTGTTTGGCCAAAGAAACAGCAAGTGCAAAATCTAGAATGTGTGAGTCAACTTCGCAGGGTTTTGTGAGCAGTTCTGTTTTGCTAGTGCGAAAGATATGTTGTGAGAGTGGTTGGGAGTGAGGTAAACAACTCACTAAGGTAAGCTTTATGGAAGACTTGTTAATACCGTAGAAAGAAGATCTTTGCCTGTAGGCCAAGAGAAATTTTTTAGGTAGAATGTTGTTGGTTACAAACAATAGATGACTTAATGGTGGCTCAAACACTAGGACCCAGAATTGTTGTGGTTCAGTGATGGCATCGAGGTATTGCTTGCATCCCTCTCCCAGCTGTGCTGTTGGTGGTGTTTTGGTCATGTCTCCTTTCATGGTTGGCTAATTAGCAACAGTTCTAAACGCCATGTTCTCACAAGACAATATCTAGAGGCTGGAAGGGCTGCTTTTCTTCACAAGTTTCTTTTAAATGGGGAGAAAACTCAGAAGCTTGCAGTGGATGTCCTGTAACATTTTATTGACTGGGCTACACTACATTCCCAAACCAGTCACTGGGAAAGCATATCTAATTACTGTGATTGCTTAGAATAATTATTACTCTTTTTGGAGCTGGGGAAAGGTATTAAGATGATAAAAATTAAAAGAGAATTGTGTTTCTCCAGTAAGAAAGAATTGGGAATGGCTATTGGGTAAGTAGCCAGCAAAGTTCGCTACAGGGATTCAGTGGAGAATTTGGATCAGGGGAGCCACAAGATTAGAGTTGAGCATTAGGGAATTCTAGTTATAATCTAAAGCAGGGATGGACAAGCTTTTTCTATAAGGGCAAGGTAGGTAGTAAGTCTTTTAGACCAAGTGATCTCTGTCATATCTACCCTTGTTCTGCCTTTGTAGTGTGAAAATCTGCACACATAAGAAGTAAGCAAATGGGCCTGATTGTGTGCCAGTAAAACTTTACTTACAAAACATGGCCAGCTAGATATTGCCTGTGCCCTGTCGTTTGCTGACCCCTCATGTAGAAGATAGGTGGAAGGTAACCACTTACAGAGACTTTTGCAATAGTCAGAGCTATAGTTTCCTTGGCACGCAAAATGTGGACTGCTATCAGTGTAGTGGTCACCCATCCCTGGTGAAGTAAATAGTTAATAAGATCAGTTTATTTATTTTCAAATGTTGGCCTTTCTCCTGACATTATGCCTTTTTCTATTTTTCTTGCATAATTTTTCTTTTCATTTAAGAAATTACTGGGTGGTGCCTGTGGCTCAAGGAGTAGGGCGCTGGTCCCATATGCTGGAGGTGGCGGGTTCAAACCCAGCCCCGGCCAAAAAAAAAAGAAATTACTAACAATAAGAGTTGGTGGGGTTTTTTGTTTGTTTGTTTGTTTTTCCCTGTGAGAGTCAGCAGTTAAGAGCCCATGTTTAATATGGACATATAAACGTGGTAGAAAAAATGCAAAGAAGTGACAGGAGACAGGTACCCTTCACATGATTTAATGATTATTGAATGTACGAATTTCAGGGTGGAAAGAAACCTGAGATGGTTTCAAGTTTCCTGGTTGTGCACTAGCACACAAATGTAAATGAGGAAGGAGTAGAAAATTGCGAGGTGCAAAGAGAAGAACAGCCAGTCAAGGGGGAAGACTAACTCTTTTCTGTACATGTTGAGTTTAATGGAATATTCATACAGGATATTTTTAGTTGGTAATTAGATGATGGACGTTTCTACCAAGAGGTGTGGTATACTGAGGTTGGAGATGAAGGCTTGGAATAATGTTGTATTGTAATTATCAGGCACAGTCATAGATACGAATCAGCTTCTCCAGGATGGGGAAGATGTGGAAGGAGAAGGCCAGTGACAAAACTTTGGGCATATACGCATTTCCCAGAGGAAAAGGCATACGTAAAGACTGAGCAGTGGCTAGAGAAAAGTAGGAGAGGAATCAGAGGAAATGATGTTGCAATTTTTTTAAAATACGAGCATATCAAGGAGGAAGTAACAATTCTGACAAGTAAGATTAGCAAAAAGTAGGTTGGATTGAACTTTTGAAAGCTCCTTGGTGGTACCCTTTTCAGAAGAACAATATTGGAGTTTTAAAATCTATGTGATTGATACTTCTGATGTCCAGATGTGTAAGAATACATTAACAATGCTACATAAAATTTTTGTAACAGCAACACCTGTGCACACAGGATCAAGAAAATCATCTGGACTGCTGAGTCCATTTGCTGACATTTTTACAGAATTGTTAAAAGCTGAGGATCTCTATAATTTTTCTCTGCCCTGTAATTATAATATATAATTCCAAGTCTGCCTCTCCAATCTCAGTGTAGCACACCTCCCGGGGATCACTTGTGAGGAAAATTGCTGTCTTAGTTGCCTGATGTGGAAACACATGTTTTGTACTCCAACCCCTGATAAGCTTTCGTGCGTGTACTCTGTACCACAAAGCTGCAGCGACAGCTGGAGGCACCATTAGACACACATGCCCTCCCTCGGACATGGAATCATAACATGGCCATGTTTTGACAGGGTTTCAAGTTTTTGTCAGTAGTTGATTATAGACCTGAAATTTGGAGAAAGTGACATATTATAAATATTTCATTGCATAAAATGATATGATTTATGGAGAAAACCACAAGGAGAATACCAGTGCCTGATGCACTGGTTATCAGTATTTGGGGTATTCTTTTTGTTAGTGTAATTCTTGACTCTTTTTGTTAGTGTAATTCTCTTTTCTGTCTTCCTTCTTCTGATATCTCTCCTTTTGCTGCTGCTTTTTGAATTTTATCCCTAAAGAAAATAGTATGAGAGAACATATTGGTAACATACATATGTCTGACAAATGTGTATTAATTACATCCTTTTAAAGCAGTTGGCTACCTAGCCTAAAGTAAATCTGGTATTCTCTTAGTTTCCAGTGCTAAGCTTCTTTATATCTGTACCTCAAAGACAGTGGCACTGATGATCATCTGTCAAGATTTTATGTGTCTTTTTATTTTTTAGGTAGATTTTCTCTCTGTTGCCCCAGGCTAGAGTGCTGTGGTATCATAGCTCACAGCAAACTCAACCTCAGATAATCCTCTTGCCTCAGTCACCTATAGTCACTGGTGACTGCCACCAATGCCTGGCTAATTTTTCTATTTTTAATAGAGACAGGGTCTCACTCTTCCTCAGGCTGGTCTCAACTGCTGAGCACAGCTGATCCACCTTCATTGGCCTCTCAGAGTGTTAGGATTACAGGTGTGAGCAACTATGCCTGGCTGATTTTCGGCATCGTCAGGGTTGTAAAATAAAATTCATTTTATCTGACAGTTTTTTTTTTTTGTCATATCCTGCCTTCTTTATTTTTTTAATTTATTTTTTATTTTTTTATTGTTAAATCATAGCTGTGTGCATTAGTGCAATCAAGGGGTACAGTGTGCTGGTTTCATACACAATCTGAAATATTCTCATCAAACTGTTCAACATAGCCTTCATGGCATTTTCTTAGTTATTGTATGTAGACATTTATATTCTGCCTTTAGTAAGTTTCACCTGTACCCATTCTGAGATGCACCATAGGGATTACCCTCCCTTCACCCTAACCTCCCCCCTCTCTTCCCCTTCCTTGGCCCTTTCCTCATAGTCTTGTGCTATAGTTGGGTTATAGCCTTCATGTGAAAGCTATAAATTAGCTTCATAGTAGGGCTGAGTACATTGGATACTTTTTCTTCCATTCCTGACATACTTAGCTAAGAAGAATATGTTCCAGCTCATCCATGTAAACATGAAAGAGGTAAAGTCTCCATCTTTCCTTAAGGCTGCATAATATTCCACGGTGTACATATACCACAGTTATTAATCCATTCGTGGATTGATGGGCACTTGGGCTTTTTCCATGACTTAACAATTATGAATTGGGCTGCAATAAACATTCTGGTACAAATATCTTTGTTATGTTGTGATTTTTGGTCTTCTGGGTATATGCCCAGCAGAGGGATTACAGGATTGAATGGCAGATCTATTTTTAGATCTCTGAATGTTCTCCATATATCTTTCCAAAAGGAATGTATTAATTTGCATTCCCACCAGCAGTGCAGAAGTGTTTCCTTTTCTGCACATCCACACTAACATCTTTGGTCTTGAGATTTTGTGATATAGGCTAGTCTCACTGGAGTTAGATATCTCAAAGTAGTTTTGATTTGCATTTCTCTGATGATTAAAGATGATGAGCATTTTTTCATATGTCTGAAGGCCACACACCTGTCTTCTTCAGAGAAGTTTCTCTTCAAATCCCTTGCCCAGCCTGCGATGGGATCCCTTGCTCTATTCTTGCTACTGCGTTTGAGTTCTCTGTGGATTCTGGTTATTAAACCTTTGTCAGAGACATACCCTGCAAATATCTTCTCCCATTCTGAGGGCTGTTTGCTTGCTTTACTTACTGTGTTCTTGGCTGTGCAGAAGCTTTTTAGTTTGATCAGGTCCCAGTAGTGTATTTTTGAAGCTGCTTCAATTGCCCGGGGGGTCCTCCTCATAAAATACTCGCCCAGACCGATTTCTTCAAGGGTTTTCCCTGGACTCTCTTCTAGTATTTTTAAAGTCTCATGTCTTAAGTTTAAATATTTAATCCACTGAGAGTCTATCTTAGTTAATGGTGAAAGGTGTGGGTCCAGTTTCAGTCTTCTACAGGTTGCCAGCCAGTTCACCCAGCACCATTTGTTAAATAGGGAATCTTTTCCCACTGAATATTTTTAATTGGCTTGTCAAAGATCAGATAGTGGTAAGTAGCTGGATTCATCTCTTGGTTCTCTATTCTTTTCCAGACATCTATTTTTCTGTTTTTGTGCCAGTACCATGCTGTTTTGATCACTATCGATTTGTAGTTTAGTCTGAGGTCTGGTAGCATAATTTCTCCTGCTTTGTTTTTATTTCTGAGTAATTTCTTGGCTATTTGAAGTTTTTTCTCATTCCATATAAAACTAAGTATTATTTTTTCATGACCTTTAAAGTATGACAGTGGGGCTTTAATAGGGATTGCATTAAAATTGTATATTGCTTTGGGTAGTATGGAAATTTTAACAATGTGATTCTTCCCAGCCATGAGCATGGTATGTTTTTCCATTTGTTAAAATTTTCAGCGATTTCTTTTCTTAGAGTTTCATAGTTCTCTTTATAGAGATCTTTCACATCTTTTTTTAGGTATACTCCCAAATATTTCATCTTCTTTGGTGCTACTGTGAACGGGTCAGTTGTCAGCTCTAGCCTGCTGTCCTCCTTTGTCTAAAGGCTGATGATTCCCTGAGGGCCGGGTGCATCTTAGGCTCAGTAAAGCGGTACTTTGGGTCAGTTCTGCCATGGGAGTTTCCCAGCTCTGCTCATGCATTTTCTAGTCCCTGTGTTCCACCCAGGCCAGTACCGCCTCAGGAAAACCCTTTACTCACGGGGCCTGTATTTCAGTCCCAGGTCTGTTCCACAGTGGTTGCCATCTGAGAAGATGCCCAGCCTCCTCTGTTTTCCCAGAGAGACAGGGGTAGTGGCTTCAGGATATCCAGGGTTGGACCTTGTTATTGCTAAAGACAGCTGCTGCTCTGTACCTCAGGGTATTGCTGCTCCAGCATGATTCCCTTTCAGTCGACCGTCATCTCCTCACTCCTGTGCTGTGGAATCAGCACTGTCAAGCTGCAGTCCAGGTCCTGCCTACAGATCTTGAGAAATTACCCAAGAATCTGGACTCCTTTCCAATGTGCCACTCCTTCCATTTGAAAGCACGGAGTACTGAGAAGGAAGAGGCTACTTTTTATTTATTTTCTGTATTATGTGTAAAATTTTAGGACCTTGTATAACGTTTTCCACTTATAAAAGTATATAATTTTGTCAAGTATTGTATTAATTGTTTTTGCTGTATTGCAGAAAGACACTGCACCACTCTTCCTTGCTCTGAAGGAAACCCATTCAGATGTGGTGGAAATTTTAATCAAGAATAAAGTGAATATACATTTAGTTGATGAAAAAAAAAAAAAAAAGAATCTGGACTCCTGGGGGACAGGCCTCCAGACCTCAGAGTTAGAGTGGAGGGGAGTGCTGGGAGCTCAGAATTGCAGGTCGTAACAGCAAGCTCATTGAGACCAAATGAGCAAATAAACAGATACAAAGGCTACCAGACACACGAGCCCATAGATGCGGGAGGGTGCCTATCACGAGTCTCGGGTCAGCTCTTCCAGATGTCCAGGAGTTTCCCAGCACAGCTCTTCTGGAGGTTCAGGAGGGTCCGGGTACAGCTCTTACCTGGTTCTGGGAGAGTGCCGAATGCGGGTAGCGGGGCAGCTCTTCCGGAGGTCTGGGAGGGTCCCGGCACAGCTCTTACCTGGGTCTGAGAGAGTGCCCAATGCGGGTAAGCAGGGCAGCTCTTCTGGAGGTCCAGGAGGGTGCCGATAGCAGGTCGTGGGCCAGCACTTCCAGGGGTCTGGGAGGGTCTGGAAGGTCTATTTTGAGTTCTCTGAGGATTCTGTATACTCCTTTCCAAATGGGCTATATTAGTTCATAGTTCCACCTGCAATGTAAAAGTGCTCCCTTCTCTCCATACCCTTGCCAGCATCTGATGATTTCAGAATTTGTGATGTTGGCTGTTCTCTCTGGGTTTATGTGTTATATCAGGGTGGTTTTGATTTGCATTTCTCTGACGATTAGGAATGCTGAGCATTTTTAAATATGTTTCTTAGGCATTCTTCTGTCTTATTCAGAGGAGGTGCTCTTAATGTCTCTTACTCTGATAGAGACACATAAGAAAGGTTGGATTGTTTACTCTGTTTGTTGATAATTTGAATTCTCTGTACGTTCTAGTTAACAATTCTTTTTTTTATTATTAAATCATAGCTGTGTACATTGATATATTCATAGCGCATCATTCACTAGCTTCACAGACCATTTACCAACTTTTACATATAACCTTGTAAGATGCACCGCTGGTGTAATCCCACCAATCCCCTTCCCTCTACGCACATCCCCCTCCCTCCCCTCCCTTTTCCCCCTCCCCCTATTCTTAGGTTGTAACTGGATTATAGCTTTCATGGGAAAATCCTAAATTAGTTTCATAGTAGGGCTGAGTACATTGGGTACTTTTTCTTCCATTCTTGAGATACTTTACTAAGAAGAATATGTTCCAGCTCCATCCATGTAAACATGAAAGAGGTAAAGGCTCCATCTTTCTTTAAGGCTGCATAATATTCCATGGTGTACATATACCACAATTTATTAATCCATTCGTGGATCGATGGGCACTTGGGCTTCTTCCGTGACTTAGCAATTATGAATTGGGCTGCAATAAACATTCTGGTACAAATATCTTTGTTATGATGTGATTTTTGGTCTTCTGGGTATATGCCCAGTAGAGGGATTACAGGATTGAATGGTAGATCTATTTTTAGATCTCTAAGTGTTCTCCATATCTCTTTCCAAAAGGAAGGTATTAATTTGCATTCCCTCCAGCAGTGAAAAAGTGTTCCCTTTTCTCCACATCCGCGCCAACATCTCTGGTCTTGGGATTTTGTGATATAGGCTAGTCTCACTGGAGTTAGATGGTATCTCAAAGTAGTTTTGATTTGCATTTCTCTGATGATTAAACATGATGATCATTTTTTCATATGTCTGAAGGCTGCGCGCCTGTCCTCTTCAGAGAAGTTTCTCTTCAAATCCCTTGCCCAGAGTGCGATGAGATCCCTTGTTCTATTCTTGCTAAAGCATTTGAGTTCTCTGTGGATTCTGGTTATTAAACCTTTGTTGGAGACATAACCTGCAAATATCTTCTCCCATTCTGAGGGCTATTTGCTTGCTTTACTTACTGTGTTCTTGGCTGTGCAGAAGCTTTTTAGTTTGATCAGGTCCCAGTAGTGTATTTTTGAAACTGCTTCAATTGCCCGGGTGGTCCTCCTCATAAAATACTCGCCCAGACCAATTTCTTCAAGGGTTTTCCCTGCACTCTCCTATAGTATCTTTATAGTTTCATGTCTTAAGTTTAAATCTTTGATCCAGTCAGAGTCTATCTTAGTTAATGGTGAAAGGTGTGGGTCCAGCTTCAGTCTTCTGCAGGTTGCCAGCCAGTTCACCCAGCACCATTTGTTAAATAGGGAGTCTTTTCCCCACTGAATGTTTTTAATTGGCTTGTCAAAGATTAAATAACGGTAAGTAGCTGGGTTCATATCTTGGTTCTCTATTCTGTTCCAGACATCTAATTCTCTGTTTTTGTGCCAATACCATGCTGTTTTGATCACTATCAATTTGTAGTATACTCTGAGGTCTGGTAGTGTAATTCCTCCTGCTTTGTTTTTATTTCTGAGTAATGTTTTGGCTATTCGAGGTTTTTTTCTGATTCCATATAAAACGAAGTATTGTTTTTTCAAGATCTTTAAAGTATGACCATGGAGCTTTAATAGGGATTGCATTGAAATTATTTATTGCTTTGGGTAGTATGGACATTTTAACAATGTTGACTCTTCCCAGCCATGAGAATGGTATGTTTTTCCATTTGTTAATATTTTCAGCTATTTCTTTACTTAGAGTTTCATAGTTCTCTTTATAGAGATCTTTCACATCCTTTGTCAGATAAATTCCCAAATATTTCCTCTTCTTTGGCACTACTGTGAATGGAATAGAGAGCTTAACTTTTTTTTCAACTTGACTATTGTTGGTATATATAAAGGCTACCGATTTATGAATGTTGATTTTGTAACCTGAGGCGCTGCTGTATTCCTTGATCACTTCTAAGAGTTTTGTAGTAGATTCCTAGTGTTTTCCAGATATACAATCATATCATCTGCGAAGAGCGAAAGTTTCATCTCTTCTGACCCTATATGGATACCCTTGATCACCTTTTCTTCCCTAATTGCGGTGGCTAAAACTTCCATTACAATGTTAAAAAGCAATGGAGACAATGGGCAGCTTTGTCTGGTCCTGATCTGAGTGGAAATGCTTCCAATTTAACTCCATTCGATATGATATTGGCTGTGGGTTTGCCAAAGATGGTTTCTATCAGTTTAAGAAATGTCCCTTCTATACCAATTTTCTTAAATATTCTGATCATGAAGGGATGCTGGATATTATCAAAAGCTTTTTCTGCATCAATTGAGAGAATCATATGGTTTCTGTTTTTTAATTTGTTTATGTGCTGTATTACGTTTATAGATTTACGTATATTGAACCAGCCTTGAGACCCTGGGATAAAACTGACTTGGTCATGATGTATAATTTGTTTGATGTGTTGCTGGATTCTGTTTGCTGAATCTTGCTGAATATTTTTGCATCTATATTCATTAGTGATATAGGTCTATAATTTTCTTTTCTTGTTGGGTCTTTTCCTGGTTTTGGGATCAGGGTGATGTTTGCTTCATAGAAAGTGTTAGGTAGTCTTCTTTCTTTTTCTACCTTTTCGAACAGGTTGAATAATATAGGTACTAATTCCTCTTTAAAAGTTTGGCAGTATTCTGAAGTGAAACCATCGGGTCCCAGGCTTTTCTTTTAGGGAGGTTTTGTATGGTTGATGCTATTTCTGAATTTGATATGGGCCTGTTCAACATTTCCACTTGATTCTGGCTAAATCTTGGAAGGTGATGTTCTTCCAAGTATCTGTCAATTTCCTTGAGATTTTCATATTTCTGAGAATACAGTTTCTTGTAATATTCATTAAGAATTTTTTGGATTTCTGATGAGTCTGTTGTTATTTCATCTTTGTTGTTTCTGATTGATGAGATTAGAGATTTTACTCTTTTTTTCCTGATTAGGTTGGCCAAAGGTTTATCTGTTTTATTGACCTTTTCAAAAAACCAGCTTTTTGATTTATTGATCTGTTGTATTATTCTTTTGTTTTCAATTTCATTTAATTCTGCTCTAATTTTGGTTATTTCTTTTCTTCTACTGGGTTTGGGGTTGAAATGTTCTTCCTTTTCCAGTTGCTTGAGATGTCCTATTAAGTTGTTAACTTCCTCTCTTTCCATTCTCTTGAGGAAGGGTTGCAGTGCTATAAATTTCCCTCTTAGAACTGCCTTTGCAGTGTCCCAGAGGTTCTGATAGTTCGTGTCTTCAGTGTTGTTTTGTTCCAAAAATTTTGCGATTTCTTTCTTAATCTCATCTCTGACCCAGCTATCATTCAGCATAAGGTTATTTAACTTCCATGTTTTTGTATGAGTATGCAGATTCCTGTTGTTACTCAGCTCAAGTTTTATTCCATGGTGGTCCGAGAAGATGCATGGAACAATTTCTATTCCTTAAAATTTACTGAGGTTAGACTTGTTACCTAAATTGATCGATTTTGGAGTAAGTCCATGGGCTGATGAGAAGTATATGTATTCAGTTTTCTTGGGATGAAATGTTCTGTAGATGTCTGCTAAATCCAAATGTTGGATGGTTAGGTTTAAATCTAAGATTTCTTTGCTCAGCTTCTTGTTGGAGGATCGATCCAACACTGCCAAAGGAGTGTTGAAATCTCCGACGATTATGGAGCTGGAGGAAATGAAGTTGCTCATGTCTGTTAGAGTTTCTCTTATAAATTGAGGTGCATTCTGGTTGGGTGCATAGATACTAATAATTGAGATCTCATCATATTGAGTATTACCCTTAACAAATATGAAGTGACCATTCTTTTTTTTTTTTTTTTTAATTTTTTTATTAAATCATAACTGTATACAATGATATGATTATGGGGCATCACACACTCACTTCGTAAACCATTTGAAACATTTTTATCACAGTGGTTAACATAGCCTTTCCGGCGTTATCTCAGTTACTGTGCCAAAACATTTACATTCTACATTTACCAAGTTTCGCAAATACCCCTGTAATATGCACCACAGGTGTGATCCCACCGATTCCCCTCCCTCTACCCCCCCCCCTTTCCCACTTCCCCCTATTGTTAAGTTGTAGCTGGGTTATAGCTTTCATGTGAGAGCCCCAAATTAGTTTCATAGTAGGGCTGTGTACATTGGGTATTTTTTCTTCCATTCTTGGGATACTTTACTAAGAAGAATATGTTCCAGCTCCATCCATGTAAACATGAAAGAGGTAAAGTCTCGATCTTTCTTTAAGGCTGCATAGTATTCCATGGTATACATATACCACAATTTATTAATCCATTCGTGGATCGATGGGCACTTGGGCTTTTTCCATGACTTAGCTATTATGAATTGGGCTGCAATAAACATTCTGGTACAAATATCTTTGTTATGTTGTGATTTTTGGTCTTCTGGGTATATGCCCAGCAGAGGAATTACAGGATTGAATGGCAGATCTATTTTTAGATCTCTGAGTGTTCTCCATATATCTTTCCAAAAGGAATGTATTTGTCCTTCCTTAATTTGTTGGTTTTAAGCCTTTTGTATCTGCAAATAAAATTGCAACACCTGCTTTTTTCTGATTACCATTTGCCTGAAATTTTGATGACCATCCTTTCACCCTGAGTCTGTATTTGTCTTTTAAGTTAAGGTGTGACTCTTGTATGCAACAGATATCTGGCCTGAGTTTTTGTATCCATTCAGCTAACCTATGCCTCTTTAGAGGACAGTTTAAGCCGTTCACATTAATGGAGAATATTGATAGGTCTGGTGAAGTTTTGGGTATCGAGTTTTGCAAAAGTCCAGTGGGCATTTTTAATTCTTTCGCCAGTGTGGAAATTGGAGCTTAATCCGAAGCTTCTGAGTGAGTTTACTTTTGTGATATAGGATTGGGTTGGACATTATGGAGGACAGGTCTGAGAATATCCTGAAGAGCTGGTTTGGTTATGGCAAATTTCTTCATAATATGAATGTCATTAAAGTATTTAATTTCTCCATCATAAATGAAACTCAGTTTAGCTGGATACAAGATCCGGGGTTGAAAGTTATTTTGCTTTAGGAGATTAAAAGTCGGTGACCGCCTTCTTCTGACTGAAAAGTTTCAGCAGAGACATCTGCAGTCATTCTAATATTTTTCCCTTTGAAGGTAATGGTTTTCTTTCTCCTGGCAGCTTTGAGGATTTTCTCCTTCATATTAACTTTTGTGAAGTTAATTATGATCTGCCTGGGGGATGTCTTATTAGGGTTGAGTCATGCTGGGGTTCTGAAGCTGTCTGCTATCTGAATTTTAGAATCTCTAGGAATGTCTGGAAAATTCTCTTTCATAATTTCATGCAGAAGGGCCTCTGTGCCCAGATAGGCCACTTCATCTGTTTCTGAAACTCCTATGATTCGGATATTCACCTTCTTCGAATTATCCCAGAGCTCTCGGAGAGAATGATCCGTTTTTGCTCTCCATTTCTCTTCCTCTTTGAGAGATTGGGATGGTTCAAAGGCTTCATCTTCAATTTCAGAAATCCTTTCTTCTGCTTGCTCCATTCTGTTGCTGAGGGATTCTACTGTATTTTTCATATCTTTGAGGGCTGCAAATTCTTGCTTTAGTGTGGCTAAGTCTTTAGTGGTTTTGTCTTTAAATTCGTTAAATTCTTGAGACAACTTTTGAATTTCTCCTCAAATTCCTAATTCCACTTTGTTAATCTTGTCTGTAATCCAAATTCTGAATTCGATTTCTCACATGTCAGCCAGTTTTTTATGAATGGGATCTTCAATTGCATCTGCCATATCTTTCCTTGGGTGTGTTGATCTATTCTGGTTATTCATGTTACCAGAGTTTTTCTGCTGATTCTGCCCCATGTTTGTTTTACTCCCTCTGATTTTTTCCCCTGGGGCTTTGTCGAGGGCCTGTACAGTGTTGTGGCCTGAGAAACTGGGGCCCTGTCTGGTGTGGTGGGGCTAAGTGGTTCTGTTTTGTTTTCAGCTGGTTTCTGTTCCACCCTAGTGAAACAGATACTCTGGATTGAAGTCTCAGCTGTGGAGAAATATCAGCAATTCAGTCACCCCACCCCCCACCAGCAAACAATTGGAAAAGAAAAATCAAACCTTCCTACCACCATGCACCCAGGGCACCACCTGATTTGTCCTCAGGCGATTGGTTCTGTTCAAATATTCCAAATCAATTGGCTCAGTCTGCACCTGTCTCGGGTGAGAGAGTTTAAGAGGTCTCTGGGAAATGGATCACAGGGGTCTGGTGACTTCTCTGGTGTGGCTTGCTCCAGTGCTGCGTGGAGTCAGGAAGAGTCACCCAGCCAATAGATCAGTCTGGGAAGGTTGCTGCCTCCTTCTCCACCTTGTGCCGCTGTCACACCCAGTCACTGATAGCCCTGCAGTTGGCTGGCCCAGTTACCTGTAGTGAATGGGTACTCCAGGAGTTTGCACCTGCCTGAATCACAAGGAAGTCTGCCAGGCCGCTGCGCTCTGCCTCTCTCTAGCAGGAGGAGGTGAGGCCTGACAACCTCGGGCACTTGATGAAGGTTGGGGGATTTTTCACTCTGGTCCAGTCTCACCCCTGATTAATGTTACTGACAGAACAGAACAGAACAACTCTGTGGTTCTCCTGCAGAAGAGAAGCTGAATCGAGTTCCAAATCAGCTTGTCTTTGCTCTTGTATTGGCTATAGGCTGACGATCCCCTGAGGGCTGGGTGCATCTTAGGTTTAGTAAAGAGGACCTCTGGGTCATCCCTGCCCTGGGAGTTTCCCCGGTTTGCAAGTTGGAGTAGCCTCAGGCAAATCCTATAGTCAGAATCTCTGGTTGCCCAGGGAGACAGGGGTTGTGGCTTCAGAATATTCAGTAGTAAGCTGTATTGCTAGTAAAAGAGGGCCACTGTTTCATGGCTCAGGCAACCACTGCTCCGGTGTAGCTCCCTTCCGGCCAACCATCCTCTCTCCGCTCCCGTACCCCAGAGTCTGCACTGACCAGCTGTAGCCCAGCACTGTCTACACCCCTCGAGCAATCGCCCGAGAGTCTGGACCCCTGGGGGACAGGCCTCCAGACCTTGGAGCGAGAGCAGAGGAGAGTGTGGGGAGTGCTGGGAGCCTGGGGTTGCGGGCAGAGAACACACAGAGCTTTACACAGTTTTATGCCTGGCCGTACTGTCACCAAAAGATGGCTGTCGCACTGTGCCACAGGGAACTGCCACTCTGGTGCGGTCCCCTCTCCACCGACCGGAACTGGCCTCCAGACCTCAGTGTGAGTAAAGGGGAGTGCTGGGAGCTCAGAATTCCAGGTAGAGACTATATACAGTTTATACAGTTTTATGCCTGGCGGGAGGATGCCGTGGCACCCTAGTAGGGGAGGTAGGTCCAGTTTTTAGAGGGTCCTTCCCGTGGAGTGTAGTGGGAGGACCTTTGAACTCTTCCCGATTGTTTGTGGGGCACTCTGAACCATTCTCATGGGGGAGGGGACTCCTGTCCACTTGGTGATGGATTTTGTACCTTTTGTTTGTATCCTTGTGGTCGCAGCTCACCTCAGCGGGGTCGATGTGCGTTCTTCAACCTTCTCTCTTAGTGCAGCTCAAATCCACCAGGTTACTTGCTGAATTTTTGTCCTTTAACTCTCCTACTGAATGGGAGCCTCTGTGGAAAGCTGGCTTCAGTCAGCCATCTTGTCTCCTCCCCCTCTCTAGTGAACAATTCTTTGGCAGATTCATGACATTCAAATATCTTTCCCCCTTCTGAAGATTATCTGTTTGCTTTAATTGTTTTATCCTAACGTGTGTTTTTTTTTTCTTTTTTCTTTTCTTCTTCTTCTTTTTTTTTTGTAGAGACAGAGTTTCACTTTGTCACTGTGTAGAGGCTTTTTACCTTAATAAAGTCCCATATATTTATTCTTTTTGATGTGATTACTGCTGCAGTCATCTTCATAAAATCTTTCCCCAGTCCAACATCATCAAGAGTTTTCTCCACCTTTTCTTCTAAAATTTTTATCAGTTTAACGCTTATATTTAAATCTTTTATCCATCTTGAGTCAAAAGGTGAAAGGTGTGGGTCCAGGTTAAGTCTTTTTACATGTGGTTATCCAGTTATCCCAGCACTATTTGCTGAATACGAATTCAATTCCCCAATGTATGCTTTTATTTGTTTTCTCAAAGATCAGATGGCAAGTAGAGACTGGTTTCATCTCTTGGTTTCTTATTTTGTTCCATATGTCTATGTCTTTGTTTCTGTGCCAATACCATGCAGTTTTGATCACTGTGGATTTGTGATACAGCCTGGAGTCTGGTAGGGTAATATTTTTATTGTTTTTATTACTAAGAATAGCCTTAGCTATACGGGTATTTTTCTGATTCCATACAAAATGAAGTGCTATTTTTCCCAGTTCTTCATAATATGATGCTGGTATTTTAATGGGAATTTCATTGAATCTGTAGATTTTTTTAAATTAAATTGTAGCTGTGTAAATTAATGCAATCATGGGGCACCATACACTAGTTTTATAGACCATTTGACATATTTTCATAAAACTGGTTAACAGAGCCTTCATGGCATTTTCTTAGTGATTGTGTTAAGACACTTATATTCTAAATTTAGTAAGTTTCATATGTACCCTTGTAAGATGCACCGTAGGTGTAATCCCATGAATCACCATCCCTCCACCCATCCTCCACCTCACTCCCCTCCCTCTTCCTTATATTCTTAGATTATAACTGGGTTACAGCTTTCATATGAAAGCCATAAATTAGTTTCATAGTAGGGCCAAGTGCATTGGATACTTGTTCTTCATTCTTCAGATACTTTACTAAGAAGAATATGTTCCAGCTCCATCCATGTAAACATGAAAGAGGTAAAGTCTCCATCTTTCTTTAAGGCTGCATAATATTCCATGGTGTACATATACCATGATTTATCAATCCATTCGTGTACTGATGGGCACATGAGCATTTTCCATAACTTAGCAATTATGAATTGGACTGCAATAAACATTCTGGTGCAAATAACATTGTTGTAATGTGATTTTTGGTCTTCTGGGTATATACCTAGTAGAGGAATTATAGGATTGAATGGCAGATCTATTTTTAGATCTATAAGTGTTCTCCAAACATCTTTCCAAAAAGGAATGTATTAATTTGCATTCCCACTAGCAGTGAAGAAGAGTTCACTTTTCTCCACATCCACGCCAACATCTCTGGTCTTGGGATATTGTGATATGGGCTAATCTTACTGGAGTTAGATGATAACTCAAAGTAATTTTGATTTGCATTTCTCTGATGATTAAGGATGATGAGCATTTTTTCATATGTCTGTATGTCCTGCACCTGTCTTCTTCAGAGAAGTTTCTCTTCAAGTCCCTTGCCCAGCCTGCGATGGGATCACTTGTTATTTTCTTGCTTACACGTTTGAGTTCTCTGTGGATTCTGGTTATTATACCTTTGTCAGAGACAAACATGGGGATATCTTCTCCCATTCTGAGGGCTGTCTGCTTGCTTTATTTAATATGTTCTTGGCTGGGCAGAAGCTTTTTAGTTTGATGAAGTCCCAGTAGTGTATTTTTGAAGCTGCTTCAATTGCCAGGGGATCCTCATCATAAAATACTCACCCAGACCGATTTCTTCAAGAGTTTTCCCTGCAATCTCTTCTAGTATTTTTATAGTTTCATGTCTTACATTTAAATCTTTAATCCAGTGAGAGTCAATCTTAGTTAATGGTGAAAGGTGTGGGTTCAGTCTTCTATAGGTCACCAGCCAGTTCACCCAGAACCATATGTTAAATGGGGAATCTTTTCTCCACAGAATGTTTTTAATTGGCTGGTCAAAGATCAAATAACGGTAAGTACCTGGGTTCATCTCTTGGTTCTCTATTCTATTCCATACATCTACCTCTCTGGTTTTGTGCCAATACCATGCTGTTTTGATCACAATCCATTTATAGTATAGTCTGAGGTCTGGTACCATGAATCCTCCTGCTTTGTTTTTATTTCTGAGTAATGTTTTGGCTATTCGAGGTTTTTTCTGATTCCATATAAAATGAAGTATTATTTTTTCAAGATCTTTAAAGTATGACAGTAGATCTTTAATAGGGATTGCATTAAATATTGCTTTGGGTAGTTTGGACATTTTAATAATGTTGATTCTTCCCAGCCATGAGCATGGTATGTTTTTCCATTTGTTAACATTTTCAGCTATTCCTTTTCTTAGACTTTCATACTTCTCTTTATAGAGATATTTCATGTCCTTTGTTAGATAAACTCACAAATATTTCATCTTCCTTGGGACTACTGTGAATGGGATAGAGTCCTTAACTGTTTTTTCAGCTTGAGTATTGTTGACACACATAAAGGCTACCGATTTATGAATGTTGATTTTGTTACCTGAGATGCTGATGTATTCCTTGATCACTTCTAAGAGTTTTGTAGTAGAATCCCTGGTGTTTTCCAGATATACAATCATATCATCTGCAAAGAGCGAAAGTTTGATCTCTTCTGACCCTATATGGATACCCTTGATCGCCTTTTCTTCCCTAATTGTGGTGGCTAAAACTTCCATTACAATGTTAAAGAGCAGTGGAGACAATGGGCAGCCTTGTCTGGTTCCTGATCTGAGTGGAAATGATTTCAATTTAACTCCATTCAATATGATATTGGCTGTGGGTTTGCTGTAGATGGCCTCTATCCGTTTAAGAAATGTCCCTTCTATAACAATTTTCTTAAATGTTCTAATCATAAAGGGATGCTGGATATTATCAACAGCTTTTTCTACATCAATTGAGAGATTCATATGGTCTTTGGTTTTTAATTTGTTTTTGTGCTGAATTATATTTCTAGATTTACATATATTGAACCAGCCTTGAGACCCTGGGATAAAACCGACTTGGTCATGATGTATAATTTGTTTGATGTGTTGCTGGATTCTGTTTGTTAGTATCTTGTTGAATATTTTTGCATCCATATTCATTAGTGATATTTGTCTATAATTTTCTTTTCTTGTTGGGTCTTTTCCTGGTTTGGGGATCGGGGTGATTTTGCTTCATAGAACGTGTTGGGTAGTGTTCCATCTTTTTGTAAATTTTGGAACAGGTTGAGTAATATAGGTACTAGTTCTTTAAAGGTTTGGTAGAATTCTGATGTGAAGCCATCCTGGTCCTGGGCTTTTCTTTTTAGGAAGATTTTGTATGGTTGATGCTATTTCAGTACTTGATATAGGGCTGTTCAACATTTCCACTTGATTCTGGCTAAGTCTTGGAAGGTGACGTGCTTCCAAATTTTGATCAATTTTATTTAGATTTTCATATTCCAAAAATAAAGTTTCTGTAATATTCATTAAGGATTTTTTGAATTTCTGAGGAGTCTGTTGTTATTTTGTGTTTGTCATTTCTGATTGATGAAATTAGAGATTTTACTCTTTTTTTCCTGGTTAGGTTAGCCAAAGTTTTATTAATTTTATTGACCTTTTGAAAAAAACAACTTTTTGATTTATTGGTCTGTTGTATAATTCTTTTGTTTCAATTTCATTTATTTCTGCTCTAATTTTGGCTATTTCTTTTCTTCTACTGGGTTTGGGGTTTGAATGTTCTTCCTTTTCCAGTTGCTAGATATTTCCCATTAAGTTGTTCCCTTCCTCCCTTTCCATTCTCTTGAGGAAGGCTTGCAGTGCTATAAATTTCCCTCTTAGGACTGCCTTTGCAGTATCCCAGAGGTTCTGATAATTCTTGTCTTCATTGTCATTTTGTACCAAAAATTTGGCAATTTCCTTCTTAATCTCATCTCTGACCCAGCTATCATTCAGCATAAGGTTATTTAACTTCCATGTTTTTGTATGAGTATGCAGATTCCTGTTGTTACTGAGTTCAACTTTTATTCCGTGGTGGTCCGAGAAGATGCAAGAAATAATTTCTATTTCTTTAAATTTGCTGCAGTTAGACTTGTGACCTAAGTTGTGATCAATTTTGGAGTATGTTTTGTGGGCTGAGGAGAAGTATGTGTATTCAGTTTTGTTGGGATGAATTGTTCTGTAGATGTCTGCTAAATCCAAATGTTGAATGGTTAGGTTGAAATCTAACATTTTTTCGCTCATCTTCTTATTGGAGGATCTATTCAACAGTGCCAAAGGAGTGTTAAAATCTCTGACTATTATTGAGCTAAAGGAAATCAAGTTGCTCATGTCTGTTAGAGTTTCTCTTATAAATTGAGGTGCATAATGGTTGGGTGCATAAATATTAATAATTGAAATCTCATCATATTGAGTATTACCCTTAACAAATATGAAGTGACCATTCTTATCCTTCCTTACTTTTGTTGGTTTAAAGCCTATTGTATCTGCAAATTGAATTGCAACACCTGCTTTTTTTGGATTATTATTTGCCTGAAATATGGACGACCATTCTTTCACCCTGAGTCTATATTTATCTTTTAAGGTAAGATGTCATTGTTGTATGCAACAAATATGTGGCCTGAGTTTTTGTATCCAGTCAGCCAACCTGTGCCTCTTTAGAGTACAGTTTAAGCCATTCACATTAATGGAGAATATATATAAGTCTAATAAAATTTTGGGTATCAAGTTTTTCGCATGTCCAGTGGACATTTTTAATTATTTCACCACTGTGGACGTTGGAGTTTGATCAAAAGTTTCTGAGTGAGTTTACTTTTGTGGTAGGGGATTGGTCTGGTCATTATGGAGGATAGGTCTGAGAATATCCTGAAGAGCTGTTTTGGTTATGGCAAATTTCTTCAATGTGTGAATGTCATTAAAGTATTTAATTTGTCCATCAGAAATGAAACTTATTTTAGCTGGATACAGGATCCAGGGTTGAAAGTTATTTTATTTTAGGAGATTAAAAGTCGATGACCACTCTCTTCTGGCTTGAAAAGTTTCAGCAGAGAGATCTGCAGTCATTCTAATATTCTTTTCTTTGTAGGTAAAAGTTTTCTTCTGGTTGCTTTCAGAATTTTCTCCTTCATATTAACTTTAGTGAAGTTTATTATGATGTGCCTGGGGTATGTCTTATTCCAGTTGAGTCATGCTGGGTTTCTGAAACTGTCTGCTATCTGAATTTCAGAATCTCTTGGCATGTCAGGAAAATTCTCTTTCATAATTTCATGGAGAAGGGTCTCTGTGCCTTCTGAAGCCACTTCATTGCTTTCAGAGATTCCAGTGAGGTGGATATTAGCCTTCTTCAAATTATTCCAGAGCTCTCTGAGAGAATGATCCATTTTTGCTCTCCATTTCTCTTCCTCTTTGAAAGTTTGGGAATGTTCAAAAGCTATATCTTCAATCCTGAAATCCATTCTTCTGCTTGCTCCACTCTGTTACTGAGGGATTCTACTGTATTTTTCAGATCTTTGAGGACTGCAAATTCTTGTGTCAATGTGTAAAAATATTTGTTGGTTTTGTCTTTACAGTTGTTGGATTCTTGAGACAACTTTTGAATTTCTCCTCGAATTTTTAATTCCAACTTTTGAATTGCTCCTCGAATTTCTAATTCCAAATTTTTCTTCATTCTATTATTCTTGTTTGCCGTCCAAATTCTGAATTCGATTTTTGACACCTTGGCTATCCATTTATGAATGGGATCTTCAGTTACATTTGCCATCTTTCCTTGGTGGGGGGGGACAACAATCTACTCTGGTTGTTCGTGTTACCAGAGTTATTCCGCTGGTTTTTCCCCATGATTATTTTACACCATTTGACTTTTCCCCTGGAGCTTTTCTGAGGACCAGTACAGTGCTATGGCCTTAGAAACTGGGGACCTGTTTGGTGTGGTGGGGCTAAGTATAGAAACTGGGGACCTGTTTGGTGTGGTGGGGCTAAGTGGCTTTGTCTTGTTTTCAGCTGGTCTCTGTTTGACCCTAGTGAAATAGTTACTTTGGGTTGAAGTCTCGGTGGGCCTGCTTTTCTGTCCCAGATCTGTTCCACCAGTTGTTGCCACCTCAGAAGATGCCTGGCCTCCTCTGGTTGCTCAGAGATACAGGGGGTGTGACTCCAGAATATCCGGGGATGAGCCCTATTGTTGCCAAAAATGGATGCTGCTCTGAACCTCAGGGCACCGCCGCTCCAACGTGGTTCCCTCTCAACCAACCATACTCTTCTCACTCCCATGCCACAGAATCAGCGCTGACCAACTGCAGTCCAGGCCCTATCCACACCCCTTGAGAAATTACCCAAGAATCTGTACTCCTGGGGGACAGGCCTCCTGACCTCATAGTGAGAGTGGAGGAGAGTGCTGGAAGTTCAGAATTGCAGGTAGATAATACATACAGTTTTACATAGTTTTATGCCTGGAAGGAGAGCTCCATGACACTCTAATAGGGGAAGTAGGTCCAGTTTTTAGAGGATCTCTCCCGTGGATTATAATGGGAGGACTTTTGAACTCTGCTCATTTGTTAATGGGGTGCTCCGAGCCATTCTTACAAGGGAGGGGACTCTAATCCACTTGGTGATGGATTTTTTACCTTTTGTTTATATCCTTGGTGTCACAGCTCGCCTCAGCAGGGTTGATGTGCGTTTTTCAACCGATTGTCTTGGTGCAGCTCTTATCCACCAGGTTACTTGCTAAATTTCTGTCCTTAGACTCTCCTTCTGGACGGGACCCTCTGTGGAAAGCTGGCTTCAGTCAGCCATCTTGTCTCCTCCCCCCAAATCTGTAGATTTCTTTGGGTAGAATAGACATTTTGACAATATTGAGTCTTCCCAGCCAAGAGAATGGTATGTTCATCCATTTTTTTAGTGTCTTCTTTAATTGCTTTTCTTAGGGTTTCATAATTATCTTTGAATAAGATCTTTCACCTAGGGCAAACGAGAGGGATTGTTCATTTGAGCTCTCCTAATATTACTGGGGAAAAAGCAAGAACCTGGATTCATAGCTCAGGGTGCACAGCGAGGAGGTGGTCAGCTGAATATAGCCTGTGATCTGCAGCAGTGGAAATCTGATTCATTAGGCAAGTGAATGTGACCCACCAGGATCCGCTGGCCTCCCATATTGGTCCCAAATGGGAAGAAGCCTTTCTGAAGATTTTGGTTTGGGGAGAAGCTGTATGTTGAGTAGAAAGCTTGGAAGACTGGTCAGACTTGGACAGTATAGAGCAATCAGATATAAATACTCATTGGAGAGGATTTGCTATTGGGTGGGTTTGCTGGTGAGACAGCCATCCTAGGAAGGTCTCCACAACCATGAGGCTATGATTATGGGAAGATTGTAAGAATGTTTTAGCAGGAGCCTAAAGCATAGCTATCTTAATTCCACCTGCCAGGATGAGAACTCCAATATTGGGACTAGCTGAGAGACTTACAGACCCCGTAGGAAATGGAGTTCAGGGTCACTGTGAGATCTCCCCCTGAAGGATTTGGGAAAGCTTTAACATCCCAGCCCCTTGGGGTTGGAATGCTGAAAAACAATCAGGAGATCACCAAGGGCAACTAAGTTAGGAATAAGTAGCACAGAAGTTGCCAGCTGTGTTCTCTGTCTCCTAAAACAAACAAACAACAACAACAAAAAAAGCACCACCTGGTGTCCAGGCAACATATTGCAAGATATTTATTCTTTTAAAGATGGTCCTTTCAGCTATATAAATACACACACACACACACACACACACCCCTATGCATACATACATATAAATATTTTTATTATTTTTCCTTTTTATTCCTTTTTATTTTCTTTTTATAGTGCTGGGGTTGCTGCAGTTGTTGGCTATTTGAGCTGTCTTTGTTTTGTTGTGTTGTGTTTTGTTTCTGCTAATTTGTATGGTTGGTTCTACTCTTAACTTCCATTTTTACTTTCATCAAGAGCAAGGACTCTTGTATTTTGGTCACCATGTTTTAGCTTCATGTATTCTCTCTTTGTATTTCCCTCTTCTTCATTCTCTCCTTTAATAGAGACTTCTACTTTCCTCATCTTTCCTACATATAAATTGCTCATGCAACAGCTCAGATATCCCCTCTTTTTTGGTCTTTCTCCTTTCTCTCCTTTTTTCCTCTCTTTCTTTAATTTAGTGAAACTGTATTTTTAACTTTCATTATCTAGTTTTATATCATCATCATCATCATCATTATTATTATTCCTTTACTTCTTCATCTTTTATTTTAATGATGAGTGCTAGGGTGGCATGACTCTGGTCTGGCAGGGAGTTGATGGCAGTAGTCTAGCTGAAGAAGGCCAAAGCAGCATGGTCTAGGGAGCCCTCTACATTTGGTCCTGGGAAGACAGTATTGGAAAATTCACAGTGTATAATTTTTCTCTTTCTTTTCCATTTCTATTTATCTTTTCCTTCTTGTTTTTTGTTTTTGCTCTTTTCTTTCTGTTCCTATTTTTTGCAGAGGAACAGTTTGGTTTTGCACAGGCTGGTAAGGAGCTCCTTATTTCAAGGAACCCACTCATCCCAGGCTCTGAAAATCTTTGAATGACATGTGTCCCCTTGACACCATGTCAATCAATACCATTTCTTCTATCACTCTCATTCTCTCTTTCTGACCTCATTCTCTCCTGTTCTTCAGTTCTTTTCTTTCATCCCCCTTATCTTTTTTCCATTCATTTTCTTTTTATCTTTCCTTCTTTTTTCTTCCTTCTTTTCCCCTTATATATCCCTGCTTGCACTTTACCTTTCTATTCCTTTTGACCTAAGCTCTGAGACAAGGTAATTTGAAGCAACAGAGGAAGCAAGAAGGAAAAAGGAGGACAAGGAGGTGAACAAAAAGAAGGAACACATGAGGAGAAACAAACAGAAAAAAATTCAGGCAACATGAAAAACCAAAACAAACCAGGGACCATGAGGCAACTACTGAAGAATACTCCACCTATAAAGAACTAATGGACTTGACAGAAAGGGAGTTTAAAATATGGATGATAAAGACAATGAAAGGTTTTGACAATAAAATAAAAAGACAGAACCAAAAGTCAGATAACGGATATGTAAAATATAGAAAGGATATGGTGGAGCTTAAGGAAATGAAGGACACAATCAGGCAATGTAAAAGATGCATTTGAAAGTATCAAAAATATTTAGACGATGGACAAGAAAGAACCTGAGAACTAGAGAATAAAGTTTTCGAGTTAACCCAGGTAGTCAAAGAGGCAGAAAAGAAGAGAGAGAAAACAGAACAGTCACTTAGACAACTATGAGACTTCATGAAGTGTTCAAACATATGAATTATAGGAATCACTGAAGGGGAAGAAAATTGTCCCAAAGGTACTGGAGCTCTACTGCAGACTATCATAAATGAAAATGTCCCATGTTTTACTGAAGATCCCGACACACTTGTTTCAGATTGATATTGAAATCCAGGTCATCTCAACTCAAACAGAGTTTCTCCAAGACATGTTGTAAAGAACCTGTCCAAAGTCAAAATGAAAGAAAAAATTCTGCAAGCCACCAGGAATAAGCACCAACTGACCTACAGAAGCAGAGCCATTGGAATGAAAGTGGATTTTTCAACTGAAACTTTCCAAGCCAAAATAGTATGTTCATCCACCGTTAACATTCTTAAACAAAACTATTTCCAACCCAGAATTTTGTATTATGCTAAAATAAGTGCAGGCAGAATGGGGACCAAAGATCTCTTTCTTGGTAAGGGAAAACACCCCCAGAAAAAGAGAAAAATTAAAAATTAAGCTGAGTGAGTTGGAACAAAGGAAAGTCATTTAGTTTAACTTTAAATGAGCCATGGCTAAATTTCTTATCTTTGCAAGTTACTTGCTTTTCCTAGAACTCTGGCCTATTAAGGATACAGCTTACAAACATCCCTGGTTGGTCTGTAAACACTCTGGAGAAAATTATGGTCACAGAAGATGCTATGGCAAGGCCTGTAAAGATACATTAATAGGCCATTTCCTACCCAATAAACAGACAAAGCAAATACCCATTGTGGTGATTTGTATTTGGATGGGGCAAAGATCAATGGAACAGCTTGAGCCCTAAAATATGGGCAGGAGGGCTTATATCCCCTATCACAGAGGAAGACCCTCTGTCATAGTGATAAGAGAAAAATTCCCCTCTCCCACCAATTCTTCAGAGGAGATTGATGCCAGTGGCATTTTACTCCACAGTGAATTAGCAGAGTTTAACACCTCCCTAGGAATCTGTGTATGTGACCTCAGACTGAAGCCTTCCTCCACACAAGCCTCAGGTTCCAGGTTTCTCAAGACTGCTCAGACCCTTAAAGTTAATGATTATAGAAATAATAGGAGCTGATCTGCTTGCTCAGAGAAACTGCTGGTGTCTTTGTTCCCTTCTTCAGCTTTGGGCTAATGAGCAAATAGTCTTCAATAAAAGCTGAGTGGAACTAACACTTGGGGCCAACACCAGAACCCCACAAGTGGGTGGGGGTCCCCTGAGTTCCCACCTTTAAAAAGTCTATTCTGTGTGTCTTGTCTCTTTCTTTCTCATAGTTTCTAACTTTATATTTCTTCACTCAGTTGCCACCAGATCCACAGGTATTAATGAACCCTGTCCCCAGGGCAGGACCCTGGCATTAATCTTCAAAGGTGATGAATAAATCAAATCTTTTGCAGCTATACAAACACTAAGGAAATTCACCACAATAAGACCAGCTCCACAAGAAATACTTAGACCTATTCTCAACGCTGATCATCACAATGGACCACCACCAAATTAAACACCCAGAAGCTAAAGGACAAACTTTAGTTTCCACAATGTTGCAAAAGGACTTCACTGTTACACAATGGATTTCCACAAAATAAGATGAATAGAACTCTACCACACTTATCAATTCACTCAATAAATGTCAATGGATTAAATTCCCCACTGAAGAGGAACAGGCTGGCTGATTGGATAAAAAAGCAGAAGCCATCTATATGCTATCTCCAGGAAATACACCTAGAATTGAAGGAAAAATAAATACTCAGGGTTAAGGTATGAAAAACAGTATTTCAAGCAATTGGAAATCAGAAGGAAGGAGGAGTTTCAATCTTGTGCTCAGATGCAGTGGATTTAAAGCAATCAAAGTTAAGAAAGACAAAGCTAGACAATTTATACTGATCAAAAGAACAATACAACACAAAGACATTTCAACTCTAAATATTTACACACCCAACTTAAATGCTCCCATATATATGAAACAGACCTTGAGAGGTCTGAGCAATATGATATTCCATAACACCTAATAGCTGGGAACTTCAATACCCTTCTGATGGAACTGTTTAGATTCTCTAAACAGCAACTAAACAAAGACATAAAGGACTTAAATGCAACCCTAGAACAAATGGGATAAATAGACATATGCAGAACACACCATCCCAAAGCTAAAGAATATGCATTTTTCTCGTCAGCCTGTAGTATATACTCTAAAATAGACCACATCCTAGAATACAAATCAAACCCCAGCAAAACTAAAAGAATATAAATTGTATCTTGTGTCTTCTAAGACCACAAGGCAATAAAGGTGGAACTCAACTCTAACAAAAAATGTTCATCCCCACACAAAGACTTGGAAATTAAACAACTTTATTATGAATGATAGTTGGGTTCAGGAAGAGATAAATAGAGGAAATCATTAAATTCCCTCTATGCCTATATTCTTAAGTGTTCTTGTTAGAAATGGATGCTGGAATTTTTCAAATGGATTTTCTGCATTTATTGAGAGGATCATATGGTCTTTGCTTTTGTTCTGTTGATATGGTGATTACATTTATGTATTTGCATATGTTAAACCAGACTTGCATCCCTACTTGATCGTGATGTGTAATTTTTTTAATGTGTGACTGCAATCTATTAGTTAAGATTTTCTTGAGTGTTTTTGTATCAGTATTCATTAGTAAAATTGGTCTGTAGTTCTTCTTGCTGGTTGGGTTTGGAATCAAAGTGATGTTTGCTTCATAGAACATGTGGGGGAAAGTTCTTTCCTTCTCAATGTTTTGGAATAGGTTCTGCAATATAGGTACAAGGTCATCTTTGAAGGTGTGGTAGAATTCTGATGTGAAGCCATCTGGTCCCAGGTCTTTTTATTGTTATAGTTGGAAGCTTTTTTATTGTTTTGGCAATCTCAGTGCTTGATATTAGAATGTTCAAGAGATCTATTACTTCCTGGTTAAGTCTATGAAGATGTTGTGATTCCAGGTATTGGTCCATTTCTTCACATTGTCAAATTTCTGGGTATAGAGCTTTCGGTAGTAATCATAAATAATCTCTTGTACGTCTGTGGTATGAGTTGTTATTTTCCCCTTTTCATTTCTGATTGAACTGATTGAAGATTTTACTTTTCTATTTCTGGTTAATTTGGCCAATGGTTTATTGATTGTATTTATCTTTTCAAAGAGCCAGCTTTTTATTCAGTAATTTTCTGAATCATTCTTTTATTTTTGATTTCAATTTCATTTATTTCTGATCTAATTATTTATTTTCTTCTGCTGGGTTTTGGATTTAATTGTTCTTCCTTTTTCATTTCTTTAAGATGATTCAAGAGGAGGTTGATGTGCTCTCTTCAGTAGTGAATTCAAACCATTTACATTTATCGAGATAATTGAAAGTGTGGCGGAATTCCACTCATCTTATTTTCTGAAAGTCCCTTGCTGAGTTTTATCTTCTGTGTCATTGTGGAAGCTAAGTTTTGTCCTTTGGTTTCTGGATATTTACTTTGATGGTGGTCCATTGTGCTGGTCAGTGTGTAGAATAGGTCTAACTATTTCCTATAGAGCTGCTCTTGTGGCAAACAAGACCATTGTTTGCATATCAGTAAAGGAGTTGATTTATCCATCAATTTTAAAGCTTAGCTTAGCAAGATGTAGAATTCTGGGCTAAAAATAGTTTTGTTTAAATAGGTTAAAGGTAGATGACCTTTCTCTTCTGGCTTGAAAAGTTTCATTTGAGAAATCCATAGTCACCCTGATGGATTTGCCTCTGTAGGCCAATGGTGCTTATTCCTGCTAATTACAGAATCTTCTTTTTCATTTTGACTTTGGATAGGTTCATGACAATGTCTCTTGAAGAAGCTCTTTTTGAGTTAAGATGACCTGGTGTCTGATATACCTCTGAAAGGAGTGTGTCAGAATCTTTGGTGATACTTAGGAAATTTTCATTTATGATATCCTCTACTAGGGCTTCCATTATTCTAGGTCATTCTTCTTCCCCTTCTGAGATGTCTATAATTCTGTTTGAACACTTCATGACCTCCCATAATTCTGTCAGCGAATGTTCTGTTTTCTGTATATCAATCTATATATATACGTGTGTGTGTGTGTATCATATATATATATATGTCACAAGATCACTTCTGTGTGGATATATATCCCAAATATAGAAGTGATCTTGTGGGTTTTATGTATATATATATTTATATATAAAATTATATATATATATATATATATATATATCCATCCCACAAGATCACTTCTTGCCCAGGCAATATGTAGCAAAATATATATATATATATATATATATATATATATATATATATATATCCATCCCACAAGATCACTTCTTGCCCAGGCAATATGTAGCAAAATATATAGATATAGATATATAGATATATATATCTGTGGGTTATGACATGCTAATCACTATACAACTGTGTAAGATGGAGACTGGAAGCCTCTGTCTTAGCAAGGAGACCATGTCCCATCTTTCTGACTTGCCTTCAATCCCCACAAGGTTGAGAACCTGAAGTTTTTCTCAGCCCCCTTAATAAATACACCTCAACCTTTCCAAACAGTGTCCCTTGGCTATGCAGTGGCTTTCCCAGGAAAGTGTGTGTTGCTCAGATCTCCCCAAAAGTGGCTGCCATGCTTATCAGCCCCTGGCTTTTCACTAGGACTCTGAAGACTGAGCCTGCAAGGCAGCTTCCCCACAATGGCTACTCCTGGCCTGTCATGAACAATGAAAGCTCTGCTCCACCCCATGTCTCATTCCTAGCCCCTGGGTGCTATTCAAAATCACTCACTTGCTGGCCCAGGATATCCCAAGGCAAGTCAACCAAGTGCCTATAAAAAAAAAAAATGATACAAGCCTTTTCTCTCTGCAAACTGTCGCCACTGCCCCTGCAGCCACATTGGCAGCCACTGTCCCAATGCAAGTACTTGCCATTTCTCCTCTTGAGATCCTGAAGTCTCCTGCTGCTTCCCTGCACCACAAAATGGATGTTTCTGGGCACAGCCCACAAGCCATGGATGCCTGGAGTCTTTCTCCCTATCTCACAATGCCTGGCTTCAAAGAAGCTGTCTCTAGTCCACCATCTTGCTCTGCTCATTTGATGTCTTCTTGTCTGAGCCTCCAGGATACATCTGCCTCATTTTCCACCCTCCATGAATATTTGCCTTCTCTCTATGGCTTTCATGACCAGTGCAGGTCACAAGGTAGATAACAGCATGACAAAAGATGTGGTGGAGGGGCATCTCCAAGCAGCATAAGTCAGAGCCAGAGCCAAAGCACTGCAGGTAGGACCCACATAGGAATAGAGCAAGGTGAATGTCACCTCATCATTATTTTCTATATTCTCAGCACAGACACTAAGCCAGTATGGGCAGGATTTAAAAAAAAATACACTATAAAGAATAATTTCTTCATACTTATGGTTGAAAAATCAAAAATCTCTAAAGTTTTAATAATAAACTGAAAACATTTGACATGATTTCTGCTCCCACTTATTTTGGTCCACCTCAACTTTTTAAATTAATTTTTTAACTTGTCTTGAAGTTTTTATTTTCTATACATGAGGTAGAACGCTAATATATTCTTGTACCCTTCCTAATTCACAAAATTATAACAAATACACCATCTGTGATGATGCATTTCTTGTAGCCGTACATTCAGAGACCTTTCTAGGCACCTTCCCCACTGTTTTACTATTTTGATGGCTACATAAAGCACAGTTTATAGATGTGCCAACACCAGTTAAAGAACATTAAGCTCTAAAGTGGATGTTGTATAGTGTCAAGGAATTATTTTTATTTCCACTACTATTACTAGGAGGTTTCTTCAGTATTTAAAAATAATGACCTTAATGTCCATTCTAGAATCTATGATATATTGCTATTTTTAATATTTATCTAACATAGTGCTTTAAATTTGTAAAAGTAAAAACTAGGACTGAAAACCAAGAAGCATAAGTGTTATGGCAAATAGAATGATTGTAGAGAATACACAGTCATATGAAAACAAGAAGCATAATATTTTAATGGAAATAAATAAAGCTTTAGTAATAAATTTTGAAGATTAGTCACAGGTGAGTGTGTCTATCTGTCCCTCCTGGTGAATCAGTGAGGGCTCCTGGGTTATCACAACCTGAGAGCTGGACCCTGAAATAGAAACAGTCTCATATCAGGAGTGAGGAAGGAGGGTGGAGGGATCACCCCCAAAGTCTGATTTGAAATCCCCATGACGCTGAGCAGAGTGAGGAGGGAGAGGAGCAGGGGATTCCAGGCCATGATGTGGGTATGACAAGGACACTCTCTGGCCCACAGCTGGTGCTGGTCTCTGTGATGGCCCTTTGTCTTCCCCAGCTCCCTGGGTGCAAGCCTATTTCTGGGTGGTACTTTATTCCAGTCTGAGCCCTTTCCCTCCCACAGACACCCTGTTCTATGTTTGCATCCCCAGGAGTAGCTCTAGTGTCAGGAGGCTCTGGTGGGGTGAGCTCCAAGTGTTTCCCTTGGCAGGAAGCAGCTATGGTGAGCACTACCTCAGGCCAGGGGGACCCAGGGCCCTCTGAATTTGAACTTGCATAGACCTTGCTCACCATGAAAAGATTATAGCACCCTGGTGACACCCTCAGGAGAATGCCAGTGGTGGAGAGTGCTGTGCAGACTGAGGGGTCACCTTTAACTTCAAATACATAAATGTTGTTTAATCTATTTAACATTTCTACCTTATTTGCCAAGTCAAATCAGATTTATTGTTTTTACTACCCCTTGCTAATTCTCATTAGTACATTTCATTCTCCAGTTGTGCTGAATAGATTCCTACATATCCCAAATAATATTTAATTATTACCTATCTCTAAGTCCACATAGTGAGGTTTTGCTTCATTTATCAAAAATTTTAATACTCTAATACCTATTTCTGTTTACTTATAACACATATTACATTTCTGATATTTTCTCATTTTTCATTTGTTGAAAGTGTTATTGCTCATCATAGTTTAACTATGTGATTTCCTCTTTGAAACATCTGTCCACATAATTCCAGTATCTATACCACCTCACCATTGATGTCTACTGATTATCTTTTGTCATTTCAAGTGGTGATTTTCCTGGACATTGGCATGATGTGTGATTACTTTTGTCATATCTCGGGCATTTTAGATACTGTATTGTGAGACTCTGGCTCTTACTCAGTCTCCCTTTTCTCATGGGACACTCTGTGGAGTGCAGCTCAGGGCCAGAGGTGTATCCAGCTTCCCAGTGCAGAGTGGGGTCCTGACTCTCAGTATTATGTGCTGACCCTTCCTGGGAGTGTAGGCAGTGACCATCCTGACTCTTTGTCTCCCTGTGGGAGTGTGTGTCATTGTGCCCAGGTGTCCCCTCCATTACCATGATCATAACCACTTTGACTGGACCATGTGGGAAAGATGCTGACCAATAACCACTCAAAGGGTCATCCTATCTCTCTGAGTGTAATTCTTTTCTCTGATGTCACACTTTGTTGAACATCCACATCACATTCAAATATCTCCTTGTTTTTGCCCATTTAGACAGGTTCATCCATATATCTCTCCTCCAGATCTCCTTGTTACCAATTTCCATCCATGTCCTGTCCAAGTCCCTGATCATCCAGAGAAATTGTCCTTATCTCAGGAATCTCTGCCTTGTTCTGCTCACATGGGAAATGAAAGAATCATGAGAATGTTTTAGAGGTGGAAGGAAGCAGTGCAAAGGCCCCAAGGCAGAAATGAGTGTGCTGTGCTAGGGGGATTCCAAGGAGGCCAGTGTGGCTGGAATGAAGTGTGGGGGGAATGACTAGATGGGGATGAAGAACAAGAGGAGGCCACTCTGTGGACTAGTTTAGGGACAGTTAGAATTAGCAGCAAAGCCTTTGTACACCATGAAAAATGCTTACAGTTGAATGTTAAGTGAAAAACAGATTTGAAAACTATGTTATAGTATGATGCCAACTGTGTGAATCACTCTAAAATGCTACAAAACATAACATAAAGAGAAATGCACACAAATATCAACAATCACAGCTGGGCAAGGGGATTCTGTGTTTTCTAATTTTTCCACAAGGATTTAGTACTAGTTTTTACAATCCAAATAAAAATAAATGTTTTTCTATCACAAATAACAGTGCAATGTTTAAAACATTTCCACCAGGAAGGGAGGGGGAGGTTGACAGAGGGAGTGTAAATGGTGGGACCACACCTATGGAGCATATTGCAAGGAAACATAAATGTCTTAACATAATAATCAAGTAAATGAGGCAAAAGCTATATTAATTAGTCTGATGTAAGCACTCCAAATTGTATAAAAAAATCAACCCATTGTACCCCACATATACATAAATGTATTCATGATCTGTGTGTATATGATTTAATAAAAAATATATAATAAAACATTTCCACCAACAAATATATGAAAATATGCTCAATGGTATCAATCATCATGGCAATGCAAATCCAATGCACAACAAGGGTCATCTCACCCAGTTAGCATGGTTATGACTAAAAAGGCAAGAAATGTGAAATTCTGGCAAGGCTGTGGAAGAGAGAAAATCCTTATACACAGTGGATTGGAATGTAAACTATCAGAACCACCGTGGACAACAGTATGAAGGTTCCTCAGAAGGCAACAATTACCTTGTGATCCAGCAATCCCACTACTGCACATTTGTGCAAATGAAAGGAAATGAGTAGCATGATGAAACATCTGCACCATTCACAATCACCATGGAATGGGACAACCTAAGTGTTCACCTCCAAATGAATGGATGAGGAAATGTGGTTTAGCACAGGGCAGAGTTCTGCTGGTGCTCATAGAGGGAGCATTATGCCAGCCCTGCCAGATGGAAATCCTTACCCTGAGCCCTGAAGCCAGACTAGTGCCACAAATGACTGACAAAAGCATTGTGGAGCCTGGACTTAATTTGTAAAACAATTGGGCCTCAAAGGCTGCAGTCCTTGGTCAGTTCCTGGAGCTAGGCCAGCTCAGAGCCAGTGGAATTGGGGTATATGTGACCCACTGAGACACCAGCTTCAGTGGCCAAGCCAGTGCCCATGTCACCCCTCCTGCTACTCTGACAGTGCAGCTCAGAGTCTTCTTCCATTTGGGGAAAGGGACAAGTTCAGAGAATTTTCTTTTGCAACTTGAGTAACAGCTCAGCCACATTAAAAAAAAAAAATCAAGAAGACTCTTGAAGCCTAAATCTAAGGCCTGAAACCATGATGTTTGATGAAAGAAAACATTGAAGAAATTCTTCAGGATGTTGGTCTGGGCAGGGAGTTCTTGGGAAATACCCTCAAAACAAAGGCAATCACAGCAGAATTGGACAATGAGATCACATCAAGTTAAACAGCTTCTGCACAGCTCAGGAAACAACATACAAAGGGGAGTGACAACAGAATCAGAAAAAATATTTGCAAACCACCCATCTGCCAAGAGATTAATAACTGCACTATAAGGAATTCCAAAAATTCAAAGGGAAAATAGTTTAATACAATTAAAAAAAAAAACAGGGAAAGGTAGACATTTCACAAAAGAAGAGGTACAAATGGCTAATAGGTATATGATAAAACACTCAAAATGATGACTCATTGGAGAAATGCAAATTAAACTGCAACAACATAACACATGAAAATTAAAATGAGTATCAAAAAGATTGGAAATAATGATTACCAGTCAGGATGAAGAGAAAGGAGAACACTCATAAACTATTGGTGAAAATGTACATTACGGCAACTGCTATGGAGAACAATATGGAAATATCTCAAAATACTAAACAAAGAACTAACATTTCACCCAGTAATCCCACGGCTGGGTATATATACAAAGGAGAAGAATCCAGTATGTCAAAAAGGTACCAGCACTCCTATGTTTATTGCATCACTAGTCACAATAGTCAAGATTTGGGATCTAAATTAATGTCTTTGACTGGATTGTGGATAAAGAAACTGGAATACACACAATGGAATATCATTCACATACACACAATGGAATATCATTCTGGAAATCCTGCCATTTGCAGTAACATGTGTGAAACTAGAGGCCAGTTCACTAAGTAAAATAAACCAAGAACAGAAAAACAAACCGCATGGGTTCTCACACATGTGTGGGAGCTAAATAGAAGAAATAATTAATCTCAGGAGCCAAACAGTAGAACTATGGTTGACAGAGGCTGGGAAGGGCAGCAGGGAGGTGAAGGGGCAAAGTGCTGATGATTAATGGGTGCAAAAATATAGTTAGATAGTAAGATAAAATGAACAGTATTTCATAGCACAACACAGTGACCAGAATCAACAATAAGATAGAACATACTTAAGAATAAATGAAAAGTAAAATTGGAAGGCTAATGACATGAAGAAATAGTAAATGCCTGAGGGATGAATACACCAGTTACCTGATTTGATGAATCCACATTGCATGCCTGTATCAAAACATAACATCTGCTCTATGAATATGTAGAAATTTTATAAACCCACTATGATTAAAAATAAAAAAATAATTAGAGGAAAACTATAATACTGAATGTAATCACAAGAAGTCCTCAAGGGAAGAAAGTAAGGAAATTTTCCAAGTTTCAAAAAAGACAAAAATACAGTGTATATAAACAATGACAGACTGTTAAGCCATAAAAAAAGAGAAAAAAATCTGTGATTTTTCGTCAACATGGATGGAAACGGATAATACTGTGTAATCTAGGAACTGACACGCAGATATGGCACATTCTTATTCATATGTAGAAGCTAAAACAAGCTGATAACGTAAAAGTTAAAAGTAGAGAGAGGAAGCTTGAGGCTGCCAAGGATAGGGAGAGGAAGGGATAGGGTGAGATTTATTATAGGATACAAAGTTACAACTAGATAAAAGGAATCAATTATGTTCCATAGCACTATAGGATAACTGGAGTTAAAAGCAAAATGTTAATTTCAAACAGCTAGGAGACTATTGAATGTTCCAAACCAAAGAAATGATATATCTTTGAGATGATGGATATTCTAATCATGCCGATCGGACCACTATATATTTTACTCGTGTCCAAACATAACTAGGAACCCCATGAAAATTTTTAAAGTAGTGTGCAAATTAATATTAATTAATTAATTTAAAGAAAATATCCTCAACTTTTGTATCTAAAGAAAGATACAGTTAAACTAAATGTCACTTCACATCCCTTCCCCAATTCTAGATCTCTGTAATTTGTTTCCCTGGAACAAACATATAGAAGCCTCTAATTCTCTTACACAACCGCAGTTTTCCACAAGAATTATCGGCAAAACCTGGGTGTCCCTCCTCATCCAACTCTAAGGCACTCACCCTCCCTGTGTCTCTGATGCTTCCTCAGGGCCATGGTGCAGCAGCTGGGAAAAGAGGGGGCTGGTGCTGTTGAGGATGGAGGTCAGGGAGCATGAGAGGCCAGGTGACCTCCAGCATCGGACCTCCCAGGCCTGGGGCCACAGGAAGGTGCAAGCACTGGGTGGTGCCTGGATGCCATGCCCATGAGGCATAAAACTCATTCCAACATGAAGTGTCATCTGGAATGTTGATGTTCTGACCTACTTACAGATCAGCATGTAGAGGTTCCTGCATTGTTCTGGTGATCTGGGAATGATCTAGTATATAATTTTAGTCTTAAGTATAAACTTAGAGAACATCAGCGAGAACCTGATACTTGTAGGAGGGAAACGGTGCTCCCGTACCATCTTTCTGTGGGGAGGACCCTTGTCATCCTGCAGACTTAGAGAACTGGAGAGGACAGAGCCTCGTAGGAGGTCACAGCTGCACAGTCACTGTGGGGAGAAGCTGAGGGTTTAAACACTGTGGCTGTTTCTTCCCCAGGTCCCTCTGTCTGTCCACTAACGCCCCCTCACCTCCTAGGAAGCAGTGTGGAAAGAGGAGGATGGGTGGTGTGAATTGTGGGTCATGTCCCCTTCTTGCTGAAAATGCTTCTGCGTGTCAGGGAGGAGAAAATTCACAGAAGCCTCATCAACTCCTCGATGGGCCTAAGACACAGACCCCTGTGCTGTCCTGAGTCCTGTCCCTGCTGTGTTTCTGTTCGCCACAGAAATGAGCACCTTCTGCTGTTCTCTCTCAGTTACCTGTTTAATATTCATGTGGGTTATTTTCTTTTTATTTTATTTTATTTTATTTATTTATTTTTTATTAAATCATAGCTGTGTACATTAATATGATCATGGAGCACCATACACTTGGTTCATAGACCATTTGACACATTTTCATCACACTAGTTAACATAGCCTTCCTGGCATTTTCTTAGTTATTTTGCTAAGACCTTTACATTCCACATTTACTAAGATTCACATATACCTTTGTAAATGCACCGGAGGTGTAATCCCATCAATCTCCCTCCCTCCACCTACCTCCCCCCTCCCTCCCCTCCATTTCCCCCTTCCCCCTATTCTTAGGTTGTAACTCGGTTATAGCTTTCATGTGAAGGTCCTAAATTAGTTTCATAGTAAGGGTGAGTACATTGGGTACTTTTTCTTCCATTTTGAGACACTTTACTATGAAGAATATGTTCCAGCTCCATCCATGTAAACATGAAAGAGGTAAGGTCTCCATTGTTTTTTAAGGCTGCATAATATTCCATGGTGTACATATACCACAATTTATTAATCCATTCGTGGATCGATGGGCATTTGGGCTTATTCCATGACTTAGCAATTATGAATACGGCTGCAATAAACATTCTGGTACAAATATCCTTATTATGATTTGATTTTTGGTCTTCTGGGTATATGCCCAGTAGAGGAACTACAAGATTGAATGGCAGGTCTATTTTTATTTTTTTTTAATTTATTTTTTTTTATTAAATCATAGCTGTGTACATTGATATGATCATGGGGCAACATTCACTAGCTTCACAGACCGTTTAACAAGTTTCACATATACCCTTGGAAGATGCACCGCTGGTGTAATCCCACCAATCCCCTTCCCTCTGCCGCGGACCGCCGGTCGATGGGCCTCAGTCCGAGGGTGCTCAGGGCGAATGGTACAGGTTGGCTGAAAGGTCGACGCAGGATAAAATGACAGACTGCCACACACCACGAGTGATGAAGAAAGCAGCTGTACTTTACTGAATTTTTGTATTGGTATTTATACATTTTTGACAAAGCATTACAAATTACAAAAGGTATTTTTACAACTTGCTGAGCCTTACAAGTTATTATCTAACCTTGTAGATGTGAGTATTCAACCATCCCACTTGAACAATGTCCTGCCCGCAAGGGGTTTTGCCCGCGAGGGGGAACAAAGGCTGCTGGTTATCAGTTGTGTCTTTCACTACCCCTTATCTAAGTAAATGCTTCAAAGGTTAAAGTTTTAAAACGTGAAAATTCTTTCTTTATAACTACTAGTATTAGTAATAATTCACAAATTATTTACTTCTAATGTGATTAAAAGATTTCATATATGTGTGGGTTATGTAAGTGATTATAGTATTAGGAAATATATGAAATGTAAAGGTATGTGGAAAGTTTTAAGTCGTGGGTGGGTGTGGGTGGTGTAAGCACATATCTAGATGGAACATCTTGTTTGCTGTTCCTGCATTGTCTCAATGCATTGTCTCAATTCACTGACATTTATGATAGGAACGTGCTCTTACATCGTTCCCCCTGGAGACATTGAGTCTTCACAGGCATTCTTTGCTATGTTTAATTATGGATCAGTAAGTCATTATGTTTATTCTTAGTCTCTCAGGACAATCAGGCATTCAACTGAACAGACAGGTTTCATTCACAGGCATTCCTCAGGCTTTTATGCCGCACCTCGTGAGTCATTACGTTCAACAAAAAGTATGCTAGGCAACTTCTGCGCTGCTGTCGCATACTAGGGGTGCTGGGGGCTTCGCTCCGAGGAGCACAGACCACCTACCCATGCGTCTTACAACGCGGACAGCGCCACCTCGCTGCGGCTTGATGCCGAGGGTGCGGCATCCCTCTACTCACCTCCCCCCTCCCTCCCCACCCTTTCCTCCTTCCCCCTATTCTTAGGTTGTAACTGGGTTATAGCTTTCATGTGAAAACCCTAAATTAGTCTCATAGTAGGGCTGAGTACATTGGGGACTTTTTCTTCCATTCTTGAGATACTTTACTAAGAAGAATATGTTCCAGCTCCATCCATGTAAACATGAAAGAGGTAAAGTCTCCATCTTTCTTTAAGGCTGCATAATATTCCATGGTGTACATATACCACAGTTTATTAATCCATTCGTGGATCGATGGGCACCTGGGCTTCTTCCATGACTTAGCAATTATGAATTGGGCTGCAATAAACATTCTGGTACAAATATCTTTGTTATGATGTGATTTTTGGTCTTCTGGGTATATGCCCAGTAGAGGAATTACAGGATTGAATGGCAGATCTATTTTTAGATCTCTGAGTGTTCTCCATATCCCTTTCCAAAAGGAATGTATTAATTTGCATTCCCACCAGCAGTGCAGAAGTGTTCCCTTTTCTCCACATCCATGCCAACATCTCTGGTCTTGGGATTTTGTGATATAGGCTAGTCTCAGTGGAGTTAGATGGTATCTCAAAGTAGTTTTGATTTGCATTTCTCTAATGATTAAAGATGATGAGCATTTTTTCATATGTCTGAAGGCCGTGCACCTGTCTTCTTCAGAGAAGTTTCTCTTCAAATCCCTTACCCAGCCTGCGATGGGATCCCTTGTTCTATTCTTGCTACTGCGTTTGAGTTCTCTGTGGATTCTAGTTATTAAACCTTTGTCGGAGACATAACCTGCAAATATCTTCTCCCATTCTGAGGGCTGTTTGCTTGCTTTACTTACTGTGTTCTTGGCTGTGCAGAAGCTTTTTAGTTTGATCAAGTCCCAGTAGTGTATTTTTGAAGCTGCTTCAATTGCCCGGGGGTCCTCTTCATAAAATACTCGCCCAGACCGATTTCTTCAAGGGGTTTCCCTGCACTCTCCTCTACTATTTTTATAGTTTCATGTCTTAAGTTTAAATCTTTAATCCAATGAGAGTCTATCTTAGTTAATGGTGAAAGGTGTGGGTCCAATTTCAGTCTTCTGAAGGTTGCCAGCCAGTTCACCCAGCACCATTTGTTAAATAGAGAATCTTTTCCCCACTGCTTGTTTTTAATTGGCTTGTCAAAGATCAAAGAGCGGTAAGTAGCTGGATTCATCTCTTGGTTCTCTATTCTGTTCCAGATATCTACTTCTCTGTTTTTGTGCCAATATCATGCTGTTTTGATCACTATCGATTTGTAGTAAAGTCTGAGGTCTGGTAGTGTGATTCCTCCTGCTTTGTTTTTATTTCTGAGTAATGTCTTGGCTATTTGAGGTTTTTTCTGATTCCATATAAAACGAAGTATTGTTTTTTCAAGATATTTAAAATATGACAGTGGAGCTTTAATAGGGAGTGCATTGAAATTATATATTGCTTTGGGTAGCATGGACATTTTAATAACGTTGATTCTTCCCAGCCTTGAGCATGGTATGTTTTTCCATTTGTTAACATTTTCAGCTATTTCTTTTCTTAGAGTTTCATAGTTCTCTTTATAGAGATCTTTCACGTCTTTTGTTAGGTAAATTCCCGAATATTTCCTCTTCTTTGGCACTACTGTGAATGGGATAGAGTCCTTAACTGCTTTTTCAACATGACTGTTGTTGGTGTATATAAAGGCTACTGATTTATGGATGTTGATTTTGTAACCTGAGACGCTGCTGTATTCCTTGATCACTTCTAGGAGTTTTGTAGTAGAGTCCCTAGTGTTTTCCAGATACACAATCATATCATCTGCGAAGAGCGAAAGTTTGATCTCTTCTGACCCTATATGGATACCCTTGATCGCCTTTTCTTCCCTAATTGCGGTGGCTAAAACTTTCAATACAATGTTAAAAAGCAATGGAGACAATGGGCAGTCTTGTCTGGTTCCTGATCTGAGTGGAAATGATTCCAATTTAACTCCATTCAATATGATATTGGCTGTGGGTTTGCTGTAGATGGCCTCTATCAGTTTAAGAAAAGTCCCTTCTAGACCGATTTTCTTGAGTGTTCTGATCATGAAGGGATGCTGGATATTATCAAAAGCTTTTTGTGCATCAATTGAGAGAATCATATGGTCTTTGTTTTTTAATTTGTTTATGTGCTGAATTATACTTATAGATTTATGGATATTGAACCAGCCTTGACACCCTGGGATCAAATCGACTTGGTCATGATGTATAATTTGTTTGATGTTTTGCTGGATTCTGTTTCTTAGGATCTTGTTGAATATTTTTGCATCCATATTCATTAGTGATATTGGTCTATAATTTTCTTTTCTTGTTGGGTCTTTTCCTGGTTTGGGGATCAGGGTGATGTTTGCTTCATAGAACGTGTTGGGTAGTCTTCCTTCTTTTTCTACCTTTTGGAACAGGTTGAGTAATGTAGGTACTAATTCCTCTTCAAAGGTTTGGTAGAATTCTGATATAAAACCATCTGGTCCCGGGCTTTTCTTTTTAGGGAGGTTTTGTATAGTTGATGCTATTTGTGAACTTGATATGGGTCTGTTCAACATTTCCACCTGATTCTGGCTAAGTCTTGAAAGGTGGCATGCTTCCAAGTATCGGTCAGTTTCCTTCAGATTGTCATATTTCTGAGAATAAAGTTTCTTGTAATATTCATTAAGGATTTTTTGGATTTCTGAGGAGTCTGTTGTTATTTCTTCTGTGTTGTTTCTGATTGATGAGATTAGAGATTTTACTCTTTTTTTTTTTTTCTAGTTAGGTTGGCCAGAGGTTTATCTATTTTATTGACTTTTCTAAAAACCAGCTTTTTGATTTATTGATCTGTTGTATTGTTCTTTTGTTTTCAATTTCATTTAATTCTGCCTCTAATTTTGGTTATTTCTTTTCTTCTAATGGGTTTGGTGTTGGAATGTTCTTCCTTTTCCAGTTGCTTGAGATGTCCCATTAAGTTGTTAACTTCCTCTCTTTCCGTTCTTCAGAGGTGGCTTGCAGTGCTATAAATTTCCCTCTTAGAACTGCCTTTGTGGTGTCTCAGAGGTTCTGATAGTTTGTGTCTTCATTGTCATTTTGTTCCAAAAAATTGGCAATTTCTTTTTAATCTCATCTCTGACCCAGCTATCATTCAGCATTAAGGTTATTAACTTCCATGTTTTTGTATGAGTATGCAGATTCCTGTTGTTACTCAGTTCACGTTTTATTCCATGATGTTCCGAGAACATGCAAGGAATAATTTCTATTCCTTTAAATTTACTGAGGTTAGACTTGTGACCTAAAATGTGGTCAATTTTGGAGTAAGTTCCGTGGGCTGATGAGAAGTATGTGTATTCAGTTTTGTTGGGATGAAATGTTCTGTAGATGTCTGCTAAATCTAAATATTGAATGGTTAGGTTTAAATCTAAGATTTCTTTGCTCAGCTTCTTGCTGGAAGATCAATCCAACACTGCCAAAAGAGTGTTGAAATCTCTGACTATTATGGAGCTGGAGGAAATCAAGTTGCTCGTGTCTGTTAGAGTTTCTCTTATAAATTGAGGTGCATTCTGGTTGGGTGCATAGATATTAATAATTGAGATCTCATCATGTTGAGTATTACCCTTAACAAATATGAAGTGACCATTCTTATCCTTCCTTATTTTGATGGTTTAAAGCCTACTGTATCTGCAAATAAAATTGCAACACCTGCTTTTTTCTGATTACCATTTGCCTGAAATATGGATGACCATCCTTTCACCCTGAGTCTGTATTTGTCTTTTAAGTTAAGATGTGACTCTTGTATGCAACAAATATCTGGCTTGAGTTTTTGTATCCAATCAGCTAACCTATGCCTCTTTAGGGGACAGTTTAAGCCATTCACATTAATGGAGAGTATTGACAAGTCTGGTGGAATTTGGGGTATTGAGTTTTTCAAAGGTCCAGTGGACATTTTTAATCCTTTCGCCAGTGTGGAAGTTGGAGTTTGATCCGAAGTTTCTGAGTGAGTTTACTTTTGTGGTATAGGATTGGGTTGGTCATTGTGGAGGATAGGTCTGAGAATATCCTGAAGAGCTGGTTTACTTATGGCAAATTTTTTCAACATATGAATGTCATTGAAGTATTTAATTTCTCCATCATAAATGAAACTCAGTTTAGCTGGATACAAGATCCTGGGTTGAAAGTTATTTTGCTTTAGGAGATTAAAGGTCGATGACCACCCTCTTCTGGCTTGAAAATTCCAGCAGAGAGATCTGCAGTTATTCTAATATTCTTTCCTTTGTATGTAATGGTTTTCTTTCGCCAGGCTGCTTTGAGAATCTTCTCTTTCATATTAACTTTAGTGAAGCTAATTATGATATGCCTGGGGGATGACTTATTGGGGTTGAATCATGCTGGGGTTCTGAAGCTGTCTGCTATCTGAATTTCAGATTCTCTAGGCATGTCTGGAAAATTTTCTTTCATAATTTCATGCAGAAGGGCCTCTGTGCCCTTCGAGGCCACTTCATCATTCTCAGAAATCCCAATTATTCGTATATTGCTTTTCCTCGAATTATCCCAGAGTTCTCTGAGTGAGTGATCCATTTTTGCTCTCCATTTCTCTTCCTCTTTGAGAGTTTGGGCGCATTTGAAGACTTTATCTTCAATGTCAGAAATCCTTTCTTCTGCTTGCTCCATTCTGTTGCTGAGGGATTCTACTGTATTTTTCATATCTTTGAGGGCTGTAAATTCTTGCTTCAGTGTGTCTAAGTCTTTGGTGGTTTTGTCTTTAAATGCATTAAATTCTTGAGACAACTTTTGAATTTCTCCTCGAATTCTTAATTCCATTTTATTAATCTTGTCTGCAATCCAAATTCTGAATTCAATTTCTGACATCTCAGCCAGTTGTTTATGAATGGGATCGTCAATTACATCTCCATATCTTTTCTTGGGGGGGGGTTGACCTATTCTGATTATTCATGTTACCAGAGTTCCACCCCATGGTTATTTTACTCCCTTTGATTTTTCCCCTGGGCCTCTATTGAGGGACCGTACAGTTTTGTGGCCTGAGAAACTGGGGCCCTGTCTTGTGTGGTGGGGCAAAGTGGTTCTGTCTTGTTTTCAGCTGGTTTCTGTTCGATCCTATTATAACATTTACTGTGGCTTGAAGTCTCAGCTGTGTAGAAAAACCAGCAATTAAGTCACCCCGCCTGCCCACCTCTGGCACCAATTGGAAAAGGAAAATCAAACCTTCCTACAACCGCATACCCAGGGCACCGCCTGAAAAGTCCTCAGTCTCTTAGTTCAGTTCAAAAGGTCCAAATTGATTGTCTCAATCGGCACCTGTCTCAGGTGGGAGAGTTCAAGAGGTCTCTGGGAACTGGATCACAGGGGTCTGGTGACTCCTCTGATGTGGCTTACTCCAGTGCTGCATGGAGTCAGGAGGAGCCACCTAGCAAATAGATCAGTCTGGGAAGGTTGATGTCTCCTTCCCCACTTTGCCTCTCCGTCTGACCCAGTCACTGGTATCTCTGCAGATGGCTAACCCTGTTGCCTGTAGTGAACAGACACTCCAGGGGTTTGCACCTGCCTGAATCGCAAGGAAATCTGCCAGGCCCCTGCAGTCTGCAACTATCTAGCAGGAGGAGATGGGGCTTGACATCTTTGAGTGCTTGATGCAGCTGGGGGGGAGGTGTTCACTCAGGCTTAGCCCTGTCCCTGATTGATGTTGCTAACAGAACAGAACAGAACAGAACAGACAACGTTGCAGGGTTCTGTCTCTATTTTTGCTTAAATCGCCTGCAGGAGACAGGCTGTTCTGAGTTCAAACATCTTTGCTGCTGGAGGTTTGTGTCCGATTACCTCTCTGAGTCGGCCCTGCCCTGGAAGCTTCCTGGGTTTGTGAGCAGCTTCAGGCAAATCCTTTGCTCACTGGTGGCCTCCTCTGGTTGCCCAGGGAGACAGGGGGTGTGGCTTCACAATATCCAGAAGTGAGCCGTTTTGCTGTTAAAGAGAAAATGGCTGTTGATCTGCCTCCAGGAACTGCCGCTCTGGTGTGGGCCCACAGCCGACACTTTTCTCCTCTGTCTCATGCCCCAGAGTCAGCACTGAGCAGCCGCAGTTTATGCTCTGTCAGCACTGAGCAGCCGCAGTTTATGCTCTGTCCACACCCCTCAAGAGATCTCCCAAGAATCTGGACTCCTGGAGGGCAGACCCCCAGACCCCTGAGTGAGAGTTGGGGGGACTGCTGGGAGCATCAGCATTGGAAACGGGGAAGCTACAGTTTTACTCAGTTTTATGCCTGGCTGTATTGTTGCCCAAGGAGGGCTGCTGCACTGCGCAGCAGGGAAGTGCCGCCGAGGCATGACTCCCCCTCACCCAAGTGCCCTCTCCTTGCTCGCATGTCTCAGAGTCAGCACTGACCAGTTGCAGCTCAGGCATTGTGTACTCCCCTTGAGAAATCACCCAAGGATCCGAACTCCTGGGGGACAGGCCCCCAGACCCTGAGTGAGAGTGGGGGGAGTGCTGGGAGCTCAGCAGGGAAGCTAGAGTTTCACTCAGTTTTATGCCTGGCCGTATTGCTGCCCGGGGTGGGCTGCTGCACCGCACCACAGGGAAGTGCTGCTGAGGCGTGACTCCCCCTTAGCCGGGTGCCCTCTCCTCACTCATGTGCCTCAGAGTCAGCGCTGACCACTTGCAGCTCAGGGACTGTCCACTCCCCTTGAGAAATCACCCAAGAATCTGAACTCCTGGGGGACAGGCCTCCAGACCTCAGTTCAGGGTTGCTGGCAAAGGTTATTTAAAGTTTTATACAGTTTTATGCCTGGCAGGAGAACGCCATGGCACCCTAGTAGGGGAGGTAGGTCCAGTTTTTAGAAGGTCTCTCCTGTGGAGTGTAGTGGGAGGGCCTTTAATTTCTGCCCGTTTGTTTAATTGTGGGGCTCTTGAGCCGGTCTCATGGGGGAGGAGGACTCCCGTCTGCTTGGTGATGGATTTTGTACCTTTTGTTTGCATACTTGTGATCACAGCTTGCCTCAGCGGTGTTGATGTGCATTCTTCAACCTTCTCTCTTGGTGCAGCTCAAATCCACCAGGATACTTACTAAATTTTTGTCCCTTAACTTTCCTTCTGGACAGGAGCCTCTGTTGAAAGCTGGCTTCAGTCCGCCATCTTGTCTCTCCCCCAAAATGAGTTTTATGGTATGTGAGTTATATTTAATAAGGCTGTTACAATATCAATGGTTTGATGTTCTGGCAATTAGCATGGGATGGCTTTAAGACAATACTAATAATTTCTAGTATATTCAAAACTATTTACAACAGATATATCTAGCTCACTCTCCTTCTCAACTACTAGGAAATATTTCTCTTTTCCAAATCCTTAAGATCACGAGGTGAAAGTCATTTGGGAGAAGTCACTTTTGTATAAATGAGGATGTTGCTAGGTGAGGCAGAGTTGGGAGAAGTGTTCCTTTTACTTTATATTTCAGATTAATATGCAGGTACAAATAATTGGGTTACATTGTTTGCCTTTTTTAGGTAAAGTCCAAGGTGCAGTTGAGTCCTTCACCCAGGATGTGTGCCATATACCTTTACATTGTGTCATTAGGTGAGAGCACACCAATACCCCTCCCTCCTTCCTTCTCAACCCTCCCTCTTCCCCCTCAACTTGAATTTAATTGTATTTTTCTCTCCTATAGGAGTATAGTTGTTCATCTATTGGTTTCATATTAGTATTGTGTACATTGGATGCTTACTTTTCCATTCTTAGGATACTTTATTAAGTAGAATGTTCTCCAAATCTAAGTACAAAAGATGTAAAATCTTTACCTTTTTATGGCTGAATAGAACTCCACGGCATAGATATACCACAGGTTTTTTATCCATTTATGGGTTGATGGACACTTAGGTTGAATCCACAAACTGTTGATTGTGAATTGAATTGCGATAAACATTCTAGTGCCAATGTCCTTATGATAAAGTGCTTATTTTTTCTGGGTAAATACCTACAAACAGGATTGTGGGATCAAATGGAAGGTCTACTTTTAGCTCTTGGAGGATTCTCCATACTTCTTTCTAAAGAGACTATATTAATTTACAGTCCCACCAACAGTGTAAAAGTTGGACTTTGTGGTGTGGACTATTCTTTCTGGGATTAGGTGATATCTCAGGATGGTTTTGATTTGCATTTCTCTGACAATTAGGGAAGGTGAGCATTTTTTCATGTGTTTGTAGGCCATTCTTCAGAGAAGGTTCTGTTCATGTCTCTTGTCCAATAATAAATAGCATTGTTTGATTTTTTTTCTGTTGATTGAGTTCTCTGCAGATTCTGTGTATAAGCCCTTTGTCAGATTCATAACATGTGTGTATCTTTTCCCATTGTAACGGTTACCTGTTTGTTTTGATTGTTGTGACCTTAGCTGTGCAGAAGCTTTTTAGCTGAATTAAGTCCTATTTATTTATTTTTGTTGTTGCTGCAATTACCAATGAAGTCTCCTTCATAAAATCTTTCCCTAGCCCTATATATGTAAGAATTTTTCCCACACTTTCTTTTAGAGTTATTAAAATTTCATGTCCTATATTTAAATATTTTATTCATTGTTAATCAATTTTTGTAAGTGGTGAGAATTGTCAGTCAAGTTTTAGGCTTTTACATGTGGTTATCCAGTTCTCCTAGCACCATTTATTGATTAAGAATCATTTTCCCCAGTGTATGCTTTTGTTTGATTTATCAAAGATCAGATGGTTGGTTTCTTCTATAGGTTTTGTGTCCTGTTCCACAGATTATTCTTCTATTTTGTGTCAATGCTATGCTGTTTTGACCACTATACACTTTTAGTGTAACCTGAAGCCTGGTAAAGTGATACCTACAGTTTTGTTTTTATTTCTAAGAATTTTATTGGCTGTATGGGTTTTTTCTGGTTCCACACAAAATGAAGTAATTTTTTTTTAAGGTTTTCAAAGTATGATGCTGGTAACTTAATGGGTATTGAATTAAATCTGTAGATCACTTTGGGTAGTACAGACATTTTAACTATGTTGATCCTTTCCAGCCAAGAGCATGGTGTGTCCTTCCATTTGTTAGTGTTTTCTATTTCTTTTCTTAGGGTTCCATAATTCTCTCTGCATAGATTCATCACCTCTTTTGTTAGATACACTCCCAAGTATTCCATTTCCTTTGGAGATTCTGCCTGATTGTTACTGGCATATCTGAAGGCTCCTGATTTGTGGATGTTGATTCTATAACCCAATAAATACTGTATTTCTTTATCACTCCAAAGAATTTTGTGTTATGAGTCTCTGGGGCTTTCTAAGACCAGATCATCAGCAAAGAGTGAGAGTTTGACTTTGTCTGTCCCTATTTGGAAACCTGTAATATCCTTCTCTTGTGTTATTACACTGGTTAGAGCTTCCAGAGCTAGAATACAGCTACACATTTAAAAAAAAATTATACATCATGATCAAATAGGCTTCATCTCAGGGATACAATTGTGGATTAACTTTCACAAATTCATAAATGTAATACACCACAAAAATAGAAGCAAAAACAAAGGCCATATGATCCTCTTGATAGATGCAGAAAAAGCATTTGACAAAATTCAGCATCCTTTTTTGACAAGAACCCTTAAGAAATTAGGCATAGATGGGACATTTCTTTTTTTTTTTTTAATTAAATCATAGCTGTGTACATTGATATGATCATGGGGCATCACACACTAGCTTCATACAACCTAAGAATAGGGGGACATTTCTTAAACTGATAGAAGCCATCTACAACAAACCCACAGCTAGCATCATATTTAATTGAGTATAACTGAAAGCTTTTCCACTTAGAACTGGAACCAGACAAGGATGTCCACTATGGAGATGCTCTTTTTAAATGGACATTTCTGGAAACTGCAGAAAGCAAGTGTGGTGTAGAGTATTATGCCTGATCAACTTTATAAAACAAAAAGGTTCCACCTGTGAGTGGATCCTACAGTATTTGTCTTCCTGTGTCTGCTTGATTTCACTTAGCAAAATGTCCTTCATGTTCCTCCATGTTGCAAATTGCAGGATTTCCTTTGTCATTATTGTCTGAATATTCCTCTGTGCGTATGCACCATATTTTGTTCATTTGTCCACTTTACGTTTTTTTTCCAGGCCTTAGCTATTGAGAATAAGGCTTCAATGAAAAGTTGAATGCCTTGAAGCAGAGAGTGGGTAGTGTTTGCCAGGAGCTAGAGGGGTGGAGTTAGGGAGGAGATGTTGGTTAAAGGGCACCAAATTTCAGTTAGTAGAAAGGAATGTCACTCTCTAACCAAGGTACAGCATGGTGACTTCAGTTAATAATTCTGTCCTGTGTACTTGAAATTTGCTGACAGTAGATCTTAATTGTTCTCACAAAAGTTATTTCACATAAAGTGATAGCTATGTCAAATAACTGGATAGTGAGCAGTGTTTCAAAACATATAGATACATCAAATTATTTCATTGTATAATTAATGCCTTGAATATGTACAATTTTTGTTTGCTAATTATAGATCGATAAAGCTGGACAAAAGTATTTAGACCCATGTGACTAGTTTACACATATATAGGATCACTTCATACTTTTACAAATGATCAGCTTTTTCTTTTTGTCAACTACACAAAGAAACAACAAAAGTAAAATGTCACATCTTTAAGTCACCTCATTAGGCAAAATTACCAACTGCTTCCCTCCCCTTCGCAACATAAACTATAGAATTAAAATCAATACAATTATTCCTTACCTAGTTATTACTAATTACTAACTATTCTGGTGCTCGGGTAGAGTTCAAGCAAAATAGCCATAAGCAAAGACCACCAGGGTCATGAGGAGGATGGCATTGATGTTCACCACAGTCCTCCAGAAAGGCCTCTCAGACGTGTTGGTCAGCTTCTTCCTAAGGGCCTCTTCCTCCTCCTTGGTCAGTTTGGGTCCTGTCTCCTGCAAACCACAGAATAAGTCCCAAGTCTTCCTGAGACATCCACGAGATTGCTTAGAATGATCTGAAACAAATAAAAATAAACAAATGATGACCAAATATGGGAACTAGAAATCCTTGTCAGTGTAGTGAAGATGACTGTAAGGAATGACTACAACTGCTTATAATTAATGTTAGAGAAACCCCTGAGAAAATCCAGATAGATTTGATTATATGAAAATACAAAACTTTTGCATGGCATAAAGTTCAATAAACAAAGCAAAAACAAGTGACCAAACAGGGAAAACGTCTATATTTATATTTTAAGGTAGTTATTATATATATGTATATATATTTTGTATAATATAATATGCCTAAAATATAAATAATATATTTTGTATAATAAATAAATATAATATATTTTTATATGTATATATAATAGATATATATTATACAATACCTAAAAATATATTTTGTATAATAAATAAATAAATTTTGTATAATATATGTGTGTATATATATATATAGAGAGAGAGAAAATCTGAAATCTCTAGAGAGAGAGACTTTCAACAGCCCCATGTAAACATGTTAAAGAGATTACCAAGTCAAAGAAAATAGAAAAATTCTTCTTAAGCTCACTTATAAAAGTAAATCTTGAGCAAAACCTATACTGAGATATAATTTCTTGCTTAGCCATGGCAGAAATTCAAAGGTGTCACAATGTGCCATGTGAGTGAGTCTGTGTGGACATAGGCAGTCTCACACCTTGTTGCTAGGAAAGCTTGACTCACCTCCTATGGAGGGAATTGGGTTGTATATATCAAGATTCCATGAATATTAATCTTTTGACACAATAATCAAATTTCTCAGAAATCTATCCCAAAGGCTAATTTGGAAAAATACAAGACTTTAATACAAGGTCATTTGTTGCAGCATTGGAAAAATTAAAATATATTTCTAAATACAAATGTTTATGAAAAATAATAAAGAAAGGAAGACTACATTCAGAAATAAATGATACTGAAAATGATAGAAATTAAAATCTGTGAGAAACAGAAGCATTGTTTTCAGGGAAATGTATATGGTTTTAGTTACTGAGATTAGAAAAGAAGAAAGCAAACGTCCAGTTTCACTGGAAATCAGTGTTGGAATACCTTTCAAAATATGGAATAATGTTAAAAATAAAGTTAAGAAAAAACACATAAGAAACCCAAGTCATGTAGATAGATAGGAATATAAATGAAAACACAAAGTAACAGTATAGAAAGAAAGGGTAGTAACAGAAATAACAAAGCCAGAGTTTATTTTTTGAGAAAAGTACACTAGATAAGTCTAAATCTAATTATAGAGGCAGCAGAGATGGATAAGTAGGTGTATTCCAATATACTTAAAAATGTGTATTAAATAGCCACAATCCCAGAAACATATAATTTTTCCAAACAATGAATAAATATTCTAAATAGCCCTATACTTGTATAAATTTGACTCTTGCTTGCTCTCTGTCTCCTCACTCCTTAACAAGTAACACTAATGGCATTATTGGCAAAATATCAAAATTCAATGTAGATACAATTTTGATCATTTTGAAATATTTCTTTAAATAAATGGGACAATTTCTGGTTCATCAAATTTGAACACTGTGATCTTAATATCAAAATCAGATGGAGACTAAGAAAAAAAGGAGAAGAAAAGAGAGGAGAAAGAAGAGGAGAGGAGAGGAGAGGAGAAAAATGAAAAGGAAAAAAAGAATAGAAAAGGGGGGTGAAAAGATGACAAAAGAAAAATTATGGGCCAGTCATACTCAGGAGAGCTGACATAAAAAAATGTAAAAAGGAGCAGAAGGCATTAACCATTCAGTTTGAAGAACAAAACCCCAAACAAAACAGTGTCCAGTTTAAGACATCATAGCAAGGCTCAACTATAACTTGGACTTCACCTAACAAATGCACACAATGTAACCTATAAACCTAACAGTTTATACCCATATATTAATGTGAGGGAGAGAAAGACAACATAGCATGAAGTACTGGAGACCTTGTCAATAGTTTTTTAAAAAGATCGTGAATTTCTGAGGGGTCTGTTTTTATTTCATTGTTACCATTTCTGATTGATGAAATTTGGGATTTTACCCTTTTTTTCCTGGTTTGTTTGGCCAAAGGTTTATCTATTTTATTGATCTTTTCAAAAAAACAACTTTTGGATTTATTGATCTGTTGTATAACTCTTTTGTTTTCAATTTCATTTAATTCTGCTCTGATTTTGGTTATTTCTTTTCTTCTCCTGGGTTTGGGGTTGGAATGTGCTTCCTTCTCCAGTTGCTTGAGATGTCCCATTAAGTTGTTAACTTCCTCTCTTTCCGTTTCCTTGAGGTAGGCTTGCGGTGCTATAAATTCCCCTCTTAGGACTGCTTTTGCATGAATACTACAAGAAACTCTACTCTCAGAAATATGAAAATCTGAAAGAAATCAACTAATACTTCGAAGTACACCACCTACCAAGACTTAGCCAGAACAAAGTGGAAATGTTGAACAGGCCTATATCAAGTTCTGAAATAGTATCAACTATACAAAATTTCCCTAAAAAGAAAAGCCCAGGACCAGATGGCTTTACGTCAGAATTCTACCAAACCTTTAAAGAAGAACTAGTACCCATATTACTAAACCTTTTCCAAAATATAGAAAAAGAAGGAATATTACCCAACACATTCTATGAAGCAAACATCACCTTGATCCCCAAACCAGGGAAAGACCTAACCAGAAAAGAAAATTATAGACCAATATCACTAATGAATATTGATGCAAAAATACTCAATAAGATCCTAACAAACAGAATCCAACAACACATCAAAAAAATTATGCACCATGACCAAGTGGGATTTATCCCAGGGTCTCAAGGCCGGTTCAATATATGTAAATCTATAAGTGTAATTCAGCACATAAACAAACTAAAAAATAAAGACCATATGATTCTCTCAATTGACGCAGAAAAAGCTTTTGATAATATCCAGCACCACTTCATGATCAGAACACTTAAGAAAATTGGTATAGAAGGGACATTTCTTAAACTCATAGAGGCCATCTACAGCAAACCCACAGCCAATATTGTACTAAGTGGAGTTAAATTGAAATCATTTCCACTTAGATCAGGAACTAGGCAAGGTTGCCCATTGTCCCCATTGCTCTTTAACATTGTAATGGAAGTTCTAGCCATTGCAATTAGGGAAGAAAAGGTGATCAAGGGTATCCACATAGGGTCAGAAGAGATCAAACTTTCACTCTTGCAGGTGATATGATTGTATACCTGGAAAACACTATGGATTCTACTACAAAACTCTTAGAAGTGATCAAGGAATACAGCAATGTCTCAGGCTACAAAATCAACACCCATAAAACTTTAGCCTTTATATATACCAACAATAACCAAGCCAAAAAATAAAAAACAGTCAAGGACTCTATTCCTTTCACAGTAGTGCCAAAGAAGATGAAATATTTGGGAGTATGCCTAACAAAGGACATGAAAGATCTCTATAAAGAGAACTACGGAACTTTAAGAAAAGAAATAGCTGAAGATGTTAACAAATGAAAAAACATACCATGCTCATGGCTGGGAAGAATCAACGTTGTTAAAATTTCTATACTACCCAAAGCAATATACAATTTTAATGCAATCCCTATTAAAGCTCCATTGTCTTATTTTAAAGATCTTCAAAAAATAATACTTCGTTTCATATGGAATCAGAAAAAAACTTGAATAACCAAGACATTACTCAGAAATAAAAACAAAGCAGGAGGAATCACACTACCAGACCTCAGACTATACTAAAATAGATAGTGATCAAAACAGCATGGTACTGGCACAAAAAAAAAAAAACCAGAGAAGTAGATGTCTGGAACAGAATAGAGAAACAAGAGATGAATCCAGCTACTTACCATTATTTGATCTTTGACAAGCCAATTAAAAACATTCAGTGAGGAAAAGATTCCCCATTTAACAAATGGTGCTGGGTGAACTGGCTGGCGATCTGTAAAAGACTGAAAGTGGGCCCACACCTTTCACCATTAACTAAGATAAATTCTCACTGGATAAAAGATTTAAACTTAAGACATGAAACTATAAAAATACTTGAAGAAAGTGCTGGGAAAACTATTGAAGAAATTGGTCTGGTTGAATATTTTATGAGGAGGACTCCCCAGGCAATTGAAGCAGTATCAAAAATACATTACTGGGACCTGATCAAACTAAAAAGCTTCTGCACAGCCAAGAACATAGTAAGTAAAGCAAGCAGACAGCCCTCAGAATGGGAGAAAATATTTGCCGGTTATACCTCTAATAAAGGTTTAATAACCAGAATCCACAGAGAACTCAAACGTATTAGCAAGAAAAGAACAAATGATCCCATCTCTTGTCTTGTAAGGGACTTGAAGAGAAACTTCTCTAAAGAAGACAGACATGCGATCTACAAACACATGAAAAAAAGCTCATCATCCTTAATCATCAGAGAAATGCAAATCAAAACTACTTTGAGATATCACCTAACCCCAGTAAGAGTAGCCCACATAACAAAATCCCAAAACCAGAGATGTTGGTGTGGATGTGGAGGAAAGGGCACACTTCTACATTGCTGGTAGGAATACACACTAATACATTCCGTCTGGAAGGATGTTTGGAGAATACTTAGGGACCTAAAAATAGACCTGCCATTCGATCCTATAATTCCTTTACTAGGTTTATACCCAGAAGACCAAAAATCACCATATAACAAAGACATCTGTACCAGAATGTTTATTGCAGCCCAATTCATAATTGCTAAGTCATGGAAGAAGCCCAAGTGCCCATCGACCCACAAATGGACTAGGAAATTGTGGTACATGTATACCATGGAATATTATGCAGCCTTAAAGAAAGATGGAGACTTTACCTCTTTCATGTTTACATGGATGGAGCTGGAACATATTCTTCTTAGCAAAGTATCTTAGGAATGGAAGAAAAAGTATCCAATGTACTCAGCCCTACTATGAAGCTAATTTATAGCTTTCACATGAAGGCTATAACCCAACTATAGCACAAGAATATGGGGAAAGGGCCAAGGAAGGGGAAGGGAGGAGGGAGTTAGGGGGGAGAGAGAGTAATGCACCTATGGTGCATCTTAGAATGGGTACAGGAAAAACTTACTAAATGCAGAATACAAATGTCTACATACAATAACTAAGAAAATGCCATGAAGACTACATTGAACCATTTGATGAGAATATTTCAGATTTTTTATGAAACCAGCACATTGTACCCCTTGATTGCACTAATGTACATAGCTATGATTTAACAATAAAAAAAAAAAAGATTCATGAATCCTGAGTATGGACGTTGGAGACATTTTTGTGAAGAAAATGAGATAAGAAGTTAGTTTGGACCAGGCACTGTGGCTCCTGATTGTAATCTCAACACTCTGACAGGCTGAGGTGGGAGAATTCCTGGAGCTCAGGAGTTCAAGACCAGCCTGAAGAAGAGTGAGGCCCTGTTTCTACTAAAAAATAGAAAAAGTAGTGGGGTGTAGTGGCTCATACTTGTGGTCCCACCTACTCAGGAGGCTAAGGCAAGAGGATTGCTCTAGCCCAAGAGTTTGAAGTTGCTTTGAGCTATAATGCCACAGTACTCTACCCTGGGCATCTCTCTCTACAGAGTGAGAGATCTGACTCAAAAACAAACAACAATAAAGTTCCAAAGAATAGTTATTTTTCCTCTTGGAAAAGAGGTAGAAATATTTTAGAGTGCTTGCTGTATGTGGGGAAAGAATAGTGAGAAATAACACAAGAGAGAAAGGTTACTTGCTTCATCACAGCCAATCAAGATTGTACCCTTAATGAATAATTAGGAGTAAGAGGGTTTGTAATTGATCGGCATCTTGGAAGGTGGAATATGGTTTCATGGATGGGTAATGGATGCACAGACTGACAGGGAATCAAATGAACAGATGAATTTCATATGTTGTCTTGGTTGTTGGAAAAGTAAGAGTTTAAAGTTTCAGTTTTCCATAAATGTAATTATCAAAAGCTGAATTTAGTGGTAAAGGAAAGACAGTAACTCAAACGATGCACACATGGAATTTCTACATGAAAAATTGAGATAATACCTTCTCCAACACCATTCTCAGTTTCATCCTGCCTTTGCTCATCTGCATCTAAATCAATTCGTTCCTCTGTACTGTTTCGAAGAACCCAGCACAGGCGATATAGCTGAATAGAAGAGAATAAAAAGAAGTATATTAGTAAGAAATATTTGTAATATGCTGATGCTACGTTTTACTACTGCATAGTTTTAAAAAATAAAATTGCATAGAAGAGTATAGCTCATAAAGAAAATGTCTCCTAACACACTCATTCACAAAAGCATGCCACCCATTTCAAATAATCTCTGTTTTTAATTCTGGTAGTTATTCAAATTTTTAAATAATATACTTAAAATTTATAGTTCTTGACTTATAATTTCAGAAGCATTAAGATTTAACTAACTACATTCACTACTAACCCTAGCTTCATTCATTTTTCTTATCATCCAAATGTCGCTACCTAAAACATTATTTCTTTCAATTTGTGTGGTGGATACTTTTTCAACTTTTAGAATATCTTCTTAAGTTCTCTTTCTGGATCTATCATGTTTTGATAGTACTATTATTTGGTTCCAACTGCAATTAATACCTTCACATTTCCCTTTTCACAACCCACCTCAAAACATTTGTAAGCTATACCATTATCTTAAACCATTAAGCTTTATAGTTGTAATTTTTCTGTAAATATAATTTTAATACAATACCATTTACATATCATATACTTTTTTTATATTTTGGCCACAGGTATACAAGACCTGGTACTGGGAACAATGAACAACACTAGCACTGGGTCATTCTAAGAAAATTGTTCCAAGAATCAGTGGGCTTTTGAGTCCACAATTCAAGTCAGCAAAGGAGGAGGAGGGGGGAAAGATGGATAACTAGAGACATAGATCACCAGAATCTCCCAGCAAGGAAACATTTTAGATAAAATAAGAAAAAAAAAACACAGATATAATTCTGAGGGGAAAGTGCCAGTTCCTACTGAAGAATCTGTGGGAAGAACTTATGGAACCGAACAAGAAGGAGCAAGATTTTGGCAAAGACGAGTATTTCATGAGGAGAACCCCCAGGCAATTGAAGCAGCTTCAAAAATACACTACTGGGACTTGATCAAACTAAAAAGCTTCTGCACAGCTAAGAACACAGTAAGCAGAGCAAGCAGACAGCCCTCAGAATGGGAGAAGTTATTTGCAGGGTATATCTCTGACAAAGGTTTAATAACCAGAATCCACAGAGAACTCAAACGCATCAGCAAGAAAAAAACAAGGGATCCCATCGCAGGCTGGGCAAGGGATTTGAAGAGAAACTTCTCTGGAGAAGACAGGCGCACGACCTTCAGACATATGAAAAAATGCTCATCATCTTTAATCATCAGAGAAATGCAAATCAAAACTACTTTGAGATATCATCTAACTCCAATGAGACTAACCTATATCACAAAATCTCAAGACCAGAGATGTTGGCGTGGATGTGGAGAAAAGGGAACACTTCTGCACTGCTGGTGGGAATGCAAATTAATACATTCCTTTTGGAAAGATATATGGAGAACACTCAGAGATCTAAAAATAGATCTGCCATTCAATCCTGTAATTCCTCTGCTGGGCATATACCCAGAAGACCAAAAATCACAACATAACAAAGATATTTGTACCAGAATGTTTATTGCAGCCCAATTCATAATAGCTAAGTCATGGAAAAAGCCCAAGTGCCCATCGATCCACGAATGGATTAATAAATTGTGGTATATGTATACCATGGAATACTATGTAGCCTTAAAGAAAGATGGAGACTTTACCTCTTTCATGTTTACATGGATGGAGCTGGAACATATTCTTCTTAGTAAAGTATCCCAAGAATGGAAGAAAAAGTACCCAATGTACACAGCCCTACTATGAAACTAATTTGGGACTCTCACATGAAAGCTATAACCCACCTACAACTTAACAATAGGGGGAAGTGGGAAAGGGGGGGGTAGAGGGAGGGAGATCGGTGGGATCACACCTGTGGTGCATCTTACAGGGGTATTTGCGAAACTTGATAAATGTAGAATGTAAATGTTTTGGCACAGTAACTGAGATAATGCCGGAAAGGCTATGCTAACCACTGTGATAAAAATGTGTCAAATGGTTTATGAGGCGAGTGTATGATGCCCCATGATCATATCAATGTATACAGTTATGATTTAATAAAAAAAATAAAAAATAAAAAATAAATATCAACCGCCCAGACCTTGGAGTGCTTTGGAAAGGATAAGTGGGGTCTGTTTCTCCTTCACTCACATCTCTGGCAGACTGATGACTACAGACCTGCTGGAGAGCTTCTCCATCCCCATAAGCCCTACAGCTGCTTCCAGTGAACAAGGAGCTTCTTGAAAACAAAGCCAGTGCCCCCGATCAATAAAAACCTGAGTTGAGATGATGGATGCCATGGTGTGTCCCTAGCTATTGTGTCTTTGTGCTCCTAAGGGAGCTACTGATGTTCATGTCACTGGTCCCACTAGAAACACTTCCCATTGCCTGTACAGAATGTGGTGGCCACAGTGGACTTGTGGGTCTCAGGGTAACTGTGTAATCCAAGACTTAAGACATCCCAGGCAGGCTGCCTTCTTGGGATTAAAAACAAAGGGGACCAGAATGCCAGATCACCTCCATGTAGATTTTTTCCTCCCTGTCTCCTCCTCTCCCTATTTCTGCTGAGTAGCCCATGTTCCCCAAGAGACAATTGACCTGGGTCTCTTGGGCAGCTGCTTCCCCTCTCTTGGTATGTTCCCTACAGCGAGTCTCCCACAGAAAGTGTGGGCTTATACCTTTCTTGTTATGAACCTGCCAGTGGACCAAGTGGTTCTTGGACTGTGAGATCCTTGCTTGGCAGCCCTCCCTGGTGCTTCTTGTCTGGCTGCTTCAGCAGAATAAGGTACATGCCCACATGAAGGAGCATTAAGCCTACTTGAGCACTCCATGCACAACTTAGAACCAGTACATATCTTCGTGGTGTGGTCGTCAATTGAACTTGGGGGACCAGGGGTAGTCCCCTAGGCCAAATCCCATACACCCAGGATTCAACCTAGATTCTTGAGGGAATAGAGTAGAGATTTGTGAACTAATATCAGGAAGTAAAGGAGCTCAGAGCATTATCAAAAGGAGGGTGTAGTGTGGGTCTGAACCCCAGCACACTCACAGTGAATCCCTCCCCTCACATGGAAGCCAATCTCTAAGTACTGGGCAAAATCCTGGGTAGATAAATCCCAGCCTGTGACACCATTGCTAATGAGCTCAGCTACTTTGTGCTGCTACTTGTGGCCAAATATTGGAAGGAGACCTTGGGGTAGGGGAGAAAAGAGTATAGGCTGTACATTTCTGCCAGACTATGAATCCCAGAGGGTTCTTCCTCTGTGAGCAGACTTTTGGGTTTGGTGGGGCCATTTCAGCCCCTCCATGGTGGCTTTCCCTAGTGGCCTCAGATTTGTCCTTTAATCCCCACCAGGACAGCTTTTATGTCCACCTCTGTGGAGACTGAAGAAAGACTCACCCCAGCCAGCCTCCCTTTTCCACCAAAGTAGTCCCTGGGAGATCCAGGGCTCCACTGACTGCCTTGGGCATTGGAGTGCTTCTCCTGAAGTGCTGGAGCCGATCACAGTTCCTGCAATTGCCACTAAGTAGCAGGGAGGACAATTTACACAGCCCCAAACAGCATTTACTGAGTCAATCATACAGAGCTTGGCTGGCTCTCACCCAAAAGCAGCTCATACTCTCATAGAGATTAAACCTACCATAAAATATAATTCACATTGTTAAGAGACTAGAGCTGGGGAAAGATAAAGGATTTCAAAGATTCCAACTTTCCTTGTCAAAAGGGAATAGAATTGCTCATGTGCATAGCACACTATGGCCATAGTCTACATGTAACTGGAAATTCAGAAAACCACCACATGAAGGATATTCGTAACCATGGTGTTCATTCAGAATCTAGACCACCTTCTAAGTACTCAGAAGCAAAGCCAAAAGTTCTTTTCCAACATATGCTACAGACACATCATTATGAGTAAAGGGCAGGGCGGAGGGGGGACATCTAAACAAAAGAGAACTCAAAAACAAAAAGAGACAGTTGCTACAGATAGGAAGCCATTTAGTGCAAGAATTCTGGGAGTATGAAGAACCAGCATGAAAGGGCACCCTCAAAGGAGCACAACAGCTCTCTAGCTGTGAATTCCAACCAAAATAAAAATAGTATAATGTTATATAAAGAAGTCCAAACATAAGCTATAAGGAATCTCAATGACTTTCAAGAGAAAATGGAAAACAAATTCAAAGAACCCGGTAAAAATATTTTTTAAAAAAGCTTATTGAAGAAATAGATACAATAAAACAAGGTAACTTGCAGAAATAAAAACTCATTTAGAGAAATAAACACCCAGTGCAAATGTTAAGAATGAATTAAAAAAGAAAAGAATGAATTACACTAAGCAGGAGAAAGAATTGCAGAGCTTGAGGACAAGTGTTTCTAATTAACTAAGTCTTTCTAATTAACTAAGTCTACTTTTTTCTCAAAGAATCAAGAGAAATGAAGAAAGTCTATGAGAAATATGGGATTATACATATATAAAATGACCAACTGTAAGACGCACAGTCATCTCTGAGAATAAAGAAGATAAAACACAAGCCCTAGAAAACCTATTTAAGAGAATAATGGCAAAAAATTGTTGCAAAATGTGTTGCAAGAGATTTAGACGTAGAAAAAATGAAAATCCAATGAATACCTAGGAGACTCATTGCAAAAGGTAATCGTAAGGCATGTGATTCATCATAACACTGGCCAGAATTAACACAAAGGGGAAACTCTTATGAGTAGTGTGCCAAAACATTAAGTAACTTACAAAGGAAACCCCATTAGACTAATAGCAGACTTCTCAAGAGACGCTTTAAAAACAATTAAGGAATGAGTCTTATTTTTAGTGTCCTTAAACAGGATAACTGCTAGCCAAGAATATTGTGTCATGTTAAACTAAGTTATATAAGTTAAGAATATATAATGTTGTTCCCAGACACACAAAGACTAGGAGCATTTGTTACTTCTAGACCCGCCCTACATGAAATACTCAAAAGTTCATTAAAAATACAGCAGCACAAAAGCTACCCAAAAGTGTAAAAATACCCACAAGTTATAGCTCTTGGCTCTTCTAAAACAATAGCACCAAAGGGAATACAAAACAGTAAGATATCATCTAACATGTTGAATAGAACACTATCCAAAATATCAATACTACAAGTCAGTTTTAATTGTCTGAAGGCAACTTAAAAGACATAGACATCTATTTCATAGATGAAATAACACAACCCAAGTATTTACCACCTCCAAGAAATACATCTAAACTACAAGGATTCACATGGACTCAAGGATGGAAAAAAATAGCATATAGGCTGTATTTATATTTTTAAAATGATTAATATCTACAAAGCCCCTCTACTGCCCCCTTCTACCAAGATACTTCTTGTCAAAAATTTCAGGAGCATATGCTTTAAGACTTTTTCTGTGGTTGGACAAATATGTATCTGTCTACATGTAATATAGTACAAATGCACACTCTACAATATTATATTATTCTGTACTTATTTTTCTGCTTAACCATATAAAGTACATTTTCAAAGCAAATAATACAGCGTCCACATATTTTATGCAGGTGCATAATATTTAATACACTATCATTGTGTACTCAGGCTCTTCATGATAAAGTTTGGATTTCCCCACTTTTTTCCATTTTTAAACATTTACAGAGAAAATCCATATGTATACACAAATATATACATATATGTGAGTGTGTGTATATATATGTACATAAGTATGTGTATATATATGTATATATATTTCTACTTGTAAAGGATTTGTACATAATAAGCTCCTGAAAGTAAGAAGTAAGATTGTTGACTCTTAAGGTATAGAAATTTTGAAATAGATAAATACTGCCCAATTGCCCTCCTGTAAATTATAAAGCTTAGTCACTCATCCACAGTTCTGGACTGGAGGCATTTCTCCACATCTTCACCAACACTATATTTAATTCATATTAAAAATATTGCCAATTGGAAAGTCAAAAATCTTCTCATTACTCTACTTTCTCTGTCCTTCCCCCTTATGCTGTGTGTTTTTCTTTCTTCTCTCTCTATACCCGTGTCCGTGCTGTATACGACATTCTCTTCATCCGAAACAGGCACAACCCAGTGACAGTTCTGCAGTGAAGTCTTTAGACAACAGTTGTCATTCTCTTCCCTATAAGCTATTTTTAAAATGGTGTACATTTATCTCATGAAAGCACTGTGAAGTTTCCTAACACCTTACTATCTATTTCCCTGGTGGTTTGCACATACTAGGTGCAAATGGTTGTTTATTTAAAGGACTGGACGATAATCTCTTAGGGCTATTCTCACTCTATTGTTACAATGAATACATTGCTTGGGAGTCATATACTAGCAGCAACTTTAGAAGGCAACAAACCCTCATTTTTAAATGAGCATAATTCCATTACTTATCACTCACATGTATGTCAGGAATGGGTTTTGTTAACAGGGAAATTCCCAGAGCAGCCACAGTGGTACCAGAGAAGAGAATGATGGCAAAGTACAGATAGTGCACTCCACAGATAATCTTGGGACAGTCACTGGCAGCCAGGCAGCTCCCTGTTCCGTAGGAAAACTCTGCCATCATACGAATAAGGCCCATCACAAGTCCAGTGATTAGGCCCCAGAATGCTCCCTGAAAAAAAAGCAAGAACAAAATAGGAGTGTTTAGAAAAGATCAGAAACTCATTCAAGGAAGTCATAATTATCACCTTGCCTGCTTCCTCAGTGAAGGAGCAACAAATGGCTGACATTGAGCACAAAGTTACCAAAACAGAGAAAATTGCAAACATATATGTTTATTACTGGGGCAACACTATTGCAATGTTGATTCTCTAATTCCAGGAAACTACTGTCTATACTGACTCAAGATGAAATTTTCCTTGACACGCACACACACACACATACACACATTAATATATGTGTGTGTACATATATGCATGCCTATATATACCCACACATATACATGGAATTATGACTTATTTTAAAAAATAAACAGAACTATGAATTATGTTACACAATTTGCAGAGCTGATACTAGGTAGTTTTGAGAGTTCTATTAAGCTCTTGACAATGGAAAGCACTCATTTTCCCTGAGGCATTGATAGAGGTGGAAAGATATGAACTTTGGACTAATTCACCCAAGTCTGAATCCCATGACTTTACTTACTAATATTAAGTAATATGTGGAAAGGATTTCAATAGTAACATATCTCTATCTGATCCTCATGTGAAAAATATTAATAATAAGGCTAATATCCTAAGAACAATTAAGGGATTGAATGTACATGGTCCACTACAATTGATCATACATGAGGTGCACATGTTTCATAATGGAAATTAACATATTTTTAATCCTTACTAAGGGTTTTACTCTAAGTATTTCACATCCTATCTCATTTAATCCTCACAGTAATTACAAAGCCAAGTAATTTGCTTCAGATCACAATACTATTAAGTAGTACAGCCATGATTGGACTGTGACAGTCTCCTTCCTAAACCTGTGTTCCTCAGCACTGGGAAATTCACATACACAATATTTTTTAAGAAATATAAACACTGTACTATGAATGTGTACTGCATTTTTATCCTTTAGTAAGGTTCAGGAATTGTGGCTGACTTCAACAGAAATTGAGGTGGGCTATGATTTGTATAAATAGGATATCAAGAATGTAGTGGAAGAAACTATTTTTTCCCCACTCCATAAGGGAGAATGTTTTTTCAGTTTCCACTTACCTGTTCATTGATTCTTTTACAGAAGACGGCGAGCAGGAAGACAGCTGCAACTGGAGATCCAAGATAACTAACCATCGATTGTGTGTAATGGATCAGTTGTCCATTTTGAGATGCCTGTACTAGTGGGACCCATAGGATGCTGATGACAATTATTACAAGAATAAATACCCTGGCAAGAAAATAAATATGTACATATTAAACATAAATTATTATGGGCACATTTCTTGTGCTTTAGTTTTTGAACTTTTTCTAATTGCCATCTGTTGATTTTCCAAACAAAAATAAAGTCCTTGAGAAAGGACTCAAAGGTTACCAGTATACAAAACAACTGTGCCCACGATGCTGTTAGGGGCAGGGCTGCTTTCACTGACAACAGATGGAAGCAGGAAGCTGGGGAAGTGTGGTTTGGCCTTGGGTGGCTGCCGTGAAGGAAGGAGTCTGACCTCAGAGCTCATAAAAGTGTGCAGCAGACCCACTTCTGGAGTAAGCAGTGTTGCTATCACTTGCTTCTGCCTTGGCCCTAGTATTGGCAACCAGCAGTAGCAACAACTCCAGGTGGGGGAGCATGAAAATGTGCAATAGCTCTTTTTCTGGGTGCACAATGGTTTGACCTTTGGGTTTGATGGCAGAAACCAAAAGCAGCAGCAACTATGGGTGGGGGATGTAGATGGAGCTCCAGGGATGCGGAGATGCAGGGGCTGTTGGGCTCCAGGGATAGGCTCAGCTCAATGGGTGCTGGGCTCTCACATTAGCACTGTGCATACATACACCTCCTTAGGACTAGGGGGTGTATATAGGAACCATCATGTGCTCTCCATTTGAAGTAATGCCTTCACATGGTCTCCAGACACTTCCCTGTTCTAGGTTCAGGAGCCACAAAGGTCAAGGGGCTCTCTTGTGGCTTGAATTATGTCCATGGCAGGAATATAGGCTGTGAGTGGTTGGCTTCTCTTAACCTTACTTCTCATCAGAAAGCCTCTCTTGGTTCCTGGCCAGTCTGGTAGAGCCAGCTGCCTTGCTTCTCTCTCTTTCCATGCATCAGGAGCTTCCTGTCACTTCTCTCTTGGGTCACCTATTCAAATTGTGATTATCTACTTCCTATTTTGCTTTTTTTTTTTATTAAATCATAGCTGTGTACATTGATATGATCATGGGGAATCATTCACTAGCTTCACAGACTTTGTGGAGAATGTAAGTACCAGAAGCCTCTAGTCAACCATTTTAAAGCCCCTCCAACATTGAGAATCATTATCACCATTAATGCTACCATTTTTTGCGAAAGTCACAAGCAATTTCTTTTGAGATCTCTTCTCACTTTCCTTTCTAAAAAGAATGACTAAACTGTAAAACATTACATGTGTAATACATGCACACTTGTAGCAATCTACTCAGCAGAAATGTGAGCCAATGTTCACCAAGAGACATTAACAAAAACGATCAAGCCAAAAATCTAATATATTACTGTGACGAGATACCATATTGAAATGCAGTGAAGATATTTCAGCTACTCATAGCAACATGGCTGGATATCCCAAAAACAACACAGATAATAGAAGCTTTGCAACAATGATTAAATTTTGAATTAGTTTACTTCCATTACCTGAAACTGGGAAAAGACAAATTATAGCATTCGGAGTCTTAGTGGTTAGCTTTGGAAAGTTAGAGCCCAAAGGGGGCTTCTAGGTGCTGGTAATTTCCATTTCTTGACTTGGTTGGTGGTTAAATGGATGCTCATTTTGTAATAAATTACCGAGATATACAGTTATGTTTTATGCCTTCTGAATGAACATTACACTTTGATTTTTTGTTAGAAAATTCTATGACAACATAGGGTCCGCTCAGAAAGCATAAATGGAAGAGAGAAGACTAACCATTCTTTCTGCTTATTTTCTTCAAGCTCGCTGAAGGAAAATAAGCAGGGACCCCAGGTGCTGAGGAACCCCTGCATGGAGCGAACTCTCCCAGCAGTGTCTTGGAATTAGCCCCTTCCATGAGTCTGTCCCTTTCTAAAACGGTCCAATACTTAATGAATGCAATCGTGTCAGTGTTTGGATATCCTAATCTATTACCTCCATGTGATACACCTGGAACTGCTAAAGATAACACATTAATCTGTCAGAGGAGGATGGAATTTTACACACCATTAAGATACCGATGCAGTTACATGAAGATGTGGATGGGGAACAGTATGAGGAAGGAGAGAAATAAGAGATAATTGGAGGCAATTTAAAGTATGAAAAATAAATTATCCCATTTAAATGTGTAGCCCAACTTTTTGTATCTGGAAAGACGTATGCTGAGTTAAAAATGCTCTAATGATCCCTCCTTCACTTTAGGGCTCTATGCTTACTTTCACCAAAGCCATAGACAAGGGAGCTTTAGTCCACGTAGACATATGCACTTCTCCAGAGGATTCAAGGGAGAAACCAGGGTTCCCTCACCTTCCAGCTATCAGGAGCTCTCTCTCTGACGCCTGCTTCCGCATCTTGGTGTAGATGTCTATGGTGAAGAGGGTGCTGGCACTGTTGAAGATGGAGGTCAGGGAGCTCATGAGAGAGGCCAGCATGACAGACAGCATCAGGCCACGCAGTCCTGGAGGCAGGAGGGGCTTTGTTAGTGACTGGACACCATGCTCCATGAGGGCCTTGCTCAACAGGAGAGCCATTTATACATGTCATCTGGAACATTGATTAATTAATGTCCTTGTCCATCTACAAGCATGTGGAGGTTCCTGCATATTTCTTAATGATCCAAGAATAATCCAGTATAGAATTTTAGTCTTAAGTATAAACTTAGAGATCATCCCCTGCAACAAGTTTTAGAAGAATGGAAACCATGTTTTAGCATATTTATTTGGGGAAGGAACTCTTGGGTTCCTAAAGCCTTAGATAACTGGAAAGGAAGAAGGTGAGTAAGTTTTTCTGCTAAAGAAGTCTCTGCAGGAGCAAAGACAAGAGTTTTGAACCAGTTTGCTCTGCCAAGTAGGCTCTAAACCTCCCTGACTGACAGTGGATGGGGGTGTTCATGCCAGTGACTCCTGCCTCCTTCCTATTGATGAAGTTCATGTATATCATTGTGAAGGAAAGGTCACAGATATTAGCCAACCTCTGATGAGATTTTTCTGGTCAGTCCTGAGCTCTGTACCTGACGCTGCTTCTGTTCACTCCAGTAGGAAATCCTTCTGGAATCCTAACAATATACTTAAATTGTATGTGTTGTTTATTCGCTATTTCAAAATGCTAAAATGTGAACTCTTAAGGGCAGGGGCTTTGTACCTATTTTACTGATGTTTTCTAAGTGCAAGAGCAATACCTGGCACATGATAGGCACTCAATACGTGGTCATATATTAAATAGATTGAAATATAATATTTGAATACCACTAGTCCAAGAAAGGCAGAATAAATAGTTACTCTCTAGCCCCCTCCATTTATAATTTTATGGCCATTAAACTCTTTCATTCACAAGTAGATCATTTAACCATTTTTAATTGCCTTGGAAGATAATAATCTGTAGAAGTAAGGAAGGTTGTCTTCTGACAGGAAATGTATCTGGTTTGTCTGTGAAATCTCCAGGTTTTGCAAAGGGCTTGTAGCCTATGTAAGGTGCTCACAAAATGTCTGATGAAAAGAACTGAATTAATGGAAGTCAGAATTACCAAGAATTATACCACAATCCTACCTCAAGCCCCACCCATGAAGCCCTCCAACGCCATCTCAGCAGGGACATTTTCCTACCTGCAGGCAGCAGTTCCAGCACCATGATTGCATAGGCATAGTTGGTACAGCCGACTTCAGTGCCACAGTGTTTCACACATTCAGAAGGCACCACACAGGCCACCTTATCTGAGGAAGGATTCAGAGGTGAGTTCAGTGAAGTCCAGACAGCCACAAATCACAACAGCTGAACAAATTGGTAACTTCAATAGATCATGGGGAAGGAAAGACATTTGCCTTAAAATTGGAGATTGAACTTTGAAGTCCATACCATAGGTCTGTTGCTGCTTTGCCTAGAACAAGAGCTCATAGCATCTCATCTCTGCAGCTCTCCTTGAGCTGACCCATGGGGCAGGGCTTTCTCTTGGGATGTGGCCCAGCCACAGCATGAGAGCAAACAGAGGATGCTGATCCCACCCTCCAGAAAAATAGCAAGGGAAGAAATTCCTTCGGTAGCAAAACATTCCAGGGATGCACAGGAAGTTAAGTCCTCTGTCTGGTCATATTCAGCCCAGTATGTTTTGCCTACATCTGAGAGGAGGTGTCCCTTGTAGTGGCTAATCAGGCTGAGTACCTGGTGTGTGATGATGCCTCACGTCACCAGCAATTGCATAAGACATTGGGTTTTGTTTGTTTGTTTGCTTGGGGTGTTTTTTTTGGTTGTTTAAAAAGTATCATAACAAGGGCGGTGTCTGTGGCTCAAAGGAGTAGGACGCCGGCCCCATATGCCAGAGGTGGCAGGTTCAAACCCACCCCTGGCCAAAACTGCAAAGAAAAAACACAAAGTATCATAACAAGAGATATGGAAAGTTGATAAAGTAAGATCCAGGATAATAACAGTTTATGATATGAGCTTCTTTTTTTTTCTATATTCCTTTCTAATCCTTTTTCCCAGGGAATTATCTTTTGTGCATAACTATGGTAATGTTGGAGATATTATTTTGTAGCCTTCTTTTTACATGTAACAAAATAACCTCAGCATTTTCCCAAGTTCTGAGATAGTGTTCAGTCTCTTGTGTGCAACTTTCCAGAAAGAAAATATACAATGATCTCTTTAGCCGTTTGCTACTTGGATGGTTACACATTCCTTCCTGTTATAAAACACCATGAGGCTGCAATGAGAAGGGATTCTGATCCCTTGACGTGTTCCTCTCAATTAGAGTTCAGTGAAATAAACTAATGCCCAGTTGAGAAAACATGATATCCCTTGAGTCTTATCCGATGGTTTTCCATAGGAAAAATGACTTCTCTATTAGCCTAACAAAATTTGGTTACATTCTCCCCACTTTTCATAATAACAAAAGGAAGTGTATATTTTAGGAAGACTTCCAGCCCTAGAAGTTACCCTCAGATGACTCAGAAATTCACATACCGCAAACAGCCTGATTCCAAAGCAATGAAATTAGACTCAGTTTTCCAGCTGCCTCAAAGGGACTAAGATATGACAGCACATCTCAAAGCCCTTCTCAGTCCAAGACGTCATCAAACCCAACCACGACCACTCACCCAACTCAAATTCGCTCAAATCTACTCCAGCTTCCAGCGGCCTATGTCTCACACTCTGTGCTTCCTCAGTCCACGCCACTCACAAACAGTATTCACGGAATCAAATACCCACAACAAGACAGGCTTGTGGGATAAGGGAGTAAAGCGTCCACTGTGCCAAATTTCCCTGCCTCCAACCTGCCACACAAGCTATTCCTTGCACTTGGAATTCTGTTTTTCCTTCCATCCAGAATGGATTTTCTAGTTTGTAACGATTTTACTGCATCTTAAAAATTCATCTCAGAATCCAAGCATACAAGAAAGACAGGCCATACAGATTCTGGGCTCACCTGTGTACAGAATGCGGCTGATCATCCCCGGCATCACCATGAGGAACATGGGCAGCAGCTTCAGGTAAGAACACATGATGCAGGCAGCCTTCACGTGGGACATGTCCTTGCCGCACAGACCACGCTGCACAATAACCTGCCAGGAAAACACTCATGAAACAACCAGAGGATGATTTCAAAAAGTATCTATTTTCAGGGTTTAATGTTATAATGAGAAATTATGTTATGGCTAGTAGAAAATAAAAGGCTATAGAATCTGAACAAGATTTGAATCTCTATTCCTTCTACATAGTATTTGACTTCTGTGAATCTCAGGTTTCTCATCTCTAAAATAAGATTACCTACAGCAAGGACTTCTGAATATCTGGTATAATGTATGTAGGACCCTTGGCACATAGATGTCAGTACACATTAGCTACTATTAATATACATTCACAGCTCCCAGGTGACAGTGCAATAATGGTAATGTGCCCTGCCAGGTACAAAGTTGTCACTTCTGATTCCACCACAAATTATGTGTTTAAATTATGTCTGTAATACGTGGAAGCATCATCAATGCCTTTCTCTTGAAATGAGGCAGTTGCCTCCATGGGACATTAAGCCACTTGTCATGGAAACACCATGGTCAGGTAGCCATTAGAACAGAACGGTGAGACATTCGTTTCTAGATTTCTAAAATAATATTTTGAGAACCTCATCCAGTTGTGATTCAAATATGATAGTCCTGGGGAAAAGAATGCACATTATTTCATAACCCTACTTAAATTATACAATCTCTTAACTAAGAATTTTGCAGCAACATAGGACTTCTACCCATAATGACATAACTTCTTGATATTTTTTCTTCTTCAGGACTGTCAGAATAATAGAGATTCTTTTTCTGATTAATTATTCTTGGATAATCATTAGGGAGACAGCAGAGGTATCAATCCAGTGCTGAGGAAGCAGACGGTATATTTAGGCTGAGGCCCAGGACCAGGTACATGGAGATACAACACAAACCGCAGGTGAGCAGGGGAGCCCTGCTGGTAGGCAAGCTGGGTCAGGCATCAGAATTAAGATGAACACAGGGCCACTTACAGCAGGCAAGTCAGGTGTTCAGGGATGAAATATAAATAGTAGAGATGGTTGCACAGGCCAATGATGCATTTTTTTTTTTTTGAAAACCAGTTGATTATATAGAGAAAATAAAGCTCTGACTATGATTTAAATCTGGCTAACAATTGTGAAATTATAAGCTTCAAGTTCATAGACACTCTTCAGAAAGAAGAAAATTGAAAAAAAAAAAGAAATCCATACTATGAAAAACAATATTCAGTAAACAAAAAATAAGATCTCTAAAGTTATAAAAACAAAAGCAGAAAATCAAGGATAAAGTTAAAGAAGTGTCCTAGAAAGCAGAGCAAAATGATCAAGAGACAAATATGGGGAGAAAAAGTACAGACACCAGAGGACAGCCAAGTCCATCACTACATAGAAGGTCCCAAAGAGGAAACAAAATGGACAAAAATCAAGAAAAAAAATTCCCCCAAATTTTCCAAAACATTGATTACCAGATTGAACGGGTTCACAGTTGCTCATCGCAAGGGACAAAAATACATCCACACAATAGTGGTGAAATTTCAGAATTCTCATGACAAAGGAAAAACTTCCAGAGAGAAAAAAACAGTCATATCTAAAGGATTAAGAATACATTCTGGATTCTCATCTGTTAACAGATGAATTCAGAATACAATGAATGTATGACTGTGGGAAAATTCTTCCCAACCTAGAAATGTGTAAATGACTAAATTATCAACCGAGGCAAGGTTAGAATGAAGACATTCTCAAATATGTAAATTAACAGTAAATTGACCTCCCATGATAACACCTATCTCAGGAAGACACTAGATGTATTGATTGCCCCCAAAGAGGGAATAAACCAACAAAAAAAATCACATGGGTTGCTGAAAAAGAAGATTTAACTCAAGAATAAGGCAAAAGGCTTCCCAAAGACAATAGTGAAGGGGTCGTGGGCCGAGCAGGGCACAAAACAGACAGGAAACCCTGCCAGGCTCTGAGAGGACAGAGGCTCCTGGAGAAAATGAGCAAAAGGGTTTGTGGAGCACTTGGTGTGTTCACAAGTATTAAGGGAAAATTTTGACAACTTTATAGGGTATGGTGTTTAATGAGTAAAAATTAGTAAGAAAATTGGGCGGTGCCTGTGGCTCAAAGGAGTAGGGCGCCAGCCCCATATGCCAGAGGTGGTGGGTTCAAACCCAGCCCCAGCCAGAAACTGAAAAAAAAAAAAATTAGTAAGAAAATTTAAAACAAAAAATTAGGGACTATACATACCCTGAAAAATTTTCTAAAAAGCTAAAAAATAAAACCGAAGCATGTCAGGTGGCTCTGCTGTGAACTCCATTGAAGAAGTCACAAAATTCTGATGCAGATAAATCGGTAGGGTGGGGGAGCAGGAGATGTGCTTAGGTGGAAGTGAGAATGGAAGGTTGTAAGAGAGCTGAGCCCTCACAGCTCACTGAAGGAAGCCAGCAGAGAAATCCTAACACTGGAAACCAAGGGGCAGCAACACAGGCACTTATTTGATTCATTTGAGGATCAAGGTAAGGAGTAAATTCTGATTCAACAGTTCTGAACAGAATCATAGGGTCTGAGAGTGTTTATTCCTAATGATCTCCACAGTAATCTCCTTGCTGATGGGTCACAGATCACACACTGAGCACAGGGATTTAAAATGTAGAAATAAATGTCAAACACCTAATTGAAAGAGCTGAAAGGGTCTGCATCTGAGAGACAAGAAATAGGGTAGAGAGTGGAATGCCAGGCAGCTATTTTTTATTTTTTAAAAAAATCAGCCTAGAAATGTTTGACTCTTTAACTGGTGTGTGTGCACAAAATAGAAACTAAATTTTTTTCTACAAGAAAGAACAGCATAAACAAATGCATGCCCGCACATGTGTGCACACACACACACACACTTCACCTGATCCGTGCACCAGTACCACAGAGCTGCAATGGGTGCTCCAAATATCATTCCCGGCCACGGAACATCCGCCGTGGCAGGATCTCGAAATAAGTGGAAGGAGTCCGCCCGAGGAGTGTAGCAGCTGGCGTCGATTGTCAGGTTGTCCCCCTCCACTATGGACGGGATGGCATTCATGTACTTCTCTGTAAAACTCTCATAACCTCCAACTTCGACAAATGCTGAAAAGGCATCAGATGAAATGAAATGTCTTACTGAAATCCAACATACCTGATGTTTGGGTCCCTGCTTTGTGGTGGAGATGCACAAGCGCTTCCCACCAGCGTGCTCAAATCTGCACTGACCTTGTCCCAGGATTCTTGTCTTTCTAGCACCTCCCGTGGCAGTGAGCATGGTACCAGAATGACTGTCACAAAGTTCATAATGCAGACAACTCTAACTTCTCTCCCTAGAGTGCTCTTTAGAATTTTGAATTAATGTCTCACATTCAGGTAAAAATGAGACTGCAACCAGCAGGCTGATGCTGATATCTCACAACCATCCAGCACAGAAACAATCCAGAATATGAGCTAGCAAAGTGAGCCAGTAAAATTAGCCGTCAGAGAGCCCCAACTCCTCTGAAAGGAAGAGGAACCAAGCAATGGCTTCTCTTCCCGACTCAGATCTGGACTATTCACACCTCACTTGTACTCTGACTGCCTCCTACAATATTCTGCCTGTTATGACAGGAAAAAAAGCTGGAAAGATAAGAAGCAGAAATTGGAGGCAGCATTTTGGATTTGATAAGGGAAAATGGTGAGACTTAGCCCAGTAGGGATCTGGAAAGGCTAGTCAGGTGCCACAAAAGAATTATAGTTGATCTTATAAAGATGAGCCCAGGCATGTGGGGTCACTAAGTCTGTGTTTACATGATGCAAAATTCATCTGAGTAGCACACAGTGGTAGAGTTGTATTGACATTAAATTGCTTCTTCATTATTTAATTGAAGACCTACTATGTGCCAAACACTGTGCTGGGATCATGGGCAAAATGAATGTGTAAGGCAGGAATCAGGAATTCAGCCTACTGATGGATATGGAACACTGCAAGAAAATCAAGAAAATTTGATCAGATAAATACTGTTTATAACAAATACACATGGGAGACCTAAGAGATAAAGAGTCCTCCCTCCTCATCTGCAGGATGGGACAAGTGAGACTTAGAGAGACTGATGTCAGGGTGTGAATCACAGAGACCAGAAACAATGAAAGCATGAAGAAGAACAGCATAGAAGTTTCTGAATAACTGAAGAGAAAGTGCATGAGGGACTGTTGCTAGCAGTTGCCTCTGGAGCAGCACTGTGCAACAGAAACTTCCTGCAGTGATGGAACTATTCTATATCTGCACTGTCCAACATGGTATCCACTAGCCACATATGGGACACCTCAGATATGGCTAGGTAAGGGATAAGCTTGATTTTTAATTTTAATTTAAATAGCCACATGTGGCTAAGTGGCATCCATATTGTGTTGTGATCACTATAGTGGATTTGCTATTTTCTCATTTCCTTCTGCTTTTGCCTCGTGTACCTTCAGATTTTGTGATTAGGAGTAAAGCACAGTCAGCGCAGCTGTACTTAGTGCAGCCTGAGTGGGTGGACTCTGGTAGCTACAGGATAGGGAAGAGACATGTATTTTCACTTATACACTTATTACTGCGTGCAAGAATTTCCTGCGGAAAGATAAATGAATGCTGCAATAAAAGGAAATAAGAATTAGCAAGCTATAAATTAAATTTACCATTATCACTTATGGGCATGGCTTAATGAACAGAATGAACCAACAGATGATATTATTAAGTAAGAGTCATTAAGGAAAATCCAACCTATGTTTAGATATTCTACAATAGTCATAGTAGTGCAATTTAATATATATCCATTCAAAATAATAATCACAAGATTACTATTCAATTCTCTAAATTGTCTCTAGGATTTAACTCTTCATTTCATAAAGAGAAGACTCTATGTAATTTTTTTTTTTTTTTTTTTTGTAGAGACAGAGTCTCACTTTATGGCCCTCGGTAGAGTGCCATGGCGTCACACAGCTCACAGCAACCTCCAACTCCTGGGCTTAGGTGATTCTCCTGCCTCAGCCTCCCGAGTAGCTGGGACTACAGGCGCCGGCCACAACACCCGGCTATTTATGTAAGTTTTTTTTTAAATGTCCAGGCTTTGAATCCAATCTACCAATATTTCTGTCAAGTTATCAACCTGATGGTATTGATTTTGTCTTTTGTGAACACAAAGATATTAGTGTTAAACAAGGCAACTTACCTAAACAATAAGTTTTTAAAAGAAGTGAAGTTCTTCCCCATTTCTTCATGTTGAGATAATATACCAAGAAAGAAGTCAGACAGACAATTCAATGATGAGAATTATATAAAGAATGTGAAAATGTGACCTGAGAGAATGCAGTAAAGAGCAGACAGACTGAGCAGGAACAAGTCCCAGGATATCTGACGGTTGGTACTGCACGACCTGTCTTCACTTACCAAAACCCATGAGAATGAAAGATCCAATCAACATAATGACAGCTTGGAAGGTGTCTGTGTAAATCACTGAGGCCAAGCCCCCTGTTGAGAGAAACAAAAAAAAAAACTAACGTGAGGCATTTTACCTATGTGTATTCACTATTTGCCTTTACCTCTAGGTTTCCTTCCACCCAAGCCCTGGCATGACTCAGCAGAAAATATATCATAAGCTCCTTGCTGGTATGGCTGAAAACTGCAAGCTCCTTTTGGAATCATCTCCTCAGTATTGCTGCCTTTTATTCGCCTATTTCCCTTGCTTCATCGTGATTCAAAGTTTCTATGAATAATAGTGTAGGTCCATCTTTGTGGGAGTTTTTGAATATTAAGTAGGGAAAAAGCAAAATTATAATACCATGAAATTCACCCTTAATGATTTCTCAATTCACTTCCTTTAAGCACAATATACCTGCTCTAAAAAGAAAAAAAAAAAAAAAAAAAAACTAGAATATGTAAAAACAAGATGGCTGACTAGAGGCAGCTTTCATCAGAAAATCTTGGCCAGAAGGAAAAAAAATGTACTTTAGTAAATTTAAAGCAGTTGAAATTGGTGGTGTAGCAGGGAGAGGGTAGGTCATGGGGAGAAGAAATTAAGGCATTTAGCAACCACACTAAGACAAGCTACAAGATGAGAAAGAGGAAAGGAGAAAGCAGAGGACAGTTACAGAGTAAACCAGACTCAGAGGAGTCAGAGCTGAATAGAGGGATAAGGGACCCCTTCTTCCACTGGGGGTTCTCCAGGAGGAGTGAATCACAGAAACTCTCATCCCATGGGACAGTGCTACAAGGGACAAAAGACACAGCTTTCCTGCACTGAGGTGTAACCTCTTCTGGGTCCCCCTCCTATCTGGCAGAATAGTGAGCAATTTTGGCCCCTAGAGGTTGTAGCCACAATTCATACCCACTTTTCTTTGGTTACTAGACAGAATACTCCCTATTAGGGCCTGCTTCCCTCTGCATGGGTAGTGGAGATGCTACCCAGCTCACACAGCCTGGAAAAGCTGTCCCACTCCCAGGCACCAGCAATGGGAAGGGACTTTGGACCCTATCCAACCGCCATAATGACTTTGGCAGCAAGTGTCACAGAGGTTGGTTCATCTGTCACTGGAAGCCTGTAAGAATGACTTGCAGACATGAAAAGTGATGCAGATGGGCTCTGCCTCACTATCATATGTAACAGCAGCTCAGGAGGCCTCTGTACTGTGTTGCCCAGTGAGCTGGGAGAGCCCCACTGCCTCCTCCCCCTGCACAGGAGGGAACTGTGGCTCAACTAGTCTATCTCCTTCTAGGTGGGATCTATCCCCACTTTGTGGGGTGGTTCAACCACCACCTGTGCATATCCCCCAAACTCAGGGCACCTCCTAGAAGTTTGGCCTCCAGCCTTCTGCCCCTACTAAATGGAGAAGGGTGGACCTGCTCTCAATTGATCCCACTCTATAGAATCTTGGGAGGCAAACTGCAAGCTGCAGATTTCTCTCTCCACAGTTTTTGAATCTGTTGCTTGCAGGGCTGACACTTTGGCTGGGACAGTTGACTCACTAGCCATGAGTCACTCCTGGCCTAGGAGCATCACCTGGGGGTCCTGCCCCCAGCCTGGCCCCACCCTACCCAGATTAGAGAAAACAAAAGAGAAAGAGAAAGCAAAGGTAACTATGAAATTGTGGCCTGAGTGACCACAGTTAACCCTGTGTTGGTTCTTTCTACATCTGAGCTCATTTGAATCCTCACAGCAATCCTATACCATAGTGGCACCTGTCATCTTACAAAAGAGGAAACTGAAGCTTAAGAAGTCAAACAACACGCTGTTAGTCCCATAGCTGCCCGGAGCTACTGTCCACTGTCCGACCTGGATCCTGGAACCCACACTGGCACCGGCTGGTCTCTGAGCAGAGAGCTTGGGTGTCCCTTTCTCCTGGTTCCCATATTCAGTGCCACTGGGGTCTTCAGAGTCATGTGCCTCTCTCTCGAACCCTGTCACCTCATCACCATTGTGTCCACTCAGCACTGCTGGCCACTGTGTCCTCACAGGCTGCTCCTGAGGCTCCAGGTCCCATGTCTGATTACTCTGCAAAATGAATGATGCCCACTCCCACCTCAAGGAGCTCCTCTTTGCCCCTACACTGCATTGAAACTGCTCTTGCCAGTGAACCAATGACCCAGTTGCCCTCCCAGTGACCAAATAAGTAGTTTATCTTCTTGACCTGAGGCTCCTTGACCTGAGGCTCTGGGGCACACATAGCCCCGGGCTCCCAGGGGCTGTCCTTCCACACTCTGCACAGCCTCCTCACTGCTCCCTTGTGGGCCTCCTTTCTCCTTCCTCAAATTGCTTTTTGTCATGGCATTCTGGACCTGGCTCACAGTTCTCCTTTCCTCTCTTCTGGGTGATTCCATCCTGCTCCTCTGACTGAAGTCACCAGCCTTGTGCAGAATGAGCCCTCCTCCATGTGTCCAGCCCTGCTTTCACTCCGGTTCTCACCCTCAAACACCCAGCAGCCCACTGGATAGTCCACTTTCATGGACCACAACAGTTCAAACCCAACTTACCAACAAGCCTCAAACTGAAACATTGCTCTTTCCCTGAAGCACACCTCCTCTCAAGGGGATTCGCCATCTTGGTAAGAGCTACCCCTTCCTCCTCATGCTTATCTGGTTGCCAAGTTCCATGTCTTCTCTGTGTCAGGTCACTGCCACATCCCCTCCTGGTGCTGAGTCCTCCGGTCCCTCCTGAGACCATGAAAGGGGGACTGCTTCAGGTCCCTGTGCTTATCCACACAGAAGCCAGGTGCACCTTCTATCCCCAAGCCCTCTGACGACCCCTCCCTTCTGGACCCAGCCCTGGGCTCCACAGGCAGCCCACAGCCCATCAGGGCCTCTCAGAGCCCATTCAATGCACTGACAATCAGCAAAGTAAAGATAGATTGAAACTAAAGGACAAAACCTAGCTTCCACAATGGCCCAAGTGATAAAACTAAGCAATGGACCTCCACAAAATGAGTCAAACAGAACTCCACCATACTTATCAATTGTCTCAACAAATGTAAATGGCTTAAATTCTCTCACTGAAGAGGCAAAGGCTGGATAACTGGATAAAAATTCACAAGCCGACTATATACTATATTCAGAAAACACATATACCTCCATGGACAAACAAGAATGATGGTGAAGAGTTGGAAAACAATATTTCAGGAAAATGGAAATCAGAAGAAAGGAGGGGTGGCCATCTTATTTGTAGATACATTTCACTGTAAATCAACAAAAGTAAAGAAAGATAAAGATGGTCACTATATACTGATCAAGGGACTAATACAACAAGAAGATATTTCAATCTTAAATAAATATGAACTCAATTTAAATGTTCCCAGATATATAAAATGAACCCAAACTGGTTTGAACAACATGATATCCTGCAACACCATAATAACTTAAGAATTTAGCACCCTACTGACAGAACTGGACAGATCCTCCAAGCAGAAACTGAGCAAAAAAATGATGGACTTAAACACAACTTTAGAACAAATTGGCTTAACAAACATGTACAGAACATTCCACCCCAACAATACTGGGTATAAGTTTTGGTTGTCAACTCATGGACCATTCTCCAAAATTGATCATATCTTATGCAAAAATCAAATCTCAACAAATTTAAAAGAATAGAAATTATACCCTGCATCATTTCAGACAATAATTGAATAAAAGTAGAATTCAACTCCAACAGTAACCTTCATCCCCACACAAAGTCATGGAAACTAAACAACCTTACACTGAATGACAACTGGGTCAAGGGGGAGAAAAAAAAGGAAATCATTAAATTTCTGAAACAAAATGGCAATGAAGCCATCATCTATCAAAATCTGTGAGATACTGTAAAGGTAGTCCTAACAGGAAAATTTATTGTATTAAATGCCCATATCTAAAAACAAATGATGAATCAACAAGCCAATGAACCATCACAAGGAACTGGAAGAAGAAGAGCAATCCAATCCAAAGCCCAGCAAAAGAAAAGAAATATCAAAATCAGATCATAATTAAATAAAAATGAGAACAAAGAAACATTTGGAAGATTAGCAAAATAGAAAGTTGTTTTTCTGAAAAGATTAATAAAATTGATAAACCCTTAGCCAGATTAACTAGAAACAGAAAAGTAAGATCTCTAATAACCTCAATGATAAACAATAAAGGGGAAATAGCAACAGACACCGCAGACATACAAAAGATCAATACTGATTAACACAAAAAACTCTATGCCAGAAATATGAAAATGGGGAGGAAATGGACCAATATCTGAAATCACACAACATCCTTATACTTAATCAAAAGAATTAAACTCTTGAACAGACCAGTATCAAGCACTGAAATCACAACAATAAAATGCAACCAACATAAAAAGCCCTGTACCAGAATGTTTCACACCAGAATTCTACTAAACCTTGAAAGAAAAGATGGTACCAATATTCTAGAACATATGCCAAAACACTGACAAGGAAGGAACCCTCTCCATCTCCTTCTGCAAAGCAAATATCACCTTGATATCAAAACCAAGAAAGGATTAAAAAAAAAAGCAATCTAAAACCAATATCATTAATGAATATCAACATAAAAATACTCAAAAAATCTTAGCAAATAGAATACAGCTACATATTTTAACAATATACATCATGAAGAAGTGGGTTTTATCCCAGGGATGCAAGGCTTGTTCAACATACACAAATCCGTATGCACAATTCACCGTATAAATAGAAGCAAAAATAAAGGCCATATGATACTCTCAAAAGATACAGAAAAAGCATTTGACAAATTCAGCATATTTTTCTGACAAGAACACTTGCAAAAATAGGTATAAATGGTCATTTCTTAAACTGATAGAAGCCATTTATGACAAACTCACAGGGCAACATCATATTAAATGGAATCAAATGGAAATCATTTCCATTTAGAACTGGAACCAAAGACATCCACTATCACCACTGCTATTCTGCATAGTAGTACTGGAAGTCCTAACCAATATGATCAGGCAAGAGAGGGATATCAAGAGTATACAGATAGGGACATTGGGGTCAAACTTTCACTCTATGCTGATGATACGACCTTACACGTAGAAAACCCCCAGGGACTCAACCATGAGATTCATGGAAGTGATCAAGAATTACAGTATGTCTTACGATATAAAATCAACCTCCACAAATCAGTAGACTTCATATTTGCCAACTACAGTCAAGGTCAGAATCAAATCAAAGATACAATTCTATTCATAGTTTCAAAGAAAGTGAAATTCCTTGCAATATACCAAACAAAGCATATGAAGGATCTCTACAGAAAGAACTATGAAGCTCTGAGAAAAGAAACAGCAAAAGATGTCAAGAAAGGGAAAAACATACCATGTTCATGGCTGGGAAGAATCAACATTGTTAAAAGGTCCATAGTACTCAAAGCTATCTACAGACTTAATGCAATCCCTATTAAAACACCAATATCATAACTTTGAAGAACTTGATGAAAATAGTTCTTAATTTCATATGGAACTGGAAAAAAAAAACCTGAATAGCCAACAGAATTCTAAGAAATAAAAACAAATACAGAGGGCAGTGCCTGTGGCTCAGTGAGCAGGGTGCCGGCCCCATATACCTAGGGTGGCGGGTTCAAACCCAGCCCCAGCCAAACTGCAACAAAAAAATAGCCAGGCCTTGTGGCGGGCACCTGTAGTCCCAGCTACTAGGGAGGCTGAGGCAGGAGAATCGCCTAAGCCCAGGAGTTGGAGGTTGCTGTGAGCTGTGTGACGCCATGGCACTCTACCCGAGGGCCATAAAGTGAGACTCTGTCTCTACAAAAAAAAAAAAAAAAAAAAAAAATACGGAGGCATCACACTACCAGACTTCAGGTTATGATACAAGTCTATGGTGATCAAAACAGCATAATTTGGGCACAGAAATGGAGATATATGGTAAAGAATAGAGAACCTATAGATGAAACCAGCCATATATCACCATCTGGTCTTCAACAAACCAAACAAATGCATACACCAGAGAAACAAATTCCTGTTTAATAAATGGTGCTGGGAGAACTGGTTAGCCACATGTAAAAGACTGAATCTGGGCCTACACCACTTACAAAAATTGACTCATACTGGAGAAATATTTAAATATAAGACACAAAATGATAAAACTCTGGAAGAAAGTGTGGGAAAAACTTGACCATATCAGCCTGGGAAAAGATTTTATAAAGAATGCCCTATTAGAAATTGTAGCAATTCCAAAAATAAATAAACAGGACTTAATCAAGCTAAAAAGCTTCTGCACATCTAAGGGCACAACAACTTCAAACAGACAACCTTCATAATGGGAACAGATATCTGCATGTTATGAATCTGATAAAGGTCTAATAATCAGAATCTACAGAGAAATAAAGCTAATTATCAAGAAAACACCAAATAGCACCATTTATCATTGGGCAAGAGACATGGACAGAACCTTGTCCCAAGAAGACAGACAAGTGGTGAACAAACACATAAAAAAGTACTTGTCATCCTTAATCATCAGAGAAATGCAAATCAAAACCAGTCTGTAATATCACCTAACCCCAGCAAGAATAGCACACATCACAAAGTCCCAGAACTACAGATGTTGGTGTGGGTGTGTAGAGAAGGGGACACTTACACACAGTTTGTGGGATTGCAGACTAATATAGTCTTTTTGGAAAGAAATATGAGGAATCCTTAAAGAGCTGAAAATAGACTTTCAATTTGATCCTGCAATCCCATTGCTAAGTATCTACCCCAGAATAAAAAGTTATTTTACCATAAGGACATTTACACTGCAATGTTTATAGCAACTCAATTCACAGTTGCAAAGATGTAGCAGTAACCCTGGTGCCCATCCACCCATAAATAGATAAATAAACTATGGTATATGTATACCATGGAATAATATCAGCCATACAGAAAGATGGAGACCTCAATTTTCTTTTTTTATTTACCTGGAAGAATTTGGAGAACATCCTCCTAAGTAAAGTACCACAAGAATGGAAAATCAAGCACCCAATGTACTCAATATGAAACTAATAGATGAACAACAACATACCCACGTGAGAGAAAAATACATTTAAATGCAAGAATGGGGGTGGGAGAGGCAGTATAGTAAGCTCTCATCTATCAGGTACAATGGAGAGGTATTTGGCAGACCTAACAAATGTAAACAATGTCACCCAATTGTGTATATCCTTATATTAATCTGAAATAAAAGAAAAATCATTGTGCTTAGCTGCTCAGTATTGGTGTGTATCATTGTTAGTTGTGCAAAAACCCTTCTCTTTTAATTCTAAACTCACCAGACTCTAGCCACCATGATAGTTATTTCATGAGAGTGTCATGAGGTAACAAGACTGATCCTCCAAGTAGGAAATTCATATTCTTATCTTTTATTTATTGTGGAACATATGCTCTGTGAAAATTGGCTGTACAAAAATAGAGTGACTTATGTCAGACTCTAAGAAAATGGATCCAGGAGGCCATGAATATGGGTCTCTCATGCACCTATGCCTGTAACAGGAACTATTACAAGAGTTGTCCCACCCGGTACTTTCAAGCTAAGCCACTTCTATGAAGACTCTCTTCTAGCTACACCCAGTACCACCAATGGCCAAGTGCCATTGCCAACAATAAACCCCTACAATCAATGATCTTTCTTCTAAACCATTTGTGTGGAATCTTTCTGTCTTTAAAGGTTTCCCATTGCCTCGACTCCCCTGGATGTGCCTAGAGTCTGCAGGACCGTGCATATTCCAGACTGTTATTACCACATAAACTGTTGGTTCAATGTATGAAAATGGCTCCAGAACTGTCTTGATTGTTCTAGCAGCTATTTTTCTTTATTTTTTTTTTCTGACTCAGCTGGCGTAGTTTAATTTTCATAAGTTAGAGTATACATGAGACACTGCACTGATACCTGGTTCATGAGAGCCTATTTGGACCATTTCCACACACCTCCTCCCCACCACCATCCCACTGCTCCAGTTCTCCTCCTCCAACTGTCCCATTCACAGCCCTAGGCCACTCCCTGGCATCCTGTGTTCATGTGAACTTTACCTTGTATTTGCCAGTCTCATATCTGAGCTGCCATTTCAGATAGCCTTCCATGTGGATGATATGCTGAATTCTAAATAGCAATCTGGCACCAAACACAGAGCTGAACTAAATCACCAGTTCCCCATTCCATCTGCCATATCATTTTCCTTCATCGAGGTGCTCATATCTGATAAGGAGGATTCTGTTTTACTTGCTCTAGCTGTGCCTCTGAGGCTGTGCTAGACTCTCACAGTGGGAATGAAATGGTGACCTTACCTCAACAGTGACAAGGCTAACACAGAGGTTGCTAATTGCAAGTGGGGGTGGGATTAGCAGAAGGCAGTGTGACTGAGCAAAATATGCAAGAAACTCACCAGTGATGGTGTAAACAGCAGTAATAGCCAAGAGGATGAAGATTGCCAGGTAAAGGTCCAATCCCAAGGCCAGCTTGATGAATATGGCTCCTGAATATATGTTTGACTAAAAAGGGAACAGTCAGGATGAGGAAAATATGTATTTCAGGCCACTGGTTTCTTTGCTGCAATGTTCACTATTCCCCCTCCTCCCACTATTTCTTTTCCTGGTAGATTCCTACTTCTCTCTGAAGACTCCACTTACATGTCCCTACAAGGATGCTTTTCATAAAGCCTCAGAATATTTTTTTGTGACTTAAACTTATAAACTTAAACTTTATTTCAGAAGAGGGTGCAGTTTAAATGCCAAGAGAGAAAAAATACAAAGAACAAAAACAAAAATTGCTAAATACCTCTGAACATAATGATTTGTACAATGTGAGAATCAATCTATGTAAGTTAACAATTAAATATAACCCCACCAGTGTGTGTGAGGTGCAGTTGTCTAGGAGGAAGTTTTGTATAGCATTTTTCTTGTACACAACTACAAATACATACTTAAAACTATATTGAAGTGATCTTGATTTTCTATGAATCACACAAAAATATTGAGTTCATCTTGTACTTTTCATGAGCTGCAGGTTTTTTGAAGTCACTTTTGGAAGCATAGAGCCATAAACACCTTCGTGACCTAGCTGAAATACAGTTAGCTATAAACATTTGATTAAGGTTTAATGACATTTAATTTAATGGAGCATGTACTTATGTGGATTTGCTGGCAGTTAAGGCATAAAGTGAGCGTTCTATATTAATCTCTAATATCAAGTAATATATGGGCAATTAATTACTGAAGGCCTTTCCACATTTACTGCATTTGTAAGGTTTTTCTCATGTATGAAAATTCTCTCCTGTACAATAAGAGCACCAAGAAAAGGCTTTGTGACATTCTTTACATTTGTAGAGTTTCTCTCCAGTATTCACTGTCTTGTGTTCAGTGGGCTGAGAGTACTGCTTAAAGTCTTTGTCACATTATTGCCAGTTGTAGAGTTTTTCTCTAGTATGTATCACTTTATGTTTAGAAAAGTCTGACCTATACTTAAAGACACTGTCACATTCTCCACATTTATGGAATGTCTCTCCCGTATGAACTTTTTTATGTATCCTAAGATGTAAGTAAATCACACATTCATCACATTTGAGGGTCTCTATCCAATAGTAACTCTCTAATGGTTAGTAATGACTAAATGTTCATTGAAAGCTTTGCCACGTTATTCACATTTGTTAAGTTTTTCTCTAGTATGAATTCTCTTATGATTAGAAAGACTTAATCTTCGATTGAAAGCTTTGCCACATTCTTCACAGTTTTAAACATTCCCTTCAGCATGAATTATTTTATAAGAAAGGCCTGAGCAATATTTAAAGACTTTGCCACATTCTGCACACTTGTAGGGTTTCTCTTCAGTATGAACTCTTTTATGCACACTAAGGCCTGAGAACTGGTTAAAAGCCTCGCCACATTCCTCACATTGATAGTGTTTTTCTCCAGTATGAATTTTCCTATGTATTGAGAGGTTTGAGCACACAGTAAAGTCTTTGTCACATTCTTCACATTTGTAGGGTTTTTCTCCAGTATGAATTCTCTTATGATTAGAAAGGCTTGTGCTGTAGTTAAATGTTTTGCCACATTCTTCAAATTTGTAAGATTTCTGTCCAGGATGAACCTTCTTATGATTAGAAAGGCTTGCTCTACAGCTAAATGCTATACTCTTCTGTAAACATTCTCATATGTTCAGTAAAGAGTGAGCATTGGTTAAAGGCTTTTTTACATTCTTTAAATTTGTAACATTTCTCTAAAGTATGTCTTCTATAATGTTTGTTTAGATTTGACAGTTTCCTAATAACTTACAAATACTTGTTACATTGGGAAATTTTGCTACGGGTAGGTGTTGAACATTCATTAAATTTACTAAAACACATTTTCTTCCCCTTACACTCACATTTTCTGCCCCTCACACTTTTCCAGGTTTTCTTAAGATTAAATTCTCAAGGCCACTTCTTCCATAACTATTTAGTATCACCTTTGTTGTTGTTGTTTGTTTGTTTGAGACAGAGCCTCAAGCTGTCACCCTGGGTAGAGTGTCATGGCTTCACAGTTCACAGCAACCTCCAACTTCTGGGCTTAAATGATTCTCTTGCCTCAGCCTCCCAAGTAGCTGGGACTACAGGCACCCGCCACAACACCAGGCTATTTTTTGGTTGTAGTTGTCATTGCTGTTTGGCGGGCCAGGGTTGTATTCAAACCGGCCAGCTCTGATGTATGTGGCTGGTGCCTTAGCCACTTGAGCTACAGGCGCCGAGCCTAGTATCACCTTTTGGAATGACTGTTTTATGCTCTGTCTTCCATGCCAGCAACTGATTTTACATATATATTGTAAAAAGATTTACATACATACATGTATATTACTATATGTATATACAATAAAATCTTTTTTTTTTTTTTGCAGTTTTTGGCTTGGGCTGGGTTTGAACCCCCCACCTCTGGCATATGGGGCCAGAACCCTACCCCTTTGAGCCACATGCACTGCCCTATAATAAAATATTTTTATAGTATATATCTAAAATCATATACATATGTATGTATGTATATATGAATATATATATATATATATATAGTGGGTGAAAAGCCAGAGAGAAACATGATCTTTTTCAAACCTGGCAGAGGAGAACTATGAGAACTGTCCTGTCCTGACTCATCACGTTGGTCTGTCTAATAAGTAGCAAGGACAGAATCTGTTATCAGAGTATGGAATTACACAAGGTACTGTGTAAGGTCATGTCTAAGATTAATCATTGTTAATATCATGTAAAATGAAACCTTGCAGGTGAGAATGCCCTCCTGTTGGAGAATCTTTCCAGCCAAGCACAGATGCTGCAGGTCACCCTGCTGGCCTCCTGGCACCCCACCCGCCCAGCTCACCGACTTTCCAGCCCTAGTCCACCACCAGGAACCCCCCACTGCCAGAAAGCTGCAACCTTCAGGGGCCCCTTTGGCACCTGTCATTCTGTCTCCATATCTGTTCATGCTCTTTGGAGCCATAAAGCTGTAGGTGTCAGAGCCAGAGGACAGATGGGAGATGAGCAAGCCCAGCCCACCTGAGGAACATGTGGGCACAAAGCCCTGACACCTGTGGGCTCCTCTGCTTCCCTCTGCCTCCCCTAACCTCCTCATCCCGGGGACTGTTCAGGTGTCTCCTCTGTGAGGACAACCTCCAGTTCCATCCAGAAAGGACCATCCCCTTTCCTGGGTGTGCATAGGGCTTCTCCTGTAATTGTCCATATGCTCCAGTCCAGCACAGATTTTCACATATTTTTGTGGATTGCCACAAGAGGCTAATTATTTCATGTGTAAAATTACCTCCTTACCCATGTGGTGAGCTCCTGTTGCTCAGGAATCTTTCTTATCCTAACATAGAGCTCAACAGTACACAGTAAGTGCTGGGAAATGCTCACGTTGCATTAGGAAAGCTCATGCTGTCTAATCTAAGCAGCTGGATTGCTTTCAACAACATAGCTCAATAGAAAAGCAATAGTAAAGGTATATTTTCTTCTTCATGGACACTGAGACATGTGTCTGGACCATAACCCTGAGATTATTTCATTATTCACTGATACACAGGAGCAAACAACTTACTCTGCCTTTGTTTTCTACATGTGTGCTGCTGAGTCTTCAAATTACTTTCTTCTTCCCTCAGTGACTATCTCCAAAAAAATGTGACTTTTAAGTTCTTTTAACACTTATTTGTGACATTTGTTTTACAGGGATGGTCTTAGATAAAAGAAGGTAAATTTAATAAAAATTTTAAATAATAAAATCAATATAATAATACAAAATGCAGTTTTTTCTGCTTAACATGACAGAGAATCCAAACTGAAGAGCTAAAAATATAAACCTAGACTAGCTCTGATAATATAAAAGTTATCATGCAGTGCAAATGGTAAGAGACCAAAGAAGTGGTTTTCTTTACTACTAAGCAGCTATGTTACTTGAAAGAGACATTAATTCTTTCTGTACATCCAAGTTTTCATAGCCTCGATGAAGGCTGTGCACATTCACTCTGTAGCCTCTCATGACTTGAAAGTCTACTCCTCTGTGAACACAGGGTTTCTGAAGCTCCTTTATCCCTCCATTAAAACTTGATAGAGAGACCTCCAGGAGTTTAAAACTTCCATATGGGCTCGACCCCTTTAGGACTGTTGCTAGTCTACACACCCAGATCTGTGATCTCAGCACTCTGCCCCATCAGGAAACCTTTTGAACTCACTGCGATAGACAAAATCACACAGAGGAAGAGGGAGAGGATGGAAAAGTAGACCTGGAGACGATTCCCACCAAACCTCTTCTTGAGATACCCTGGCATGGTCATCACCTGCAGAGACAGAAATCAACAGAAATTCACCTTCAGGGCCCCTCATATTCAGATTATTAAACATTCATCAAATACCTGTGAGCAGTTATGTGCTGTGCCTGACGCCTGGGGAATGGGGAGGTGAGGTAGGCATGGTCCCTTGGGAGAGTGACAATGCTGGAATGAATATATAGACATAAGAATCAGACGACCTTGGGATCTTGTCCCAGTTCCACCTTTAGCAAATGACGATGTCTCTGAATCTCCATTTTCTCATCTATAAAATGGGAGGTTAACACAAAGGAACAGATAATGTACCTACACCATCAAGTACCTAGTAGACACTCAACAGATAATCTTTATTACGTTTACTAATAATGTTTCAGTCCACTGAAACAGTAAATATTACTTGTAAATAATTAACCACAGTTTACAATTAATTGACAACTGAACAAATTGCAAATATACAATTGGGTATATGTTTATTTGATTATCTTTACTGAAAAGAAGAGAATCACATTAAATCTTAGAGGAGAAAAAACTGTGGTGGCCCCGCATAGTGGCTCACACCTGTAATCCTCACACTCTGACAGACCAAGGCAGAAGGATCACTTGAACTTAGGAGTATAAGACAAGCCTGAGCAAGAGTGAGACCCCTGCCTCTAGTAAAAATAGAAAAATTAGCTGTGCATCCAGCAGGTGCCTATAGTCCCAGCTACTTGGGAGGCTAAGGCAGGAGGATCACTTGAGCCTAGGAATTTGAGGTTACTGTGAGCTATGACACCATAGCACTCTAGCCTGGGGCAACACAGTGAGACTCTGTCTCAAAAAGAAAAAATAAATAGAAAATCAAAACCTGTAGTTACCATTACTGAGGTATGGTAATGCATATTCGTGATGCATATTATGAAAGGCACAGCTTTCTGGTTTCTTCACAGCTCATGATTGACTCTCTCCATATAAAAGAAAGTTAAATATTTATATAATGCTATAAAAAAATGAAAGAGAATCCCTGGCCCACAAGAAACTAGAAAGGACCCCTGAAAGATGGCAATCCACACGTACAAACTATAGCCATGGTTCTATGGCAGGAGTTTTTGTGTTAAAGACACAAAAGTTTTCAACAGAGCTCGTTCAAGTATGGAAGTTGAAGGAACCTGGGGTGAAAAGAGGGTGAATATAGGGGGGTCTGCAGGGTATTACCCAGAAGGATTTCCCCTGATCTCTCTCACCCCAGAAATACAGCACCCTTTAAACAGTAGTAACAGATGGAATAAATGTGGGACCTAGGCTCAGAGATACAGGGCAGCACACCTGGTTTCATGATTGAACAGAAAGAATAAGCAAATAAATGAAGGCCACAGAGATTCACCTTCAACACCTGTGGATACTCACCCCTGCCTTGAGGTAGATGGGGATAAACACCCACCCTAGAACCAGTAACATCACCGAGGACTGCAACAAAAACAGAAGGTAATGTTAAAGTGGGTTGGTGTGTGGACCTTGTCATTGTATGACCTCTGAAGCCCGAAAAAAAATTATTTTTTTCCTTAGATCCTGCCCCGCTCAAACAATGATCACCTCCCAGGACAACTACGGGTTCCTTGCTTCCTTTTCTGTAATTCAGATGTGACCATAGCTGAGCCTAGCTGGACCTAATAGAATATAATAGAATCTTTATCAAAATAACTTTTTCTTGAAGGCCAGTTATTATAAATAGAATGACAGAGAAATGGGAAAGAAATTTGGAGACAGAAGAATATTCCCAGTGCCTCCCCAAGTCTCACCATACATGATAATGATCACAACATAATCCAACATTAATATGAAATGTCTGAAAAGACTCTTCCCATATGAAGTTGAACAGCTAAGTTCATGAACTCATCCTAGAAAAAGTGCTACATACCTCATTGCTGAATGTCACTATGGTTACATTTGAAGTACTCCCCTTGGCCACCTGGTGACCGTAATGATATTCTGCAATGAGGTATGTAGCACTTTTATCTAGGATCAGTTCATTAACTTAATTGTCAAACCTTGTAAATCATATAGGAGGTTCTTACACCAAGCAGGTGAGACCAATAAGGTAAGCACAATCATTCTTATCTTTTTTGTTTTTGTTTTTTTTTTTTGGTTGTATAATTTCTTTTTTTATTATTTTTTATTAAGTCATAAATATATAAATCATGCATACATTAATGCATTCATGGAGTAGAATGTGCTCACCTTATATATAATTTGAAATGCTTACATCAAACTGATTAACATAGCCTTCACCTCACTTACTTAATTATTGTGTTAAGACATTTATACTCTACACTTAATAGCTTTGACATGTGCCCTTGCAATATGCACCATAGATGTAGTCCCTCCAATTACCCTCCATCCATCCAACCTGCTCCCTTCCTTTCCCTACCCCTCCTCTTCCCTCCTTCATCCTAGACTATAGTTGTGTTTTATCTTTCACATGAAATTGTGGGTGATTATAAATTGGTTTCATAATAGTACTTAGTACACTGGATACTTTTTCTTCCATTCTTGAGATACTTTACTAAGAAGAATATGTTCCAGCTCCATCCATGTAAACATAAAAGAGGTAAAATCTCCATCTTTTTAAAGGCTGCATAATATTCCATGGTATACGTATACCACAATTTATTAATCCATTCATGGGTCAGTGGGCATTTGGCCTTCTTCCATGACTTGGCAATTATGAATTAAGCTTCAATAAACAATGTGGTGCAAATATCTTTGTTGTAAAGTGATTTTTGGTCTTTTGGATATACACCTAGTAGAGGAATTGCACAATCGAACAGCAGGTCTACTAAGATTAATAGAATCATTCTTATCTATGGAGGCAGAATCCAAGCCTCACAGAGATTAAGAAAGTGCAACCTCACAGTGCAGGCTAAAAGGAAAGAAGACACATTCTCAGCAGCCCGGTCATCACACCCATGTTGACCATAGATCATTCTGTCCATGCCCCTGGAGGCTGGCTTCGTGCTGTGAGCATGGCACTATAGAACAAAGCTCTGTCCATAGGGTACATCTAAATTCTGGGTCCATTCTGGAGTCCCCAATACTACTGAAGTAAAAGGGGGCAGAATCTTCAACAAGGGAGGGGCACAGGAATTTGTAAGGATTGAAGGTCATTTTTAGAGCCAATCGAGGGATGGTTTGTGCAAACATTCACTATGATCCAATTTCCTTCCACACAAGCCTCTTCCACACATAGTATTACCACTATGCACACAGATGTACAAGGAACTCATTATGCTAGAATGAGTAATAGAAAAGAACAGAAAAAAAAAAGAGGCAACTCAAAAACAGAGGATGATATGTCCACACCATGCCCGGCTCTGTGCTAGGTGTTGGGTGGTATGAGCAGATACATGGAACGGCCCCATTTAAAAAAAAAAAATTAATGTATAATTAAGAGGACACACTTCTGTTGAAATGATAATAGAACATTTAGGATGTCAATCATAAACTCTTGTAAAGTCTACCTACTGTCTCCCAAATTATTTGCTCCTTCCTCTGCTATCACCACCTTGAGCAGGCCTCTATGGACAATGTCTCCTCCTCTCTGGCATCATGCCAGGAGGCTCCTGGACACATGCTGAACTCACCCACGGCCTAGGGTGTATGTCCCTCTGTGAGCCCCTCGGTCTACGGTGCATGCTTCCCTCCTGTGCTCTCTGCACTCTGGTGAATGCATGACTGTCTCTCCCCCTGAAATAGAAGTTCCCCCAAAGAAGGAACCCTTGCTTTCACATTTTAAAATGTCTTGCATCTAATTCAGCGCTAAACACACAGTGTAATAGCTCAAGGAGGAGATATAAAAGTGAGGAGATGATTAAGAAAATAAAATGAAAGCAGAGATTGAATCATGTAGAAATGAAGTTCCTGGGGAGAATATCTGCTTGAGAAAAAAATGCTTAGAGGTGAGTAATGACAAGTCTCTCTAAATGCTTAGAGGTGAGTAACGGCAAAGGCCCAGGCAGAAAGGGCCACAGAGGGCTGAAGGTCAGTCAGACCGAAGAGGCCTGGCATCACATAAGCACTCCGAGAAAAAACCCAAGGGATATAGGTTTGATTAAAATGCCTAGATGTGTGGGAACTTAATCCTCAATCCGACAGTGATGAGTGGTGTAAAAACTTTCAAAAGATGATTATATCAAGGGAATGAGTTTTCCAAGGAGTTCCCAATAAAAGGATAAGTTTGACTGTCTCTTCTCTTTCTCCTCTCTCTGTCTCTCCCTCCTCTCTCTCTGGTCTTTCTCCTCTCTCCTCTCTCTCTGTCTCTCTCCTCTCTTCTCCCCCCCTCTCTCTCCTCTTTCTCTCTTTCTAGCTCTCTCTCCTCTCTCTTGTCTCTATATCTCTCTCCTGTCTCTCTCTCTTCTATCTCCCTCGTCTCCCTCCAACTCTCTCTCTTTCTCCCACACTCCCTCTCTCTCTCATGCTCTAGTCACCTTCCTCCTTTCCCCCTTAACACACCAAGAAGGCCCTCACCAGATGCACATCCCTTGACCTTTGACATCCCATCCTCCAAAACTGAAAGAAAAAAAATCTCTGTTCTTTATAAATTACCCAGTCTGGCTCAGCTCCCGTAGCACAGTGGTTACGGCCCCAGCCACATACACTGAGGATGGTGGGTTCAAACCTGGCCCCAGCCAGCTAAACAAGAAGGACAATTGCAACAACAAAAAAAATAGCCAGGCGTTGTGGTGGGCACCTGTAGTCCCAGCTACTTGGGAGGCTGAGGCAAGAGAAGTACTTAAGCCCAAGTGTTAGTGGTTGCTGTGAGCTGTGATGCCACAGCACTCTACCAAGGGCAATTTAGTGAGATTCTGTCTCAAAAACAAAACTAAACAAATTAATTAATTCATTAATTAAAATAAAATACCCAGTCTGTGGTATATGTATTTTGGTATAGCAACCTGAAGAATGCTGAGACACCAGACGTGGGATTGATTTAAAGAAAAAGCCAAAGCTGTCACTTACATGCCATTCAAAGGTTGCAGTGGCGATTCCCGAAGATGCTCCTGTCCCAGCCAACCCCACAAAGTGGGTGCTGCCTATGTTACTAGCAAAGAGAGAGGCTCCCATCTGGAACGCAAGAGAAGATATTAGGATTAGAGTCCAATGACACAAATCAGACTTCTTGAAAATGGATTGAGTTGCGAAGTTTCGATCCCTACTCCTCAAAATGGGAGTCAGTAAACTCATGACCTAAATTCAGCCTGTCACCAGCTTTTGTGTGTCCCATAAGCCCAAGAATGCTATTTACATTTTTGAAGTATTAAAAAAGGTTTAAAATATATACATAAAAATACTTTTTGAGATGTGAAATTGTGAAAATGTGAAATTATATGATTCAAATTTCAGTGCCCATAAATAGTTTTATTTTAACACAGCCATGCTCACTGGCTTTACATGACCGTGGCTGCTTTTGTTCTACAGTGGCAGGGTTGTGTGGTTGCAATAGCCTATATGGCCCAGGATCCCTAAAATAACTGCAATGTTGTCAGAACAGAAAAGCTCCTTGAGTCCTGCCTTAGGGAACATTGGTCTATCTACCTAAATGCTTTGATTCAAGCCTGTCCTTGGCTCAAGATCCAAGAACAGCCAGACCTCCCATCCCACCAGTTCCTGCCCATTTAATCAGCCTGGAGGACCCCAAAGCTGATTAGGAGGGAGTCATTCTCTGTTCTTCCTGCCATGGGACCCTCTTCTCATTCATCTCTTTTTCAGCACATTGTCTGCTGTTCTTAAGGCTTGATGGTTAAAGCAATCTCTTGAGTGGACATAGACGGACTCCAGTCCTAGCAGAACAGCACTGGGGTGTGGGACCTGCTGTGGTTCTTCTGTTCCTGTGTTTTTAGCCCTCTGTGAATTCACTCTTTCTATTCAGATATTTGGGGCAAAGGGATGGGATTGAACTTGTTTGTGGCTTTGGGATTGCTTCAGCCTTACATGTCTTCCAAAACACTCCTCAAAAGGAAATGTCTGATTGAATGATACAAATAATCCATTCCATACATGCAACTGGTCTGCCTAAATCACAACAGCCAGGACAGTCCCCAGTCTCCACTTCCCTTCATACCATTTAGAAAATGGGTCCGCAAACCAGTGAAGGAAGCATTTACTGAGCACCCACTATCTATCCAAGCCAGGGCTGACAGTCTCCACATTCAACGAGGAAGAGGCAGCCTCTGCTGCAATGGAACACCACCCCCGAGGCCACACATCTGAACCCACAGCGCAAGGGTCAGAGAGACATCACACTAGCACCCTCACAGGGACACCCCCCACTGCCACAAACTGCATACAAGAAAAAGTCTAGACACACAGGGCAGGGCTGGAGTGAGGGGTCTTTCCAGATAAGGAAGGGCTTAAGACAGTCATTGAAAGAGGGGAGCAGGGAGGTGCAGGAAGGCAAACCAGAGTGGCAGTCTGAGCTCAGAACTGGTCAACAGGAGTAATGTGCAGGGCTAGTTAGCAACCAAAGCAGAGATTTCTTGTTGAAGATTAGAATAAAAAGAATATGAGGTAGGGCTGAACTGGGAATGCTTAAATGCCAGACTCCACCTTCTGTCATAACTGGTAACGCATTGTATTTCTAGGAATCATAGGGCAGAGCCATGAGGTCAGAGATTTAGGAAAAAGAACCACCAACAAGTGAGCAACCAATGTACATCAGAAATGACCACATCCCAAATGTTTTTGATATTTGCTCTTAAACGCACATCCAGGAATTTTATGCACAGGACGCTGTGGTCCACTTACCGGCCACCAGGCTGTATCTCGGCCAGCTAGAAAGAAGCCTCCCACAGAGCCCCGGTTGGTCCTCAGCATCGCCTGAGCAGAAGGGAAGACAGGGGAGAGTCACACCGCAGGAAAATCACCCAACAGAGCCTACGTGATCTGGCCAGAGCTTATGGTGGTGGCTTTTTCAGCACTCCTACACAGAGAAACTTGTTCCTAAAAATTTATATAGCTTCAAATTTTAAAGTACTTCTAAGTCATAGTGTTACAAAAACCCAGAACTGGGATAATTTTAAGAAATCCCATTCCTCAACTTCTGTCCCAATTTCTCTGTTGATTTGCATTTATGAAAACAACATAAGGTAACACTTCAGCTGTGCTTGGAAGACAATTTGCGGCCTCGAACTCATTACTGAAAAGAAAGAATAAATGTTAATGAATTAAGCATCCAAATCACTAAGTTAGAAAGTGAGCTAACAACAAAGGAAGGCAGGAGAAATGAAATCATAAAAAAATAACACGTCTGTTCTGTATAACAGGTGCCGGAGATGCCAAACAGAATAAGTCTGAGGAGCTCAGGGCTGGTCATGCTCACTCAGGGGGGCTCCCTGGAGAATAAATTGTCAATGTAAGCATTATTTATGCCACACACAAAAGCAATTCTGGAAAGAAAAAAAGACAAAGACATTTGCAAAAACTCTCAGTCTTGTCTCAGCTTTGTTACACCACACCTTTCCCTCCCACCTATGCCCACCCTGAAAGCCCACTGGTTTCATACCCACAGCCCAACAGCCGTCACCACCACGAAATACACAACAATGACAGAGATGTCCGTAGGGTTTTGGATACGTTCTGACAGCGCAGGGGGCTCTGGGGTCCCAGTCATGGTGCTGGGGCTTAGCGTGCTGGCCATGGCTGCAGGAGGTGTTGTACCCATCTCGGGGATGACTCTTTCTTTTTATAAGTGCTGGGTTAATCATCAGCCTCAGGCAGATGAGGGGAGATAGCAGAGACAGCTCCATTGTGTGCAGACCTTTAAACCCTACCTTTGAAGCCTGGCTCTGATGTCCTGGCCCTCCAAAGATTGGTGTTGGCCTGTGTAGGGAGTAAGAATGATGGGCGAGGGGCCAGAAATGTAAGATAATTGGAAGTGGAGAGTGGGGTGTTACAGAAATGAAGTGTCTCTAGGAGCATAGCATGTGGAGGGGCAAGGCCAGGGATGCTGGGTCAAGGGGTGAATCAACCTCAGAGTCTGTGATGGTGGTTCTTATAATTTGGAATGCAGGACTCATTGACCACCACCTTCCTGAAGTGAGAAGCATTGAGTCCTGGCTCTCTTTTGTCCCTCATATTGTCTCTGTGTGTGTGTGTGTGTGTGTGTGTGTCTTGTGTGTGTGTGTATTTGTTTTAATCATCTATGTACAATTCAGTTACATTAAGTACATCCACAACGTTAGGCAACCCTCACTACTACCCATTTTCAGAGATTTGTCATCATGCCAGACAGAACTTCTGCACCCAAGAAACAATAACTCCCAACTGCTTCCTCTCCCCATCCTCTGGTAACTTCAGTTCCACATTCTGTCTATATAAATTTGCCTACTCTAAATGCAAGTGGCAGTCACACAGTACCTGACCTTTAATGTCTGGCTTATTTTGCTTAGTTAAATATTTTCAAGATTCATCCTTGCTGCAGTATGCATGAAAATAGCATCTTTCCAGGACAATATTCCATGGTATATATAGACAAAATTTTATCCATTTATCTGCTGATGGACATTTAGCTTGTTTTTGCCTTTTAGCTATTATGAAAACTTCTGTTATGAACTTTGGTATACAAATATCTATTTCAGTGTCTGTTGCTGGATCACATAATGCTCTGTTAAACATTTTAAGGAACCACCAGTCTGATTTCCACAGAAGGTGTGTGAATTTTGCATTTCCACGAGCAATGTACAAGAGTTCTACTTTCTCCGTACCCTGAGCAATACTTGGTATGTTTCATTTTAAAAATTATACCCTTCCATTAGGTGTGAAGTGGCATTCCATTATGGTTTTGATTTGTATTTCTAATGCGATGATTACTGACTCTGACCATCTTTTTATGTTCTGGTTGACCATTTGTCCATAGTCTTTAGAAATGTGCATTCAAGTCCTTTGCCTGTTTTAGAATTGCATTGTGCTTTTTCATTCATAGACGTTCTTTAGATATTCTAGTTGCTAATCGCTCATTGGGAATATAATTTGAAAATAATTTTCCTATTATGTGGTTACATTTTTACTCCCTTCACTGTGTACTTTGAGGCACAAAAATTTTCATTTTGATGAAGTGCAATTTATTAATTTTTTTTTTAGGATTTTTTTTCTGCAGTTTTTGGCCAGACCCAGGTTTGAACCCACCACCCCCAGTATATGGGGCTGGCACCCTACTCCTTGAGCCACAGGCGCTGCCCCAATTTATTTATTTATTTTTTTCCCTTTTTATTTTTATTAAATGTTTTATACATAGATCATAAATACCTTTATGCCAATTTCAATGTGTTGATTATTTGTACAAATTGGAGTGCTCACATCATACTAATCAGCATAGCTTTCACCTCATTTACTCAATTATAGCATTAGGACATTTATGTTCTACACATGATAGAACCAACGTGTACTTGCAATGTGCTCCATAGTTGTGGTCCCCCTGCTATCCCCTAGTACCCCTCCCATCCCCTCACCATTCCTCTCCCTCCCCTTCCCTCCTTCATCCTAGGTTAAAGTTGTGTTTCATTTTTCATATGCAAGTGTGAGGGATTATAAATTGGTTTCACAGTAGTACTGAGTACATTGGATACTTTTTTTTCATTCCTAAGATACTTTACTAAGAAGAATATTTTTCAGCTCTATCCAAGTAAGCATAAAGGAGATAAAGTCTCCTTTTTTTTTACTGCTGCATAGTATTCCATGGTATACCTATACCACAATTAATTAATCCAATCATAGGTCAGTAGGCACTTGGGCTTCTCCCATGACTTGGCAATTATGAATTGAACTGCAATGAACAATCTGGTGAAAATCTCTTTATTGCCAAATGATTTTTGGTCCTTTGGATATATACCTAGAAGAGGAATTGCAGGATCAAACGGCAGGTCATTTAGACATTTAGATCCCTGAGTGTTCTCCAAACTTCCTTCCAAAAGGAACATACTAGCCTGCATTCCCACCAGCAGTGCAGAGGTGTTTCCTTTTCTCCACATCCACGCCAACATCTATTGTTTTGGGATTTTATGATGTGGGCTACTCTTACTGGAGTTAGATGGTATCTCAGATTTATGAGTGTTTGCATTTCTCTGATGATTAAAGATGATGAGCATTTCTTTTATGTGTCTGTAGGCCATGTGCCTTTCTTCTTCAGAGAAGCTTCTGTTCATGTCTCTTGCCCACAATGAGATGGGATCACTTGTTTTTTTGATTAGTAACAAGTTTGAGTTCTCTGTGGATTCTGGTTATTAGACCTTTGTCAGAAGTATAACTTGCAAAAATCCTCTCCCCTTTTGAGGGCTGTCTATTTGCTTTACTTAGTGTGTTCTTGGCAGTGCAGAAGCTTTTCAATTTGATCAGATCCCAGTAATGTATTTTTGATGTTGATTCAATTGCCCGGGGTGTCTTCTGTATGAAGTATTCTCCCAGGTCAATTTTTTCAAGTGTTTCCTCTGAACTCTCTCTAAGAATATTTATAGTTTCATGTCTTAAGTTTAAGTCCTTTAACCAGTAAGAGTCAATTTTTGTTAGAGGAGAAAGATGTGGGTCCAGTTTCAGTCTTCTACAAGTTGCCAGCCAATTCATCCAGCACCATTTGTTGAATAAGGAATCTTTCCCCCAATTTATATTTTTAATAGGCTGATCAAAAATCAAATGACAATAAGTGTCTGGGTTCCATACATCTACCTCTCTATTTTTGTGCCAGTACCATGCTGTTTTGATCTCTATTGATTTATAGTATAGTCTGAAGTCTAGAAGCATGATTTTTTTGTTAGAGGAGAAAAGTGTGGGTCCAGTTTCAGTCTTCTATAAGTGGCCAGCCAATTCATCCAGCATCATTTATTGAATATAGAATCTTTCTCCAAATTTATATTTTTAATTGACTTATCGGAAATCAAATGACGATAAGTGTCTGGGTTCACCTCTTGGTCTTCAATTCTGCTCCATACATCTACCTCTCTATTTTTGTGCCAGTACCATGCTGTTTTTATCACTATCAATTTATAATATAGTCTGGAGTCTGGAAGCGTGATTCCTCCCGATTTATTTTTATTTCTGAGTAATGTCTTGACTATTTGAGGTCTTTTCTGTTTCATATGAAATGACGTACTAATTTTTCCAGGTCTTTAAAATATGAGAGAGGTGCTTTAATAGGGATCGCGTTAAATCTGTACATTGCTTTAGTTAGTATAGACATTTTAACAATGTTGATTCTTCCCAGCCATGAGCATGGTATATTTTTCCATTTGTTAATGTCTACAGCTATTTTTTTCTCAGTTTCATAGTTCTCTTTATAGAGATCTTTCACGTTCTTAGTTAGATACACTCCCAGATATTTCATCTTCTTTGGCACTGCTGTAAAGGGAATAGAATCCTTGATTGTTCTTTCCACTTGATTATTGTTGGTGTATATAAAGGCTACAGATTTATGAGTGTTAATGTTGTATCCTGAGACATTACTATATTCCTTGATCACTTCTAGGAGTTTTGTAGTTGATTCCCTGGGGGTTTCCAGATATATAATCATATCATCTGCAAAGAGTGACAGTTTGACCTCCTCTAGTCCTATTTGGATCCCCTTGATTGTCTTCTCTTGCCTGACTGTGTTGGCTAAGACTTCCATTTCAATGTTAAAAAGCAGCAGAGACAGCAGGCATCCTTGCCTGATTCCTGATCTGAGTGGAAATGATTTCAGTTTTACTCCATTCACTATGATATTGGCTGTGGGTTTGCTGTAGATGGCCTCTATCAGTTTAAGAAATGTTCCTTCTATACCAATTTTCTTAAGAAAGGATGCTGGATATTGTCAAAAGCTTTTTCTGCTTCAAATGAGAGAATAATATGGTCTTTGTTTTTTAATTTGTTTATGTGATGTCTTACATTTATGGATTTACATATATTGAACCATCCTTGGGACCCTGGGATGAAACCCACCTGGTCGTGGTGTATAATTTGTTTGATGTGTTGTTGGATTCTGTTTGCTAGGATCTTATTGAATATTTTTGCATCAATATTCATTAGAGATATTGGTCTATAATTTTCTTTTCTTGTTGGGTCTTTTCCTGGTTTGGGTATCAGGGTGATATTTGCTTCATAGAATGTGTTGGGAACTATTCCTTCTTTTTCTATGTTTTGGAAAAGATTAAGTAATATAGGTACTATTTCCTCTTGAAAGGTTTGGTAGAATTCTGATGTAAACCCATCTAGTCCCAGGCTTTTCCTTTTGGGGAGATTTTTTATAGTTGATGCTATATAGGCTTGTTCAACATTTCCACTTCTTTCTGGCTAAGTCTGGGAGGGTGACATGTTTCCAAGTATTGATCTATTTCCTTCAAATTTTCATACTTCTGAGAGTAGAGTCTTATGTAGTATTCATTAAGGATTTGCTGAATTTCTGAGGAGTCCATTGTTATTTGGCCTTTATCATTTCTGATTGATGAAATTAGGGATTTTAGTCTTCTACTTCTGGTTAGGTTAGCTTATGGTTTATCTATTTTATTGACCTTTTCAAAAAACCAACTCTTTGGTTGGTTGATCTGTTGTATGATTCTTTTGTTTTCAATTTCATTTTGTTCTGCTCTAATTTTAGTTATTTCTTTTCTTCTGCTGGGTTTAGGGTTGGAAAGTTCTTCTTTTTCCAGTTGCTTGAGGTGACCCATTAAGTTATTGACTTCCTCTCTTTCCATTCTCTTGAGGAAGGCTTGCAATGCTAAAATTTTCCTCTTATGACTGCCTTTGCTATATCCCAGAGGTTCTGATAGTTCATTTCTTCATTATAGTTTTTTCCAAAAAATTGGTAATTTCCTTCTTAATCTCATCAATGACCCAGGTATCATTCAGCATGAGGTTATTTAGTTTCCATGTTTTTGCATGCATGTGGAGATTCCTGTTGTTACTGAGTTCAACTTTTATTCCATGGTGGTCTGAGAAAATACAAGGGATGATTTCTATTCTTTTAAATTTGCTTAGGTTAGACTTGTGACCTAAGGTGTGATCAATTTTGGAGGATGATCCATGGGCTGATGAGAAGAATGTGTATTCGGTTTTGCTAGGATGAAATGTTCTATAGATGTCTATTAGATGAAAATGTTGAATGGTTAAGTTTAATTCTAAAATTTCTTTGCTTAGCTTCTTTTTTGAAGATCTATCCAACACTGCCAGAGGAGTGTTAAAGCCTCCAACAATTATGGTCCTGGGGAAAATCAAATTGCTCATGTCAGTTTGAGTTTCTCTTATAAATTGAGGTGCATTCTGGTTGGGTGCATAGATGTTGATGATTGAAATCTCATCATGTTGAGTGTTGCCCTTAACAAATAAGAAGTGATCATCATTGTCTTTTCTTACTTTGATTGGTTTAAAGACTATTGTATCTGCGAATAAACTTGCAACACCTGATTTTTTCTGATTTCCATTTGCCTGAATTATAGATGACCATCCCTTCACCCTGAGTCTATGTTTATCTTTTAAGGTAAGGTGAGATTCTTGAATGCAGCAGATGTTTGGCCTGAGTTTTTGTATCCAGTCAGCCAACCTGTGACTCTTTAGAGGGCAATTCAAGCCATTCACATTAATTAAGAGTAATGATAAACCCGACAGTTTTGGGTATCGAGTTTTTTGAAATTCCAGTGGACATTTTTAATCCTTTTGCCACTATGGAAGTTAGAATTTGATCAAAAGTTTCTGAGTGATTTTACTTTGGCGGTGGAGGATTGTGTTTTTAATTATGGAGATAGGTCTGAGAATATCCTGGAGAGCTGGTTTAGTTATGGCAAATTTCTTCAACATGTCAATGTCGTTAAAGTATTTAATATCTCCATCACAGATGAAACTCAGTTTATCTGGATAAAGATCCTGGGTTGAAAGTTATTTTGTTTAAGGAGATTAAGGGTCGATGACCACCCTCTTCTAGCTTGAAAGGTTTCAGTGGAGAGATCTTCAGTCATTCTAATGTTCTTACCGTTGTATGTAATGGTTTTCTTACATCTTACGGCTTGAATTTTCTCCTTCATATTAACTTTAGTGAAATTAATTATAATGTGTCTATGAGAATTTTTATTTGGGTTGAGTCATGCTGGTCTTCTAAAACTGTCTGCTATCTAAATTTCAGAATCTCTGGGCATGTCTGGGAAATTCTCTTTAATAATTTCATGAAGCAAAGCATCTGTATCCTTCACAGCAACCTCATCACTTTCAGGTATTCCTATAAGGCGAATATTAGACCTCTTTGAATTATCCCAGAGCACTCTGAGAGAATGATCCATTTTTGTTCTCCACTTTTTTTCCTCTTTGAGTGTTTGGGAACATTCAAAAGCTTTGTCTTCAATATCAGAGATCCTTTCTTCTGCCTGCTCCATTCTGTTACTGAGGGATTCTACTGTATTTTTTAGATCTTTGAGGACTGCAAATTTTTGCTTTAATGTGTCAAAATCTTTGGTCATTTTGTCTTTAAATTCATTGAATTCTTTATACATCTTTTGAATTTCTGCTTTAAATTCTAATTTCATCATTTCCTCCATTTTGTTGATCTTATTTGCTATCCAAACTCTGAACTTGACTTCTGACATCTCAGCCATTTGTTTGTGAATAGGATCTTGTGCTGTGTCTGCTTTATCATTTCTTGGGGAAGTTGATCTACTCTGATTGTTCATATTGCCAGAGTTTTTCTGCGGATTCCACCTCATGATTGTTTTTCACTGTTGGCCCTAGCGGGGCCTAGTGGTCTGGTAAAGTGAGATTGGATTGGAGTTTCTTGGAGTTGTGGTTAACCAGCCCTTTGTTAAGGATCTGGGACTGATGACTACAGCTTTTTCCCCTTTAGCTTTGTGAAGGACCTGTAAAGTATTACAGTCTGAGGCTGGGGAAACCTGCTTGGTATGGTGGGGTTAGATGGCTCAGTCTTGTATTCAATTGGTTCTTGTCTGATCCTGGTGGATCAGTGACACTGGTGAAGTCTTAGCTCAGACACGAGAGGGAGCGTGCAGTTAAGATGGCCACCAGCATGCGCACCGCTGCCCCAATTTATTAATTTTTTTATATTGCCTCTGCTATTGGTGCCATATCCAAGAAATCATCATCAGATCAAATGCCACAAAGTTTTACCATTTCTTTTTATTAGTTCTTGCTGTGGTGTTTAGATCTTTGATCCATTCAGAGTTTTTCTTCTTGTATATAGTGTAAGGTAAGAATCCAGCTTCACATATTTACATTCAAGTGTCTGAATTTCCAAGCACTGTTTACCAAAAAGCCTGTTCTGGTCCCATTCGTATACCTTCTAGAAATTATGTGAGTTGAATCTGAGGGTTTACATGTGGACTGCCTAATTCTATTGTTCTATAGGTCTATACTTGTGCCAATAGCACAATGCTTTGATTACTGTAGCAAATTCTGTAGCAAATTTTGAAATTGAGAATTTTGAATCCTCCAGAATGATTCTTTTTTCTTTGCTTCTTTATTTTTTTTATTAAATCATAAACACATAGATCATGTATCCATTAATGCATTTATGGGGTACAATGTGCTGATTTCATATAGAATTAGGAATGCTTACATCACACTGTTAATATATACCTCATCTCTTTTACTTACTTATTGTGTTAAGACATTTATACTCTATACTAATACATCCGACATGTACCCTTGCAGTATGCACCATTGGTGTGATCCCACCATTCACCCTCCCTTGATCTGACCTCTCCCCTCCCTAACCAACCCCCCTCCTCCCTCCTTCATCTTGGACCATAATTGTGATCTATTCTTCATATGAAAGTGTGAGTGATTGTAAATTGGTTTCATAATAGTACTGAGTACATGGGATATTTTTTCTTCCATTCTTGAGATTCTTTACCAAGAAAGATATGTTCCAGCTCCATCCATGTAAACATAAAAGAGGTAAAGTCTCCATCTTTTTTAAGGATGCATAATATTCCATGATATACATATACCACAATTTATTAATCCATTCATGGGCTGATGGGCACTTGGGCATCTTCCATGACTTGGCTATTATGAATTGAGCTGCAATGAACAATCAAGTGCAAATATCTTTGTTACAAAGTGATTTATAATCTTTTGGATATACACCTACTAGAGGAATTACAGGATCAAATGGCAGGTCTACTTTTAGATCCCTGAGTATTCTCCATATTTCTTTCTAAAAGGGGTGTATTAGCTTAGTTGCTTATATATCTCCACAGCTGAGATATCAGCCCAATGCCATTGATTCATTAGGATTTGACAGAGACTAGCTAAATACCGGTGCCATCTAGCCCCACTAGATGGTCCCCACAGATTCAGGCTGTAGTTCTGAATGGGACCTTTGTAAAACTCTAAGGGAAAAGCTGCAATCACCAGTCCCAGATCTTTGGTAAAGGGCTGGTCAATTACAACTCCAGGAGCCCTCAATTCAATTTCACCTTGCCAGCTTCTCTAGCCAAATGGTGAAAAATAATCATGGGACAAAATCAGTGGAAAAACTCTAGCAACATGAAGAATCAGAGTAGATCAACTCCCACAAGGAACGACAAAGGAGACACAACAGCAGGTCGGAAAGGCACAGAATGATTCTTTATCAAGATTGTTTTAGCTATTCAGAGTCCCTTGGTGTTTCACATGAATTTTAATATGGGTTTTTCTATTCCTGAAAAATAATGTATTGGAGTTTTAATAATGATTGCATTTAACCTAAGGATTGCATCTGGCTAGTATTGTAATATTAACAACATTAAATCTTTTGATCCATGACTATGAGATGATTTGCCACGTATTTATGTTTCCTTTAGTCTCTTTCTACAGGGTCTTATAGTCTACATTGTAAAACTCTTTTATACCTTTGGTTAAATTAATCTATAAGTATTTTATTCTTGTTAGTGCTGCTGCAATAAAGATGTTGATTTATTTTTGGTATTGTTCATGATTTGTATAGAAATGCAATAGATTTGGTGTATTGATTTTATATCCTGCAATGTTGATAAATTAGTTTATTAGTTCTAACAAAAATTTTGTGGAATTTTAGGTTTTTCCATGAATATGGCCATGTTATTTGCAGATAATTTTTATCTTTTTTTCCTTTTGAATTTGGATAGCTTTTATTTTTTTTCTTGCCTAATTTCTCTGGATACAACATCCAATATTATTTTTGTCTACAGCCATCCAATCTTAATGTTGCTAATCTCATCATATCTTAGAAACTAAACAGGGTCAGGACTGGTTAGTACTTAAATCAGGAGACTGATATTACTTTGTTATTTTTTTATTATTATTAAGTCATCTGTACATAGATCATGAATACATTTATGCCATTATGGGATTCAATGTGTTGATTATTTGTAAAAATTGGAGTGCTTACATCTACTAATCAACATAGCCTTCACTTCATTTACCCAATTACAGCATTAAGACATTTGTGTTCTACACCTGACAGATCCAACTTGTACTTGCAATGTGCTCCATAGGTGTGGTCCCCCTACTAACCATCCCTCTATTGACCCAACCCCCACCTTCTCCCCTCCCTTCCCTTCCCTCCTTCATCCTAGCCTACAGTTGTGTTTCATTTAATGGAAATGATAAAGTCGTCCTTGATTTGTTTCCCACCTTAAGGAAGGAATTTTCAATCTTTCACCATTGAAGATGATGTTAGCCATGTGTTTTTCATATATGGTCTTTTTTATTAAGTCATAAACACATAGATCATGTATACATCAATGTATTTACGAGGTACAATGTGCTGATTTTAAATAGGCTGAGGAATTTTCTTCTATTCCTTATTTATTGAGTGCCTTTTCAATAAGAGAGGATGTAGAAATTTTTCCAATGTTTTTCATATTAATTTTGTCTTCACTCAATTAATTTGATGTATCAAGTTGATTTATTTTAGTGGGGTGTGCTCTTTCTGCATTCTGGGAATAAATCTCACTTAGCCATAACGTATAATCCTTTTAATATGCTGCTAAATTGTGTTTTCTAGTATTTCACTGAGTATTTTGCATCATATTCAAAAGGGCTAATAGTCTGTAGGGGTTTTTTTCTCCCTTTTTTTGCGTATTTTTGTTATCAAAGTAATAGATGAATTAGAAAATTTTCTCTTCAATTTTTTTTAGCTATTTGAGAAGACTTGGTATTAATTATTTTTTACATATTTGGCAGAATTCACTAGTTAAGCAATATGGTAGAGGGCTATCCTGTGTGGATTTTTTTTTTAACTTTTACTTGACACATAGTAATTAATTTATGGGATACAGAGTGATATTTTGATACAATAAATCAGGGTGATTACCACATCCATCGCCTGAAACATAATTTCTTTGTGTTGAGAATATTAAAAATCATCTCTGATGGCTTTTTGAAAATATAAAATCAATTGATATTAACTATATTCACCCTATAGTGCTAGGGAACATTAGAAGTTATTTATCCTATCTTGCTAAATGTATGCACTAACCAATCTTTCCCTCTCCTCTCCCCTTGCCCTTCACATTCTCTGGTAACCACAACTCTACTTTTACTTCTAAGAGCTCGACTTTATTTTTATAGCTCCACATTGTGAGCAAAAACATGTGGAATTTATCTTTATTGGCCTGACTCATTTTACTTAAGATCATATCCTCCAGAGTCCAGGGGTCCTCAAACTTTTTAAATAGGGGGCCAGTTCACTGTCCCTCAGACCATTGGAGGGCTGGACTATAGTTTAAAAAAAAAATCTATGAACAAATTCCTATGCATGCTGCACATACCTTATTTTGAAGCAAAAAAACAAAATGGGAACAAATACAATCACACCACCTCATGTGGCTCGTGGGCCATAGTTTGAGGACTCCTGCTCTAGACCCAGCTATGGTGCTACAAATGGCAAGATTTCATTATCTTTATGGAATAGTATTCCATTGTGTGTGTGTGTGTGTGTGTGTGTGTGTGTGTGTGTGTGAGAGAGAGAGAGAGAGAGAGAGAGAGAGAAACCTCTCTACTGTTTTCCATAATAGTTATACTAATTTGCATTCCCACTCACAGTGTATAGGAGTGCCCTTTTTTCTGCATCCTCACCAGCATTTACCATTTTTTCTTTTACTAATAGTTACTCTAAGTGGGGTAAAATAATATCTCATTGTGAATTTGTTCTTATGATCCTTGATGATTAGTGATCTTGAACATTTCTTCATATACCTGTTGGTTATTGGTATGTCTTCTCTTTAGAAATGCTTGTTCTGATCCTGTGGTTGTTCTATTTATTCTTCATTCATTTCTTCCTCTCCTTGTTTTCTTTCCAGCTTGTTTTTTATATTTGGAAGTGGTAATGTTTAATTCCTTTCTCTTTCATTTTTGTATATATGCTCTCCCAGTGAGTCTTACACTTCCATGTGTTTTCATGAGGGTAGATATCAGCCTTTCACTTTCAGATGTAGGATTCCATTAAGCATTTCTTGTAGGCTTGGTCTAGTGATGATAAATCTCTTCAGAGTTTGCTTTCCTGGGAAAGACTTCATTTATCTTTCATTTCTAAATGGTAACTTTGTTTGATATAGTATTCATGGCTAAGAGGGTTTTTTTTTAACTCCAGTAGAGTTAATATATGTGTATCATCTCATTTCCTCCTAGCCCACAAAATTTCTGCTGAGAAACTTTCTTTGATTCTAATGAGGATTACCTTGTATGTCACTTGACACTCTTTTTATTGTTGTTGTTCTTTCTAGAATTCTTTTTTCTTTTTGTCTTTGATTTGTGATAGTGGGACTATGCTGTAAATAGAATAGGATTTTTTTGTTGTTGAATCCATGTAGGAAATGAGATTCCTGCATCTAAATATCTATCACTCTCCTAAGACTTACGAATTTTCAGCTATTATTTACTAAATAATTTTTCCATAACTTTTCCTACTTTCCCTCCTTGTAGAACTCCCAAAATGTGAAAATTTATTCACTTAGTGGTATATCATATGTCATATAGGCTTTCTTTATTCATTTTTATTCTTTTTTTTTTTTTCTTTACCTGGCTGGCTTATCTCAAAAGATCTGTCTTCAAGTTCAGAAGTTATTTGTTCTGCTTGATCTAATCTGTTGCTGAAGCTCTATTGTACTTTTATTTTATTCATGGAATTCTGCAACTCTAAAATTCCTTATTTCTTTTTTATAATACCTATATTTGTTGACTTTCTAAATCACATCATGAATCAATTTCCTGGTGTTTTGAATTGTCCTTGTCTTCTTGAATCTTTCTGAGATTCCTTAAGATCATTTAAAAAAGCCTCCTCAGTAATTTCATAAATTTTCCTCTCTTAAGGGTCTGCTACTAAAGAATTATTGTGTTGTTTTGCAGCTGTAATGTTTCCTTACCGTTTTGATATTTCCTGCGTCCCTATGTGGGTATCTATGCATCTTCTGATTTTATGGAGCAGCTTTTCGGGGACTTTGGCCTGTGGATGCAACTACAGTGTCAGGTGACCAGACTGTTCTGACTTTGGTTCTCAGTGGGTACAGTATCTCAGCCTCTGCATAATTTCCTCAGCTCTCATTAATATCAGAGATGCCTGTAATTCCTCACTGGCCTAGGCTGCAGTTGTTTGTGGAGGCTGTGGTGCACCTTTGTTGGGAATGGTGACCCTTGACAGGCTGATCCTTTGGGGCCATAAAGGTGCATGTGGGCACCCTGTGAGCTTTTCAGTAGTGGTGACTACTGAAAGGTGACTCATATGGGCACCAGCTGTGGTAGTAGCAAACCCCAGGTAGGTCATTTCTTGGGCCCATGGGCATCTCACAAGTGTGCTGGGAGTGACAGAGGTGTTCCATTTGCTGACTAGTCTTTGAGTTCCTAGGCAAAACATGTAGGCATTGCCAATGTTGGTGGAAGGCCCAGAAGTTTCACTCCTCAGGCCACTGAGCAGTGCATATGTGTGGCAGTGGCCCCAGGTGGGCCAGTCCTTGCTACCCTGGGGTGTCCTATGTGGGCACTCAAGATCATGTGGTGGGTGTTGGGTGAGCTTGGTTTCAGCCTCCTGGGGCTGAATCACTGTTGGCAGTGGCTGCCCTGAGCTGATAGCGTTGGGCTCTAGGGAATGTGTGTTTCAGCTCCGTTTATCCTGGAGATAGCCTCCCTGATGAGCTAGGGCATCTATCCCCAGAGTATAGTGCACTGCATGGACTCAGGTGCTTGTAATGGTATGGTTGCCCTGCTAGGTCCAGCAGGTGTCATGATACTGTAGCCAGCTGGTGGATGAGGAGGTATGTCAGTAGTATTCTGAGTTGTGGATGTGCTGGGTCTACTGGGCCTTGGGGAAGGTGTCCTTGTGGTAGCTCTGCTCTCCAAATGATACCCTGCTGTAGCAGCATGGGTCTTAGGGGTGGGAAGGTCCCTGCATGAACTTCCTTTATGTAATAATGTAGTCTTATGGAGTCCAGGTAGCTTCCTATACTAAGCTCAGGGCCTGTGTGGGCTGAGTGGACATCCTACAGCTTGGATTGCAGGCCTCTGTGGTGGGAATGTGGATTGCTGAGGTCCTCCTACTTACCATTTCCCCAAAATAGGGGTCCTTCTTGGCTCTGAGTTGACCCTGACAAATCTTCGCCATCTTGTGTTTCCATGCTTCATAGAGTCTTTTTCACTGCCTGACTGAATTTCAGTTTTCTCCCCTAGATAGTCTGTTTAATGTTTGGTTATTTATTTACTATTTTCGTCCTTGTTGTGGATAAAGCAAATGCTGATCACCTCTAGTTAGCTATTTTGATCAGACCTTCTCAAGGTGTTTACTGATTCAACTTCCTTACTAGTTATATGTCTACTTTTATATTCTATCCATTTAGGATTTACTCTTAGTAGACTGTGTTTTTCTAAGAATTAGTCCATTTGTTTCAGGTTAACCGATTTGTTGACATTCAAGTGCTCACAGTATTCTCTTACATTTTTTTTATTTCTATAAAATTAGTAATAATGTCCTCCAGTTCGTTTATTTGTTTTTATTTTTTTTATTATTAGGGATTCATTGAGGGTAGAAGAAACCAGGTTATACTGATTGCACTTGTTAAGTATAGTCCCTTTTATAATTGTGTCTTGCCCCCCAAAAGGCATGTCACACAGCAAGAACCCATCATGCTGCTTTCTTCCCTCTCTCTGTTCTTCCTTCCCCCTCTTTCTTCCTTTCTCTGCTCTCCCCACCACCCCCCCACTGTGTACTAGGTCATTAATTGTCCTTACATCAAAATTGAGTACATAGGATTAATGTTTCTCCATTACTGTGATGCTTTACTAAAAACAATGTGTTCCACTTCCATCCAGGTTAATACAAAGTATGTAAAGTCTCCATCTTTTTAATGGCTGAATAGTATTCCATGGTGTACATATACCACAGCTTGTTAATCCATTCCTGGGTTGATGGGCATTTAGGCTGTTTCCACCTTTTGGTGATTGAAAATTGAATTGTGATAAACAGTCTAGTGCAAGTGTCCTTATGGTAAAAGAATTTTTTTCCCTTCTTGGAAGATTCCCAGTAATGAAATTGCAGGATCAAATGGGAGGTCTAGTTTGACTTCTTTGAGGGTTCTCCGTACTTCTTTCCAAAAAGGTTGTATTAGTTTGCAGTCCCACCAGCAGTGGGAAAGTGTTCCCTTCTCTCCATATCCATGCCAGCATCTGCAGCTTTGAGATTTTGTGATGTGGGACATTCTCACTGGGGTTAAGTGATATCTCAGGGTAGTTTTGATTTGCATTTGTCTGATGATTAGGGATGAAGGGCATTTTTTCATATGCTTGTTAGCCATTTATGGTTATATACTTTGATTTTCTTCTCATTTTCTTTTGTATATTTGGTAGATATTTTGTTTCTGATTATCATGAGGATAGCCTACCCAAGATTTCATACAGCATTCTAAAGCTATAGCTACCTGTTTCAAATTGATGTTGACTTAATGTTACTCACAACAAAAGCCCTGTTTTTATGAATCTCAGACCTCCTCTTTATGTTATTGACGTCACAATAACATAAATATTTTATATGTATGTAGATTTTAAAAATAGATTTTAGAATTTTTATTTGAGAGAGAAATGCAGTCATTCATTCAAGTCTTTATTGACTGGCTCTCTGAAGGCTCCATTCTTCACTTTTTTGGCTAGACTACAGATCAGCCTGAGTGAAAGTTTGGGATCATCTCAGGACTTTTCTGAATGTGTTTCTTGGCCAGCCAGTCACATGTCTTTCTAAATTACCCCCATGTGTATTTGCTCTTGAATATCCTAATAAATTTTCTAATGAATGTCTAATGTCCCAGTTAAATGTCCCAAGATTCCCATTTCACCTTCTTCTTTAGGATTTAGATGTTCTACTTCATGTCTTTACCTAGAAGGTCTTACCTCAGGTATCAGTGTGTTTGGCGTCTCTCTGTAGCCTTTACAAGCAGGCCTGGTGCTTTCATTAGTTATGAGATACAGAGATGATGAGTCAGTCCTCCAGCGATTTGCCCCAGCCAGATTAGAGCAGACATATCTAAAAATTTACTTTTCTGCTTTCAATTTGAATAGGGAAACTGGGAACTAGATTTCCACCACTTGAGACCAAGACTATGTCCTTCCTGGGAAAGGGATGGGGCAAAGTCAAATTAAAATACCACAAAATTTTCTACTGTTTTGGAGACATCTTTTTCTTGACCAGGCAATTTCTTGGCTGCTGGTAACCTCTGACTATTCTCATAAAGCTGTTTCATAAAATGTTTTGATATTTCTATGGGATAGGAGAGTTTAGAATATCCTCTTCCACTAGTTAGCTGACCACCTTATTTTTACAATGAAGTCAGTTAGGGTGATGCACCTGTGTCCCCTTAGGTCACCACTGGAGGTTTTGTTGGGGATCACTTTATCTTCTACCTAAGTCTGGGGTTTTGACTTTCCGAGGGCTCACCTGATCTTGTGGGCAGTGGGAAGTTTCAAATCTCAGCATCTTTTTCTTTGGCTCCTTCAGATTGTGCAGCTTCAGTTCCTCCAGTTCCTATAGCTGTGTACTCAGATACTCTCATCTAATACCCAGGAACAGAGGGAAGGGGGAGGTAGAGTGAAAATCTCAGAGACATTGGGGTCTGCAGTTCCTGGATGTCGACCAGTCTGGGACTAATTAATGAAATAAAAGTTGTGCACTCAAAGAGGAGCATGCTCTCCTACATTCTCTGGGAGGTTTATGTAGAAATTTGATGTGAAACTGTTTTTGCAAATGTATGGACCTGTGTTAGACCCTGTGGACAGCTCCTCCCATCTCTTGCACCCTGTCTCTCTGCTGGAGCCACAATGGCCTTCTATGTGTTATCATCAGCGTATACTGGGTTCCTTAAATAATTGCCTACTGAATAAATGAATGAATGTTAGTAACACTAAGAATAAGACACTATTATTTGTAGATCATTCCTACAAGAGGAGAGATTAGAGTCCCCCATCCTTGAACTTTCCCTGAGTCTCACCACCATATTTCCTTCTAATTCCACCAGGATCCATAAGTTCACAAAACACAAAATACCAAACTTATTACCAATTTTGCTCAGTTTTTCACCTTCTCACATGTTTTCTCTACCAGCCTTTGTTTCTCAATCTTGCCACTGTTCACATTTGGGTTAAACAATGTTTTTATGGAGGGCTGATGTGCATATTGTAGGGTACTTGGAAACATCACTGGCTTCTACCAACCAAACACCAGTAGCAAACTGTCCTACCCTCCTCCCAGTTGTGACAACCAGAAATATCCCCAGTCATTGTTAATTGTCCACTGGAGGACAAAATCACTCCTGATTTAGAATTATTGACATAATCAATAAATCCATTTTATTAACTCCATACGATTGACTTTTTTTTTTTAAATTTTTTTATTTTTTAAAATTTTTTTTTTAGTGACAGAGTCTCACTTTGTCACCCTGGGTAGAGTGCCATGGCGTCACAGCTCACAGCAACCTCCAACTCCTGGGCATAGGCGATTCTCTTGCCTCAGCCTCCCGAGTAGCTGGGACTACAGGCGCCTGCCACAACGCCCGGCTATTTTTTGTTGCAGTTTGGCTGGGGCCGGGTTTAGAACCCGCCACCCTCGGTATATGGGGCCGGCGCCTTACCCACTAAGCCACAGGAGCCACCCCATACAATTGACTTTTCATCTTTCTCATCCTCCAGATCCACTCTGTCACTGGCCTAGTAGGTTCTATTTCTAATAATGTTTCAACTGTCTCTCCTTTGATTTCTATACTATGGACACTCCCATAGCCATATTTTTTCTTTCCTGGATTTCTCTAATTTATGTAATTTTAAAGAGCTTTCAAATATGAAAACCTGAAAATCTCTCTGCCATGTTTAAAATCTTCCATTTATTTTGAGTAAATGAAACACCAAATCCCAAGATGACATATAAAACAGCCTCACCCCTGCCAAGACTCCACCTCACCACCTTCTGCAAGATGGTATGCACAGCAAATTCTGTCATCTCATAGGGGTCACATGGTCTTAAATGCTACAGAAATGTTACGCCTTCTTATTTATTCTTCTTACAATGTCTGATATATCTAATTTAGAATTAGAACAAGGTCTACTTCCTCTGGGAGACCCAAATATAAAGAATAACATGGCAATTTATATTCAAATTGTAACATTAAGGTGGACTTATTCCTGTCATTTTATTAATTGATTTGTGGTTGTTTTGAATATCCTTTGTTTCTTTACTTCTCTCATATTATTAGTGGGGTTTGGAGATTTTCTGTAATGATGACATTTGAGTTTTTTCTCTTACTTGTTTTTGTGTTGTTTGTTGCCTTTTTTTTCCTATCAGTAACTTTTTATATTTTTGTGTGTTTCCATAATGGTATACATCCTTCTCTTAATTCCAGTCCTAGGACTCCCTTAAGCATTCCTCAGAAGGCCACTCTAGTGCTCCTGAGTTCCCTTAGCTTTTGCTTGTCTGGAAGAGACATTATTTTCCCTTAATTTATCCAGGATAACTTTTCTGTGTATAGTATCCTTAGTTTTCTTTTTCTTTCAACATTTTGAATATATGACATTATCCCCTATCCTAGAAGTTTTCGGCTGACAAATATGCTCTTAGTTCAAGGGAGAGTCTTTTATAAGTGTATATACACTTGTGCTCCTTTTATAATTGTGTCTTTGTGTTTGACTTTTAACATATTGGGATATAATGGAAAGGATCTCTTTACATTGCATCTGTTTGAACATTTCTGAACCTCCAGCATCTGGATGTCTAAATCACTTGCTGTACTCAAGTTTTCATCTATTATTTTGTCAAATAGTTTTTGCAAGCCTGTCATTTTCTTTTAGCCTTTGTAACTCCAAACCTTTGTGAATTTTGTTGCTTTATGCTGTCCTATATATTACACCAATTTTGCTTATTTTTTTTATTATTTTTTATATTTTTGTCTGACAGGGTAATTTCAAAAGCGGAGTATGGCACACCTTTTCTGTATTGAACACAACTACAAGAGGGACTATACGTAATAAATTCAAATATTGTGACCTAGTTTTTGTACCCTCCATTAACCTGAAATGAAAAATTTATCTTCAACCTCTGAGAATATTTCTTCTTCTTGATCTGGTCTATCATTGAATAAAAAACATTTGAAATGTATTTTTTATTTCAATCAATGAATTTTTCTGGTCTGGAATTTCTATTTTATTCTTTTTAATAACATGTATTGCTTTGGTAAATTTCTCATTCAAATCTTGAGTTGTTTTTATGTACATTACATTGTTTTTCAGCATCTTTCTGAACTTCTTTCAAATCAATATATCTATATTTTTATGGGGTTATGTAAAATTCTTTATGATTGGGATGATTGGGATCTGTTGCAGGATTGGTTCCTTTGGAGGTTATACATTTCCTTGCATTTTTATGGTCTTTTTTTTAATAGTTCTTTTTTTATTAAGTCCTTTGTACAGAGACCATAAATACATTTATGCCATTTTCAATGTGTTGATTATTTGTACAAATTGGAGTGCTTACATCATACTAATCAGCATAGCTTTCACCTCATTTACCTAATTATAGCATTAGGACATTTGTGTTCTACACATGATAGATCCAACTTGTACTTGCAATGTGCTTCATAGGTGTGGTCTCCCTACTATTCCCTATTTTCCCTCCCACCCCCACCCCTCCTCTCTCTCTCCCCTTCCCTCTTTCATCCTAGGCTAAAGTTGTGTTTCATTTTTCATATGTAAGTGTGAGTGATTATAAAATGGTTTCACAGTAGTACTGAGTACATTGGATACTTTTTTTACCATTCCTGATATACTTTACTAAGAAGAATATTTTCCAGCTCCATCCATGTAAACATAAAAGAGGTAAAGTCTCCATTTTTTTACTGTTGCATAGTATTCCATGGTATACATATACCACAATTTATTAATCCAATCATGGGTCAATGGGCACTGGGCTTCTGCCATGACTTGGCAATTACAAATTGAGCTGCAATGAACAATCTGGTGCAAATATCTTTATTGCCAAATGATTTTTGGTCCTTTGGATATACACCTAAAAGAGGAATTGCAGGCAAATGGCAGGTCTACATTTAGATCCCTGAGTGTTCTCCAAACTTCCTTTCAAAAGGAATGTACTAGCCTGCATTCCCACCAGCAGTGCAGAAGTGTTTCCTTTTCTCCACATCCATGCCAACATCTACTGTTTTGGGATTTTATGATGTGGGCTACTCTTACTGGAGTTAGATGGTATCTCAGATTTATGAGTGTTTGCATTTCTCTGATGATTAAAGATGATGAGCATTTCTTTTATGTGTCTGTGGGCCATGTGCCTTTCTTCTTCAGAGAAGTTTCTGTTCATGTCTCTTGCCCACAATGAGATGGGATCACTTGTTTTTTTTTTTGTTGTTTTTTTTTTTTTTTTGTAGAGACAGGGTCTCACTTTATGGCCCTCAGTAGAGTGCCGTGGCCTCACACAGCTCACAGCAACCTCCAACTCCTGGGCTCAAGCGATTCTCTTGCCTCAGCCTCCCGCGTAGCTGGGACTACAGGCGCCCGCCACAACGCCCGGCTGTTTTTTGGCTGCAGTTTGGCCGGGGCCGGGTTTGAACCCGTCACCCTCGGTATATGGGGCTGGCGCCCTACTGACTGAACCACAGGCGCCGCCCAATCACTTGTTTTTTGATTAGTAATAAGTTTGAGTTCTCTGTGGATTCTGGTTATTAGACCTTTGTCAGAAGTATAACTTGCAAAAATCCTCTCCCCTTTTGAGGGCTATTTGCTTTTAGTGTGTTCTTGGCAGTGCAGAAGCTTTTTAATTTGATCAGATCCCAGTAATGTATTTTTAATGTTGATTCAATTGCCCGGGGTGTCTTCCTCATGAAGTATTCTCCCAGGTCAATTTTTTCAAGCGTTTCCCCTGCACTCTCTCTAAGAATATTTATAGTTTCATGTCTTAAGTTTAAGTCCTTTAACCAGTAAGAGTCAATTTTTGTTAGAGGAGAAAGATGTGGGTCCAGTTTCAGTCTTCTACAAATTGCCAGCCAATTCCTCTAGCACCATTTGTTGAATAAGAAATCTTTCCCCCAATTTATATTTTTAATAGGCTTATCAAAAATCAAATGACAATAAGTCATTTGGGTTCCATACATCTACCTCTCTATTTTTGTGCCAGTACCATGCTGTTTTGATCACTATCAATTTATAGTATAATCTGAAGTCTGAAAGTGTGATTCCTTCCAATTTGTTTTTATTTTTGAGTAATGTCTTGGCTATTCGAGGTTTTTTTCTGTTTCCATATAAAACGAAGTACCAATTTTTCCAGGTCTTTAAAATATGACAGAGGTGCTTTAATAGTGATCACGTTAAATCTGTAGATTGCTTTAGGTACTATAGACTTTTAACAATGTTGATTCTTCCCAGCCATGAGCATGGTATATTTTTCCATTTGTTAACATCTGCAGATATTTCTTTTTCTCAGAGTTTCATAGTTCTCTCTATATAGATCTTTCACATCCTTAGTTAGATACACTTCCAGATATTTCATCTTCTTTGGCACTATTGTAAAAGGAATAGAATCCTTGATTGTTTTTTCCCCTTGACTATTGTTGGTGTATATAAAGGCTACAGATTTATGAATGTTAATTTTGTATCCTGAGACGTTACTATATTCCTTGATCACTTCTAGGAGTTTTGTAGTTGATTCCCTGGGATTTTCCAGATATATAATGATATCATCTGCGAAGAGTGACAGTTTGATCTCCTCTGGTCCTATTTGGATCCCCTTGATTGTCTTCTCTTGCCTGATTGCAGTAGGTAAGACTTCCATTACAATGTTAAAAAGCAGTGGAGACAGTGGACATCCTTGCCTGATTCCTGATCTGAGTGGAAATGATTTCAATTTTACTCCATTTTTATGTTTTCTGTGTTCCTATGTTAACATCTGAATGTCTGATGTGAAAAGTTGGTTATACTAATTCTGTTTATTGGCTATTGTACAACAGAATTTTTTCCTGAAGATGTATCTATGGTGTTGGTTAAGTAGGGAACTTTGACCTTGATTCTAGCTGCATGCAGTAGTGTAGTTTCTATTTGATTGCTTGGCTGTAAACACAATCATAATTGTCTAGGATTTCCTTGGTGCCTCTGGATGTGGTTATTATTCGAGGGCATGGTTATTATTCAAGGGTGTGGTAAAGTTCTTCTGGGGGTTGGGGTGTCATGTGGGCAAGATTTAGGCCCCAGTGGTGGCAGAAGTCGGCTAAGCCTGCCTGAACTTGGGTCCAAGGAAGGCATACACTGACATGAGTATGTCAATACTCATGTAGTCCAAGTAGGCCAATTCTTGCCTCCTTTGGCTTCCTCATATGATAGTAGTTGTGTGGCATGACAGGTGACTGAGTAGGTTTTTGCAACACCAAGCAACAGAAAGGGTGTAGAAGATGGCAGTAACAGTAGCAGGGCAACCATCTCTGGGTCATACGTGGGGTGTGCTGATGTTGGTTGTGGCTGCAATTCTCTGTGACATGTGCGGGTAGGTGCCAGCTGTAGTGGTAGTGGCAGGATAAGTGGGCTTAACTTCAGGCCCCTGGGATGAGAGTACAGGTGTCAATGGTGTTCATTTAAGCTTTATGACTCACAGCACTGGAATACATGCTTTGGCATAAGGGAACAATGGTGGGCTAAGCGGACTTTTCCTAATGACTCTGATGGTGTGTTCGGGCACTGGCTATATTAGACAGAAGAGAGGGCATCCCCAGAACCCTAGCAGAATGCATATCAAAAGCTGGTAGCAGCTGTGCTGCAGCCCCACAACAGGTTTGGTGGGGCTGCTTTCAGTGGCAGTAGCCACATGCATGAACGTGAGGAGGGCAATGTGTGCTATACTTCCACCTCAGCAGCCCTCTGTGATGAGAGCTATGGGTGGAGAGCTCTGTCTGGGAGTTTAGTACAAAGACTGTGTCCATGGTTGTTGGGCTGCTGCCTAGCTACACGGAGACTGGGTTGGGCCTGAGCCCTGGCTCCATTAGAACCCTAGGCTGGGAAGGCTAGTTTGGTGCTTAAGGGAAATGACTCCTGGGCCAGCTGGAAATGCCCTGAAATCTGTGTCAATGGGTTCCATTTTTGTGTCTAGACTGTAAGGATCAACCTAGCACTGATGTGGGTCTAGAGGTTGATCCATGGGACCAGGCCTGGCTTCTTCCTAGGAATGTGGATACCTGCCTTGGCTTCAAGGACATATATTTCTCTTTCTTCCCCCATTTTTGAAAAAATTTTACCATTATTTCTTTGAATAAGCTGTATGTCCCTTTCTCTTTCTTCTCCTTCTATTGCAAGAATGTGAATATGGCTCTATTTGACAATGTCCTATAAGTCCCTTAATCTGGCTTCAGTATTTTTCATTTATTTTTCTTTTTCCTCCTCAGATTCAATGATTTCCATTGATGTGTCTTTGAGTTCACTGATCCATTCTTTTGCTTGGTCCATTTCTCTGGTGAACCTCTTTACTGAATTTTTTTTTTTCTTTTAGTTCAGGTATTGTATTCTTTAGCTTTAGGATTTCTGTTTGATGTATTTTATGTGAGTTTTTGAGACAAGTTCTTGTTGTGTCACCCAGGCTGGAGTGCAGTGTCATAGCCATAGCTCACTTTAACCTCAGACTCCTAGGCTGAAATGATCCATCCACCTCAGCCTCCCAAGTAGCGAGGAAAACATGGGCACCTCACCACACTCAGGTAATTGTTTTAAAGTTTTTCTGTAGACATGAGATCTTGCTATGTTGCCCATAATGACCTTGAATTCTTGGCCACATGTAGCCCTCCAGCCTTGGCCTACCAAAGTGCTAAACTTTCAGGCATGAGCTACCTTACCCAGCCTGCTTTTATATTTTCTATCTCTTCATTGAAATTCTTCTTTTGCTTATATACTGCTGAGCTTTCATTTAATTCTTTGTCAGATAATCATGTATATCCATCTCATCAACTCAATTTCTAGGCACTTTTTCTTTGGTTTGGAACAAATTTCCTTATTTTCTTCATTTTCCTTGACTCTGTGTTGGTAAGATAACCAGAAATTCTAGCTGTCTCTCAGACTTTTGTGCTTGCCAAAACTACGGCCTCTGCCCTAAGTAGTCCCATGAGATTGGGTTTTATTAAGTCCTATCAGTGGCTTGAATTCCCCACTGAACAGACACAGGTTGGCCAATTGGATAAAAGAGTGCAAGTCATCTATATAAAGTCTCCAGGAAACACACCTAACTTTGAAGGATAAAACAAGACTCAGGGTCAACGTATGTTCTTCCATCTTCAGGGAGCAGCTGAGAATTGGACTCTATTTCCAAATTACTCTGCACTAGAAAGGTATCTTATCTATAGAAAACAGCTACAATATTTTTCAGACTACATACTCTGATCATGGGAATAAATGGGTTCGTTGAAAAATTATCTCTTTGTTCTCTGCGTTCTAGTAATACTCAGGAATGTAGAGCCCAATCTTCACCTAGAACTAAGTGATTAAAGAGGCAGTCCCTTGGGTGGGAGCTATAAAATTTGGGACATTTGATGAATTCACAAACTCTTTCCAGGAAAAAAAAATCCTTCATATCTGGATTTATCTGCAGAGTGAGCTTAAGGGAACGTATAAGAAGTGCTTTACTCTCTTTCAGGCTCCTGAAAATACGTTGTGTGGCCAAACACAAACTTTTTAAGGCCCACCCTCAAGCAGCAGCTGAAAAAATGTGCTGAAAAACTCTTTTCAGAGAGAAAGTTGGAAGGTGGAATATTATCCCATTTACCACACTAATCATGGGGGATATAACTCCTGGAAGTGTTTATACACCTGATCAAAACCACCTTTTTGTTCTATGATCTACAGAGACTCGTAAATGCCAAATTCCTTCTGCTCCCACAGACAAGTGGTTTAAGATACAATTACTTGTGCCAGAGCTGTAGAAGTTGGGCATTCAATGTGTTCTTGACTCTTTCCAGGGAGAATCTGCAGACTTGGATTTATGACTGATGCAACCCAGAAATCGTGTGCTCCACTACATTTCAGGTAGGAGAGGTCCAAAGTTTGTCTGTCCAGTCGCCTCCCTCATGTCAGCTAGTTATAAGCCTGAGTCTCAATCACAAATTAGAAAAATGGGCAGATAAACTCTTTCTAGGGAGAAAGCTGAAACTGGGCTTATTTATTTATTTATTGCACTGATCACAAAGTTATCAGCCCTGGAATTTCTCAAGCTCTTGTTTAAGGCCATGACATAAGGAGATTCATGAAAGTACCTTCCATTCCCATAGCCAGCTACATTAAGAGCCAAATTCTCCTGTAAGGTCCTTAAAGTTGGGTCCAATTGTTATGTGTGGTCTAAAAAGAAGCTGGGTGTTGGGGATTCCTTTCTGATTATAAGATGCAGTTCCCAGGGTGGATTTTGTGCCATCATTTTTCTACTTATTTCAATATGTATTTTATTCAGTTGCACAATGTGTGGAAATTTTTCAACTAATTTCTGACTTTCTCTCAGAGGAAACCGATCCATAGATACATGGGTATTTGGTGCATTCGTGGGAGGGGTGATGTGAGAAGCTTCCTATTCCCCATTTCCCTGACTTCCTATACCTCTTCTATTTCCTCCACAAGCAGCAGAGTCTCTGATTCCATTTCAGTTCTTTAAGTTATTCACAGAGTCCACCATTTGTGACAGGGCACTTCATTGATAATGGAGGACAGAATTTCACTTTCATATATTTACTGGTACATCATCTGTCACTTACTTTCTAACAAATGAATACAAACGCTTACCACAGACCTCAAATGGGGTTCTATGTAATATCTCCTATGAGAGTTAAGAGTAGAAACATCTTACAAAATCAACTGTATTTCTGTACACTAACAATGAGTAATCAAAAAATAAAATTAAGAAAATAATTCAGCTTAAAATGGCATCAAAAAGAATAAATTACCTCAAATAAAATTAACCAAGAAGATGAAATACTTATATACAGAAAATGACAAAATGTTGTGAAATACATTAAAGAAGATATAAATAACAAAAAGTGTCTTTTTTCACATATTAAAAGACTTAATAGTGTTAAGATGTCATACATGTTTTACCAAAAGAAATCTACAGATTTAATGTCAGATTTATTAAAATCCCAATGGCATTTTTCCTGAAATAGAAAAATGCATCTTAAAGTTTATGAAGACTCTCAAATACCTGAATAGTTAAAATAATTTTGAGAAAAAACAATCTTGAAGGTCTCACACTTTCTGACTTCCAAACATACTTCAAAGCAACAGTAATCAAAACAAGTGTGGTACTGGTATAAAGATGACATAAAGTGAAATAGAATAGTTGAGAGAGCACAGAAATAAACTTTCTAATACATGGTCAAATTCAGCACACAGGCCAAAACCACTCAATGGGAAAAGAATATTTCAATATTTTCTTCAACAAATTATGCTGAGAAAATCAGATATCCACATGCCAAAGATTGAAGCTGGATCTTTACCTTATACCATATACAAAAATTAACTCAAAATGGACACAACATCTAAACATAAGAACTAAAACTACAAAACTTCTAGAAGAAAAAATAATGGAAAACCTTCAATACATTGAAATTGGTGATGAATTTCTGGGTATGACGCCAAAAGCACAAGCAACAAAATCGAAATTAGGGGCAACATCAAAATTTAAAATGTCTGTGCAGGGGCAGCGCCTGTGGCTCAAAGGGGTAGGGCGCTGGCCCCATATGCCGGAGGTGGTGGGTTCAAACCCAGCCCCGGTCAAAAACTGCAAAAAAAAAATAATAATAATAATAAAATGTCTGTGCATTATACAATACAGTCAACAAAATTAAAACACAATTTACAGAATGGGATAAAATATTTTAGACTCATATACAGGGTAAACATAAAGTTTGTGTGCAATTTAAAATAGTTTAATATAGTATATTTCATACAATCTTTATGTCCACTCTGCATAAACAACATTAACAGCAACAACAAAAACACAAATAACCTTATTACAAAATGGAATTTTGTAAATCATGAATTTTGTAATCCATGAAATAAATCAAATTTGTAGATAATCTTTGGAAAAAATTACTTGAATGGACATTGTTTCAAAGATGATCTGCAAACAAAAAATAAACATATAAAAGGATGGAGAGATGCTCAATATTACATGTCAAACCAAGACCACAATGACTATCATGTCACACTTATTAGGGTGGCTGCTATAAAATGAGTAATAAAAACAAACAAACAAATGAAAAATATCAAGTGTTGGCATGGTTGTAGAGAAATTAGAACCCTATGGGCTGTTGGTGGGAATGTAAAAATGGTGCAGCTGCTATGGAAAACTGTACAGTGGTCCCTCACAGAATTCTCATATGATCCAGCAATACCATTTCTGGCTATATCCAAAAATACTGAAAGCAGGATCTCAAAGATATGTTCATATAACCATGTTCACAGCAGCATTATTCACATTAAACAGCACACAGAAACAACCTAAATGTCCATCCACAGATGAATGGATAAACAAAATGTAGCATATACATACAATGGGATAATATTTAGTCTTTTTTTATTTTATTAAATCATAGCTGTGTACATTAATGTGGTCATGGGGCACCATACACTAGTTTCATAGACCGTTTGACACATTTTCATCACACTGGTTAACATAACCTTCCTGGCATTTTCTTAGTTATTGTGCTATGACATTTACGAATATTTAGTCTTAAAAAGGAAGGAAATTCTGTCTCATGCTATAACCTGGATGAATCTTCAATATTATTCTAAGTGAAAAAGGCCAGTGACAAACAGACAAATACTGTATGATTCCACTTATATCAGGTATCTAAAGTAGTCAGATTCATAGAATTTAATGGATATAAAGTTGGCAAGACAAAAATGTTCTGGAGGACTTAACAGTATTCTTAACACTACTGAATGGCACATTAAAATGATGAGTTTTATGTTGTGGGGGGGTATCCCCCCAAAAAGTTTTTTTTTAAGAAGCCAGGCTAGAAATGGAGGGACCCATTAAAGTACAGGCTGCTAACATGGGCTTCAGTTTGGGTGTGAAAAATGGGCTTCAGTTCACTGACCTTGGGCTGAAAAGTAGCACATTCACAAATCTTATCCCCAGGCATAGTGGCACCAATGGCAGTCCTGTGGCTGTGCCTGCAGAGTAAATCACAGAAGCTTTCATAGGACATCATGGTGGTCACAGACTCTCCACATACCATTTATTCTCATCCTAATTCAGAATCACCGACCCTAATTCTATACTGCCATTTTATTAGGCTCAAGTTTTGGCTTAAGACTACTCAACGTAACACCTAAAGTAGTAACACTCGGTTGGTCCACAAAATGAGGAATCTCAAATTGATATTAACTCTTCTCTCTACCTTATCCAGAGATCTGGTTGATTCCCCAGCTCTGAAAATCCTTTCTGCAAAACTCTTTCAAATTCATCTAGTCCTGCTGACTTTGCATTTTGATGTCTTTATTTCAAATCTTCATGGCACTGCTTGATCATAGGCCCTGATTAAATTTCCCTTGATTCAAACCCAAGCCCATCCCTTCAGGATGTCTTCTGATGATGAAAAATGGTCTCCCATCCCAGTGTCCCTCCCTCTTCCTTCCAAAATGTCTGGGCCTTCTTTCATTCAAGTTTTCCAGACTCATCCCACGTGGTCCATCCTGGGGAAGACACAGCCCTCTTCTTTATTCCTTCGAACAGCCCGTTCTCAATATGATATTTGTTACCTCTAGCTGAGCATAGTGGTGTACACCTGTAATCCCAACCACTCAGGAGGTTGAGGCAAGACTCCAGCCCAGGGGGGTTGAAGTTTCAGTGAGCTATGATGTCATTGCACTCTAGTTAGGGTGACATGGTGGGACTCTGTCCCAAAAAAAAAAAAAAAAAAAAAAAAGGTATTCCTTACCACTAGTAACCCAAAGTGACTCAAAACGTCTGAACTTGAGCAGTGTTCCTTACCATATGGAGATATTTGATGGTTAGGTGCACAGTGAACACAGGAGAATGAGGAGAGACCCCTGAACACTAGACATATGATTGGAACTGCGAGGGATGAGAGTTGGGAAAGGGCAGGAGCCCTGAGCATGCACTTGCCCAGAGCTAACTTGTCTTCTCTAACCACCAGTTGGCGCTGTAGTCTAGGCACTTGCTTTGCACTCCCCAGAGCCTCAGCTATTTATCCACCCCCAGGAGGTGCTCGGCGCCTTCAAGGGAGTGAATATCCTCCCCTACCCCCTACATGCACAGTCCTGGTCTCTGTCCTTACATATCAGATGCCAGTAGCAACCTAATGCCCAAAAAGTGACAAACAAAAAACAAATCCCCATATATTTCTAAGTATTCAATGGGTGCAACGTTTCCCCAGTTTGAGAGCTAATGGGTTAAAAGAGCATATTCTTAGCTATTAGGAAGCCTTGGTTTGAATCCTCTGTATGCCATTCAGCTGAATGTGAGGCTTGATGTATTATCTCCCTGTGCTTTCACTTTTGCATGAGTTAAATGAAACAATAACACATAAATCAAATGATCGTTTTGGTGGGGGAATAATATTCCAAGCACCATGACATCAGAAAGCCTGATACTCAGTCACACAGAATGTCCTCACAACCAGAGTGGAGTAAAAAAAAAAAAAAAAAACAACAAAACTTTTTTTTCTTTTTTTCTTTTTTTTGCAGTTTTTTGCCAGGGCTGGGTTCGAACCTGCCCTCCTTTATATGGGGGCCACCTCCTGTACATGGGGGCCAAGGCTCTACTCCTTTGAGCCACAGACGCCGCCCTGGAGTAATTTTTTTTTACCAGACTAGGTGTGTAATTAATATTTCTAAACTTTTACAAGCCCATGAAAATATAATACAGGTACCACTCAACTTATGATGGGAAATTGTAAGGTGAACCATACTGAGTTGGGGACTGCCTATACGTCCACTGTCATTTATTCTCTCAGGGAGCATTTTTTTCAAGCATGAGCTACAAAGATGGAGAAAAATATGACAAGGTCCTAAACTCTCAGAATTTATGTTTCAAGATGGGAATGAGACAACTGAGTGGGAAAAAATGTCCTCTTATTTCTTTTTTTTTTATTAAATTATATATAATACATTTGAATACATTTATGCCTTTGTGGGGTTCAATGTGTTGATTATTTGTACAAATTGGAGTGCTTACATCCTACTAATTAACATAGCTTTCACCTCATTTACTTAATCATGGTGTTAAGACATTTGTGTTCAATACTTGATAGATTTGAATTGTACCCTTGCAATATGCTCCATAGGTGTGGTCACACCATTAACCCTCCCTCTATCAAGCCCTCTCCTTCCTGCCCATCCCGCTCCCTTCCCCCTTTTCATCCCAGACTATAGTTGTGATTCATCTCTCATATGAAAGTGTGAGTAATTATAAATTGGTTTTATAGTAGTACTGAGTACATTGGGTATTTTTTTTCCATTCCGGAGATACTTTACTAAGAAGAATATTTTCCAGCTCCATCCATGTAATCATAAAAGAGGTAAAGTCTCCATCTTTTTTTAATGCTGCAGAATATGTCATGGTATATATATATCATAATTTATTAATCCGTTCATGGTTTGATGGTCATTTGGGCTTCTTCGAAGACTTGGCGATTATGAATTGAGCTGCGATGAACAATCTGGTGCAAATATCTTTGTTGCAAATTGATTTTTGGTCTTTTGGATATACACCTAGTAGAGGAATTGCAGGATCAAATGGAAGGTCTACTTTTACATCCCTGATTGTTCTCCAAACTTCTTTCCAAAAGGAACATACTAGCTTGCATTCCCACCAGCAGTGCAGAAGTGTTCCCTTTTGTCCACATCCACACCAACATCTGTAGTTTTGGGATTTTGTGATATGGGCTACTCTATTTCTTTTTTTTTATTAAATCATAACTGTATACAATGATATGATTATGGGGCATCATACACTCACTTCATAAACCATTTGACACATTTTTATCACAGTGGTTAACATTGCCTTTCCGGCGTTATCTCAGTTACTGTGCCAAAACATTTACATTCTACATTTACCAAGTTTCGCAAATACCCCTGTAATATGCACCACAGGTGTGATCCCACCGATTCCCCTCCCTCTACCCTCCCACCCCCTTTCACACTTCCCCCTATTGTTAAGTTGTAGCTGGGTTATAGCTTTCATGTGAGAGTCCCAAATTAGTTTCATAGTAGGGCTGTGTACATTGGGTATTTTTTCTTCCATTCTTGGGATACTTTACTAAGAAGAATATGTTCCAGCTCCATCCATGTAAACATGAAAGAGGTAAAGTCTCCATCTTTCTTTAAGGCTGCATAGTATTCCATGGTATACATATACCACAATTTATTAATTCATTCGTGGATCGATGGGCAGTTGGGCTTTTTCCATGACTTAGCTATTATGAATTGGGCTGCAATAAACATTCTGGTACAAATATCTTTGTTATGTTGTGATTTTTGGTCTTCTGGGTATATGCCCAGCAGAGGAATTACAGGATTGAATGGCAGATCTATTCTTAGATCTCTGAGTGTTCTCCATATCTCTTTCCAAAAGGAATGTATTAATTTGCATTCCCACCAGCAGTGCAGAAGTGTTCCCTTTTCTCCGCATCCACGCCAACATCTCTGGTCTTGAGATTTTGTGATATAGGCTAGTCTCATTGGAGTTAGATGATATCACAAAGTAGTTTTGATTTGCATTTCTCTGATGATTAAAGATGATGAGCATTTTTTCATATGTCTGAAGGCCGTGCGCCTGTCTTCTTCAGAGAAGTTTCTCTTCAAATCCCTTGCCCAGCCTGCGATGGGATCCCTTGTTTTTTTCTTGCTGATGCGTTTGAGTTCTCTGTGGATTCTGGTTATTAAACCTTTGTCAGAGATATACCCTGCAAATATCTTCTCCCATTCTGAGGGCTGTCTGCTTGCTCTGCTTACTGTGTTCTTAGCTGTGCAGAAGCTTTTCAGTTTGATCAAGTCCCAGTAGTGTATTTTTGAAGCTGCTTCAATTGCCCGGGGGGTTCTCCTCATGAAATACTCACCCAGACCAATTTCTTCAAGGGTTTTCCCTGCATTCTCCTCTAGTATTTTTATAGTTTCATGTCTTAAGTTTAAATCTTTAATCCAATGAGAGTCTATCTTAGTTAATGGTGAAAGGTGTGGGTCCAATTTCAGTCTTCTGCAGGTTGCCAGCCAGTTCACCCAGCACCATTTGTTAAATAGGGAATCTTTTCCCCACTGAATGTTTTTAATTGGCTTGTCAAAAATCAAATAGCGGTAAGTAGCTGGATTCATCTCTTGGTTCTCTATTCTGTTCCAGATATCTACTTCTCTGTTTTTGTGCCAATACCATGCTGTTTTGATCACTATCGATTTGTAGTAAAGTCTGAGGTCTGGTAGTGTGATTCCTCCTGTTTTGTTTTTATTTCTGAGTAATGTCTTGGCTATTCGAGGTTTTTTCTGATTCCATATAAACGAAGTAATATTTTTTCAAGATCTTTAAAATATGACAGTGGAGCTTTAATAGGGACTGCGTTGAAATTATATATTGCTTTGGGTAGTATGGACATGTTGATAATGTTGATTCTTCCTAGCCATGAGCATGGTATGTTTTTCCATTTGTTAACATTTTCAGCTATTTCTTTTCTTAGAGTTTCATAGTTCTCTTTGTAGAGTTCTTTCACGTCTTTTGTTAGGTAAATTCCCAAATATTTCATCTTCTTTGGCACTACTGTGAATGGGATAGAGTCCTTAACTGCTTTTTCAATTTGACTGTTGTTGGTGTATATAAAGGCTACCGATTTATGAATGTTGATTTTGTAACCTGAGACGCTGCTGTATTCCTTGATCACTTCTAGGATATGGGCTACTCTTACTAGAGTTAGGTGATATCTCGAAGTGGTTTGGGTTTACATTTCTCTGATGATTAAAGATGATCATTTATTCATGTATCTATAGACCAGGCACTTGTCTTCTTCAGAGAAGCTTCTGTTCATGTCTCTTGCCCACAATGAAATGGGATCACTTGGTTTTTTTTTTTCTTATTAATAAGTTTGAGTTATTTGTGAACTCTGGTTATTAGACCTTTGTCAGAAATATAACCTGCAAAAATTCTCTCCCTTTCTGAGGGCTGTCTATTTGCTTTACTCACTGTGTTCTTGGCAGTGCAGAAGCTTTTTAATTTGATCAGATTCCAGTAATGTATTTTTGATGTTGCTTCAATTGCCCAGGGCGTCCTCCTCGTAAAGTATTCTCCCAGGCCATTTTTTTCAAGTGTTTCCCCTGAACTCCCCAAGAATTTTTATAGTTTCATGCCCAAAGTTTAAGTCCTTTAACCAGTGAGAGTCAATTTTTGTTAGAGGAGAAAGGTGTGGTTCCAGTTTCAGTCTTCTACAAGTCGCCAGCCATTCACCCAGCACCATCTGTTAAATAGGGTATCTTTCCCTCATTTTATATTTTTGATAGGCTTATCAAAGATCAAATGATGATAACTGTCTGGGTTTATCTCTTGGTTTTCAATTCTGTTCCATAGATCTACCTCTCTATTTTTGTGTCAGTGCCATGCTGTTTTGATCAGTATCAATTTATAGTATAGTCTGGAGTCTGACAGCATGATAACTCCTGATTTGTTTTTATTTCCGAGTAATGTCTTGACTATTTGAGGTTTTTTTCTGTTTCCATATAAAACGAAGTACTAATTTTTCCAGGTCTTTAAAGTATGTCGGGGTACTTTAATAGGGATTGCATTAAATCTGTAGATTGCTTTGAGAAGTATAGACATTTTAACAATGTTGATTCTTCCCAGCCATGAGCATGTTAACATCTTCGGCTATTTCTTTTTTCAGAGTTTCATAGTTCTCTTTATAGAGATCTTTCACATCTTTTGTTAGGTACATTCCCAGATATTTCATCTTCTTTGGGACTATTGTAAAAGGAATAGAGTCCTTGATTGTTTTTTCCCCTTGACTTTTGTTGGTATATATAAAGGCTACAGATTTGTGAGTATTGATTTTGTATCCTGAGATGCTGCTGCATTCCTTGATCACTTCTAGGAGTTTTGTAGTTGAGTCCCTGGGGTGTACAAGATATACAATCATATCATCTGTGAAGAGTGACAGTTTGATCTCCTCTGATCCTATTTAGATACACTTCATTGCCTTCTCTTTCCTAATTGTGATGGCTAAAATGTCCATTAAATGTTAAAAAGCAGTGAAGACAATGGAAACCTTGCCTGGTTCTGATCTGAGTGAAATTGATTTCCATTTTACCCCATTCAATACCATATTGGCTGTAGGTTTGATGTAGATGGCCTTTATCCATTTTAGAAATGTTCCTTCTATACCTATTTTCTTAAGTGTTCTGGTAAAGAAAAGATGCTGGATATTATCGAAAGCTTTTTCTGCATCAATTGAGAGAATCATATGGTCTTTGTTTTTTATTTTCTTTATGTGATGTATTATATTTATAGATTTATGTATATTGAACCATCCTTGGGACCCTGGGATGAAACCCACCTGGTCATGATGTATAATTTGTTTGATGTGTTGCTGGATTCTGTTTGCTATGATCTTATTGAATATTTTTGTATCAATATTCATTAGTGATATTGGTCTATAATTTTCTTTTTTTCTTGGGTCTTTTGGGGATTAGGGTGATATTTGCTTCATAAAATGTGTTGGGAAGTATTCCTTCTTTTTCTATGCTTTGGGAAAGGTTAAGTATTATGGGTACTAGTTCCTTTTTAAAAGTTTGGTAGAATTCTGATGTGAAACCATCTGGTCCCGGGCTTTTCTTTTTGGGGAGATTTCTTATACTTGATGTGATTTCAGAACTTGATGTAGGCTTGTTCAACATTTCCACTTCTTGCTGGCTAAGTCTACGAAGGTGGCATGTTTCCAAGTATTGGTCTATTTCCTTCAGATTTTCATACTTCTGACAAAGTTTTTTGTAATATTCATGAAGGATTTTTGGAATTTCTGAGGAGTCTGTCATTATTTGACCTTTATCATTTCTGATTGATGAAATTAGGGATTTTACTCTTTTATTTCTGGTTAGGTTGGCCAAAGATTTATCTATTTTATTGACGTTTTCAAAAAACCAACTTTTTGATTTATTGATCTGTTATATAATCCTTTTGTTTTCAATGATATTTAATTCTGCTCTAATTTTAGTTATTTCTTTTGTTCTGATGGGTTTGGGGTTGTAATGTTATACCTTTTCCTGTTGCTTGAGATGTCCCATTAAGTTGTTGACTTCCTCTCTTTCCATTCTTTTGAGGAAGGCTTGCAATGATATAAATTTCCCTCTTAGGACTGCCTTTGCGGTATCCCAGAGGTTCTTGTAATTCATGTCTTCATTATCATTTTGCTCCACAAATTTGATAATTTCCTTCTTAATCTCATCTATGACACAACTATCATTCAGCATAAGGTTATTTAGTTTCCATTATTTTGTATGAGTATGCAGATTCTTGTTATTGAGTTCTACTTTTATTCCATGATGATCTGAAAAAATACAAGGAATTATTTCTATTCTTTTTATTCTTTTAAATTTGATGAGGTTAGACTTGTCACCTAGGATGTGATCAGTTTTGGAGGATGTTCCATGGGCTGATGAAAAGAATGTGTATTCAGTTTTGTTAGGATGAAATGTTCTGAAGATGTCTCTTAAATCCAGTTGTCGAATGGTTACATTTAAGCCTATAATTTCATTGCTTAGTTTCTTATTGAAGGATCTATCCAACATTGCCAAAGGGGTGTTAAAATCTCTATTATGGTGCTGGATGAAACCAAGTTGCTCATGTCCATTAGAGTCTCTCTTATAAATTGAGGCGCATTCTGGTTGGGCACATAAATGTCAATAATTGAAATCTCATCATGTTAAGTGTTGCCCTTAACAAATATAAAGTGACCATCCTTATCTTTCCTTACTTTTGGTGGGTTAAAGCCTATTGTATCTGTGAATAAAATTGCAACACCTGCTTTTTTCTGATTTCCACTTGCCTGAATTATAGATGACCATCCCTTCACCCTGAGTCTATATTTATCTTTTACGGTAAGGTGAGATTCTTTAATTCAGTAGACATCTGGCCTGAGTTTTTGTATCCATTCATCCAATCTGTGCCCCTTTAGAAGACAATTTAAGCCATTCACATTAATTGAGAGTATTGATAAGCCTGGTAGTATTTTGGGTAACAAGTTTTTAAAAAGTCCAGTGGACATTTTTAATAAATTCGCCACTGTGGAAGTTGGAGTTTGATCAAAAGTTTCTGGGTGGGTTTAATTTGGTGGTAGAGGATTGTGCTAGTCATTATGGAGGATAGGTCTGAGAATATTCTGGAGAGCTGGTTTAGTTATGGCAAATTTCTTCAACATGTGAATGTCATTAAATATTTAATTTCTCCATCATAAATGAAACTCAGTTTAGGTGGATACGGGATCCTGGGTTGAAAGTTATTTTGTTTCAGAAGATTAAAAGTTGATGACCATCCTCTTCTATCTTGAAAGTTTTCAGCAGAGATCTTCAGTCATTCTAATATTCTTCCCCTTGTAAGTTATAGTTTTCTTACATCTGGCTGCTTGCAGAATTTTCTCCTTCATATTAACTTTGGTGAAGTTAATTATAATGTGTCTGGGAGATGGTTTATTTGTGTTGAGTCGTGCTGCGGTTCTGAAACTGTCTGCTATCTGAGTTTCAGAATCTATTGCCATGTTTGGGAATTTCTCCTCAATTATCTCTTGCAGTAGAGCATCTGTGCCTTTCGAACCAACCTTGTCACCTTCAGGAATTCCTGTAAGGTGAATATTAGTTTTCTTCGAATTATCCCATTGCTCTCTGAGAGAATGCTCTCCACTTTTCTTCCTCTTTGAGCATTTGGAAGAATTCAAAAGCTTTGTCTTCAATGTCAGAGATCCTTTCTTTTGCCTGCTCCATTCTGTTACTAAGGGATTCTACTGTATTTTTCAGATCTTTGAGTGCTGCTAGTTCTTGCCTCAATGTGTCAAAATCTTCGGTGATTTGTCTTTGAATTCATGAGACAATTTTTGAATTACTCCTTGAAATTCTAATTCCATCTTTACTTCCATTATGTTGATTTTATTTGCCATCCAAATTCTCAAGTCGATGTCTGACATCTCAGCCATTTGTTTATGAATGGGATGATCTTGTGTATCTGTTTTGTCATTTCTTGGGGGAATTAATCTACTCTGATTATTCATTTTGCCAGAGTTTCCCTTCTGATTTCACCCCATGATTATTTTACACCATTTGGCCAGATGGGCAAGTAAGGTCAAATTGGATTGGGGGTTCCTGTAGTTGTGGTTAACCAGCCCTTTTCCAAGGATCTGGGACTAGTGAGTGTAGATTTTTCCCCTACAGCTTTGTAAAGAACCCACACAGTATTACAGTCTGAGGCTCTGGGGACCTGCTTGATGTGATGGTGTTAAGTGGCTCTGTCTTGTATTCAGCTGGTATTTTTCAGATCCTAGTGGATCAGTTACTCTGGGTTGGAGAAATACAAGCAAGATACCCGCACCCCATGGGCAACAACTGGGAGAGGAAAATCAACCCTTCTTGTTGCCACACAACCAGGGTACCACCTGAGAGGGTCCCTGGGTGACAGGCCCAGGTTAAGAGTTCCAAACAAATTAACTCAGTCAGTACCAGCTCTCAAGTGGGAGAATTCAAAAGGTCTCCAGCAACTAAATAGCATGGGACTACTGGCTGCTAAAATGTGGCTCACTCCAGTGCACTGTGGAGTCAGAAAGGCCTGCCCAGTAGCAGAGTTGGATGAGGAGGCTGGTATCTCTTTCCCCGCCTTCACCTCTTTCATGCCCAGTAACTGGTAGCCCCATGGTGCTATGGTCCTGCTCCCTCCAATAAGCAGATGTGCCAGGGCTTTGTGCCTGCCAGAGTCAAAGGAAAGTCAATGCCCCCTCAGCCTGGCCATCGTGCTTTGCCTGCTTTGCCACCTGCCGGCGGGGGAAGTGAGGTCTGCTTGCCTTGGGTACTCAATGGCAACTGGAAAGTGTTTCACCTGAGCTCAGTCCAAACCTGGGGAAAACAAGTAAGCAAATTATTTTCTCCCTCAGCCATTGTGCCTTTGCCCCAACCTTTCTGCTGCACTCCTGTCCCTATGGGGCAAGGTCTGGTTTCCTCTGGCAGCCTCAGAGTTTGGGAGGTGTCTCTCCAAGATTAGACCCTAGTGGGATTGCTCTACTATTGCTGAATCTTGGTGGGAGGTGTCCCTGCACAGCTCCAAGGTGGCTCCCAAGGCCAGGGAGGTGGCTGTAGCAGCTTCCCTTGGAGTGCAGGGCAAATGGCTACAGCAGCAGGACAGGGCCACTGCATGCAGTTCTGGCAGGGTGGGGCACCTGGAGGCTCTGGCAGGGCAGGCTGATGGTGGCTGCAGTGTTCTTGGTGAACAGCTCTGACTGGGGTAGGGGCGTGGTGCTTGCAGCTCTGGCAGGTCATCTCTGGCTGGGTGAGATGCTGGGTGCTCAATTCCAGCAGGGTGAGGCACTTGGCTTGCAAGCCTCCTCCTGTAGCTGGTTTTCACTTTTGAAGAGCCAAGCCCAACAGCTTCCCCCCTTTGTCTTCACTATTGCTGGGCTCACTGTTATAGTGTAGCTTTTCTACCATGGCCCTTGCAGTGCCCAGACCTGACAATGAACTGCAGATATTCTGTTCTCTGTGGGGGTTAGGCTTCTGGACCTTCAGGTGAGTGGGGGAGGGTGGACTGGAAGTTCAAAATGTCAGGGAAAATGTTAGTTCAACTTTCATGCTTGGCAAGAGAGTGCTCAGGGCCACAGCAGGGTCCCTCTGGATAAGTAGTCCCCACTTTCTGCAACTCTCTCCCGTGGGGTGAGACAAGACGTCCTCAGTTCACCACTCACCTGTAGAAAACTTACAGTGAGCCAAAGGGAAAAAAATACTTTGGGAGGAGGGGGTGGATACTTTTCCTTTGGGATGAGTTATGTACCTGAAATTTGCTTTCTTGTAGTCTCAGCTTGCATCACTCTGAGATGACATGCAGTTATCACTCTTCTCTCTCAGCTCAGCTCCCAGTCATCAGCATTGTTGGGTACTTGATGGTCATAATCCTTCCCTCTGGATGGAAGCTTCTATCAAAAGCTGGCTCCAGTTGGCCATCTTGCCCCTCTCCAATGTCCTTTTATTTCACCAGGGCATTTGTGCTAAGATTTTGGATCTGCCTATTTATAAGCCCTTTACCTTCACTGTACAGTATGGACACCACTAAAAACATGTGAGTATTCATATTTACATTTAAGTTAATTAAAACTAAATAAAATTTTAAAAGCCTATTGTCCAGTTGGATTTCAACTTCTCTGCCTAGTGACCATCATATTTGACAGGTCGGTATGGAACATTTCCATCAGAGTAGAGTAGTTCTGATGCAGACAGTTCACTTAGTATTTTGTTACCTCTGTCTCCTTATCTGTAAAATGAGAAGTTTAAAATGCTAAGAAAATTCCAACAGTTTTCACAATTTCCAAAACCCTCTCTGTAGGAATTTATTGATCATCTCAACCCTACTGAACTCAGGCCTGGCTCTATAACTGCCTTTGTCCAGTGAAATGAATAGAGATGTGTTATTTCTTAGCAGCAGATGTAAAATTTGTGTGTGTGGTGCACCCCATAGAATTTCTTTCTGCCAGTCTGAATTTCTTTCTGCCAGAATAAAAATCAAATGCACCAGAGGCACAACTGAGTTATTGGTATGATGTTACTATAACCTACCCTGTCCTATCCTAGTCTGAGTACTATAGGAATTAAAACTGAAAGCATGTGTGGGGTATGGGGATCCACAGTCACAATAATAATGAACTATTAATGAAATATGTAAAATTGGTTTCGATGCCAAACAGGAGACATTAAGAAAATTGTTTATGGAGGTTGCAGATATGGTTTTCCATTTTATTCATTGGCATATATTCCATTAATCTGTTACCTGTGAAACATGCAGAAAATATAATTCTAGTGAACTGATGGCTGTAGCATAAGGGGTTTAAAAGCTGATTAGAAATATGGGTTAGGGCGGCGCCTGTGGCTCAGTGAGTAGGGCACCAGCCCCATATGCCGAGGGTGGCGGGTTCAAACCCAGCCCCGGCCAAACTGCAACAAAAAAATAGCCAGGCATTGTGGCGGGCGCTTGTAGTCCCAGCTGCTCAGGAGGCTGAGGCAAGAGAATCGCATAATCCCAAGAGTTAGAGGTTGCTGTGAGCCGTGTGACGCCACAGCACTCTACCCGAGGGTGGTACAGTGAGACTCTGTCTCTACAAAAAAAAAGAAAAAAGAAAAAGAAAAGAAATATGGGTTAATTCCCATTGGTGGAATTTTGAGGCATTCTACTCTTGAGAGAAGCCTAGAGAGAACTGGAGGTTCTCCCCACTCCACAATCGGAAGAAAAAGGCATCAAAGACAGTCAAGAAAAAGAGACTTGTAGACTTGGAAAGGCAATCATTCTCAACCCCAAACACTTAAAGCCAAATCTGAAAATGTGTGAGTTAAGCAATGGCAGGTGGGTATTTCTGACTTCACCAGGAAAGGGAGGTATACATCCTCAAATCACCTGGTGTCTACTTTCTTAGCACCTTGTTCACATCTTCACTTTTATTCTTCTGATTTCTAGCTTGGAAATCCACTACAGGTTGCCTCCTAAGCATTTTTCAAAATCATCCTTTCATTTTGATTTCCCCCTTGGTTCCTTTCTTTGAACTCTCATTATTGTCACATCCTGGCAAGGTCACCCCTCCCCTCTGCACTCCTCACCTGCAATGTCCCCTCATAGCTACCCTCCTGGGAGCTGCTGTGACCTTTCCTACTCTGAGATGTGTTACCTTTTTTTCTTCTTAAAAGGCCTAAAATTTCTATTTCTTTCCTGGAAGTGCTACTCCAAAATTTCCCCAAGAACAAAATAAAAGTTGTCCACTCTGAGAAGATTTCCCAAATTTCCCCATGTAGTGGGCGAGAGTATTTTAAAATAGTCACTGTGATATTTATTCCTCAGAGGTGAATTTTTTTCCTTTGAAATCACAAGCTCCTCAAAAATTACAGAGTTTAAGAAAACTTATCTGAGCCCAGTACTTGGCACACAGTCATCTCAATCAGGGTGTGTGGAATCATGGTGAAAAGGCAAAACAACAGAAACTCAGGACCAACAGGATGTTGAAGTTTTCATGTAGTCAACAGGAGACACTGTAGGACAGTTTCTGGAGCCTGAGAACACAGTGCTCACTGATGTGGACTCAGCTTCCTCACAAGCTCTGTACATCAGGCAATTTACTGTCCACAGACTCCCAGGCCATGTATTGTGGTAACAACACATTTGCGTGAACAAGGCCTTCTTTGTGATCCCTTTGAGAATGGATAAGACAGCCTGGGACAAGCTGAACCACTGTGAGGATGGGAGGCTGTGTCCACCATGGCCCAGGCAAGCTTTCCACACAGCTGTTGGACACAATTCCTCTTCTCCTCCTACTCTTACTTTACTGCACAAGTTAGTATAGGCTTCAGAGTCTAGGATCAGATCCCCTAGTGGACCATGCCCTAACTCAGAACTCCTGCAGGTTCCCTAGTCCCTGCACCAGCACCCACAAGTCCCTGGGTTTGCAGATTCCCTCTCCCAGCTTAGCCTCCCTCCCTCTCTTCATCCTTGGGAGCAACACCCAGACTCACCTGCACCCTGGGCAGTGGCTTCCATGCAAGTGATTTCTAGGTATGCTCATATCATCAAAAGCCAGGGAGCCCTCCTTGTATCTCCTGAGCTACTACTCAGACTCAGATAAGCACCATCGCTCTGGGGTCCCCAGCTTCTTCTCTGGATCCAAAGATGCCTTGACCAGGGAAGGGATTCTGCACATCTCTGAGCTGCAGTCTGAGTATGAGGCTGACTATCACTGTCAGTCCAGAAACAGTGATGATTCCCATAGTAGCACAGACATATGGAGAAGGGGACATACACTCCACAGGTGCTGGTCTGTGACTCTGCTGAAACTCAAAGGCACCTACATTGCTCTCATAAAAACAAGACTTGGGACACAAATATAAGACGGTCCTTATCTAACAAAACAATCAACCTAGTTCTGTAACCTAGTTCTGTCTACCTTCAATGAATCCTCAACAATAAAAAAAAAAAGAATCTCAAATGAGAGATTCCTTCCCAATTTTTCCTCAAATAAATGCAAAGAATGAACATTTTTGCTCAAACCAACACAAATACAGGAGAGAAAGGATCTGAGAGGAATTTCTTCTGCTCACCTACATGTGTACCTGAAGTTCACCATCATCCAGAGGGCAGTTGACAGGGAGAGATTATGTCCTGTCAGCATGGGAGCTGACCTATCGTCCTTCCCCAGGGGCTCTCTTCATGGAAAGGGGAAGACTCGTCAGCCCTGGGGGAGACTCCTGGTTCTCCTGCTAGATTTCACTGCAGGGTGCCTCCAACACATATTTCAGACCCATCCTCACATTAAAGTCAGTGACATTTCCAGGTATTCTCCACAGAATTCAGGAAATTGTATTACCAAGAATTGAAATTCAGTTGTGAAGATGGAAACAGGAGCCAAAAATGAGAAGAACTTGTGACTTCCAGATTGAAAAATAAATACTTTGATATTCATTAGTTAATGTCAAATACAGTCCAGGGGATACAAGGAGTTTATTTCTCAATTCGGTGCCCGCTCTGGATGGAAGTTGTTCAGGTGTTTTTAAGCTTACAGGACAGTAAAGCTCAAATCATTGTAAATCATGAATTACATAGTCCCTCAAATTGTCAAAAGTAGATAATACTTGTTATTTAAGAACATTCGGCGGGGGGGGGGGGGGCAGAGCAAGATGGTGGACCAGAAGGATGTTCAGCTGAGCTCTCTTAGTATGACTGGGAAAAGAAAGAGAACCAAGCTACATGGTGCAGGAACTTTATTTGGAATCATACATCAAAGTGCACAGTGAAATGGTGATATACTGTGCCGGGACCCAAAACATATCACAAAAATGCCCCTTGCTATCTTGATTTTACAAGCAAACTATTCTCAGGAATTCAACCGTAAATAGCAACAGTACTTTCTCCTTGCATATCTCCTCAAAAATGCACCCCCCGCCTTAGGGTCCTTCTCCTAGTAATTTTCCAGAAACTAGCCCCCTCCCCGTACTGCTAGGAACAGCCCTTAGTTACTTCCTCGTTTGTGTGCTTGTAAGCCCAGCTGAAAAATAAACTCGACAGAGCTTGATCAGACTCTTGACTTGCTCTCATTCTTTCGTGTCTCTTGTCCCCTCATTCGACTGACCCCTTTGTTTCCCAGGTCCCCGTTGAATTCCCCGTGGGCCGGGGCAAACTGGAGACAGTGTGTGATCTGAAGCAGTGGAGATCTGACACACTAGGCAAGTGTTTGGGATCCGGCGGGAACAGCTGGCCACCCCCCTGGCAATCCATGGACGGAAAGAAACCCTTCCATAGTTTTCTGTTCTCAGGGTAAAGTTGCACTGTTGAGTACAAAGCGTAGAAGGGTAGGCAGAGTTGAGCAGTGTATAGCAGCCAGTATACACCAACAGAGCTGGTTGGTGTGGATTTGACATCAGTTTGGTGGCAGGTGGGGCAGCCATACTGGGGAAGTCCTAGATCCCAGGGGATAGCTATTGTGGGAAGGTCACGAGATGGTTATGAGGGTGGACATGTTGCCAGGGTCCTAAGGGATGGCCATCATTGTTCTGCCTGCCTGGATCAGAACTCCACTCTTGGGACAGGCTCAGGGACCCCGCACTCCACGGAAACTGTTCTCATGGGGTGCTGTGAGACCTGCTTCTGAAGGATTCTGGAGAATTTTATAATCCCAACTCAACAAGGTCTGAATGCTGAGCAAGCAGTCAATCACTGAGGACAACTAAGTTGGGAAACAGGACCATGCCTGAGAACTAGAGAGAGGTTCCCAGCAGAGTTCTCATTAAGAAAAAAAAAAAAACCTTGTGTCCACCAAATATATTGCAACATTTACATATTCCTATTAAAATTGGTCCCTTCTGCTATATATAAAATTTTTTTAGTATTTTTTCTTCTCTTTGTTGCTGAGGTTACTGCTATTTTTGGCTGTTACGAGATTTTTTTGTTATGTTTTAATGTGTTTTGTTTATGGCTAACTTTTTTGGTGGGTTCTGTTCTTAACTTCCATTTTTACTTTCATCAAAAGCAGTCTCCTATTTCTTAGGGGGGGTTATGGTATTTTACCCTCATTTATTCTCTGTCTCTATTTCACTCCTCTCCATTCTGTCTTCTGATGGACACTCTTCTACTTTTCTTATCTTTCCCACATAATGCTCATACAACAGCCAAGACATCCCCTCCTCTTTTTTTGTTTTGGTGTTTCTTCTCACCTTCTTTTTTCTTCTTCCCTCTCTCTCCTTTATTTGATTCAACTGTATTTTTAATTTTCTTTATCTAGTCATTTTATTCTTTTGTTTGTTTGTTTGTTTGTTTTGCTGAGAGCTGGAGTGACACAGCTGTGATCTATTAGTGAGGTCACAGCAATAGTCTGGCTCAAGGAGGCCAAGAGATTGTGGTCTAGGAAGTCCTTCTCCCTTTGGCTTTAGGAAGAAAGTATTGGCAAGACCACTCTGTGGAAATTTTCTATTTCTTTTTCATGCTTACTTAATTTTCCCTTCTTGTGTTTCATTTTTACTCTTTTCTTTCTCTTCTTATTTTCGCAGAGGAAGTCTGGCTTTGCTCAGGCTGGGAAGAAGCTCCTGATTTCGAGAAACTCACTCAGCCCATCCCCTCAAAATCCTTGAATTACAGGCATGGCCTTAGCACTGTGTCAATCAATACCATTTCTTCTATCACTCTCCTCCTTTCTTCCTGTCCTTTTTCTCTCCTCTTCTTCATTTTTTTCTTTCTTCCTCCTTAATTTTTTCTTTTCTTATGCTCTTTCCTTCTTTTTTCTTCTTTCTTTCTTTTCCTGTCATTTCTCCCTGCTCTCTCTTTACCCTTCTCTTCCTTTTGACCTTATACCAAGAGGCATCTTTAACACCTAAACTCTGAAAAAAGGTAATTTTAAGCAAAGGAAGAAATGAGAAGGAAAAAGGATGGCAAGGAAGTGAACAAAAAGAAGGCACATATAAGGAGGAACCAACAGAAAAATTCAAGCACCATAAAAAATCAAAACAGAGCAAACTCCTCCAAGGGACCACCACATTGTTTGTGTCACTCATCAGCCTCATTTGTATGAAGAACAAATCTCAGGCTTCAGCTGGTGCTGATGGTATAACAGAGACCTCTTGGAGGGGAAGTGATTTGCATGAACATCCTCTCCTACCTGAGGCCACTGAAGGAGATAAGGTGATAAAAGATGCTCAGAGCACCCCATCCCCAACTCTGGAGCCAAAGAAGGGCTGTGTCCACCTTGTCGTGGATACTTCTAGTCATCTCCTTTCTCACTTAACAGGATAAGATCAGGCCTCAGAGGCCCAGAGAAGCTCCCCAATCTGTGTCAGCCCCTCTGGCTCAGAATGCCAGATACTATACCTGTCCCTGTCGCATGAGAGCCTGTGTTTACAGGTTCCCTCCCCATTGGCCACCCTCTCTATCTGAATCTGTGGGAAGGTCTATGAGGGTCACCTGCACCCTGAGAAGTGGCTCCAATGTTGATGACTCCTGGATATGTTGATATCAGAAACCAGAAACCCCCCGCCCCAGAATCTCCTGACATTTCATAAGTTGGTTTATTTATTTATTTATTTATTTATTGTTTATCAAGTTGTTTGCCATACATTATTTTGATTTAGGAAAATGTACTATTTCCCAGTGCAATGTTGTACAATCTTCCAGAGAATAGATACAGAAAGAACACACCCACACTGCCTCCTGACTCCAAACACAGCAAGAGACACTGCAGGGAAAGGAATGGAGGTCCACACTAAACCAAATTGTACTGCAGTCTAATGCCTGAGATGTTTGAAAGGAAAGAAATTCAGATTTATTGGTGGGGTGTCTGTCATGAGCAATGACACCCCTGCCTGGTCCACATGGGCAGGAACAATCACTGACCTGTGAGCACACGTGGGGTAGAGACCCAAGACTGGAGCAGAGGTCTGACATGGGTAAGAGTGGGCATTTCTAAATGGAACAAAGTCTATATTTTCAACACTTCTGTAATAGATTATCTTTTTTAAAAAAATGTTCTTAATTATAATTAATAGTCATGATAACAGTTTTCCCTGTAATTGCATTCAGTCTCCCAGTTTAAGGTTGCTTTTTCTTTCTTTTTATTTCTTTGGGGGTTTTTTGTTTTTTTTTTTGTAGAGACAGAATCTCTCTGTACCACCCTCGGGTAGAGTGCCATGACATCACACAGCTCACAGCAACCTCTAACTCTTGGGCTTACACGATTCTCTTGCCTCAGCCTCCCTAGCAGCTGGGACTACAGGCGCCCACCACAAAGCCCGGCTATTTTTTTGTTGCAGTTTGGCCGGGGCTGGGTTTGAACCCACCACCCTCAACATATAGGGCTGGCGCCCTATTCATTGAGCCACAGGTGCAGCCCTTTATTTCATTTTTTTATTATTTTTGTATTTCTTTTGGTACTCAGAATGGCAGATAAAATTAATTTTAATCAACTGCAAAACTGTAAATACTTGGAGGGAATTGCACTGGCAGCACTTGGGGGCCCACAGAGGCTGAAGGGTCTGGGAAGATGCGAAGAGGGTAGCAACTTAGCAGGAGTTCAGCATGAGCAGGAGAAGGCTGGGCCTCTGTCATTTAATAATGGCACATAGCTTGTACAAATCCAGAGTGAACATTTCATGCTGGTTTAGATGCTGTCTGTTCCATAAGTTGGGGGCTCAGAATCTCATCCTTTCCTGGCCTCTCCTTTTCTAAGCTTCTTCCCCCAGGAGCATGCCTGGCAGCATCCCAGTCTTCACTGGTGGATCCAGCTCCATCCTCTCTGGTGCTGTGTCCAGGCCCTCAAGCCCCTGAGTTACCCACCCCCAACAGCACTAATGCACTCTCAACTATTCTGTTTCCTCCTGGTCTTCCCAAGGGTCTATTAGAGAAAGAGTCATGTCTAAAGCCATGGTAAGGTCACCTGTCTTCGTCTGAAATAGATACAGTGATTTCTTGGGTTATTTTCAAATTAATTCATGCATGAAAATATGACCACATACTCAATAGATATATATAATTTTTTGTAGGAGGCTGGGTGTGAATAGTTGAATCCCTTGCCACTGACACCTGACTCCACAGGGGATTTACAAATAGCAGCACCTTATAAACCATTAGAGGACCTGTCCTCAGTACTAGAGTTCCTCCCGGGATTAGTAATTATTCATTTCCTCCACAATGTACAGGACAGAATCCTCCAGGGAAAGCTCATCCCTTTCCCACAGGGGTCCTCCACACTGACTTTGGGGCCTTGGATGGGACTACAATTTGCCCTTTGCTTTTATTAAGTAACCAAGAGAACAAAATACTTGTAGGTAATGCACAGCATTGCCCAATTCCCAGTGTTTTCTTTTTATAACTGCAGGTGTTCTCAAAATTAAGCAAGAAAAAAATAGTATTCTGAAAGCACTCACTTGCTGAGAAAAGATCTAGGTTGAGACTTTCTTATTGGCTGTAGTCCTGAGAGCCTCCCCAAGTCTGGGCTCCAGATGGAGATGAGAATTGGGGTGTGAGGATGCAAACACATTTTCCAGATAAATGACTATGGCCACATTTCAGCAAGCAGGCTTATTCCCAGGAGGAGGTGTGGGTCTGTGCACATGGGAACAGTGTTTCACTATGTGAATCTGTGTGGTATGTGTCTGAGTGTGTGAGTGTGTGGGATTCCCTGGGATTATGTAGAAGCACAATTTCTAGTTTCAACTTTTAAATGAAAAAAAATATCCCATAACCATGGTTTCAAGTGCATATATATACTTCAGAATTTATCAAGTTGTATTTGTAAATCTTTACAGCCCATAATACCTCATGAGCTTCTTGGCATAAACCCCAGAATCATTTACTTCAAGAATCCCTTTGGGCTCTTTTTCTGGGTGATAATATCATTGGAATGAACTGTAGGCCTTGCTGTGACAGCTGGTCTCAAGCTGTCACTGATTCCAATTGTCCTCCTCCCCATCCATTCTGGATTCCCCTTGCTGTAGAATAAGTGTGTCCCTTGATATTTAAGTGTTAGGGCTCCAAGTAGATACCTGGCAGGGCCAGATGCAGTGGTGATGGAAGCACCAAGGGCATTGTGGCTGGATCCAGGCAGGCATCTGAGCAACCAGACAGGCTGGAGGACAAGTGGGCAGCCCCACAGGGTGGCTGTGGCCCCCCAGACGGAGCCAGCCTGAGACAAGCTGCAGGCTGAAGGGCCCAGGCCAGTACTGAGGATCTGGCTTTTGGAGAGAGCAGAGCCAGTGCCTGGGGGAGACAGGGGAGCACAGTGAGGACAGAGCCAGAGAGTGTCAGGGAGGGCCAGGAGCAAGGGCAGCTCTGAGGGCAGGGGCGGTGGGCTTGGAGGGGCCCAGGGCTCCTCACTCCCTTCTCTGCAAGCCATGTTAGCCAAAGGCAAAGAAAGCATCAGTGGTGCAGGTTCAGGAAAAGTCAGCTGTATAAGTGCATTTAGTGCTCACAGGAGCACAGAAATCTGCACTGCCTTCCTATAGGACCTTAGATGGGGAAAATATGATGGGAGAACTGCTTGGACTTTTCACTCATGTTGGTGCATATTTGGGACCTCTACGGGGCAGCTCCTGAAAGAAGAGACACTTGTGAACAACGAAGTGAAACAAAAACCTTTCTTTCTTTTTTTTTTTTTGTGCTAGACTACAGCACAGCAGATACCCCAAGACAGGGATTGACAACACCTTCCCAGGACGGTGTGCATGACGGGTCCTGCAGGGTTACAGCCCTCCCCACACACACAGCCTCTGCCTCACAGTCCTGAGAGCACCACAGACCTCACAATCAGCCTTTTAAGATGTGCAGGTGGCCCCAGCCGCAGATCAGAATGGGAACCAGCTTCCAGGAAGAGTTTCAAGGACACAGACACTGTTACTCAGTTCCATGGGTCCCACAGGACAGCAAGGCCACCTCTACATGGGAGGATACAGAAAGGGAATGAGCCCTCCCTTGGAGATGGGGCCTATGGGTCCTGCCATAGAGTCATGGCAGCAGTGAGAAACCCTCTCCCCACTCCCTGGCACATTCCTGGATTAACCTGGGCCCTGGAGCCAGAAGCCCAGGCTGTATCTTAACAGGGCTAACTCAGTCCCATACTCCTCATCACCCTATACCCGTGTAGGGGCCCCTGGTGGTGATGATCCCTCAGGAACAGCCATCACAGCCAGTATTACAGACTCAACAAACTCCAGAGGCAACTGATATAATCTCCTGATGAGCCTTGGCTCTGACAGCCCAATTGGTAGCTTGGGTGGTGTGGAGCCACACCCCATGAACAGACCTTAGGGTCAGGTAACACAGATGGATCCAAAAACATCCTCCTAACAATACAAGTGTCACAAGCAATCTTCTAGGAAACCCAGAAGAAGATAGGGAACTGGGAGGGAACATCCTCCACCCCTCCCAGGAGGACAGTCATCTTCAAGCATGAAAATAAGCATGTGCTCCCTCTCCCCCAGTAGCTGAGAGAGCCTCACTGTGAGCAGGATATGTCATAAATCATGCAAGAAGGAGTGAGGTGCCCTCACCCAGGACCCAGGGGGAGGGTGGGTCGCTGCTTCCCTCAACCACCACCCACCCCTCTACCCAGTTTTAGTTTTCTACCATAAAAAGACTGGACTTTCTTTTCCCATAAAACATGAAGGAGAAAACTCAAAATAGAAAGTGATTTTAAATCAATGACAAGAAATACCCCACCCCCAGCCCTTTCCCAAAAGGATTTTTTCTGCACATGACACTTTTTTCTTGTTTGGAGTTTTACTGTTGGGACTTCAAACCTTATTTTCAGGGGGAAACATTTTTCCCCCCAGTGGAAGCCTATAGCAATCCCCTACCACCACACTCCCAATCTCTACTTCCTTTTTTGAACAAAAGAAAAAAGGGACAAAAACATAAAGAAAGAGAGAAAGTGGAAAAAAGGAAGGAAAGGTGAGGTAAGGGAATGGAAAGGAAACAAGAAGAAAAGGAAAAAATAGAACACTAGTGATAGTGCAGCCTTGACAATAAACTAACATGGAAAAATGAATTATCTAACATGCAGTCTAAGTAACAGCATGAACTAAATCCTGTCTTTAAAATTAGTCACATGAGCTGTGATGTTAATTTACTACCTGGGGAGTTCATTTTTACAGCAATGAAAAGATCAAGCTAACAGAAGAAAAATGTAAATTCTCCTTACCATTTACCAGACAGGCCAGGCCAATTCCAGTGAAAAGATAAGGACAAAGAAGAAAAAAAGAAAAAAAAGGAAAAAGCAAGCTATCTAACTTGCTGTCATTAAGATTAACTACATGGAGGTTAAATTACTTTTCTTTTTTTGATACTTAAATAGACTTGAAGCATTCCTAAGAGGACAATAGGGATGTGAATTTCCTGCCTCAGTTTCTGCCAAAACCACATCCCAAGGATGAACCCACCTCTAGAGGGAACAACAGAGGCAAAGGCAGCTCCCTGACATCTCACAGCCACTCGTGTTGATATTCCCGTAAAGGAAAAAGGAAAAGAAAATGCACCAGTTTCAGCACTGTCTCCTGCTGATTGGCCTCCAGCCATGAAATTTCCTTTACCTTCCTTAATAAGGAGACAAGCTGCTTTGTTCCTCTGCTGACACTTCACCATACTTTCCTCAGTGCTGTGCTATTTCCCTCCTCCTCCTCCTCCTCCTCCTCCTCCTCTTCTTCTCTCTCTCTCTCTCTCTCTCTCTCTCTCTCTCTCTCTCATAAATTAACTGTTTCCTTTGTATTGTAATATTTGCATTGAGAATGCTTTCTCCAACCCACTTACAAATTCCCACCCTAACAGCTAGTAGCCCTTCTGTCTGCACACAGCCTTTACACCAGGGAAGCCAGTCTGCATGTGAGCAATCACACTGCCTTTGTGGCCATCTAAAAATAATAATAATAGGGGGAAGGAGACAAAATGGTGGACTGAAGCCAGCCTTCAACAGAGGCTCCTGTCCAGAGGAGAGTTAAGGGACAGGAATTTAGTAAGTATCCTGGTGGATTTGAGCCGCACCAAGAGAGAAGGTTGAAGAATGCACATCAACACCGCTGAGGCAAGCTGTGATCACAAGGACGCAAACAAAAGGTACAAAATCCACCACCAAGCGGAGGGACTCCCCCTCCCCCATGAGACTGGCTCAAGAGCCCCACAATTAAACAAACGGGCAGAAATTAAAGGCCCTCCCACTACACTCCACGGGAGAGACCTTCTAAAAACTGGACCTACCTCCCCTACTAGGGTGCCATGGCGTTCTCCTGCCGGGCATAAAACTGTATAAAACTTTCAAAATTCTTTACCAACAACCCTGAATCCCCAACACTCCCCTCCCGCTCAATGAGGTCTGGAGGGCTGTCCCCCAGGAGTTTGGATTCTTGGGTGATTTCTCAAGGGGAGTGGACAGTCCCCGAGCTGCAACTGGTCAGCGCTGACTCTGAGGCATGCGAGTGTGGAGAGGGCACCGGGCTGAGGGGGAGTCAGGCCTCCGTGGCACTTCCCTGCAGTGCGGTGCAGCAGCCTTCCCCGTGCATCAATATGGCCAGGCATAAAACTAAATGAAGCTCTAGCTTCCCCGCTGAGCTCTCAGCACTCCCCCCCACTCTCACTCAGGGTCTGGGGGCCTGTCCCTCAGGAGTTTGGATCCTTGGGTGATTTCTCGAGGGGAGTGCACAGTGCCCAAGCCGCAAATGGCCAGCGCTGACTCTGAGACACGCAAGTGAGGAGAGGGCACTTGAGGAGAGGGCATTCGGCTGAGGGAGAGTCACACCTTGGCGGCACTTCCCTGCAGTGCAGTGCAGCAGCCCTCCCCGGGCAACAATACAGCCAGGCATAAAACTGAATGAAACTCTAGCTTCCCCTCACTCTCACTCGGGGGTCTGGTGGCCTGCCCCCCAGGAGTCTGGATTCTTGGGAGATCTCTTGAGGGGTGTGGGCAGAGCATAAACTGCAGCCACTCAGTGCTGACTCTGGGGCGGGGGACAGAGGAGAAAAGGGTCAGCTGGGTGCCCACATCAGAGTGGCAGTTCCTGGAGGCAAATCAACAGCCGTTTTTTTTTAACAGCAAAACGGCTCACTTCTGGATATTCTGAAGCCACACCCACTGTCTCCCTGGGCAACCAGAGGAGGCCACCAGTGAGCAAAGGATTTGCCTGACGCTGCTCACACACCCGGGAAGCTTCCAGGGCAGGGCCGACACAGAGAAGTAATCAGGTACAAACATCCAGCACCAAAGACATTTGAACTCAGAACAGCCCATCTTCTGTAGGCGATTTTAGCAGAAACAGAGACAGAACCCCACAAAGTTCTCTGCTCCGTTCTGTTCTGTTAGCAACATCAATCAGGGACGGGGCTAAGCCTGAGTGAACACCTCCCTCCCACCACCTGCATCAAGCACTCAAGGATGTCAGGCCCCATCTCCTCCTGCTAGATAGCAGCAGACTGCAGGGGCCTGGCAGATTTCCTTGCAATTCAGGCAAGTGCAAACCCCTGGAGTATCTGTTCACTACAGGCAACTGGGTTAGCCATCTGCAGAGATAACAGTGACTGGGTCCGATGGAGGGGCAAAGTGGGGAAGGAGACATCAACCTTCCCAGACTGATCTATTTGCTAGGTGGCTCCTCCTGACTCCATGTAGCACTGGAGTAAGCCATATCAGAGGAGTCACCAGACCCCTGTGATCCAGTTCCCAGAGACCTCTTGAACTCTCCCACCCGAGACAGGTGCCAATTTGGACCTTTGAACTGAACTAATAGATGGAGTACTTTTCAGGCGCTGCCCTGGGTTATGCGGTTGTAGGAAGGTTTGGTTTTCCTTTTCCAACTGGTGCCAGAGGTGGGCGGGCGGGGTGAATTAATTGCTGGTTTTTCCACATAGCTCAGACTTCAAGCCAGAGTAAACATTACAATAGGATCAAACAGAAACCAGCTGAAAACAAGACAGAACCACTTAGCCCCACCACACAAGACAGGGCCCCAGTTTCTCAGGCCACAACACTATATGGGTCCTCGATAAAGCCCCAGGGAAAAATCAAAGGGAGTAAAATAACCATGGGGCGGAATCAGTGGAAAAACTCTGGTAACATGAATAACCAGAATAGATCAACCCCCCCAATAAAAGATACAGAAAATGTGATTGAAGATCCCATTCATAAACAACTGGCTGAGATGTCAGAAATCGAATTCAGAATTCGAATCGCAGACAAGATTAATAAAATGGAATTAGGAATTCAAGGAGAAATTCAAAAGTTGTCTCAAGAATTTAACGAATTTAAAGACAAAACCACAAAAGACTTAGACACACTGAAGTAAGAATTTATAGCCCTCAAAGAAATGAAAAATACAGTAGAATCCCTCAGCAACAGAATGGAGCAAGCAGAAGAAAGGATTCTGACATTGAAGATAAAGTCTTTGCCAAAACATTTATATTCTACATTTACCAAGTTTCGCAAATACCCCTGTAATATGCACCACAGGCGCAGTAACTGAGATAACGCCGGAAAGGCTATGTTAACCACTGGGATAAAAATGTGTCAAATGGTTTATGAAGTGAGTGTATGATGCCCCATAATCATATCATTGTATACACTTATGATTTAATAAAAAAATTAAAAAAAAAAAAGTCTTTGAATGCTCCCAATCTCTCAAAACGGAAGAGAAATGGAGAGCAAAAACGGACCACTCACTCAGAGAACTCTCAGATATTTCGAAGAAAAGCAATATACGAATAATTGGGATTTCTGAGAATGATGAAGTGGCCTCGAAGGGCACAGAGGCCTTTCTGCATGAAATTAGGAAAGAAAAATTTCCAGACATGCCTAGAGAATCTGAAATTCAGATAGCAGACAGCTTCAGAACCCCAGCACGATTCAACCCCAATAAGTCATCCCCCAGGCATATCATAATTAGCTTCACTAAAGTTAACATGAAAGAGAAGATTCTCAAAGCAGCCCAGTGAAAGAAAACTATTATGTACAAAGGAAAGAATGTTAGAATAACTGCAGATCTCTCTGCTGAAACTTTTCAAGCCAGAAGAGGGCGGTCATCAACTTTTAATCTCCTAAAACAAAATAACTTTCAACCCAGGATCTTGTATCCAGCTAAACTGAGTTTCATTTATGATGGAGAAATTAAATACTTCAATGACATTCATATGTTGAAAAAATTTGCCATAAGTAAACCAGCTCTTCAGGATATTCTCAGACCTATCTTCCACAATGACCAACCCAAGCCTATACCACAAAAATAAACTCACCCAGAAACTTTGGATCAAACTCCAACTTCCACAATGGCAAAAGGATTAAAAATGTCCACTGGACCTTTGAAAAACTCGATACTCAAAATTCCACCAGACTTATCAACTCTCCATTAATGTGAATGGCTTAAACTGTCCTCTAAAGAGGCATAGGTTAGCTGACTGGATACAAAAACTCAAGCCAGATATTTGTTGCATACAAGAGTCACATCTTAACTTAAAAGACAAATACAGACTGAGGGTGAAAGGATGGTCATCCATATTTCAGGCAAATGGCAATCAGAAAAAAGCAGGTGTTGCAATTTTATTTGCAGATACAGTAGGCTTTAAACCATCAAAAGTAAGGAAGGACAAGAATGGTCACTTCATATTTGTTAAGGGTAATACTCAATATGATGAGATCTCAATTATTAACATCTGTGCACCCAACCAGAATGCACCTCAATTTCTCAAGGAGAAACTCTAACAGACATGAGTAACTTGATTTCCTCCAGCTCCATAATCATCAGAGATTTCAATACTCCTTTGGCAGTATTGGATCAATCCTCCAGCAAGAAGCTGAGCAAAGAAATCTTAGATTTAAACCTAACCATCCAATATTTAGATTTAGCAGACATCTACAGAACATTTCATCCCAAAAAAACTGAATACACATACTTCTCATCAGCCCACAAAACTTACTCCAAAATTGACCACATTTTAGGTCACAAGTCTAACCTCAGTAAATTTAAAGGAATAGAAATTATTCCTTGCAGCTTTTCGGACTATCATGGAATAAAACTTGAATTGAGTAACAACAGGAATCTGCATACTCATACAAAAACATGGAAGTTAAATAACCTTATGCTGAATGATAGCTGGGTCAGAGATGAGATTAAGAAAGAAATCGCCAATTTTTGGGAACAAAACAACAATGAAGACACAAACTATCAGAACCTCTGAGACACCGCAAAGGCAGTTCTAAGAGGGAAATTTATAGCACTGCAAGCCTTCCTCAAGAGAACGGAAAGAGAGGAAGTTAACAACTTAATGGGACATCTCAAGCAACTGGAAAAGGAAGAACATTCCAACCCCAAACCCAGTAGAAGAAAAGAAATAACCAAAATTAGAGCAGAATTAAATGAAATTGAAAACAAAAGAATAATACAACAGATCAATAAATCAAAAAGCTGGTTTTTCGAAAAGGTCAACAAAATAGATAAAACTCTGGCCAACCTAATCTGAAAAAAAAGAGTAAAATCTCTAATATCAATCAGAAACAACAAAGGCAAAATAACAAAAGACTCATCAGAAATCCAAAAAATCCTTAATGAATATTACAAGAAACTTTATTCTCAGAAATATGAAAATCTGAAGGAAATTGATCGATACTTGGAAGCACGCCATCTTCCAAGACTTAACCAGAATCAAGTGGAAATGTTGAACAGACCCATATCAAGTTCAGAAATAGCATCAACTATACAAAACCTCCCTAAAAAGAAAAGCCCAGGACTAGATGGCTTCACGTCAGAATTCTACCACACCTTTAAAGAGGAATTAGTACCTATATTACTTAATCTGTTCCAAAAGGTAGAAAAAGACAGAAGACTACCCAACACGTTCTATGAAGCAAACATCACCCTGATTCCCAAATCAGGAAAAGACCCAACGAGAAAAGAAAATTATAGACCAATATCACTAATGAATATAGATGCAAAAATATTCAACAAGATCCTAAGAAACAGAATCCAGCAACACATCAAACAAATTATACATCATGACCAAGTTTGTTTTATCCCAGGGTCTCAAAGCTGGTTCAATATACGTAAATCTATAAATGTAATTCAGCGCATACACAAATTAAAAAACAAAGACCATATGATTCTCTCAATTGATGCAGAAAAAGCTTTTGATAATATCCAGCATCCCTTCATGATCAGAACACTCAAGAAAATTGGTCTAGAATGGACTTTTCTTAAACTGATAGAGGCCATCTACGGCAAACCCACAGCCAATATTATATTGAATGGAGTTAAATTGGAATCATTTCCACTCAGATCAGGAACCAGACAAAGCTGCCCATTGTCTCCATTGCTTTTCAACATTGTAATGGAAGTTTTAGCCACTGCAATTAGGGAACACAAGGAGATCAAGGGTATCCACATAGGGTCAGAAGAGATCAAACTTTCGCTCTTCGCAGATGATATGATTGTGTATCTGGAAAACACTAGGGACTCTACTACAAAACTCCTAGAAGTGATCAAGGAATACAGCAGCGTCTCAGGTTACAAAATCAACATCCATAAATCGGTAGCCTTTATATACACCAACAACAGTCAAGTTGAAAAAGCAGTCAAGGACACTATCCCATTCACAGTAGTGCCAAAGAAGATGAAATATTTGGGAATTTACCTAACAAAAGACGTGAAAGATCTCTATAAAGAGAACTATGAAAGTCTAAGAAAAGAAATAGCTGAAAATGTTAACAAATGGAAAAACATACCATGCTCATGGCTGGGAAGAATCAACATTATCAAAATGTCCATACTACCCAAAGCAATATATAATTTCAACGCACTCCCTATTAAAGCTCCACTGTCATATTTTAAAGATCTTGAAAAAACATTACTTCGTTTTATATGGAATCAGAAAAAACCTCGAATAGCCAAGACATTACTCAGAAATAAAAACAAAACAGGAGGAATCACACTACCAGACCTCAGACTTCACTACAAATCGATAGTGATCAAAACAGCATGGTACTGGCACAAAAACAGAGAAGTAGATATCTGGAACAGAATAGAGAACCAAGAGATGAATCCAGCTACTTACCGCTGTTTGATCTTTGACAAGCCAATTAAAAACTTTCAGTGGGGAAAAGATTCCCTATTTAACAAATGGTGCTGGGTGAACTGGCTGGCAACCTGCAGAAGACTGAAATTGGACCCACACCTTTCACCATTAACTAAGATAGACTCTCATTGGATTAAAGATTTAAACTTAAGACATGAAACTATAAAAATACTAGAGGAGAGTGCAGGGAAAACCCTTGAAGAAATTGGTCTGGGTGAGTATTTTATGAGGAGAACCCCCCGGGCAATTGAAGCAGCTTCAAAAATACACTACTGGGACTTGATCAAACTAAAAAGCTTCTGCACAGCCAAGAACACAGTAAGTAAAGCAAGCAAACAGCCCTCAGAATGGGAGAAGATATTTGCAGGGTATATCTCTGACAAAGGTTTAATAACCAGAATCCACAGAGAACACAAACGCATCAGCAAGAAAAAAACAAGGGATCCCATCGCAGGCTGGGCAAGGGATTTGAAGAGAAACTTCTCTGAAGAACACAGGCACACGGTATTCAGACATATGAAAAAATGCTCATCATCTTTAATCATCAGAGAAATGCAAATCAAAACTACTTTGAGATATCATCTAACTCCAGTGAGACTAGCCTATATCACAAAATCCCAAGACCAGAGATGTTGGCATGGATGTGGAGAAAAGGGAACACTTCTGCACTGCTGGTGGGAATGCAAATTAATACATTCCTTTTGGAAAGAGATATGAAAAACACTCAGAGATCTAAAAATAGATCTGCCATTCAATCCTGTAATCCCTCTGCTGGACATATACCCAGAAGACCAAAAATCACAACATAACAAAGATATTTGTACCAGAATGTTTATTGCAGCCCAATTCATAATAGCTAAGTCATGGAAAAAGCCCAAGTGCCCATCGATCCACGAATGGATTAATAAATTGTGGTACATGTACACCATGGAATATTATGCAGCCTTAAAGAAAGATGGAGACTTTACCTCTTTCATGTTTACATGGATGGAGCTGGAACATATTCTTCTCAGTAAAGTATCTCAAGAATGGAAGAAAAAGTACCCAATGTACTCAGCCCTACTATGAAACTAATTTGGGGCTCTCATATGAAAGTTATAACCCAGTTACAACCTAACAATAGGGGGAAGTGGGAAAGGGAGGGGAGAGAGGGGGGTGGTAGGTAGAGGGAGAGGGATCTGTGGGATCATACCTGTGGTGCATCTTACAGGGGTATTTGCGAAACTTGGTAAATGTAGAATGTAAATGTTTTGGCACAGTAACTGAGATAATGCCAGGAAGGCTATGCTAACCATTGTGATGAAAATGTGTCAAATGGTCTATGAAGCGAGTGTATGATGCCCCATGATCATATCAATGTATACAGTTATGATTTAATAAAAAAAAAAGAAACTTAAAAAAATAATAATAATAAACTTAACAAGGTACAATTGGGGATTACTTTCCAAAAGCACCTTTTGTGAAGAAAAGAAGGGGTCACCCTTTTCCACTTGGGCTTGTGGCTTGTGGGGTGCATATAAGAGGGGTCGAGCTGGCTGTGTTCTGGTTGGTTTCTGGGGATATAGCCACAGGACACTTGGGCCCTAGAACCCACCCACCCTCATGACGTGGCTGGAGGGTCAAGACCGCCCCGCCCCTTTCAGGGTTCTGCCACAGTCCAGACCTTCACGGAGACCTGGTGACTGCACTGTGGTCCCAGGATAGTTCCAACATCCCCACTGCACTGTGGTCCCAGGAGAGCTCCAACATCCCCTCTCTCCTGGGCTCTCTCCTCCTGGCCTTTCTGAGACTCATGCCCTCTTCCACCCCACCCAGTGAGAATCCTGCCAGCTGGGTGGTGGCCTGCAGCAGAGTAGAGAGGCCACCACCCACAGGATAGAAGGGACTGGGGCCTTCCACATGCTGGACTTCTGATCCTTGTATCATCCTTATTGTGGGTGTGGGCAGGGTGGAATGGGTGGGGGGTTTATGTTCTCTTTATTTGCCCTTCTTTTTCAAAGTTGGGATATTGAGTGGACTGCTCTGTGTATGCTTGAAACTGGGTGCCTCAAGACTCTGGAGGGCCTCTGGTGGTAGGGTTTACCAGTAGGCAAGCAGACATGCTACTTCCAGTCGTGGTTTGATTTTCAAAAACCGACAGACTTCATGTGGTAGCCTGACTCCTCTCTGGAGAGGTCACTCACAGCCACCTCACCTCATCACTGCCCAGGGAAATCTTTGTGTTCTGCCCTGGTAGACACATTCAAATTCTCAACACATGGACCCTCCTTTCTCCTCCTCGTTCCCTCCCCTGTGGCTGGTCTTTCCTTGTTTGTTACCTCCTATTTCTAATCCAGGTCTATCTTATTAAATGAGATAATATCTGCCTGAAAAAAGACTTTGGGGGGATTTGGGGGAGCATTGTAGCTGTTTTTGTGATTTTTCCGTTCTTGTAGTCTGATTGTGAGTTTAGAGTTTGAAAGAAAAAGTAATTACAATTATAATACATTGCAGTTTGTGTGTTGATAACATTATCCATCTCAGAACCATGTGGCTGCTAGTGCCCATTTATCAAAATGGATCAGGGATCCTGTCAGTAGCTCCAACTCCTGTTAACCATGGCATCTGCTGTCTGCCTTGTGCAAGAACAGCCTCTGCTTTTCCTGATGATCAGGGTCCCTTGTTCCTAACAATTTGGGGATATCTTCCTTGACCCGGTTTCTTACTGAAGGGTGTCTTTTTCTATTTTTTTTTTGAGTTCTTACAATTTTACTTTTTAGATGTTATTGTTTTTTATTTCAGTTTAATTCAAATCACAATATTTGAATTTGTTAGGTACAGTCCCTTTTATAGCTGCGTCCTACACTGAAAAGGTGTGTCATACACTACTACATTGTGAAGGGTTTCAAGTAAGTGACACAGTGGAGTTCAGTGGGTGTTTAACTGTGACTTCTCTTGTGCACATTCACATGTGGAAATCACAACCTCCAAACCCACAAATCCAAAAGTTCCAGACAATAGCACATACATCCCCATGTGGGTCACCAAGGTGGTGAAATGTGGCTTGTTCCTACCTGTCCCCTGGAGTGTTGGAATCTATATTTCAGTTCAGAACACATACCCTATGACAATAATGAAGGACAGCAGACACACATTGTTGAGTGGGTACTCATCGTGCGGGCTGTCATCCTGGGCTGGCCTTCTGCTGTCCTTTCAGCCTCTCTGACATTTATACAGGATAACGTTACGCTGTGATGGACGCCCCTTTTCAGAGGCTGCTCTCTGCTCCTGGGTCTAACTCTAAAGTTGCTGAGTACATGCAGTTTTCTATTAAACTCTCTACTCTTTATCTTCTACAATTGGGAAATACAGCAAGACATGTAGGTAATATTGTCCCTGGAAGTTTAGGTCAACACTTGTCTGATATCCTTGTCTCAAGCCATAGCAGCACCTACATCTTCTGTTTATTATTTATTTATTCATTCATTTATTTATTCTTTTTTTTTTTTTTTGGTTGTGGTGAGGGTACAAGAAATCAGGACACACTGATTGCATTTGTTATGTAAAGTCTCTCTTACAATTGTGACTTGCTCCCAAGAGGTGTGTCACACACCGAGACCCCACCCCCCTCACTCCTTCCCTCCCTGCTCTTCCCTTCTCTGACCCCCTCCCACCTTCCTTCTCTCCCTCCTTCTCTCTCTCTCTCCCTTTCCCTTCCTCCATCCCCCCACAGTGTACTAGGCCATTAATTGTCCTCATATCAAAATTGAATACATAAGATTCATTCTTGCGATGCTTTACTAAGAATGATGTGTTCCACTTCCATCCAGGTTAATACAAAGGATGTAAAGGCTCCATCTTTTTTAATTGCTGAATAGTATTCCATGGTATTCATATACCACAGCTTGTTAATCCATTCCTGGGTTGGTGGGCCAATATCTAAAGTTTTGAGATTTTTGTGATGTAGGCCATTCTCGCTGGGGTTAGATGGTACCTCAGGGTGGTTTTGATTGGCATTTCTCTAATAATTAGGGATGATGAGCACTTTTTCATATGTTTGCTAGCCATTCATCTGTCTTCTTTAGAAAAGGTTCTATTTAACTCTCTTGTCCATTGATACATGGAATTGTTGGCTTTTTTCATGTGGACTAATTGAATTCTCCATAGATCCCACTTATCAAGCTTTTGTCTGATTCAAAATATGAAAATATCCTTTCCCATTGTGTAGGTTGTCTATTTTCTTTGATTGTTGTATTCTTAGCTGTACAGAAGTTTTTCAGTTTAATTAAGTCCCATTTGTTTATTTTTGCTGTTGTTGCAATTGCCATAGAAGTTTTCTTCATAAAGTCTTTCCCCAGGTTGATATCTTCCAGTGTTTTTCCTATGCTTGATTTAAGGATTTTTAATCATTTCATGCCTTAAATTTAAGTCCAATATCCATCTTGAATCAATTTTTGTGAGTGGAGAAAGGTATGAGTCCAGTTTCAGTCTTTTACATGTGGATATCCAGTTCTCCCAGCACCATTTATTGAATAGGGATTCTTTCCCCCAGTGTATGTTCTTGTTTCGTTTATCAAAGATTAGGTGGTAGTAACATGTTAGTTTCATTTCCTGGTTTTCTATTCGATTCCAAATGTCTATATCTCTATTTTTGTGCCAGTACCATGCAGTCTTCACCACTATGGCCTTGTAGTACAGCCTAAACTCTGGGATGCACATGCCCCTGGCTTTGTCTTTATTACTAAGAACTCCTTAGCTATATGCGGTTTTTTTCTGGTTCCATACAAAATGCAGAATCATTTTTCCAAGTCTTCAAAGTACAATGTTGGTGTTTTGTTAGGGATGGCATTGAATCAGTAGATTGCTTTGGGAAGTATAGACATTTTAGCAATGTTGATTCTTCCCAGCCATGAGCATGGTATGTTTTTTCATTTGTTAATATCCTCTGCTATTTCCTTTCTTAGGGTTGCATAATTTTCTTTATAGAGGTCCTTCACCTCTTTTGTTAGGTATATTCTCAGGTATTTCATTTTCTGTGAAGTTATGGTGAAGGGAGTGTGTCTTTAATCAGCCTTTCATCTTTATTGGTGTAAACAAAGGCTACTGACTTGTGAACATTGATTTTATATCCTGAGATATTACTATATTTTTTGATGACTTACAGGAGTCTTTTGTTTGAGTCTTTGGGGTTCTCTAAATATAAGAGCATATGCTCAGCAAACAGGGAGAGTTTGACCTCCTCTGCTCCAGTTTGGATGCCCTTTATTTCCTTGTCTTGCCTAATTGTATTTGCTAGAACTTCCAGCACTGGGTTGAATAGTAGTGGTAACAGAGGACGACCTTGTCTGGTTCCAGGTCTGCATGGAAAAGCTTTCAGTTTTACTCCATTCAGTAACATATTAGCTGTGAGTTTGTCATAGATAGCTTCAATCAGTTTCAGAAATGTGCCACGTATGCCTATACTCTTCAGTGTTCTAATTAGAAAAGGATGCTGGATTTTATCAAATACTTTTTCTGCAACTATTGAGAGAATCATATGGTCTTTGTTTTCACTTCTATTGATATGGTGGATAACGTTTATAGACTTGCGTATGTTAAACCAGCCTTGCATCCCTGGGATGAAACCTACTTGATCACAATGTATGACTTTTTTGATGATAAGCTGTAATCTGTTGCTAGGATTTTGTTGAGAATTTTTGCATCTGTATTCATTAGTGAAATTGGTCTGAAATTCTCCTTTTTAGTTGGGTCTTTTCCTGATTTTGGGATTAGGGTGATTTTTGCTTCATAGAACATGGGGAAGATTCCTTCCTCCTCAATTTTTCAGAATAACTTCTGCGGTATGAGAATAATCTCTTCTTTGAAGGTTTGATAGAATTCTGGTATGAAGCCATCTGGACCAGGACATTTTTTGTTGGAAGATTTTTTTATATTGTTTCTTTGGTCTCAGTACATGAAATTAGTCTCTTCAGGAGATCTATTTCTTCTTGGCTCAGTCTAAGGAGAGAGTGTGATTCAAAATATTGATCCATTTCCTTCACATTGACAAATTTCTGGGCATAGAGTTTCTGGTAGTATTTAGAGATAATCGCTTGTATCTCTGTGGCATCAATTGTTATTTCCCCTTTATCATTTCTGATTAAGGTTACTAGTGATTTTACTTTTCTATTTCTGGTTAGTCTGGTCAAAGATTTATCTATCTTATTAATTTTTTCAAAAACCAACTCCTTGTTTCATTGATTTTCTGAATGATTCTTTTGTTTTCAATTTCATTGATCTCTGATTTAATTTTTGGATATATCTTCTCTTCTCGTGCATTTAGGCTTAGATTGTTCTTCTATTTCCAATTCCTTAAGATGGCTTGTGAGTTCGTTGATTTACTCCATTTCCATTTATCAAATGTAGTCATCTAAAGTGATAAATTTTCATAAGGTTTGCATAAGGTTGTTTAATTTCCATGGCTTTGTGTGGGGTTGAATGTTTTTGTTGGAGTTGAGTTCCACCTTTAGTGCCTTGTGGTCTGAGAAGATACAAGGTAAAATTTTAATTCTTTTGATTTTCTTGAGGTTTTTTTGTGTGTGTGTCCTAGGCTATGATCAATTTTGGAGTTTGCTCCATGGGCCAATGAGAAAAATGTATATTCTTTAGCTTTGGGATGGAGTGTTCTATACATGTCTACCAAGCACAGTTGTTCTAGGGTTTCATTTAAGTCCCTTATATCTTTGTTTAATTTCTGTTTAGAGGATCTGTCCAGCTCTGTAAGAGGAATGTTATTATCATGTTATTATGGTGTTATAGGGTATCATATTGCTCAGACTAATTAAAGTCTGTTTCAGGAATCTGGGAGCATTTAAGTTGGATGCATAAATGTTTATAATTGAAATTTCTTGTTCTATTTTTCCCTTGACTAATATAAAGTGTCCATATTTGTTTTTTTTTAACATTAGTTGCTTTAAATCCACAAGTATCTGAAAATAAGTTTGCAACCTCTCTTTTCTTCTGAATTCCATTTGCTTGAAAAATTGTCTTCCAACTCTCAACTCTGAATTTTAATTTGTCATTTGAGGCTAGATGTGTTTCCTGCAGACAGCAAATGGATGGCTTGTTTTTTTAATCCAATCAGCCAGTCTATGCCTCTTCAGTGGGTATTTCAAGCCATTAACATTTATTGAGATAATTGATAAGTGTGGTAGCATTTTATTCATCTTATTTTGTGAAAGTCCATTGCTTAGTTTTATCTTTTGCATCATTGTAGAAGGTAGGTTCTTTAATTTCTGAGTGCTTACTTTGCTGTTGATCCATTGTCATGGTCAGTGTGTAGAACAGATAGAATTATTCCCTGTAGAGCTGGTCTTGTTGTGGCAAATTTCCTCAATGTTTGCATATCAGTAAAAGATTTGATTTCTCCATCAATTTTAAAGCTTAGCTTAGTGGGATATGAAATTCTAGGCTGGAAATTGTTCTATTTAAGTAGATTAAAGGTAGCCAACCATTCTCTTATTGCTTGAAAGGTTTCATTGGAGAAGTCTGCAGTCACCCTGATGGATTTTCCCCTGCAGATCAGTTGGCGCTTACTCCTGACAGCTTGCAAAATCTTTTCTTTTGTCTTGGCTCTGGACAGGTTCATCACAATGTGTCTTGGAGAAGCTCTATTAGAGTTGAGGTGACCTGGGGTCTGATATCCCTCTGAAAGGAGTGTGTCAGAATCTTTGGTGATATTTGGGAAATTTTCATTTATGATATTCTCTAGAATGGCTTCCATTCCTCTGGGGCATTCTTCTTGCCCTTCTGGGATACCTATAACTCATATATTTGAGCACTTCATAAAGCCTCATAATTCTATCAGTGACCGTTCTGCTTTCTCTCTCTTCTTTTCTGCCTCTTTAACTGAGTTATCGCAAGAGCTTTGTCCTCTACCTCTGGGATTCTTTCTTCTGCATGGTCTAATCTATTGATACTTTCTACTGCATCTTTAAGTTTCCTAATACTGCTTCAATTCCTTCAGCACTGCTATATCCTTTCCATATTCTTCATAATGTTCATCTCTTATTTGTTTTCGGATTTCCTCTTGGTAATTTTTCACTTTCTCAGAAATTTCCTTCATTGTTTTCATCATCTGTATTTTAAATTCCTTCTGTCATTTCTAACGTTTCTTTTTAGGTGGAATCCTCTGCAGTAGCCACCTCATGTTCCCTTTGGAGGGTTTCTCTGGACTGGTTTTTCATGTTGTCAATAATTTTCTGCTGATTCTCCCTCATGAGTATTTTCTTTTATCTATTTCCTTGCCCTAATTTTCCTTTCACTTCCTCTTGCTCTGGAATTTACTGTGCCTCTGGCCTAAGTTTCCGGTGAATCCAGTTGTCCAGTCCCTTTGTCCTCCTGCTGGGGTCCAGAAGTCTCTCACTATTTCTCTGTGTTCCCAAAGGGATGTTTCTGGGCAGAGCCCACAAGCCAGAGATTCCTGGATTCTTCTCTCCCCAATCTCATAGCACCAGGTTGCAAAGAAGCTGTTACTTGGCCACTATCTTTCTTCCTCTCCTAGATCTTCCTTTTATTGAATGTACCAAATGCCCAACAGAAGCCATTGTTACATGAAACACCCCTGTGAGCTTACAGTAATTACACCCACTTCCTACAGGTATCAACTTGATATTGATACACAAATATTTATGTGTAGTACTTAGCATTGTGAAATAGGAATCATATTGGGCAGAAATGGGATGTCATTTTGACATCTACTAATGGTGCTTACACTAATACCTGTGCTTTGATTCTTACACTCCAGTGCCATTGCAGAATTTTCTTTTTCTCAATAACAGCTTCCTGGAGCCATGCACAGTGACTCACACCTGTAATCATGCCTTTCTGGGAGGCCAAGGTAGGAGGATCACTTACACTCAGGATTTCAGTTCAAGATCAGCCTTAAGAAGAGGAAGACATCCATCTCTACTAACATAATAAACAAAAAACATCACCCTGGCCTTGTGGTGGGCAACTATAATCTCAACTACAGAGGAGACTGAGGCAGGAGGATTGCTTGAGCCAAAGAGTTGAAGGTTATTGTGAACTAGGCTGAGGCCATGGCTCTCTGGCCCCAGCTACAGAGTGAGACTCTGTGAAAGAGAGAAAGAAAGAAAGAAAGAAAGAAAGAAAGAAAGAAAGAAAGAAAGAAAGAAAGAAAGAAAGAAAGAAAGAAAGAAAGAAAGAAAAGAAAGAAAATTGTCTATACATTGACACTCCTTACTCTTCTTGTTCCTTGTCTTTTAGTGAGAAAATGGGCTCTCAATAATTAGTGTAGTTTCTTACTTAAGCCTGTAAACCTCATTTCATAGATTCATAAATGCTGATTCATACTACTAATATAACCAAACCTGGTAACTAGAGTTAAATATATTCCTCTAACATTGAGAATAATAATGACAGTAAGGTGTCCAGTGTTAATTGGATTGTGTTTGATTACTTACAATGTTATAATATTTTTAGAAATTTAGGATCTACTGTTTGTGTAGGAAAATGAGAATGGAAACTCAAAACTGGTCATAAGTTGATCACCCTTAAAATTAGATAATGGTACATGATGATCCCTTATTCTATTCTCTCACTTCTCTGTGCTTTAGAAATTTTTATTAATAGCGAGTTTAATTTTCTTTTTTTTTTGCAGTTTTTGGCTGGAGCTAGGTTTGAACCCACCACCCCTGGTATATGGGGCCAGCACCCTATTCCTTGAGCCACAGGCGCCACCCATAAGTTTAATTTTTAATCTACATTAGTGATGATGGTAAATGAATAACTAAGCACAAGCATTAAAAGAGATTCTCATTTTACACCAATCAAAATTATAAAATGGCAATAATAACAACTCTCATAGCAATGCATGATGGCATTACTCCTATCCCTCGGAGCACAATCACTGCTTCTCCACACTCTGTGATCTTCCTGTCTCAGAAACCTTGGCTCTCATAAGTTGAGTCTCATCTTACACACCTGAGCTGGATAAAAGGGGAACTTACCTTTAAAACAGGAATAGGAGATAGACTTGGCACTCAGAATACTGAAAATCAAAAGCTGACTCTCAGAGCTTCCCCATTTTGTCACATTGTTGGAGGAAATTGTGTAATTACTCAGCTCACTGTTCCATCTCATCTCCTCCCCTCTCTCCACTGGCCTCCCTTTGCCTCAACAACATCTGGTTTCTTCCTGCCTCAGAGACTCTGCACATGCTGTTACCTGCCCTGAAGTGTTTTTCCCTGTACACCCACACAGTGTCCTTCAGTGCCTTCATTGATTTGGGAAGTGGCATAGAAGGTAAGTATTCTCCCAAGGAATGAGCTGGCTTGGGTAATTTTGGTTGTTGGCAAACAAACAAAAATTAATTAATGACATGATCTCTTGCAGGAGGCCCCTGTCTTCTTGGCCACTGATTTCTATATTCTCAACACAGACACATAGGTCAGTATGAGACAGGACTTTAAAAACAAATACACTATAAATTTGAATAATTTATTTATACTTATGGTTCAAAAATCCAAAAAATCTTCAAAAATGTAATAATAAAGTAAAAATATTTGACATGATTTCTGTCTCCACTTATTTTGATATCATGCTAACTATTTAAATTAATTTTTTTCATTCTTCTTTAAATTTGATTGTATTTCCTATACATGTGCCAGAACACTAATATATTCCTCTTCCCTTCCTAATTCACCAAATTATACCAACTACAGCAGCAATGATGATGTTCCATTATTCCTACATTCAGAGATCTTCCTAGGCACCTTCACCACTGTTTTGCTATTTTTACAGCTACACAAAATACAGTGGACAGATGTCCCAACACCAGTTAATGAACATTAAGCTCCAAAGTGGAATGTTTTGTGGTGTCAAGTAATTTTTTTTCTAAATTTTCCTCCCATTACTACTTCTAGGAGATTTCTTCAATATTTAAAAACTAATGACTTTAATGCCCATTCTAGAATCTGTGATACATTTCTATTTTTAATGCTTATCTCAAATTATGCTTAGACCAGGCGTGGAGGCTCATGCATGTAATCCTGGCACTCTGAGATCCTAGCCAAGGCAGGTGGATTACCTGAGCTCACGGGTTCAAAAGCAGCCTGAGCCAGAGCAAGACCTCATCTCCAAAAATAGCCAGGCATTGTGGCAGGCACCTGTAATCCCAGTTACTTAGGAAGCAAGAGAATCACTTAAGCCCAAGAGTTTGAGGTTGCTATGAGAGGTGATACCACAGCACTCTACTGGGTGACAAAGTGAGACTCTGTTTCCAAAAAAAAGGAAAGAAAAAAAAGAAAGAAGAGGAGAGAAAAAGAAAAAAATTGGCTGTAATCAAATAATTTTTAGGTTTTAAACCTAAAAATGGGGCCTGAAAACCAAGAGGTATAAATGCTACAGCAAAATAAAATGATTGTAGAGAATACACAGATAGAAACAAGAAACAACATTATTTTAAAAACTTTAGTAAAATATATTAGAGACTAGTCACAGGTGACTATGACTGTCTATTCCTCCTGGGGAATCAGTGAGGGCTCCTGGGACATCACAGCCTGAGTGCTAGACCCTGAAACAGAAACACATTCATGTCAGGAGTGAGGGAGGAGGATGGAGAGATCATCCCAAAGTCTGATTTAAAATACCCATGATCCTGAGCAGAGTGAGGAGGAGGAGGAGCAGGAGATAAGTCCAGGCCATGATGTGGGTATGACAAGAACATTCTGGCCTCAGAGTTGCTGCTGGTCTCTGTGATGGCCCTTTATCTCCCCCTTAGCTCCCTGGGTACAGAGTTTATGTCTTGGTGGTGCTTTATTCCAGTCTGAGCCCTTTCCCACCCTCAGACACCCTGTTCTGTGTCCCCAGCCCCAGGAGCAGCTCCAGTGTCAGGAGCTCTGAGTGTTTCCTTTCCCTGCAAGAAGTAGCTATGTGACCTCTACCTCAAGCCAGTGATCAGGGACCCAGGGCCTTCTGAATTTGAACTTGCTTCTGGCCTTGCTCACTGGGAACAGATTACAGCACCCTGGTGACACCCTCAGGAGAATGCTAGTGGTGGGGAGTGCTGTGCAAACTGAAGGGCCACTTTTACCTTCCAATAAATAAATATTGCTTAATCTATGTAACATTTCTACCTTATTTGCCGCATCAAACCAGCTTAATTGTTTTTTCTACTTGTTGCTAATTCTCATTAGTACTTTTCATCATTCAATTGTGTTAAATAGATTCCTACATATCCAAAATAATATTTAATTGTTGCCTATCCCTGAGTCCACACAGTAAGGTTTTGCTTAATCTATCAAAAATTTTAGTCTTCTATTACCTATTTCTGTTTAGTTGTAACTTATGTGACACTCCTGAGATTTTCTCATTTTGCATTTGTTGAAAGTGTCTGTTACTGCTCATAATAGTAATTTTGTGATTTCCTCTTTAAAACTTCTATCCACATAATTCCATTATCTACATCATCTCAATGTTGGTGTCTACCAATTGTCTTTTCTCATTTAGTGGTGATGTGTGATTATTTTTATCATATCTCAGGCATTTTGGATACTGTGTTATGATACTCTGGGTCTTATTTAGTCTCTCTTTGCTCACAGGACCCCCTGTGGAGTGCAGCTCAGGGCCCGGGGTGTGTCCAGCTTCCCAATGCACAGTGGGGCCCTAACTTTCAGTGCTGTGTGCTGACCCTTCCTGGAAGTGTGGGCAGTGATCCATCCTGACTCTTTGTCTCCAAGTGGGAGTGTGTGTCGTTGTGCCCAGTTGTCCCCTCCATCCCAATCACCATGGCCACTTTGTCATAATCTTTTAGACAGTGACTGGAGTGTGTGGGGAAAGATGCTGACCAGTAACTACTGAAAGGTCATCCTGTCTTCCTGAGTGTAATTCTTTTATCTGAGGTCACACTTTGGTGAACATTCAAATCACATACAAATATCTCCTTGTTTTTGTCCATTTAGAGAGGTTTACTCCTAAACCTCTTCTCCAGATCCTCTTGTCAGCAATTTCCAACTATGTACTTTCCAAGTCCCTGATCCTCCAGAGAAATTGTTGTTCACATCTCAGGAATATCTGCCTTGCTCTCTTCACATTGGAAATGAAAGAATCATGAAAATACTTTAGAGGTGAGAGACGGCAGTGCAAAGGCCCTGGGGTAGAAATGATACTGCTGTGTTAGGGGAATACCCAGGAGGCCAGTGCAGCTGTAATGAAGTTTGGGGATGAATAACAAGAGGAGCCACACTGTAGACTAGTACAGGGACATTTAGAATTATCAACAAAGCCTTCATACACCATGGACACTGCTTACAGTTGACTGCAAGGTGAGAAGCAGATTAGGAAACTATACTATAGTATGATGCCAACTGTGTGAATTATTCTACACTCCTATAAAACATAATAAAAAGGTAAATATACCCAAATATTAATGATTACAGCTGGGCAAGGAGATTTTATGTTTTCTAAGTTTTCTAGTTTTGTAATCCAAATAAAAATAAATTATTCTCTAATATAAGTAACAGTGCCATGCTTAAAACATTTCCACAAAAAAATATGAAAATATGCTTAATGCCATCAATCATTATGGAAATGCAAATCAAAAACACAACAGGTGTCATCTCACCACCTCATTCAGTGGTGGTTTTCCTGAACATTGGCATGATGTGTGATTATTTTTATTATATCTCATGCAATAATATCCATCCTAAGATGGATATTATTAAAAAGACAAAAAAATGTAAAACCCTTGCAAGGATGTAGAAGAAAGCAAACTGTTTTACCTAGTGGATTGGAATGTGAACTAGCAGAGCCACCATGAAGAATAGTATGAAGGTTCCTCAGAAGACTGCAAACAGAACCACCAAATTACCCAGCAATCCCACTACTGCACTTTACACAAATGAAAGGAAATGAGTATATCTGTACTTTTCACAATTGCCATGGAATGGCGTTCACCACCAAATGAATGGATGAAGACAGTGTGGTTTAGCACAGGGTAGAGTTCTGCTAATGCCCTTGGGGGAGCATAATGCCAGCCCTGCCACAGGGGAATCCTCCACCCTGAGTCCTGAGTCCTGATTAGTGCAAAAACTAAAGGACAAAAGCATCCTGGGTCCTGGATCTAATTTATAAGGCAGTTGGGTCACACACAGGCTGCAGTTCTTGGTCAGTTCCTGGAGGTAGGCTGGCTCAGAGCCAGTGGTATTGGGGTGTATGTGACCCACTGAGAGACTAGCCTCAGTGAACAAGCCATTGCTTGTGTCACCCCTCTACAGCTCTGAGAGTACAGCTCAGAGTCTTCTTCCACTTGGGGAAAGGGAAGAGTTTGGAGGCCTGCATTTTGCAACTGATTACCAGCTCAGCCACAATAAAATGAAGTATCAAGAAGACTCTTAAAGCCCAAATCTAAGGCTTGAAACTATGAAGCTGATAAAAGAAAACATTGAGGAAATGCTTCAGGACATTGGTCTGGGCAGGGAGTTCTTGAGAAATACCCTCAAAACAGGCAACCACACAGCATAGGAAACAATCAACCAATGGGAGTGGCAACAAGATGAGATAAAATATTTGAAACTACCCACCTGACAAGAGATAAATAAGTAGAATATATAAGGAGCTCCATGGATTCAAAGGCAAAAAGTTTGATCCAATTAAACAATAGGCAAAGGTTTAGTAGAATTCTGATGTGAATACTTCTGGTCCTGGACTTTCCTTTTTGGGGAGATTTTGTATAGATGATGCTATTTCAGTGCATGATATAGATCTATTCAAAATTTCTAATTCTTTCTGGTTGAGTCTAGGAAAGTGGCATGCTTCCAGGTATTGGTCCATTTCTTTCAGATTTTTATATTTCTGACAATAGAATTTTTTGTACTAATCATTGAGGGGTTTTTTTTTGTATTCCTGTGGTACCTGTTTTTATTGCTCCTTAATCATTTCTGATTGACATTATTAAAGATTTTACTTTTCTGTTTCAGGTCAATTTTATTAATCTTTTCAAAGAACCAACTTTTTGTTTCATTGGTCTTATGAGTGATTCTTTTGTTTTCAGTTTCATTTAGTTCTGCTCTTATTTTCGTTATTTCTTTTCTTCTGCTGGGCTTCAGGTTGGATTGTTCTTCCTTTTCCAGTTGCTCAAGATGTCCTACTAGGTTGTTGACTTCCTCTCTTTGTTTTCTTGATGAAGGCTTCTAATGTTATAGATTTCATTCTTAGGACTCCCTTTGTAGTATCACACAGGTTTTGATAATTTCTGTTTTCATTATTGTTTTGTTCCATAAATTTGATGATTTCCTTTTTAATCTTTTTTTTTTTTGAACCAGCTATCATTCAGCCTAAAGTTATTTCATTTCCATGACTTTGTTTGAGTATGAAGATTTCTGTTGCTGTTGAGTTTAACTTTTATTCCATAGTGGTCCAAGAAGATACAAGGAATAATTTTTATTCTTTTAAATTTGTTGACATTATACTTCTTCCTAAGATAATGATCAATTTTCTTAGATGATCCATGAGCTGTTAAGAAGAATGTGTATTCATCTTTATTAGGATGAAATGTTCTGTATATGTATGTTAAGTCCATTTGTTCTAGGGTCATGTTTAAGTCTATTATTTATTTAGTTTCTTCTTGGAGGATCTATTCAGAACTGATAAAGGATTAAGATCTCCAATTATTATAGTGCATGACAATATCACATTGTTCATATCCATTAGGGCAGTGGATCTCAACCTGTGGGTCATGACCCCATTGGACTGTATTAAAGGATTGCAGCTTTAGGAAGGTTGAGAACAACTGAGTTCGGGTTTTCTTTATAAATTTAGGAGCAAAGGTTTTGGTAGGTCACATAAATTTTAATTATTGAAATCACTTCATGTTGAGTATTTCTCTTAACAAATATGCAATGTCCATCCTTGTCTTTTCATATCTTTGTTGGTTTAAATTCAATCGTATCTTCAAATAAAATTGCAACCTCTGCTTTTTTCTGATTTCCATTTGCTTGTATTATAGATGTTCATCCCTACAAAAAGACTCAGACTCTGAGTCTTTTTCTAACTTTTGAGGTAAGATGAGTCTCTTGTAGGCAACAGATACCAGGCCTGAGTTTTTGTATCCAGTCATCCAACCTGTGCCTCTTTAGAGGGCAATTTAAGCCATTCACATTAATTGAGAGAATTGATAGGTATGGTAGTGCTTTGGCCATCATGTTATTCAAAAGTCCAGTGGATATTTTTAATTCTTTCAACATTATAGAGGTTAGCTTTTGTTTGATAAATTCTGGGTGAGTTTACATTGGTGGTAGACCATTGTGTTGGTCTTATAGAAAATGGGTTTGATTATTCCCTGGACATCTGGATTAGTATGGCAAATTTCATCAACGTGTGTATGTTAGTAAAATATTTAATTTTTCCATCACAAATGAAACTCAGTTTAGCTTAATACAGGATTCTTAGCTAAAAGTTGTTTCATTTTAGAACACTGATAGTCCATGACCATCCTCTTCTGGCTTGAAAAGATTTGGCTGAAATATCTATGGTCATTCTAATATTTCTCCCTTTGTAGGTAATGCTTTTCTTACATATGGCTGCTTGCAGAATTTTCTCCTTCATATTAACTTTGGTGAAGTTAATTACAATGTATCTTGGAGACGCTTTCTTTGGATTGAGTCTTGCTGGGGTTCTGAAACTGTCTACTAACTGAATTTCAGTATAACTTCCAATTCTTGGGAAATTCTCCTCTATTATATCTTGGAGTAGAGCATCTGTGCCTTTTGGACCATCCTCTTCTTCTTCAGGAATTCCTATAAGTCGAATGTTTGATTTTTTGAGTGATCCCACAACTCTCTCAGGGAATGATCAGTTTTTGCTTTCCATTTCTCTGCCTCTTTGAGCACTTGGGATCATTCTAAAGCCCCATCTTCAATTTCATAGATCCTTTCTTCTGCCTGCTCAACTCTATTACTGAGAGATTCTACTGCCACATTACCACAGAAGCCCTTAGGTGATATTATTTCCCTGATCTCTTGTAGAGGTATGAAGAAATTTCAGACAACAAAATGCCAAGAAAGACATAGAATAGGATACATCACAAGAACTAAACCTGCCATTATTTATATAATTCAGTCTAAATGGGGGTGATATGAGAGGGTGGGACCTTTCTGGTGGTAACCAGGGTGATAGCCTTATAACAAATTATTAAGAACTGCCTACATTTTGGTCCTTTTCTACACATAAACTATATTTTATATAAAAATGTTTTTTAAAAACAATTGTAACAGGTAAACATTTTTGAATGATACTAAATTCAACATTAGATATAAAACATCTCTAAAGATAATTCTTAATACAAGCAATTACAAACGAATAACTAGACCTGCATTAGCTGACTCAGGGAGGACAAGCAGTGGGCCAATCTCTGTCCTGTGGCTTCATGTCTAATTCAAATTCCCAACCCTGTGCCAGCTGAAGCCCCCTGAGTCCCAGGCTTAGCCCTGCACATCACGGCCTTTCCAGGTCTCAATTCAGGGGTGTGCAGCACAGACAGTTTTGGGGACCTCTGGGGAGGAAAAGAGAGGGGTCAGGCCCTCTCTGGGTGGGCGTGTAGGGCCCAGCAGGCTCCTGAGGATGCAGGGTGATGTTATAGGTATTAATGATGAAAGTAAATCAACTGCCTGATGAGACCAGGTCCTTTAGGGAGAGAGTCAGGAAAAATAGGGAAAGAGTGATTGGAGAAGAGCCACCACAAGGACCTTGTGTATTGGAAATAGAGTAGAAAAAAGATGCAAGTAGGAAATAGATTACTTTTCAAGATACTTTCCTCCTCATCATCTGAGAACCCTGCCTCTGCATGGACCAGAACAGTGACTACAATCTGGTGGCCTTGGGAAAAGAAAATATAGAATTAGATTTTAAGTAAGTGCATGAACCCTGATACTGCCAACATTTTATAGCCAATGACAGAACTCAAGTCTTCCGTGCCTTTGCAGATTTATCTCAGAGAGTCATTATCTCACCTCTGCAGAGAGAAATGGCCTGTGGATCTCCAGGGCCACTTAAGCAGTTAAAATTCTTTAAGTATAACCAGGAAGGAACAACTGTTCCATCCTGTCTCTCTAGGGCAGCCACTGTCCCCACAGTCCTCTGTGCCTGGCACTGCCTCCCCTTTCCTCTTTCCCTCCCTCCCTGGCTCCAGGCTCAGCTAGTGCTGGGGAGGGTGGTGCTTCCTGGGAGGAGTTTTGCAGTGTGGTTCAAAATCAAACATTTAAATCATAATCCCTAGTGCCTTATGCTGAATGATAGCTGGTTCAGAGATGAGATTAAGAAAGAAATCGCCAATTTTTTGAAACAAAACAACAATGAAGACATGAACTATCAGAACCTCTGGGACACTGCAAAGGCAGTTCTAAGAGGGAAATTTATAGCACTGCAAGCCTTCCTCAAGAGAACAGAAAAAGAGGAAGTTAACAACTTAATGGGACATCTCAAGTAACTGGAAAAGGAAGAACATTCCAACCCCAAACCCAGTAGAAGAAAAGAAATAACCAAAATTAGACCAGAATTAAATGAAACTGAAAACAAAAGAATAATACAACAGATCAATAAATCAAAAAGCTGGTTTTTTGAAAAGCTCAATAAAATAGATAAACCTTTGGCCAACCTAATCAGGAAAAAAAGAGTAAAATCTCTAATCTCATCAATCAGAAAAAACAAAGATGAAATAACAACAGACTCCTCAGAAATCCAAAAAATCCTTAATGAATATTACAAGAAACTTTATTCTCAGAAATATGAAAATCTGAAGGAAATTGACCAATACTTGGAAGCACGTCACCTTCCAAGACTTAGCCAGAAACAAGTGGAAATGTTGGACAGCCCCATATCAAGTTCGGAAATAGCATCAACTATACAAAACCTCCCTAAAAAGAAAAGCCCAGGACCAGATGGTTTCACGTCAGAATTCTACCAAACCTTTAAAGAGGAATTAGTACCTATATTACTCAACCTGTTCCAAAATGTAGAAAAAGAAGGAAGACTACCCAACACATTCTATGAAGCAAACATCACTCTGATCCCCAAACCAGGAAAAGACCAAAGAAGAAAAGAAAATTATAGACCAATATCACTAATGAATATAGATGCAAAAATATTCAACAAGATCCTAACAAACAGAATCCAGCAAAACATCAAACAAAATATACATCATGACCAAGTCGGTTTTATCCCAGGATCTCAAGGATGGTTCAATATACGTAAATCTATAAATGTAATCCAGCACATAAACAAATTAAAAAACAAACACCATATGATTCTCTCAATTGATGCAGAAAAAGCTTTTGATAATATCCAGCATCCCTTCATGATCAGAACACTTAAGAAAATCGGTATAGAAGGGACATTTCTTAAACTGATAGAGGCCATCTACAGCAAACCCACAGCCAATATCATATTGAATGGAGTTAAATTGGAATCATGTCCACTGACATCAGGAACCAGACAAGGCTGCCCATTGTCCTTTTTTTTTTTTTTTTGTAGAGACAGAGTTTCACTTTATTGCCCTCGGTAGAGTACCATGGCGTCGCACAGCTCACAGCAACCTCCAACTCCTGGGCTTAGGCGATTCTCCTGCCTCAGCCTCCCGAGTAGCTGGGACTACAGGCGCCCACCACAATGCCCACCTATTTTTTTGTTGTTGTGGTTGCAGTTTGGCTGGGGCTGGGTTTGAACCCTCCACCCTCGGTATATGGGGCCAGCGCCCTGCTCACTGAGCCACAGGCGCATGGTCTCCATTGCTTTTTAACATTGTAATGGAAGTTTTAGCCACCGCAATTAGGGAATAAAAGGCAATCAAGGGTATCCATATAGGGTCAGAAGAGATCAAACGTTCGCTCTTCACAGATGATATGATAGTATATATGGAAAACACTAGGAACTCTACTACAAAACTTTTAGAAGTGATCAAGGAGTACAGCAGCATCTCAGGTTACAAAATCAACATTCATAAATCAGTAGCCTTTATATATACCAACAACAGTCAGGTTGAAAAAACAGTTAAGGACTCTATCCCATTCACAATAGTGCCAAAGAAGATGACATATTTGGGAATTTATCTAACAAAGGACATGAAACACCTCTATAAAGAGAACTATGAAACTCTAAGAAAAGAAATAGCTGAAAATATTAACAAATGGAAAAACATACCATGCTCATGGCTAGGAAGAATCAATATTGTTAAAATGTCTATACTGCACAAAGCAATATATATTTTCAATGCAATCCCTATTAAAGCTCCACTGTCATACTTTAAAGATCTTGAAAAAACAATACTTCGTTTTATATGGAATCAGAAAAAAACCTCGAATAGCCAAGACATTACTCAGTAATAAAAACAAAGCAGGAGGAATTACGCTACCAGACCTCAGACTATACCACAAATCAATAATGATCAAAACAGCATGGTATTGGCACAAAAACAGAGAAATAGATGTCTGGAACAGAATAGAGAACCAAGAGATGAATCCTGCTACTTACCATTATTTAATCTTTGATAAGCCAATTAAAAACATTTAGTGGGGAAAAGATTCCCTATTTAACAAATGGTGCTGGGTTAACTGGCTGGCAACCTGTAGAAGACAGAAAGTGGACCCACACCTTTCACCATTAACTAAGATAGACTCTCACTGGATCAAAGATTTAAACTTAAGACATGAAACTATAAAAATACTAGAGGAGAGTGCAGGGAAAACCCTTGAAGAAATCGGGCTGGGTAAGTATTTTATAAGGAGGACCCCATGGGCAATTGAAGCAGCTTCAAAAATACACTACTGGAACTTGATCAAACTAAAAAGCTTCTGCACAGCCAAAAACACAGTAAGTAAAGCAAGCAAACAGCCCTCAGAATGGGAGAAGATATTTGCAGATTATGTCTCTGATAAAGGTTTAATAACCAGAATCCACAGAGAACTCAAACGCATTAGCAAGAATAGAACAAGGCATCCCGTCTCAGGCTGGGCAAGGGATTTGAAGAGAAACTTTTCTGAAGAAGACAGGCACACAGCCTTCAGACATATGAAAAAATGCTCATCATCTTTAATCATCAGAGAAATGCAAATCAAAACTACTTTGAGATACCATCTAACTCCAGTGAGACCAGCCTGTATCACAAAATCCCAAGACCAGAGATGTTGGCACAGATGTGGAGAAAATGGAACACTTTTGCACTGCTGGTGGGAATGCAAATTAATACATTCCTTTTGGAAAGAGATATGGAGAACACTGAGAGATCTGAAAATAGATCTGCCATTCAATCCTGTCATCCCTCTACTGGGCATATACCCAGAAGACCAAAAATCACAACATAACAAAGATATTTGTACCAGAATGTTTATTGCAGCTCAATTCATAATTGCTAAGTCATGGAAGAAGCCCAAGTGCCCATCGATCCACGAATGGATTAATAAATTGTGGTACATGTACACCATGGAATATTATGCAGCCTTAAAGAAAGATGGAGACTTTACCTCTTTCATGTTTACATGGATGGAGCTGGAACATATTCTTCTTAGTAAAGTATCTCAAGAATGGAAGAAAAAGTACCCAATGTACTCAGCCCTACTATGAAACTAATTTAGGGTTTTCACATGAAAGATATATCCCAGTTGCAACCTAAGAATAGGGGGAATGGGGAAAGGGAGGGGAGGGAGGGGGGAGATGGGAAGGGGATTGGTGGGATTACACCAGTGGTGCATCTTACAAGGTTATATGTGAAACTTGGTAAATGGTCTGTAAAGCTAGTGAATGATGCCCCATGATTATATCAATATACACAGCTATGATTTAATAAAAATAAAATAAAATAAAATAAAATATGGATGGTGAAAAAAAGAAGGAAATTGCTGCGAAAGTGGAAAATAACCAAAAGAAAATGCAAAACCAGAATCAAATAAGAGATGAACAATATGAAAAATATCTAAAGCATATAAGCTAGTTTAAGGAATTGAAGTAGTCCATTAGGGAACTTAAAGATGCAGTAGAAAGTATTAACAACAGATTAGACCATACAGAAGAAAGAATCTCAGAAGTAGAGGACAAAGCTTTTGAGATAACTCAGATAGTTAAAAAGTCAGAAAAAAATAGAAAGAAAGCAGAATGTTCACTGACAGAATTTTGGAACTTCATGAAGTGTTCAAACATACAAGTTATAGGTGTCCCAAAAAGTAAATAAGAATGCCCTAGAGGAATGGAAGCCATACTAGAAGATATAAATAAAAATTTCCTAAATATCACCAAAGATTTTGATACACTAATTACAAAGAAATATCAGACCCCAGGTCATCTCAACTCAAATAAAGCTTCTCCAAGACACCCTGTGATGAACCTGTTCAAAGTCAAGACAAAAGAAAAGATTCTGCAAGCCACAAGGAGTACACGCCAATTGACCTACTTGGGCAAATCTATCAGGGTGACTGCAGACTTCTTGAATCATTATTATTTTTTTTTTTTGAGACAGAGTCTCACTATGTCTCCCTTGGTACAGTGCCATGGTGTCGCAGCTCATAGAAACCTCAAGATCTTGAGCTTAAGCAATTCTCTTGTCTCAGCCTCTCAAGTAGGTGGGACTACAGGCACCTTCCACAACACCCAGCTATTTTTTTTTGTTGTTGTAGTTATCATTGTTGTTTAGTTGACAAAGGGCCAGATTTGAACCTGCCAGCCTGAGTGTATGTGACCAGCGCCCTACCCACTAAGCTACGGGTGCTACTCTAAAATGAAACTTTTCAAGCCAGAAGGTAACAGTCATCTACCTTTAATCTACTTAAATAGAATAATTTCCAGCACAGAATTCTATATCCTGCTTAGCTAAGCTTTAAAAATGATGGAGAAATCTAACATTTTACTGATACACAAATATTGAGGAAATTTGCCACAACAAGACCAGTTCTACAGGAAATACTTTGACCTGTTCTACACACCGACCATCACAATGGACCACCACCAAAGTAAGCACCCAGAAACTAAAATACAAAACCTAGCTTCCACAATGATTCAAAAGATAAAACTGAGAAATAGACTTTCATAAAATAAGATGAATAGTCTATGAAACCAATGTATGGTGCCTCATGATCACATTAATGTACACAGCTATGATTTAATAAAAAATAAGATGAATAAACACCACCACACTTACCAATTATCTCAATGAATGTTAATGGCATGAATATCCCACTGAAGAGGCATAGACTGGTTGATTGGATTAAAAAACATAAGCCATCCATTTGCTGTCTGCAGGAAACATACTTAGCCTCAAGAGACAAATTAAAACTCAGAGTTAAGTGTTGGAAGACAGGAGGCAGAGGCAAGATGGCTGACAGAAGCCAGCTTTCCACAGAGGCTTCTGTCCAGAAGGAGAGTTAAAGAACAGAAACTTAGCAAGTAACCTGGTTGATTAGAGCTGCGCCAAGAAAGAAGGTTGAAGAATGCACATCAACCCTGCTGAGGCAAGCTGCAACCCCAAGGATACAAACAAAAGGTACAAAATCCATCGCCAAGCTGATGGGAGTCCCCTCCCCCATGAGAACGAGTCAGAGTGCCCCACAAACAACCGGGCAGAGTTCAAAGGTCCTCCTACTACACTCCATGGGAGAGACCCTCTAAAAATTGGACCTACCTCCCTTACTAGGATGCCACGGAGTCCTCCTGCCAGGCATAAAACTGTATAAACTGCATATAGTCTCTACGTGGAATTCTGAGCTCCCAGCACTCCCCTTCACTCACACTGAGGTCTGGAGGCCAGTCCCAGTCGGCAGAGAGGGGACCACATCAGAGTGGCAGTTCCCTGAGCCACAGCGCAACAGCCGTCTTTTGGTGACAGTACGGCCAGGCATAAAACTGTGTAAAGCTGTGTGTGTTCCCTGCCCACAACCCCAGGCTCCCAGCACTCCCTGCACTCCCCTCTGCTCTCACTCCAAGGTCTGGAGGCCTGTACCCCAGGAGTCCAGACTCTTGGGCGATTGCTAGAGGGGTGTAGACAGTACTGGGCTGCAGCCAGTCGGTGCAGACTCTGGGGTAAGGGAGAGGAGAGAGGAAGGTTGGCTAGAAGGGAGCTACACGGGAGCAGCGGTTGCCTGAGCCATAAAACAGCAGCCCTCTTTTGCTAGTAATATGGCTCACTACCGAATATTCTGAAGCCACACCCCCTGTCTCTCTGGGCAACCAGAGACTCTGAGTATAGGGTTTGCCTGAGGCAACTGCAACTTGCAAACCGGGGAAAATCCCAGGGTGGACCTGACCCAGAGGTCCGCTTTACTAAACCTAAGATGCACCTGGCCCTCAGAGGATCATCAGCCTATACACAATACAAGAGAAAAGACAAGCTGATTTGGAACTCAATTCAGGTTCTCTTCTGCAGGGGAACCTCAGAGTTGTTCTGTTCTGTTCTGTCAGTAACATTAATCAGGGGCAAGACTGGACCTGAGTGAAAACCCCCCAACCTTCATCAAGCATCCGAGGTTGTCAGGCCTCACCCCTTCCTGCTAGAGAGAGGCAGAGCGCAGCGGCCTAGAAGACTTTCTTGTGATTCAGGCAGGTGCAAACTCCTGGAGGACCGAATCACTACAGGCAACTGGGTCAGCCAACTGCAGGGCTATCAGTGACTGGGTGTGACAGCAGTGCAAGGTGGGGAAGGAGTCGTCAACCTTCCCAGACTGATCTATTGGCTGGGTGGCTCCTCCTGACTCCACGCAGCACTGGAGCAGGCCATACCAGAGTAGTCACCAGACCTCTGTGATCCAGTTCCCAGACACCTCTTAAACTCTCTCA